>NC_046359.1:13570793-14181616 GCF_004027225.2 Strigops habroptila
TTGGCATCTCTGAAGTCAGTGCAGCAAAGCTAGTTTAAACCAACTTAAAGCTGGACCACCAGAGTGTTCTCTAAGACATGTAAATATAGAGGAAGACGAGGAACCTACTCTCCTTGAGGCAAACCTGTAGCACAAACATGCTGAGCACATGCATTAGATGGGAGAGGAGGTAGAGACAAAGGGGAATAAAACCCACGCAGGGTAGGACTGAAACTGGCATCAGTGGGATTTCCTGACAATGCGTGGTGCGTGTTTGCACTGGGTTGAGCATAAATGTTGGCAGGGGTGGAGGAGGCCATGAAGAGAAAACCTTAAAAATATAAGGCAAGAGATGGTCAAAACAAAACTTAGGATGGGAAAAGAGGTGCATGTAGCTAATAATGAGCTATTTATTGCAATTCAAAGGAAAGTCAGGAAGGTAAATCTTGCCTGTACTCAGAGTGCAAATCCCACCCAAGCCAGAGGCACCAGGAGGGCAGTGCACTTGTCAGAGCTGATCTATGAATACTATTCTTAGATGCAGCAGGTTATTTATTGTGGATGTTTTGAACCAATGTGTCATAATACATCATCTCAGATGCTAAAGGATGAGTTTTATCTTTAGTCTTGCAAAAATGTCCTGCTTACTCTGCTATCAAGCATGAAGTTTCTGCCTAGAACAAAATTGAGTGGGGTTTTTAATTTCCCTTAAGCTTTAACTTGAGTTTAATTTTCTCATGTGCCTGTATTACAGAAGAACCGAGAAAGCAAAAGAGGTTGGGACCCCAAAGAGTAGAAAAGTTGCCCTTATTCTAAAGCAGATGAGGTATGTGCCGGCCCAAATGTCCCCATCTGTGGGAAAAGGCTGCATTTTTGTTTTTCCAGTCCAGATCTGGTGCCCACTTTCCCAGCATCTCCATTACTATATTCTAGAAATAACTACGATCTTTTCTATTTCTCGAATGAAGCAGGATGGAGCAGGCAGTAACCTCACTTGCTGCACAGAATGGCAAGAATGCAAGAATGACAGAATGCGCAGAATGACAGCTTTAGCAAAAACTTGTTGAACCCAAGATATTTTTAAGAAGTAGCTTCTTTCCGAGAAGAGCTTTCATACCTGCTCTTCACCAACCAGCTCTACTTAAAAGCTAAGTAGACAATAGCTAAGGATAGAAAACAAAGCTTGGACACATATGCAATGACTAAATTGCTGAAATGGCATGTTGGCATCTCACACGTGACTTGTGAGAAGATGGGAGATGTGGAGGCATCACAGTTGTATGAAGCGGTTATGTAAGTCCCTGTGTGGTTATTAGCCCAGGAGAAGCTGGAGTGAGGAGTGTCCAGTGACAGCCTAGTTTCCTGAAAAAATCAACTTGTGGGATTGGCCAGGAAGTGGAAAGTCTGGGGATATAAGCATAATGCTAAAGGTATGGTTCAGGATGGGGAAGCTTCTGGTTTGAACTAGAAATTTCCATATGTTCTTTGTGAGACTACATTCGGGGGGGGGGGGGGTGTCCAAGTATGGTGAGAGTGAGGATGGAGCCTGAGGACTCTCATGAGAAGACCTCGAGCATTAGACCTTACACAGTGCTGGCTGTCTACAACCCTGATAAAGAACTTTAACAAATCTAAGTCCTGATAAAAAGCCTTGGAACATGCAGTGCCCCCTCTGTTACATTGTGTTATGGAGACTCAGTGTTTACCAAAGGTGGGTGCAAGTGCTGGTATTACTGAGCCTCCATTTTAAAAAACGTTATTTTAGCTCCTAAAATCACACATTGTCTTAGAGTAAGTGTTTTGACGAAACAAACATAGGTGTACCTTTGTCTTTCTGTTTGTTTCATTTGGGGTGATATTTCTCAGGCTTTGCTTGATGACCATATGGCATAAAAACTTACTTAAAGTCGAAAAACCCCTCAAACCCCAAATCTGAGAGCTGTCCGTGATGGTACTATGGCAGCCAGCAGCCAGAACCCCTTCCAGCACGCAGGCAAAGGCAGCGCAGGCGGTGTGTTCCCTGGAGTGCTGCCAGGGATAGGAACACAGCGATGCTGGGGGAGAACCAGGAGGGGAAGTAGCTCATCGGATGTGCTGGTGAGTCAGCTGGCTTGGGACTGTTTGCCACAGAGACCTGCAGCTAGGGATGACCCAGCCCTGGCAGTTGTCTTCCCTGGAGAGGTGGCCTATGCCTACAAAACAAGCCTAGGGAAGGCTATAAAAACGATGTGCCTGTAACGCTGTTCATATTCTCAAAACAGGGGAATGTTACATGGAATATAATAGAAAGTGAGAGGGAGTATATGGTACCAGCTTAGCTGCCACTGCATTTTTTTAAGGATTGTGAATACAAAGCAAATTGCAAATATAAATCCTCCAAGAAGAAGAGAGGGGGAGGAAAGAGAAGAAAGCAAAAGGACAAAGGAGAGGATTTTTCTGTAAAACACTGGCACCAGGAACATACTCACCCTTTCCTGACCTGCCCAGGTGGGATGGCAAGTGATTTTGCAACACTGATGCAAGCTGGTGGTATATCAGCCCATTTTACCTCATGCTGGACAGATTTTTTGTAGGACTCATTAAAAGGATCAAAAAAAAAAAAAAAGGGCACTATAATAAGTATGTGAATGTAATGAAAGATGTATTTATTTATTTGATTGCTTTTTTTCCACCCCTTGGGCTACATTTAAACCCAGTTTGGGGAGGCAGAGGTGAGAGTGTATTGAGCAATTTAGAGGTGATATCATTTTGGCCTCTTGAAAAATCAGACTATTAAAGACCCCAAATAAATCACTGCATGGCTCAGCTGTAACATGACATTTAGTATGTGTCATACATCTTGCTTCAAAATAGAGCCTGCCAGCTAGGACAGCACAGGGGGCTTGGCAGAGATAATGGATGGAGTGAGACTTCCAGCTGAAGGAATGAAATGGTAAAGTCTGTAATCAAAACGTGAGGAGCATTTTAGGGATGATTGTAAAATGAGCTGGCAAAAGAAGGGCAATAAGAGTTTGAAGACTTGAGAAATGAGAGAGCCCAGAATTATACCCATATTGAAACAATGCTGAGAAAGAATGCAGCTAAGTCTGTGCTTCTCTAGACCTGGAGAAAAATAGTGTTGTGCTTGGGAGAGAATAAGGATCCTCACTAGACAGTGTGCTAAAGACATGGAGCAAGAGGTGGTCCACACCTTGGACAGCTGACCATCAAACCCTGCAGGGACATAAAGTCAAAAGTTAGGGACTAGACTCCTATGCTGTAAGTTTGTTTTATTCATCCTTCCTTCCTACAAGGAGCTTCCTGTGAATAGGGAAAACATGGAGGATAGAAACAGTAAATCAGAGAAGAGCTAGGGAGTTTCTTGGGAGAGTGTTGGACTCACAAATACTGCTGTATTATTAGAGAAGGCCAGGTCAGAGATGCATCGTGTGAGAGAATGGGGCGCATTCTTGGAGTAACCTGCTTTAGACACCACATCTTTGTCTATGCAAAGAGTGGTTGGTAGGTAGCTACAGGGGGCTTGTTGCCTTACCACAGATTTCCACAGTAGGCAGGGTAATCTTTCCCTGTGATGAGCTGAATTATCTAGCCAGCTGACCAGGCAGGGCCGGAAGCATCACTTGCAAGCAGATAAATGTGTGCTTAGCTCCACTGAGCAACCTAACCGTACATCTGAGCTCTGGCTCCCTATAGCAGCAAATCAGGCTGCTTCTCATTTCAAAGATACTGTGGTTGTGGCTCCTTCAACGCAGCCACCAGCATCACCTCTGTCTTGACTGGGTTGAGCCAGTTGCCTCCTGCTTAGTGTATTTTCCTTTCTTTGTCAATTAACACCCAGTGGCATGGAGGTACTGTTGCTCTTGCCCCCCATGGGTGGAGGTAGGCAGGGGATTTAATTTCAGAGGTCTCATTTGGGACCTTCAGAACTCAAAGCATAAATCGGCAAGTCACAGCTCTAGACGTGACCACAACTCATTGAGAACCAACAGAGGAAAGACTAATACTGTCTGTAGGGGGCTGCTGTGGGTCTACAGCCATGTGTGGTTTTTTCCTGGACATAGGGTAAAAGCGTTTGTGTCTAATACCTTTTCATTTCCAACTGAAAAATTATCCCTCTTCTTAACCCTCCACTCATTCCGTGTACTACCAAGGAAAAAAAAAATGAAATTAGCATCTCTGTTACAGAAAATTTCCCAGTTTTAGGTCAGAAGAAGTCATAAGGTTTATTTTATAATAGACTGTATATAGAAACCATATGTTTTAATCGCTAGACCTATGAAGTGGATTTCAAACTGTTATGTTTCTAATTGATGCAGGAGTTATAATTAAGAGAAAAAGTGGAGAAATTCCATGCCCATTGGCAGTTGAAGCCTTTGCTGCTCACCTCAGCTATATCTGCAAATACGACGACAAATACAGCAAGTAAGTAAGAATATGTGTGTGTATTTCTCTGTTGCTGCATTGTTTAGGTTCTCCATGTTGAGATGCAGCTGAGGGCCCAATCCTGCTCTCAGGGTATTCATATCTGACAAAACTCCTGTTTCAGTCAAAGATCAGAAGCTGGCTTTGCACAAGGGCAAGAGCTGCGTTGCTAGTGTTGTTTCTGGCTCTATCTACCCATGCACCAGTCAAAAAAACTCGAGACTTACGTTCTTAGCATCTTGTTAATGACTTTTGAAAAGTGTTGGGAAGATGAGCCAGCAGACTGATGTTCTTGGCCACATCAAATCGAACGCTAAATAGAGAATTCAGCAAGGATCTACCAGCTCCATAAGTCTCTCAGGCTAGTTCAGCTCTCCTCCCCTCTCAGCAGATGGTGTTTCAGTAATTATCTGTCCCGGTGATACTTGTGTCAACTAGAGCCAGCAGAAAAGGATGTTCAGTTGTGGATGTAAAGCTGATCTAGATGACCTGAGTAAGCAAAATCTAGATCTTTTAGCCTCTGAATTCCAGTTGTGGTCCTTTGTGTCAGCTCCTAATGTAGCAGGGAGAAACAGAAATGAGTAGGAATAGCAGTGGCGAAGCTTGGCTGTGGGAATAGTGATGAAGTAGAGAAGATTTCAGGAACTAAAAATTGAGGAGAGAGAAAAAGCAGCAGGGATTTTTCTAAGCCAGTTCTGGGCAAGGCAGCAAGAATTCAGTAGAAGAGATGAAGGAGGAGGAGGTGGTTGCTGGAGACTGATGCTGGGATCTTATCTGAGGAAATCAATATGAAAAAGAGGTAAAGTAGTAGAATTAAATGGTTACTAAAAAAAAAATGAAAGTAGGAAAGTTGAATATCTTATGACCAAAGAGTGGTCCTAGATTTAGTCAGAACCTAAATATAAGGATGTCAGTCCTTTCTGGTTCTGCCTTATGGATTGTTGCTCCACATACCAGCACTGCACGCTCTAGCTCTGCCCCCACATCCTCCCACCTACTGTTGACAGCAGCAGAAATCATTCTTTGCTTGCAACAGAGATAAACAAGAGGAGAAGCATCAGCAGTCTTCCCTAAACTGTAACATAATGTGCCTGAGGTGTTTATTTTAGTTACAAATTGAAGGAATTCAGACCCACAGCTCCCATCACGTGGATGTTTGTCATGGTTAAGCTCGAGGAGTCTGTATCAGTACTCTTACTTACATGGTGCGCTATAGAGGAGAGTGTTGCTGAGGCTTTGCTTCTGAGAGCAAGGAAGTTTGTTCTTCTAGACACTTCTATACATTCCCAAAATTGTGCAACTTAACTGTAAATGGCTGTCAAATACATTGTACAAAAATTCTTAAGATGATGCTTGCATTAGGTATTAAGTCAAGTCTTGGTCCTGCTTCCCCTATGGGACTGCAGAATCTCTGCCTGGGGTGATTTCTTTCATCCCAGCTGCAAGTGTTTGGCTGAACAGAGCTTTTCCCTCCCCTCTCTCTTGGCTTTTCAGGTATTTCATTTCTCACAAACCAAACAAGACCTGGCAGCAAGTATTCTGGTTTGCCATCAGCATCGCTATAAACAATGCCTACATCCTCTACAAAATGTCAGAGGCCTACCATGTGACAAGGTATAGCCGCGCACAGTTTGGAGAGAGACTTGTAAAGGAGCTTCTGGGCTTGGACGACACCTCACCCTCCCATTGATGCACTGCTTTTGGTGGCATAGGCAGGAGCTGGAGGGTAAGCAGAAGAAGAGACTGCACCTGGAATGACAAAGCAAGGAACTTGTGACACCACCACTGCTGTCATCCAAAAATGCCAAGTGATGCCACTAGAGAGGTGGAAACTCTGTTCTAGTAGGAGCCGGATGTAAACATGTCCTGCAGAAAGTGCCACTGGAAAAGCTGACACAAAATTGCATATGTGAATGCCCTGTGGTAATCTGTATGCCATAAGCAGACTTATATTAGTTGTCACCTCAATACTATTTGTTGAACAGAGTCATCTTGTAAAGTTCCTCTTGGGCTAAGAGCCTGTCATAACCTCACGTAGCTCTGCAGTCCTAGGAGGGCATTACAGAAGACTCTGTACCTTGCTTGGAGTTATTAAATTCTGGTACAAGTAATGTAAGTCTGCACCATGGGCTGGGGTGGAGAGTGTCTGCCATCCTGTAAGGCATGCTGCTGTCCTCCCAGTGTGCTAAGTGAAGCAGTTCAGATACATGAACACGGAAGCAAGCATATTGACAAACGCAACCTTCACAGGCAGGCAGCCAGGAACTGAGGACCAGTTAAGACTTTTTTTTTCCTTTTATGTTGGTTTTTTTTTTCCTTTTTTTATTAATGTAATGTAAGGCAATTTGATCCCAGTTAGAATACAGCAAAATTAGAAGAAACCAAATACCTTAGTGAATTTAAAATGGAAATACATTACATATTGATTTTCTTTTTTAACCAGGATGAGACATTTTATACACAAACAAACAGTGAGTAATACTGTAAGTATTAAACAGTGACTAAACCAGTAAGTAATACAGCCTCACATCTTAACTGCCACGGTCTGTGTACAGGTGAGAAATCAGAGTATATCATCTTGATTTCAACTGTATCTTAAATGTTGCTTAAAAATCTAATGTAATGGACTGTTAAGTTTTTAGGAACAACAATTTCTTTCTTTTCCTTGTGTAACTGTGAAGACTTTTTTTGGTCCATTTTAGAACTTCATTTGGCACACAGTTGGCAGGAAAAAAATAAGTCACTAATAGCAGTATGTTTCTCATTATCACTGCGGGGTGGACTGTAGGATTTCTTCTTCTTAGAATTCAGGGCTTCTCACAGTAGTTGTAATTAAGTGAATTACATGTTTAGCAAAATAACATGGCATTGTGTTTTACAAAAAGGAAGTAGTCCAATTGCAGCCAGACCTTAACCTTACCAAAACAGAGCAAGCCCAAACAGTTCTCCTGTTCTGAGTAACACTGTAGAGGACAAGCATAGTTGTAAGCTGGTGCCCAGGGCTGAAACACCACATTTTGGTGCTTGTGGAATCTGAAGGCTGCTGAAACTTTGGAAAATAATGCCAAGAGAGAGAGATATGATTGAAATCAGGCAGAGTTAATACTGAGGTGAAATACTACCATGGCCTCCACACATTATTGATTTTAGTCCACAACTCAATCAGCAAAACTCCTGTATTCCAAAGGTTAGCAGTGATGGACACAAAAAGAATTGCATTAACTTACAGGGCAAAAACATGTCGCTTAGAGGACCAGCTGCTTTTGGGTGCCCAAATGTGGACAAATTTTACCAAAGAATGACTTGCGTTGATTCAGAGGAATGGCGTGATTGATTGGTTTATCACTGTAATCCTCACCAGGGTATATGTTCCTAGCTGGCAAGAGCCAATAGAGGGTAACCAGCATGAATTTGAGGACTCTCCAGGTTTCCTTGTTATGTGACGTGCAAATGCATAGCATGTAAATCATAACAGGAAAAATCCAGCAGGGGTTAATGAATTACTGACTAGCCCAAAGTACATCCTTGTACTGACATCTTTCGATTTCCACCAAAGTCTTATTTGTTTGGAGCAGGCTTAGGGGCAGATCTCACCTGGTTGCAGGGAGATTAAGGGGACAGCAAACTCTGTGGTGGTTCTGCTTGCAATGCAGCCTGGAGACTGTCCCACATGTCCTGCTGTGCCTGCCAGCTGCACGATGTACAGCAGTGGGTTTCCTAAGCATCCCATTCTACTTCTCAGTCCACAAGGTCTCCAACAAGGAAACATGGAAGAAAGGACAAAGCCTTGTACACTGAGGCCTCCAAGCCTCAAAAGGAAGAAGAGGGTTTGTACCACTCTAGTCCTTGGCGATGTCAAGCTGCATAGGAGCCCAGGGCTGAGTTCAAGACTTCTTAGCCTTGCAGAGAACTAAGACCACCACTCACTCACTCTTCAGACTGAGTGAGTGTTGTAGCTGGTTCTTGTCAAGTATTCAAAGGGAGAGAGGAGCTAGCATGAGGAATGAAAAGCAATGATGTTCAGCAACATAAGCCTTCAGTTTCCTTTTTCTAGGGAATTCCACAGAGGTACCTAAAGGCAAATGGTGTTCTTATTGCACCCTACTTCAGACAATACCAGCCTATATTGAAACAGGAAGAGCAGCTGCACATTCATCGTGTTCTGTAGATGTATATGGTAGTCAAAATTGGGGCAGTAAGGAAAGGTCTGGCTTGAACTGTGCTGATGGGACAGCTTGGATGAACAATGCAAATGCTTCCTTGCAATTCCCCGCAATGCCAGAGCATTTGCAAGGTGCACATTCCCCCAGCAGATATGGCAAGGCTTGCAGGACCTCCTTGGAGCCACTTGGCACTTCTGAGGAGTAAGCATAGCGTGTTCCAGCTATCATAGCTCCCCGAGAGAGATCTGCAGCCCTTGGCCGATTGCTGCATTGCTATATATGCTTAAAGGCTTGGATCTCGACCATCCCCTACAGAAAATGCCTTTTCTTTTTCAGGTGGCAGTAGGTCCAAGTCCTTGGAATGTTTAATTTTCCACTAATGTATGCTGTTACTTATGTGCATTACTTGAGCTAAAACCATGAAGTCCTAGTTTTTTGCCTCAGGGACTGGGTCCTGAGTAGTTTTCCCTAGAGTTGGTGTTGACGGGGGATTACACAGTGGCTGACTATTACAGGGAAGATGCTTTAGTCTCCTTTGTAAAGGAGAAAAAAGAAGACAAAATTATAGCATTGCAATGAATTTAATTTTATTAGCCTTAACCATCCCTCATCATTTTGAACTGGTGCCCTAAACATGCACTAACATTCCATAAGTAAGCAAAAAATATATATATTTATATGTACAAACTGCCTGAATTTTGGCTCTCAAAGCCAATAAGAAAAGCCACCAAAGCATAGTCTGTCTCTACAGATGACTATTTCACCTCATCTTCTCCATTTTTTGGCTGAGAGTGGATAGGGTTGGGGAAAGTTACGATTTCTCCTTCTTCAAAAAGCATCTTGCACTTACTACAAACAAGGCAAAGTAGTTAAGAAAGAAACTGAATCACTTTTAAAAGGCAAAAGTTTAACTGCCGCTCAGCTTCTATACTATTTCCTTTATTGCAGACTGGCTTACTCAGATTTGTTTACCCACCTGCTTGTAACATTAAAGCTTCTCCCTAGTTAGAGGGGAAAAAAATGGGGGGTTAGTCTCAAAGTAGTGCAAGGATGCTAGTTATAGTGTGCGTGCACGTGTGTTAGTTGTGCAATGGCTTGTGAAATGATAGCAAGTTTGGGTTGTTTGGGGGATATTTTTTGTATAGACTCGAGACAATCTGGGCAAGAGATCTTAAAGTTCAGCAGTAGCTAAAATGCAGTGGAAATGCCAACCAGGTCAAAGAGGAATATCTCTCAATTTTTCCAGGAGGGGAAAATAAATAGGTTGAAGCTGCAGTAGACTAGGGAACAGCAAGGCTCGCTTCTCTCCTATTGAATTGAATTTTCATTCACATGTACTTCTGAAAACTGAATATTACTTATGGTATGCAAACTTTCTTTTGTAGAACCAAGACCATGAGTAAGACATACTGACCTCCTTCTATGCACGGTATTCCTTTCAAGAAGTGTCTGTCGTGCCCCAATTCATTCTTGGAAAACATTTCTTCTCCCAGTATGTAATATAATACTTGCTAGAGCTTAGAAGCCACTGTGAAATGGTTTACACAGCTGTTGTCTCAGTTGAAAAATGCTTCAAGGGCTTGCAGAAACTCTGCCACTTCTTACTTCAGCCCATTTGTGCACTTGACACTAGCACGCAATTTACAGTAATCTCATCTCCATTTTCCACTTCTATTCTCTAACCCCAACCTTTCTACATTTACAAGGTAGTCAGAGAATCCCAATTTGTAGAAATCTCAGTGTTGCTAATGGGTACAACTTCATTTTCCTCAGACAGTTCGTAGGGAAAAATGAATTTAGTCAGTTTCCAGACTGACATTAAGGACAGCAATTCAAAACAGTGTTTCCCTTCTTTACCTCCAGCCACACTTCGGCTGAGGAGGTTTTTTTCCTTCTAACATTTATTCAGCAATCTGCCTTGAGCTGGTGAGTAGTGAAAGAAGCCTCCAATATCTCAGTCTTACATGTCTTAGTGCCCTAGTCCTGGAGCTGATTTTAGTGATGCGTGGGGAATTATGCTGTACTGATAATTCTGTACACCAGTGCCACTTTCAGAACAAGGATTGCAAAGTGCTTTAACAACCTCAGCGCTCATGAGACTTCATTAGCTCCTTCCCCTTCCCTAATCAGAGACTGAAGCACAGCACAGGTAAGGGAGCGATGAAACTGTAAAGTGGAGTTTGCACTCTTGCTGATTAAGTCCATGCTCTGCATTATCAGTGACTTGGCTCATGTTCGCAAGCACTTTTCCAAACTAGATATGAAAGCATGCTGAACATCCTTCCACCGTGAAGTAAGGGTGATGGGGCTTTGTCAGCACAAGCTCCTTACTCCATATAGGTGCAAGTCAAAACCAAGTGGCACTGAGGTGAGAGAAAATTAGGAAAAATATATCAGTCCAGCCTGCATAAGGGGCTTAGAGGAGATAAATGGAGACTCTGAAGCTCTGCCATAGTCCGGTAATCAATGTGAAATTCAGACAAATAATTACTAAGACTGACCTGAGAAAAGTCTCTGAGGCTTAGATGGAATATGAAGTCTTCCATCCATCTCTGTTGTGGAGTTTGCCATGGCACTTTCTTGTTGCTAGGAGTGATATAAGATTAGTTGTTTGTAAAACAAGACCTCATCTCAGTCTGGTTGAGAAAAACATTGAAGTGTCAAAGGACTGTTAGCAACATTACATAAAGGTGAGGAACTCTAAGCTCAAAACATGCATATATTTGGCCTGTCATTACTTAAGATGTTTTGCACAGACACATCCCATCACCGTCTGCTCAAATGCAAGCCTATTCCCAGTGCCACTTAATAAATATTCCTTCTTGTTCTTCCTAAACCTACCTTTGTTTCCAGAAGCATTATGAACTGGAGCAGCCCTTCTATCATCATCTCACTGTTGGGGAAGAGTTGAGAATATCTGTGGTTTGTACAAAAAGGATCTCTTCCTCTTCTTTTGAGAGATTGCTCTGTGTCTTCAGAAATCTAGTCCTGGAGAAGTTTCCTGCCCTGTGCTTTCCTTTGCTTCCCACCATCCAAATTATCCCACTGGTTCTTGGTCAGTCTGGAAGAGGTGACCACAGCGAGCTGGCTTTTCAGTGTACTGTTGTAGTACTACTTTGCTGGCTCTTTCTGCTATTTTGCAAATCTCAGATGAAACAGGGTATTGGTTCTGAAGCCTATACTATTTGTAATCACTGTGAAGGTGTTGCTTTGCTCCATTAGTGCTGCTTCATCAGGTTTGTATGGACCCGAAACAAGTAACGGCATCACCACACCCACTGCTCCCATTGGAATGACTGTAGCATTCCTGAGCTCTGGATTGCTTTCAGAGGGGGCACTTCGACATGATCTGGGGAGGTTTCTGGTGTTTTGGTTTTGTTTTGTTAAGCCCTTCCACACTGATGAGTCTGGTGAGCAGCTGTTAGGTATCACGAAAAGGCCTTAAGTGGTAAATCCCTTTTGTATCACTCTTCAAAAGTAATTAGAAGCTTGTATTAGATGTGTAGTGCAAAAATCTTATCCATGAAAACATCACTCTGCAAAAGTGCTCATTTGATGTCACTGCAACAACCTCTGAATGAGATGTCATTCATCAGGGGGGACCTGGATGAAGAACCTAGTGGGAAAGGGCCCTGCGGGGACCTGATCAGATAAACACAGAGAGGGGGGAGGAGTGCAATTTGGGATCCAGGCTCCTTGGACAAACAGACTTCATAGTCAAGCTACTGTCAGAAGTTTCACTAGGGAAGGGAGGAGGCCAGGCCCATACAGTTCGCTCCCAGCCCTGGCAACTCTGTCTCTAAAAATAAAACTGGCAAATGCTTTCACTCTTCAAGTACTTAGAGTGTGATCTGGGCTTCAAACAGAGCATTTTGTCTTATTTTCACTAGTTAGTCACAAAAAAAACCCAAAGACCTCCGAGCCCCCTACAAACCAAAAAGCAAAGCCCAATACACTAGGTTCATCTGTCCAGAAATCCCAACCCACTTGGTGTCAAAGTAACGTTGTGGTCTTGTTCTCCAATTAATGTGTCAAGGTGTATGCAAAACGTGACTGCTGAACAATTCACACCTTTCTGTGAAACAGAAGTACTCATTTGATGGAAACCAAACTGCTGGTCTCTTCTTGACTGACTTACTTTTGCAACCTGGATTTTTCTTCTAGTTACAAGCCAAATCTTTCAGTACTGACGTTAAAAATAGCTTGACCCCATGGTCTGGGGCGACATTGGAGATGGCAATGGAGATTTATGCCAGAGATTAATCTGATCCCACATAGGTGAGGCTAATCCACACAGTCTGACACAAAGAACAGTTTAAGGGGAGAACAGTGGGTTTGGGAGGCAGAGGAACTTTCAGAGGTTGGGCATGCAGAGGCAGAGGAGCCAGGTGATCCCTTCTAACTCCCATCTTTCCAGCATGGGTACACCCCCCATCCCCTGCTGCTTTTGAATTAAAAAGGAAAGGCTGATGTTTAGCACGAGTCTGCACAGCTGCTTTAGTGACATAAACCCTGCTTTAGCTACATCCCTGGCCTCCTCCCTGCCTTTTCCCTGTACTATACATGTTCAGTAGTCATAAACCCTGGAGTCAAAGCACCGCTGCATGTCAGCACAGCATGGAAGCGACAGGCTGAGGAAGCGCCACAGTACAAACAGAAACAATGGGGATTCTGGAAAAAAGGACATTTCATACACTTGATTTTCAGTATGTGCAACTTACATTCCACCAAAAGCAGTGACGGCACCAGATGCAAAGACGACCCTTAGGTGACCGAGTGCTTCACAGATGACTCCATTGGGCTGTGCTCAACATCAGCGGCTGCAGTTCTGTTGCAAAGTTCCATATTCTTTATAATTCCAGAGATTTCTGTTTAAAGTGTAAATCCCAGAGGTAAAGCATTCACTGCAATGGCCCCCCCCCCCCCCCCTTTTTTCTTGTTTCTTTTTTTTTCAAAGACTTCTCAGAGCAAATTCGTAACAGCCAAGTCTTTTCAGGAAATGCAGGTGTGTGACCTCTTCATGCTGAGAGATACACAACTGCGTTTCTGCATGGGACAGGGAACTACTTTTGTGACACCAGTTTTGTTCTACACAAAGGCACGCTTGCAATAAATTTTTACAAGTTTTGTACACCATGAGCTAAATTCTGAGTTCCAAAAATGTGAAGTGTGGCAACAATAACAAAATGGATTTATAGTATCACTCTGATATCTTGTCATGTGATTTTATTTCTTCAACAAAGTTTGTTTACGACCAACAACTTTGAAATACAGTCAGATATATATTACCAGTTGCTTTTCTGTCTCGTTCTTTTCTGGAATAGACGGGGAAGATGTTTGCTCCTCCTCTGGGTGTATAGGTGAAAGGATATGGAGAAAATACTGCTATATAAATTACAGGTTCTCACTCTAAACCCATTAGAGGCAAAAGCCTGACATCTTTATCCAGCCACTGAGTACAAGGGCATTTTCTTTAGCAAGAACTGAGTTTAAAAAGCCTTTCAACATGGTCTGCACACAGGCTTTGAAAGGGGATGTTGCCCCCTCATGCCTCCTGACACTCTGCTGGGATGCTCCCCAGCCACCTCGGGGCAGTGACGGGTGGACACAAGGACACAGGCGGCCATCCCAAGTCTCTGAGGTATCTCTGCTGAATGGTACCAGCCCTTTGTCCATACTGCTCTGACTCTTCCTGGCAAGGTTTTTCTGTACCACCAATAGTACCCATCCAAAACCATGACCTACCTGCTAAATCGGTGTCATTTGCGGGCAAAACCAGACGTGCATCATCTGCAGTCACCCATTTCTCGGTTCCAAGCTGGCAAGTTACTATGACCTGGTTTACACCTTAATCCACAGAGGGAGCAGAAACCTTGCAAGGGGAAGACGCAAGTGGGGTTCCAGTGGGTCTTTGCCAATAGCCACAGTAAAGATGACCCCCACGCCTTGGGCCTGCCTGCCTCCCTCCTTCCCCCGTGGCCACAGAGCCATCCACCGGGTACCAGGCTGCAGAGCATCCGCCAGGTACGTGCGAGTGTGGCTCAACACTGACCTCTTGCTGTGATCTGTCAGGTATCTGGGGTGTCCTGTTTGCTCAGGGTATTTCTTTGTAGTATTTCTTTTGAGTTTTCCACAGAAAGAAATTCAGTTTGGATCTAGGTTGTCCAAAGAAAAACACAGATTTTCAGGGAAAATAAAACATTAACAGAAGCAAGCAGCAGCGAGCCCCTTGACCTATTTAATATCTCTGTAGACCCAATCCCTAGGGAAGTGACTGTTTTATTCAAGTTGCTTAGCTAGCAACAAAAAAGGGGGAGGGCAAGAGATTCTGGCATGTTCAACACAGCCAAGCTCTCAGAAACCTTTTCAACATGTAGGTACCTATCTGAACTGACAACCCAAAATGTGCTTGTCTGAAAGACAGTCTGGACCCTTCACACAATCGGTCTCTCCAAGAAACGGCTTCCTTTTCTGCTTTTGAGACATCACACCCAAGATCAAGAAGCAATGAAACCACAGTGCGTACCTGAAAGCACACTGGAGGCTGGCACATCCCAAATGGGTGCTGAGGCTGGAAACGTGTAGGTGCATCGTCAGGGTGATGGATTGGCAGGAGCACACCCTGGCAGGTGGCAGGGCTCCCCGAGATGTGAACAGCCACGCACAGCACAGCACCGGCACCCGCGGGTGGCTCCGTACATCACTGCATCAGCACGCGGAGGCAGGAGAGACCTAAGGAGATGATCACAAGCCCCTGCAGTGAGACCAGCCGCACCGCAGCCAAGACATTCAGCTGTGTTATAAACCAAAGCAGAATTGCTCTGGGTTCACTGTCATGGATGGAGAGGCACCCCCAGCAGCACATCGCTTTGTTCCCTGGTCCCTGGATGTGCCGCGACCAGAGCTAATGCTGTGTGTAATTAGGGTACAGGACCAGAGTTGTCAAAAAAGCAATGCAAATCAGCTTTACACACTAACTGAATAAAACAAGGAAATTCTTGTGAAATTATGAAATCTAGGATCTGATTAACACTGAGGCGCACATAACCTCCGCACTGTCATTTAAATCAATGCCATCCATTCAGATCAGGCCAGGGTCTGCAGTAACTCAATCTCCTGTGAAATTATCCTCAAGAGAATTTGCAATTAATAATTCCAGCAACGTAGTCTTTCTTAATTAAGCCAAACTTAATGTTCCATTTTGCGGTGTTTTCTAATATCCTGTTCCACTTGCCCCTCTGTCCCTGGAGAGGAGCAGTGAGAAAAAATTGCCAAGTCACAGGCGCTGCAGAGGAGGATACCCCCAGCCATCATTAAGTCAAAGCATAGGCACTCCCTAAAGCACTTTCATCCGATACTTGAACAAGCACTTTACACGCAGTAATGAACAGCATCTCATCAGACCCCTGCAAAGCAAAGCCATCTCAGCTCTCTTCAGAGACTATCTCCACGCTCCAGTTTCCTTAGATTACAGCACAGGTCAGATGCTCTGCCAGCCACAGTTTGGTCTTTGGGAATGAGAGCTCAAGTAAACAAAAGGCAAAAGGGGATGAGAATCAAGGAGCCAGAGAGCTCTCCCCCTCTTTCACTGTTCCCAATTCCTCAGGTGAGGGTTTGGATGGGATTCCTCAGGAGCACCTGCACCAGAGAAGCAGCACGGGCTTCAGGTATGCTACCAGCTTCAGCTTTTTTGCTTTTCAGAATCTGTTTCCTGTTACAGGTTTTGCCTGGGAACCTGCAATCCTTCCTTCATCCAGGCAAAAGCAGCAGCAAAGCAGGTTCTCAGGCTCCCAGGGAATTCATGATCCACAAACCTGGATGAGAATAACCTCCCCTGAGCAGCCAGGCTCACCTACCACAGTGCAGCCCTCGCCCCGCGCCACCTCTCAGGCAGCTGGTACCAACTCCGACATGAACACGCTGAGGTGCAACACGCCAAAATATGCTCCTTTTCGGACTTCCATGACTCAGGGATGTATCACAACCTTACAAGAAGGGTTAGGTGTTCCTTCTGCCAGATTAGGACTCCTCAAGAACAAGG
The DNA here is from genome assembly GCF_004027225.2 of Strigops habroptila. NCBI lineage: Eukaryota > Metazoa > Chordata > Aves > Psittaciformes > Psittacidae > Strigops > Strigops habroptila. The sequence goes on from NC_046359.1 coordinate 13,587,399, forward strand.
CAGAATTTTACTGTTGGTGACAAAGGCAAATACATGAATTACTGTACATATGTACCTCCTGAACATTTGGACTGAAAACCTGGTCTCCAAACATTTGCAACTGCATCCCCACCTAGCCAGAGAAGGAAGTCCCCAGCAGACACGTGCAGAGAACACCATTCTGTACCTGTCAGCTTTCCTCCAGTCTGTGCACACTCTTCCTCTTCTCATTCTCTCTCTAATCCACCTTTTTTCAGTCCTCTCCATTACTGCTCCCAACAACCCACTCCCACCTGGTACAGAGCTACTTCTGAGATTGGATGGAAGAGAGGCATCCCAACAGCTAGCTTTGCATAACATTAGTACAGCATAAAATGTTTGTGTTCACAAAATCACCTTTTTTTGTTCCTACCCCATGAGAGCAGGTAGAGCACTGCTCTGTTCTGAAAAGCAGTTTCAAAAGTGCCACTGCAGTGTTCCACAGTTTCTGTCTTTTCAGACACCAGAAAATGTCAAGTATTTACTAAACCGAACATGGAGATGACCCACAGTCTGCAGCCAGACTGAGCAATCAGTGCTACTAAATACTGCAGGTCAGGTTTAATAAACTTTGTAAAATCAGAGAGATACTAGCACTTTTAATGAAGATTTGTTACTGCAGCCAGGAGCTTGGTGTGTGTGACCCTGGACTAGAGAAACTGACATACCCAAGAGGTTCCTCAGTAAGACTCAGACCAGCTGCTAAACATCTTTATTCCTTACAGGGGTCTTGCTCAGCACAATAAAGACACTAGATTAAAATTATCCCTACTCAGCAGCACTCTCTTACCCAGGATGACAGCAGCCAGTTTCAAGGCATTGTGCACTACAGTGATTTTAGAAGCTACTTTTACATTGGATAAAATACACTTGTCTTCCGCCTGGGCTGGGGCAAGTATGCACACACTAAACGTCAACACTCAAGTGGACTCAGTGGGTGCCAGCAGCAGCTTTCTATTGCTCCCGCAATAGAAACTTTTGTTCCCACAGGCCACCATGAACGATCTGTTTCTCAGGATTTGTCCAATAACATCACCATCAAATGTCAATGGAAACATCTATAGAGGCAGGGTGGTGCTGCAGACCAGTTGTACATCACATATCATGAACGGCTTGCAAGGCACTGGCATGAACATTTCTCTGAATACTTCCCAAAAAGCAGGCTGCAGGAGTGATGGGCAGGCACCTTCCGAGCAAGGGAGGCCAGGGGCCTGACAGAACTGGGCTCCAAGGGAGCTTCCCTGATACAGCCCAAGCCTCAGCGGTGCTGGAAATCCTGCCCTGCGGCTATAGGTGGTGAAAAAACCTCATGCCTGTGCATCAGGTTTAACCACCAGATGTGCCAGACCCCACTCTTCTTCCCATGTGCTCACCCTACCTGTTGTCTCCTTGGTTTTATGGCCGCTGGTCCTAACCGGCTCTGCTTTTGTGCTGCAGATAACCTCGTCCCTTTGATGCTGCCCAAAAAGGAGAAAACTGGAACAGAAGAGAGAATGAAAATACATCTTCCTACTGTTTATTTTTGAACAATGAGGAGTTATTTATAACTGTGACGGCTTAAGCCCAGCTAGCAACTAAGTACCACACAGGCGCTCGCTCACTCCCCTCCCCAGTCCCCTGTGGGATGGGGAAGAGAATTGGAAAAAAAATGTAAGAAACACATAGGTTGAGATTAGAACATAATTAAAAGTAAAATATAATAATAACAGAACTAATAATTTGACAGGCTGAGAGAGTTGGGCTTGTTCAGCCTGGAGAAGAAAAGGCTTCAGGGAGTTCTTATAGCAGCCTTCCAGAACCTAAAGGGGCCTACAGGAGCTGGAGAGGGACTTTTTACAAGGGTATGTAGGGATAGGACAAGGAGGAATGGCTTTAAACTGACAGAGGGTAGATTTAGATTAGATATTAGGAAGAAGTTCTTCCCTGTGAGGGTGCTGAGGTGCTGGCACAGGTTGCCCAGAAAAGCTGTGGCTGCCCCATCCCTGGCAGTGTTCAAGGCCAGGTTGGACGGGGCTTTGAGCAACCTGGTCTAGTGGAAGGTGTCCCTGCTCGTGGCAGAGGGGTTGGAACTGGATGATCTTTAAGGTCCATTCCAACCCAAACCATTCTATGATTCTATGAATAGGAAATAAAGAGAGAGAGAGAGAGGAAGGAATAAACCCTGCTCCAAAAAAACCCCACAAGTGATGCACAATACAATTGCTCACGTGCTGACTGATATCCAGCCTGACCTGAGCAGTGATCTGCCTTTCTGGGTGACTCCCCGCAGTTTATATACTGGACATGACGTGCTGTGGTATGGAATACCTCTTTGGCTAGTTTGGGTCAGGTGTCCTGTCTCTCCTCCCTCCCGACTTCTTCTGCCCCTCCTCACACACAGAGCATGAGACTGAAAAGTCCTTGATCAGGGTAAGTGCTACTTAGCAACAACTAAAACATCGGTGTGTTATCAGCATTGTTCTCAGACTAAAGCTGAAAACACAGCACTGCACCAGCTACTAGAAAATTAACTCTGTTCCAGACAAAACCAGTAACACACTTTGGTTCATTGTTGCGGGACAGCAGTGCCCTTTCCCAGCTGACAGAGCCTCGCTAGCAATGACAGCCTCACAGCAGCCTGCAGGGTTTCATTGCCTGAGGTAGCTTGACCCAGTTTCTCATGTGGTTAATGAAAGCCAGCAGTGGATGAGATTTGCTGTTCGATGCAAAGACTGAAGCACCCAGCAATGTATGAGCAGCTCTATACTCTTAAGACAGGTTTACTTATAAATGGCTGGTTGCAAAGTTATCTTCCCTCATTGAAAACAAAGCATAACATCTCACCTGGCCTGCAGGGGATTTGCAATCTGGTTCACAAGTTGCCCTTCCCTCCTATTGTCACCTCAGGGCTGCGTGACTGAGGGACTCAGTGGAGAGCACACTGCTCCCTAGGGAGGTGACCTAAATCCTGCTTTTCCTGTCAATGCTGCAGGGCACTGAAGGGTTTGTGTGCTGCCTTCACTCCCCTTCCCTCCCCTTCCTGTCAGTTAGATGTTCTGGGATACTTTCACCCCTGGCAGGCACCATGGGACAACCCAGGGGCATCCTCTCAGATTGGAGCAATGCAACCAGTCCACAGTCCCCAGGGCTGAGGAGAATTCCACCCGGCAAAGGGACAATCTTCAGAGGCACCAGTAGCAGGGCCAGCATCACACATGCCAGGCCCTTACCCACATGGGTGCCTATAAGCACAGTACAGTTGAAAGGCACAACTCTGCCCTTCCCAGCTCCCCCACAGTGCTCCACAAGTGCTCGCTTCAGTCCAGCAAGAGCATCTCTGGCCAAACACCACGCAAGTGTCCCACAGAACAGCAAATTTGTAGGTCTCTGAGCTGCTCAAAGCAGTGGGAAGAAGATGGAGCAGGAGTGTTTTAGGAAACAGTGATAAAGGGTCACTATGGTGGGATATTTTGGACCTCTGGCACCTTCCCACAGGCCTTGAGTTTCATGGGATACTTCCTGGGTGGGTGTGATCCTGCAGAGTCAAGCTATGGCCAAAGTACTTCGCTGTAACTTTGCAGCTGTGGTTGGCAAAAGACACAGGACTTGTGTTTGGTGTGGCTGCCAAAAGTTAATTGAAACAATAAAAACAAACTAAGGAGAGGGCTGTGCGTGTGACAGGGTTCATCAGTCGAATCAGGTAGAGCCTGTGCTTATTACATGCGTCAGACCAAACTCCCTACAGCGAACTTTCTCTACCTTTCCACCTCCTCAGGGCTAATTTAAGAGCTGTTCTTCGTAGCCCATAACAGTCATGACAAAAAAATCAGATTCTGTTCTGCCAAAAGGAGGAAACTGGAACAAGGGAACCTGCAGGAAACTTGTCTCGCTGCCATCTCCGGATTTCCTCAGGAAACCTGCGCTCCAGGGCTCCCAGTCAAAGAAAACAGAGCTGCCAACAGGATCTACAGCCTGAGCCCTCCCACGAGGGAAGCTGGGCAAATAGGAGCTATCTCCTAGGAAAGGGAAGGCCACTTGCCACAGATAAAGAGGCAGTGGGCTGGTATGTTTAGGTGGACACAGAAATAACCGTACTGTACAGAGAAGCAGACAGACATGTCCTCTGTGGATACCTTACACTCAGACAGCCTCTTTTGTTCATACAATCCCCCCCAAATCCAAGAGTGGTAACCTCTCCTCCCCTGAAGGGCAGCCCCTGACAGAACAGAAAGCATCAGCTCACTAACAGAGCTCTTCACACATTACAACCTGTGTTGTAATTACTCATTAAAACAAACTTATACTGGAATAGTGGACAAGAACAGAATTAGATCAGCTGAAGAATAAGATCTCCTAATTCTCAAATTCATCAGTTTCCCAAGATGTGTTAAACATCTTATTAATCTGTTAATAAAATGTGTTAAACCTTTCACTTTTTTTAATTGTCCTAAAACCTTCTGAAAATTGTATCCAATCTTCTACATCTGGGCTGAATGCTCTTGTTGGGAGGTCACATCCAAACAGAAGCTGAGAACTTGGCACAGGTATCACTGTCAAAGGTGTTACAGCTTATGCTGTAGGGCACAGGACAGCTACATCTTATTTTATCTTAAACTATGAATTTACTGACTTTGAAATACATTGTAAGCTGCAGCTCTGCAGCTGCTTCTCTACCCCCTCTCACTTTGCACCTCTTTCTCTTCCACTTCACCTTTGTTTTTTCAAACTTCTCTACCTAGACATCAAGATACCAGTGTGTTATCTCTTGTAGCTCCTTCTATGACAGAAGACCTGACCCTCACCAGTGACCTAAAGATGTCACCCTCTCTTGAATAACTTGTTCAGTAGGAAAAGTAAAAGCAATGTCTTCATACAATTCTTAAACCAGTAGGTGAATGGTTTGCACCATATGCCACAGAACACACTGCAGGTAAGACAGAGTATTTTCTTTGTCAGGGTTGTCTAAACCAGTGTTACGTTAAAAACTTCTTTTCTCCCTTGCTCCCTCTTCTTCCTCTCTTGCCACTACAGGTGTTGCTGGCTTAAGACTCAGATATCATCAATGAGGCTGTTTTGGTATAAGTAATAGAAAATATTATTATCATAAAAGGTATCTCAACTGTAAAGCAAAACAGAACATCCCTCGGCTCTCTAGAGCCTTCAAAAGGCCAAGTCAACTCTCTAAGATAGAGAGACAACAATAAAGTTAATCTCATTGTGCTGCTTTATTCACTTAATTGTCTCAATGGAACAGGCACCAACGCTAGCCCAAGGGAGGAGAGGCAGGATCAGCATCAACAAATAGGCTGGTTCAGCTGAGCATGGAGCTGCCACCTATGAACCCTCCTCATGTCCACTACTAACACAACTTGCTGGGCAGGAAGAAAGGTGGCACAGAGGTTAACAAAGTTAAAAGTGCTTTGCAGAAGTCATGCTCGCCACACAACCAGACCACGACAGACTCTCTGTAGTCTTTTTCTAACCCTTTTTTTGCCACAATGCCCAGATTACCAAAGGTGAGATTTAATTAATGCAGTACAGCAGAAAACACAGCTATTTGCCACTTCCAGATCCTTTTCATTAATAAGAAATATCGTTGGATTAAAAACAGCTACTGGGCAGAAATAGGGACTTGAAATCAAATAGGTCCCTCTTCCTGCATACAGAGCAACAACATGCTGCTGTGCAGCAAGAAATAAAATCAAATAACATCAAATCAAAAGGGTATTTTGCACCCATTCAGACAGCCTCTTGGAGGGCTGTACAGAGAGAACATCTGTGGACTGACTTTATTCCCAGTTTTTAAGCTTGATTACTAGCAGATCTTAAAATAGCTACTGGATGTTAAGCTGTAAATAAAATGTGCAGTCTAACAAAAGATGCAACCCTGACATTTGTGCTCATTCTGTAATCATGGCTTATTATCCCAGACTATTTTTTCTCAGTGGTTTCTATTCATTTGAAATCATTCTGTACAGGAACAAGCCTCTTACTAGAGTGTTCTATAACAAGTTATTGCTATGAAATTATTCATTGTATTTTAGTCTGGATGAGGACACAGGTGATGCACACATGCAACTCAGGACCATATAAATATATATGGTCTATATATATTTTATAGAGTAACTACATTTAATATGCATTTAAGTAAGGCAAAGTGGATAGTGGTATTTGCATGCAAAAATATAGCATTTTAAAATAATTAAGGTTATGGCAGTAGCACCCCAGACAGGAACTGGACAATGCTCTGTAGGACCCACTTTAAACACGACAACAGCCCTTACCTCAACCTCAAGTAGATCATAGTGTTTTAATCTCTCCCAATACTTGTCTTCCTTTCCAAATGCATGCAGGTATCTTCTGGAAAATTAAGGATTTAAAATACATTTTTGTTAATCCACAAACAGGAAACATTAAGTGTTCCCTTATAAAAGAGGTATAAATATACCTGGGTTTATGCAGTCCAAGGCAAGCAGAGTAAACCCATGAATCGAAACTGGCTAAAAAGTATGACCTGAAATTCCAGCAAATGAATTATACTGAATGAGAAACTTTTTTTTTTTTTTTTTCATATATATACATGAATATAAAGTGAAGGAAACAAGGGAGTTCTGGTCAGTAGCAATGCAAAATTTGCTGGACAGTTCATTCAGTCCTGATACTTATATTAAGAAGTTTACTGAGAATTGCATGTACAGAAAATGTATAAGACTCTAGGCAGAGACATAAGAGACAGACTGCTACAGTCAGCACTGGATTAGATTAAAAGCTTCTACTGCCAAAAGCTTGTTGTAATTATCTTTTAGTATTACCTGTCAGCTCACAGGTGTCAAAGGGCATTTCAGAGGGAGAATCCTCATTTGAGTTCTCAAGATATAACCTGCAAAAAGTTGTTTCTTCAGTTTACTGCAGTTTGATAGGGCCTTTCTATTTTTGCCAGCCATAAATATTAAAGAGCTATTTGCTTGATTTAGTTTAGACTTTTTGAAAGGTGCCATAGCATCACTGACTTCTGGCACATGGGGACAGTAAGTTTGCACCTACAGCCTGATAGGTAAAAATCTTCAACTTCCTCAAAAAGTGTTTAAATCTTTCCTATAACCGCTTCTGCAGGTTATGGGTAAGTTTCTTAGACCAGCTGCAAAGATCCTAGTCCTGCATGCCACAAAGCGGGAAGGAAGGATGTATCCCAAGGACTGACCTGAGGCATCTCTGAAGCTGGACAAAACATCACAGATTAGATTTTTTACTTATTTGTTCTTCTGCTTCCATTTACCCTCCCAGAGAACATTGTTTGGCTTGCCGCTCACTTCTGCTAACCAAGGTGATGCCGTAATGGTGCACCATGCCCTCTTATAGCAATAGGAGAATCTCAAACTTTCTCAGCTGTCCATCACCTACCACAGAGGATTTGCTTCCTCCGCAACCATGTCAGTGCAAGTTCATTTGCAAGCTCTCTGAACTAGACCTGTGCAGTGTTTGTCTCACAAAACACCTTTCTTAAGTAAAAAGGAAAGAAGAAAAAGAGGAGGGGGCTGGTTTGTTTTTTTTTTGGGGGGGGGGGGGCAGTTTTGAGTATTTCAGATCTAGCTTCAAGTGCACCACAGACATCTGAACTACTACCCTGCACAAACAGAGAGCAGAAAGACCACACAAGCAGATGTGGACAGGCATCCCCATCAACTGTAAGAACTGTAGCTGCTGCCATCATCCTGCAGGCTGCAGGAGGCCCTGCCAGGCTTGGCCAGTGAGGTCTGGCAGGGACAGTCCAAGTCTTGAGAATATCAGGCCTAATGGGGCAGCAGAAGGAGCTATTCTAATATTCTAATAGATATTCTAATATTCTAATAGATGTATTCTTCACCATGAGAGTGGTGAGACACTGGCACAGGGTGCCCAGAGAAGTTGCAGCTGCCCCATCCCTGCCAGTGTTCAAGGCCAGGTTGGACACAGGGGCTTGGAGCAACCTGCTCTAGTGGAAGGTGTCCCTGCCCACGGCAGGCGGGTTGGAACTAGATGATCTTTAAGGTCCCTTCCAACCCAAACCATTCTGTGATTCTATGAAAATAGAAATATGCTTTTCATAAATGCAAATATACACCCAGAAATACACACCTTTAGAACAGGAACTTATTGAAGCAACAAAGTGAACTGAAGCATTTGAAAACTACTTCAATCTACAAGCTCCAGGCATACTTCTGGGTTTTACTCACTTATATTAACCACCACACATTTATCTATAAAGCATTCTTCTTTATTTAAGTTAAACAATTTTTCAAGGATGGTTTCCATCTATAAAATGAACAAAGTACAAGCTCTGTACAGCAGACTTTTCAAACCAACTGAAAAAACCATTTCCAAACTATGTTTTGAAAATCTGCAAAACAAACAGTATCACCATTCTTGCTCTGAAGACGGTAAGAAAAGTTCTCAGGAGACTCCATTGCAATTTGCTTCAAGGGCTTTTCATTTATCTTTCAAATGGGTGAATTTCTCCAACATTAAACCCCTCTAAAATCACAGTAAGTAACTTTGGCACACTGTCATGTAAACATAACAAAAGGATACCGCTTCTTTTCCATTCTCCCAAAGAAAAACAACATACAGGTCCTATATTAAAACCCCTATGCACAGCATCCATGGGGAATTAGTGAAAATATTCCTACTTTATATAGTCAACCTACTAACGGTTGACATGAAAGACTTAAGAGGTGGAACATGAATTTTTTACTAGCACTTCTGATTCAGAGGTAAGAGGCAGGTCAATATTGAGAGATGCGACTGCTGATTTCAGTTAGTACTACTCTTACTGCGATCAAAGTTGCAAATGGAAATACTTCCATGGTAGAAATTGAGTGGTTGGGGTTTTTTCTTCTTTTAAATTTCATTTTTCAAAACCTCAAACAACTGACTCGCTGCTGAGGCTGTATTTCAGCATTTTTTTTTCCATAATATGAAGAAATCTACTGCAATGTTTATGAATCATGTTCTTCAAGTTCTCAGCTAGGTTAAGATGCTACAGATAGGTAGACTAAAAGCTGAAAAATAGTTTATCCACTGCATGGCCTCTAAAACAGGCAAGTTCTGAAGCCAGTGGATTGTGAAGGGGGGGGGGGGGGAAGTATTAGTTATTCATAAAAGAAGTCAGATGATGGATGGGAGAAACTGGATTTAGTGCCCCATTGAAAAGATATGCGGTACTTGCAAGTCATAAATTCAGACACGCGAATGGGCACATTGGCTGGCACAGTTAAAGCCATTTTGCCCAGCAGAATACCACCTCTACGCCTGTTGTAGAGATACAGCCAAAGGAAACTGGAGATAAAAAATAAAAATAAAATAAAAATCAGGAACTGCTCTACTTCCAGGAACAGAGACAGAGGGTAACTGTACCGGCATACTACAGTACAGCAGGTGGGTTTCATCTCCCTGTGACCAACCCTTACATTTTTCCAAGATCCATCATCTCATCAAAACCACTTCCTGGCACTGCACGTCTACCCTAATTTTTGTCACTGCTGTCTCACTTATTAGTACTTATTTACCTTTCATTTTCATTTTAAAAGCTCATTGAAGCATTTGCGTTCAATAAAAAAGTATATAGTCTATGCAAACATAAGAAAGGACAGGTCAAAGTTGGGGTTAACTTTGACAGTATTATTTTAATATAAAAATGACATCAGCTGGACTGAAGCTGCAAAATGCACGGGTTCTATGGTTAAAACACATAGGATCTGCTGGTATCCAGGCTGATTCCCAGAGCCGAGCCTGAATCCATTCAAAAGCTCCATTTAAAGAAACAAAACGGAAGAAAATTCCCCAGTAGTAGGTCTATAAATTAAGCAAGTGCAATTCAGAGATATTACATAGCTGCTCATCCTTGCAAGTTAAAATTCAGATCTTGTGCTGTCGACAGTGACATTACTATTGCATCTTATTTCTACAACTCAAAAGGGGAGTCTAAGACTAATTTTTCTCATTAGGGCCAGAACAAAACTGTGCTGAACCCACATGGCTGCACGGAAGATCTGCACCGTTTATATAGTTTTGTAACAAAGGAAGAAGTATTTTAAAGACAAAGTACTACAGAAATTATTAACACAAATATCAAGTACAAGTTTAAGGTTATCAAGAGCACATGTAATGAACTTCCAAGTTGGAATAAGCAATCAGAGCAATCATCTGTGCAGATGCATTGGCTTATTCTGCTATTTTCTTTCTCCTCCTGAGTTTCATGATCTCCAGTGAGGGCAAAGTGTTAAGAAGTAGATCCAGTTTGCAAAGCAAAAGCATCCAGTGTTAGCACGGACATCATACTCAGCAGCACAAAATCCGCACCTTCATAAACTTTCACTCTCCTAGCATTCCAATCCAATTTCTGTTTATACATACGTCAATCACTTTGTTGATAATTATAGGATGATGAAAACTGATATAAACCGTTGGGAGCTGACAATATATATACTTTTATATATTTATATTTAGAGTCCATCATAGAAAAGTTCATATTCAAATTACCAAGTACACACAGGAGAAAAAAAAGCCTTCAAAATGACACTTCTGTTTCTGGAAACGACAAACCATGATTTCTATGCAAATGGAGTTTTCAAATGACCTTCTCCTAGCAATTTTTCCCACCCTCCCTCCCACACCCTGTTCCCCACAGGTGTTTCTTCAGATCCTTTTTTATCATACATCAGTTGTTCCTAGAGTTAATTATCTGCTGTGCAAGTGTGTAACTGAAGACGGAAAGGAACCGTTGAAGTCTTCACACCAAGAAGGAATTGTGCTGCAGTCATGTTCAGCGACAGTTTTGCAGTGCTCCAAGTCCCCTGGATTCCTGCTGTCTGCTTCAGCACTCTCCTACTTTCAGATAAAGGTGGAATACTGAGGTATATAAGTTCTGTGGAAAGTTTTAAGAAATACATCAGTAATTCAATCAAAACTTTGCCCAAAGTCTCTGAATTGAAACAGCATTTTGCTTGTAAGTCTTTCTACTGCTGCAGATTGAGTGTGAATTTCCACTGTTGTGACAAAGAAGGACTGCAGATCTCAACGGTGAGACCACCATTTTTGGCATTTCGGCTGTCTAGACAGAGGTTGCTGCCAACGTGCCTCAGTTTAGAGTTGCTTTCAATTTGTTCCCATTTCTGAAAGAGGAAAAAAATAACCCAGTTATTGAGCTAGAAAAGCAGGAAAAGGAAGAGTTCTACATCCTGTCCTTTGAAGTCTTCATAAACTTCCCTGGCTTGTGCTTTGGAAAGCCATGAAAACTTCAATAATAGTACACAGTTTACATGATCCTTGAATAAGAGCATTCAGCTAACATACTGCAATAGATACAAAATACACAAAATTGTGTTACTTGTGTGAAACCTTCGGTCTGAAGAAAAAAATAAGTCACAAAACCCATCCACCTAACACTACAAACCTGAACATAGAGAAGCAAGAAGCACAATCACTGAAGACAACTTTACAGAAATCTGTCAGGCACCTTTCAATTATATAGAAGGCAACCAGTCAATCTGTGCTGTTAGAAGCTCTTTGCTCAAGGTGATGCCAAGGATGGAGTAAATCCCAAATACAGGATGATTAAAAAAAAAAAAAAAAGTGCTTTCTTTTGTATTTCTAGCATTGTGCCTTTAAACCTTATAAAAAAAAAAATCTTGCTTCCTTAGTTTCCTTTTCTGGAAGGTGGCAAGAATATTCTTCCTTCAGCAAGGAATAGCATTTTTGTTATCTGTCTGCAGAACTGGAGATACACAAGAAAGCTGGCAGATGATCAGAACTGATGACTTAGCAGAAAGAGATGAATTGTTATATGACTAGATCAAAAAGATGGTATGACTCTGCAAATGTGATCTTCCTCAGGCATAGGAAATAGATGAAGTTAGAATACTGCACTAATGAAAATGAACTGAAGTCTAGTGCTGTTATAAATAGGTCACATCTGAAAAGAAGACAGACAAACCACAGTCTTCTGAGACACATACTACATAATCTTCTAACTTGACTGAATAAGACCTTTCAAGAATACACTGTGGAATACATATTCTATTTCAGAATCAGATGTGGCAGTTGAAGACTCTTACACATCAGTGCTGTTGGGTGAAACCTTTACAAAAGCCACTCTTTGGATAAAACCTCCTTATGTACATAAAAGATTGCACTGGCCTGTGAAAAGCTCAGTACACAAGCTTATTCCTGCTGCTCTGCCCAGATGTCACATCCTAACTTTACACACACAAACAATAGCAAGACAGAGTGAAGAATAGAACCAACAGAAGATATGATGACCGGTGCATGTTCTTGCATCTCATTCACAGCCCTTGCCTTCCCCACTGTTTGCAGAGTGCATTCACAACATACTAACCTGTCTGCTGTCATTTTCCCTACAGCCCTGAAGTTTTATTAGTGAACCAGGTGCTCTGTCCACGACAGTAAGGCACAAATCCATATGCTTCACCGACTTGTCCTTTGTTAAGGCCCATTCCTAGAAAAAGGAAGAAAAAAAGAAGCATACAAAATTACGTATACTAACACATGCACAAGGCACACATGCTATCTCTGCATACATACCACAAGTTAAAATCTTGTTAATAGATAAGTATGAATATTAGAACAGTTCATTGCTTCTCATAGAGCAGGAGAGGAAAAAAGTTCCTTTTCAGACACAATAACATTCATTGCTTCGGTGTCCCCAAGTCAGCTCAGGGCTGGCTCTTTGCTCCCTCTGCTGGTTTCGCACAAGTATAGCGAGCAGTCACACAGGTCCTCAGGCTTAAAATATTTGTCCAAGTATTTTTCCAGCTGTATTATTCCTCTCTCCCTGTCCATGTATTACACCCTCCCCATATCTTCCATGTACGAGAGATTTATATATATATGTTAAAAAATATATAATTTTATATATATATAAAAATATATAAAAACGCTAAAAGCTTGGTCTGCAGCATCACTGGCCACCCTTCCCACACACTAAACTATGCATAATGGGTAGCACAGTGAGGAAACAGTAGTTCTTAATATGATAGAGACCACCAGAAAGCAACATACAAGAGTGCCAAACTCAAGGGTAAAGGGAGACTGTTATAAAGGCTTGACATACAATAGAATTTCCTCTACATACATTTAAATATGCAACTCAAATTGAGAGCTAAGAAAAGCTGTTCTGTATGTACTGCTGCCCAGCTTGTTTGATCACAGCATCCTTCTACACAGAGCCTGCTCTTGTGCTGGTGTTCAGACTCTCTCCACGTCTTTCTCCTCAAAGTTTGGTCTCCAGGATCCAGACTGGTCTTCATTTGTGTCATTATCCTTTGGAGGAAATAAGCTGATCTATCAACTAAAGCCATGCTAATTACCCAAATCACGCTCGTCACTACTTAAAATGGCACAATCAGCTTTTCTCCAAAAAACTAAAGATGATTCAGAGTTGCAGAATACAAAACCCTAGATACACAGGGCCAAGCCTGGCTATATTTAAATGTTATTCTGCAAGCAATCAGTGTTTCAGAAATAAATTGACTAATCCCATGTCATTTTTTAACTTATTTTCTGATACCCTAACCAGCAAATTTAATAACAAATTCTTTTGAGAACAGATACTCGGGAAACAGTCAGAACTTCTAACCCACATGATTACAAGTAATCACCATTGCACAGGTATCATTGTATGGAAGTACTAGAATAATTACAGCTATGCAAAACAAAGCAAAGTCAGGAAAACTCTGTATCCCTTTGTCTCCCAAACCCTTAAGCAGAAAACTTTTCACTCTCAATATGTTAATCCCAGATGACAGCAAAATTACTTGGCTTCTCAGTTCTGTCCAGTTTGTAAGATGTCAACAAGAATCATCAATAGCCACTTTTAACAACTTAAAGAATTAAGCAAGTTATTTTCAGAGCTTACCAGGAATTACAGATGCTTCTGAAACAGCAGGCCCCTTTATAAGACTTATACTGAATAGCAACAGTTGAAAATACTACCAGGGAAGTGGTAAAACTCTGAGAACCCTGCAGTCAGGGACAGTTAAAGTCTTGAAGATACTGCTTTATTCATCTTTACCCTTCCATCAAAAGGCTGCAAGAACATTCCCTCCAATTCAATATGAATTCTGCTCGGACATAAAACCTCGTTTTAACCTGGTCTGCCCTTAATCTGCCTGAATGTCTCTGCAGAGGAACCTGTTCAAAGCAAATGTATATTGCTTTGTCAAGGTCAGCTTCACAGAAGAAACCATACAGAAGATCGGGTGAGATTCAGGGGAAGTGAGTTTGAAAGAGGAAGCTAACTTTGTGTATCTATAGAGAATACATAACATCATCAGAAACTTTCAAGGTTTCTACACCAAAGCAATTCTGACATGTCCACCCTTTCTCCTAAAAACCACTGCGGTGTTCTGAGAAGATGCATGTAATTTCATAAAGGCAGCAGAAAAAGCCTCTCCAAATGTATTTTCTTTAATGATAGGGAAAAGAGGCATACTTCAGGTATATAATCTTAAGGTCCTTTCCAAACCTAACTATTCTATGATTCTATGATGGCAATGCATTTGAATCAACATGATTTATCTTCCAGGAAATAAGTTCTTTATTTGAGGCTTCATCTGATTTTAGGATTTTCCCCTTCCAATTTAAATCAGAGTGAGCAAAATTCTGATACTTGTTCAACAGCAAATTTGTAAGTGGTCAGCCTTCTATTTTAATGGACGTACTTGAAGCATTAATTTTACATTTGATTTATAGTCAGGTTGATTCTGAAAAGAATTTAGTGACAAAGCAACACACAAAATAGTGAGCACATACATATATATATCTCATGAACAGTAACAAAGTCACAACTGCATAAATAAGATTCTTTAAAATAATTAACGCTCTCATTTACAGATTTGACACATTTGGGATTAGTTTAAGAGTAGGATTAGACAGGATTTTCTGAAACACTCCCTTTACTGTGAGTAAATTGGATATGACATTTAGACAACTCTGTTTTCTAGAAGAGTCAAATGGGGATTTAAGACAGATTTTTTTTTTATAGCCTGCTACTGCAAATTAGAAATGACTAGTAGGGTATCACAGTAAAGCATTCTTTTATTTTTCTGACCTTAGGCCATATGCTTAATACAACCCAAATCTTTCCTTAAGTAAAAATCCCATCCCACCCCCACCCCCCAAATCAAACACAATTTATTGAAAAAAAGCTTTCCATACAACTATAAAACTCCTGGGAAAGAAATAACTGGCCTCTAGTGTAAAAGCAAATATTAATAAAGACAAAGGAAGAGGATAATCTTGATGCACACCGAATGAATCTCTGGACTCAGATTCTAATCCTGAATATATAAAATTATACTTGAGAGAGAAGTTATTTAGCCAATCTGTTATAATAACTGATCTACTGATCCAGGCTCATCTTCCTATCACCAGTATGCAGAACCAGCTGAACAAGTTTCACTTTATTTTTTTAATAAAAACATCACATACTGTGGAAAAAAATAAATAATGGCATACAGACCTGGTTTCCCCCGGCATTATGACATTCATAAACTCCAACGACACCATCTGCAAAATGGCCCAAAGTGTCAAGGCAATTGGTACCCTGCTGCAAAGCCCCAAAAGCTATATCTTGATGATCAGGTACCCTAAAATAAAACCAGAAATACCTGCTTAATTCTGTTTCTTTCATTTTTTTTAACTCCTTGTCTTTACTTGGAGTATTTTAAGATAACAGGTTCAAGATGCATGATGACTACTATCTGAAAATCCCAATCATCTTCTGAGGAGGGAAGGCAATTATCTAGTCATGAACTGATTGAACATGAGTAAACTTGAAAGCTTAGGACAGAATACAAAAAGACCTGCACCAGAGAATGAGGAGTGGAAGGTGTCCCTGCCCATGATGGCAGGGGGAGGGAGGGTTGGAACTAGACGATCTTAAGGTCCTTTCCACCCCAAACCATTCTACAATTCTATGAACACACAAACTCAGCACAAAAAGCAAATTAAAATTATTTAACATGATCATTTAAGATCACTCAAGCTGAATGCTATCAGTTAAGGTCATCAAGCTCTCTTGTTTTTTTCAGCCAAGCTAGGTTGTGGCAGAAATATGACATTCTACATTTTTCCTCCAGACTGTTTTTACCGAAGCATTGGAAAAGGGGTTAGAAATTTAAAACGAAACAAAATCAAAACCCACCAATATTTTGCTGATTTCTATTTTCTAATGATTGCACATGAAACTCATAGTATGGAAATACACAGGCAAACCTGTTTAACAAAGTACAGCTATGAGGTAGAGTCCGTGAGTTCATGTCAAACAGTAAAGCAAGGGAGTACTAGCTCCTTTTAAAACTTCAGACTATAAAACAAGTATAATAATTCAACCCACCAGAACGAGCACATGAGAGATGACATAGAGTAAGATGACATTATACTTAAATAATGCTTATGGTAGCACATTTTCCAGGAGAGCTTGCAAAATGTATTTTTTCTGACAAATAAAACAAAAATAAATATCCTTTGGCACTTTTAAGAGACAATAAAGAATAACTTCTTCAGCATCATCCTGGTTTACGAGACTCTTTAGTGTATGTGGTTCTGTACATGTTTCACTAGGACTGTAACAGCTGGTGCTCTTGCATTCCAAGCCTGTATGCCTCTAGTAGTTACCTGACTCTACCGACATGAAATGCCCCCAGGAAAAAAAAAACAAAACCCAAACAACAAGCATTCTTATAAGCCACACACAGTATTTTACCATTACGCTAGCAATATTAGGTTGACAGCAGACAAACTAGTTTATAGTCTCAGATCTGGCTTATTAAATGGTTATTGAACAAACCTCTTTTTATCTTTTCAAAAAGTGTTTCTCTTCAAGGATTTTTCATTAGCTAGGATGCATTCATGTTACAAAAACTGTTAGCAGTGTTAACCCTCATTTACCCCTTCCTTCCCCAATCCCCCCTGCAAGTTAGTGATTATCCAGTAACAAAGAACAAGAGACAGAAGGAGAAAATGATTGACCTTTTTAGAGTCTTTGGCAGCTACCCTTGTCTGCTAAACATACAAGGCCTTCTTGTCTGCTGACTCCCATTACTTGTACTGTACTGAGATTCAGTGTCTTCACTCAACCAGGCATGGGCTTAGGCAAAGACTAAAGCTTTAAAGGGACGACAACAGGATACAGAACAGTGTACTTTTGAGCAAGCGGCTTGTGTAGGAGACTAACTTCAGGCCCAGATAAATGAAGTCCTTTGGACACTGTTCTCTAAAATACCTGCTATTGCAGCTGCAGTTGCAGTAAGTAGAAAAAGCAGCTTACTAGGGAAAAATGGCTCTTTAGAAACAGAACTAAATAAACCCCAAAAGCAAATAAGCCCACATAAGGCATTGCTTTCACAAATATTTAAAAACATGCTTCACATTCAAGGAAGGAGAAAGAGGAACAAATGATATCTGGGGAAGGGAAGAAATAAAAAAAAAAAAAAAAAAAAAAGAAAAAAAAGAGAGAGAGAACTCTATACTACCTCCAATTCAGCCAAAACTCACCGTAACTCAGGATAAACATTTTCAAGATACCACTTGAAGGGTTTGCAGCTAAGTCTCTTTCTGAGTTCCATTCGGCTTTGAATACTAGAGGGGGTTGAAAAAAGGAGCAGTTTTTAAAGTCAGGCTGCTGTCATCATATATGTTAAGGAATACACAGAAAATTCAAGAACAGTAGAACTGTAGAACTGTATCTTAAAGAGATAACACAAGAGCCACCACTGCATTCACCTCAGAATGTGCTGTCTCATAAAGAATAAATGAATACGGCAAAGAAGCACTTGTGACTTACTTGCCATAAGGTACATTCCTGGCTGAAGGCACTGCTGCGTAATAGAAATTTTTGTACTCATCCATCCAGACTTCTGCTGCCCTGCGTGTATTTCTAGGGACAACCATATGAAACACATAGGTTATATTTTCTCTAGCTGCAATCAAACCGCATCATTTGTCCTTGAGCTGATTTTAATCTTTCCCAGTACTACATAGTCAGCGGCCTCAAGCCACGCAGAAGATTCCCTATTGAAGACCAAAGTAATAGAAAACTATCAGACAGTAACATAACTGAAACCAATGCATTTAGAATAAAATTTATGTCTTTTCCACACTCATCGCTGTTTCAGGTTTTCATCCAGAATTTAATAAACATCCTGGAGTTCTTTTTGCAAACTTCATGGAAGTCGTTAGGTTGTTATTTGGTTTGTGGGGTTTTGTTTTTTTCTTTTTGTAAGAGTAACTTGACAGAAGCCAAATTCAGTGAGTGTTCACCTGGACAAGCAACCTACTTGGAAACAGAAATCTCAATAACTGGCAATATTTAATAATGCTTTTTATACTTCTGAAAATAGATATGCTAATATAGGCAAGACATGTTCGGTCTTTATCCTAATCCTACCAGCAGAGCACTCAAAGTTCTGGAAAGACGTAAGCTGTCATGACATTTAAGGATATGAACCAAGCAAGTCTGCTGTAGCTGAGGTAACAGAGGAGAACCAGTAATTACAAAATATTTTTAATGCTTTAAAATTCAAGAGAGTAATTATTGCAGTAAATGTGAGAAACACTAACCCAAATGCTTTATTTCCAATCAAACACATCTCTAAAATTCCTAGATTTATGTGATCGATCTGTTTAAATCTCCTTTTGGACTGCAAGAGGGTAATGCCTTTTTCCTTTCCATGGCTTCCATGTAAAACTCATTTACTTCTATTGTTCACATTTTTATGCTTAGAAAATTAAGCCTTATTTCACTTGCAACTGCAGTGCTCTGAAGCTTATTTTACATTTGGCAGTAAGTTAATCTAAAGCAACTGCAGTAAACTCAGTCAGCCAATAACTTCTTTAATATGGTTTTCCAATTCAAAAGACAAAAAATAGTGAGGATAAATTGAGTTGTTCTTGCAGGTCACTGAGAAGGAAGGATGTAGGGAAGAAAAGAGTCACAAGACAGACCACAAACATCTTTTGTTTGAGGGCTGATTTTTCCATGAAAAATTCCTTTCATTTTTTTGTAAGCAAAATCCCATTCAATCCAGATTAGAGAGTTATTTCATTTTGCTTTCACTTGCAGTCTCTCAGGCCTGCATGAGTGTCAGCTAACCACTCAACACCTGCCCATGTTGCTTGTCCATGGGCCAGACTTTGCAGTACGAGAGGAACTATTCAGTTTGCCAGGGTTTAATGACCCCAAAGGCACTTTCAAGGTCAGAATGTGTGTCTGCATCATGCTTCCCCATACTCAGGGATGAACAGTTCGAGCTTAGTACAACAGGAAAACAGTAACTGTGTAGATGCTGAGAACTGCCTAAAGTAGTAAGACCCAAAGAAGGCAGGGTACTGAGGAACACAGTGTAGGGTACACTCAGCGCTTAATGTTAATGAAACCTAGCACTGAGCTATCAGAGGTAGCTTTGCATGGAGCAGACTGGTGACTGCAAGGTTTATCTGCTCTCCTGAAGTGGTATATTAAGGCAGTGCATACCGGTCTAACAAATCCTGCCAGACATAGGCTGTATCTGCCCACATCCTGGCTGTGTGGTGTGGTCTCCCCTCTCATGAAACAGAGCTCCCACTCTCTCATCCAGAGTCACCCATTTGTTTTGGCTAAGGCAGCACATAAGGCAGCACTTACTGACTAGTCAGCTAAAAACAGGATGCTTACCCACTCCAGAAGAAACTGCATACAGTCAAGGGACAGATGATAGTATAAGCTAAAAAGTCCCAGCTGCAAGACCAGCACAGAGTCCATGCACCAAGTTTCTTGGCACCATGGCCCTACACATATCTGATAATACCTGTATTACAGGGATATCCCATTACCTTAGGTTTCTCATTCTGTCATTGCTAAAACTGATTTTAAGGCATTCTGTTACCTTGGTTTGACACCCAAAAAAGCTGACAGAGGAGAAAGTCTTCAAATATACCACAACTTGTCAACCCTGCATTTAAGTAATATGCAACTTTCTAGGTCAATTAAAAAATAGTTCCAATGAAACAAATAATTTTAATGGCATTTCAGAATTCAAAACAGCTGGACAGCTGAGAACACAGGTAATAAACCGCCTGCAGAGACAGGTAGATCTGGAAAGGGATTTAAGTACCCAAGACACTAGTTTGCAGGCTTCAGCTAGCCTCACCATTCAAGTATACATAAGATCTCTTTTCAAAGTCATTTTGAACACAAACAGCTAAAACACAATGTGACTTTAAAAACCCCTATCATAGCAATTGTCAGGACATTTGAGTGATCAAATCACAATGAAGATTTGATTTTGCAACAATATCCAAAGGCTTTAATACCAGTATGAATGCAGCATCTTTAACTCTTGCTAATAAGATGCATTCCTGATGCCTGCTGTACCCTTGCATGCACACAGACACACTTTTACCCTATTTTTCAGCTGAGATATATTTAAGTACCTAGTTATACCACAAGAAAAACAGCATCTTGGCAACAGCCCAGACGGAAAAACTGCAGAGGAATGGGAAAATGGGACAATTTATTTACTTATTTTTGTAACATATTGCTATGACATCATGATTTTAAAACCTACCATGAAACTAAGTGAATTGCATCCTAAGCCTGCGTAATACAGTTTACTTGGCAGATCTTTCTACCCTCCTGATAAACACTATAAACACTGGAATAGAGATGTATTAAGAGAGGATATTTCATTGCTAGCTTTTGTTTTCCCGTAAGTACTATTATTCATTTTTCACTGTAGCATAAAATACAGATCTTAAAGAATAAGGGACCAGCTAATAATCCCCACTGTAACTACTGGAAGAATAGGGCAGTGACTTTATTTTAGCAGACTGTTACATTCATTAGAGTCATCTTGGCAGGATAATCAGCATGGAAGAGAAGAATTACACTGTGAAGAGATTCCTCAATCTAAGGTGAAACATGAATCTAAATATATCAGCAGCTTTTAAATTCTTATGAATTTAAATACATCTGTGTTTTGTGTTGCTTCATGTTAAATAGAGTCTGGGCTCCATATCCCTTCAAGGATAAGTGAACAATTTTAGTTCCAGATCTTAACACACAGAATCTTTAGGTGAGACTTGTACTTCTTTGGCCCCCTGAGCAACAAGTCCCATTCTTTAAACCAAAGCCTATAGTGATTCTTGTCTACAACTGATACAGCCTTGGTCAGGATGTCCACCATACACTGACACAATACCTTCATGCACATTACTTAGAAAACACTATGAACATGAATCAGAATTGCTATACTCATTCTGTAGAGTCAAAACTGAGGAAGTAGCTCAGTATTTCAGCTTCCACTGTATATTCTATCAATAGCAAAATTAACAAGCATATCAACCTAAACTCTTAATACTGCAGTTTCTTAGGTCTATAAAAATAGCACAAGAAAGGCAAATATGATATACAATGAAGTTGCCAACAGACTGACACAAATGCCATAACGAGTCTACATAATCATCTGCATATCACATACTGATCATGTATTAACAAAAAGCAAGCAAAGCCTATTCATAACTTAGTGTATTCTGGCTCTTAGTGAATGATGAAACTGTTTCTATAAAATGAAGATTTATAAGACGGTTGTGAAAATAAAGTCTTCTTTAAAACCAAATAAACACAAATTTCTCAAGATTGATAGAACGCCAAGCTAAGCATTTCCTTCTTTTCTAGATTTTCAGGCTCTATTAGAAGTTTCCCTTTTTTAACTCTCTTGTTCTTCTCTCTGTGTAGTTGCCTCAAAGTAATTTTTTTAAATTAGTATTTTTCCATGCTAGATAATATGCAAATATTTATAAAGAAAAGATCCTTAAAATGAAATTACTGCCACCTGCTGATCATCTGAAGAAATCCAAAACATTGCTATTTAGCTGAAGACTTTTAACAGTTACCTTGCAAACACAGTACCACTCCCACCAGGAAATGTGTAAGGATGCTGTTTGCGGAATACGTGACCCACTCTGCTGCAAGGGATGATTTCTAGGCTCCCACCACACTGCCAAACTCTGAATGAGATCTCTGAAATAAAAACATGAATGAAAGACCAACATCACCAAATACTGTAATTTTGCAGTATACTATTTACAGAGAAGGCTTTTAGTGATTATGGCTGAGAAAATCAGTAAGATAGTTTTCTGAGAAATTCTATAATAAACAAAGGCATATCTGAGCATTCAGTATTCTCCAAGCTCAGGAGAAATAATCCTATTAACTGGGAGGCAAAAGCTGAGGTTACCAGCGTTCCCCAAATTCAAAAACCATGCTGCAATTTGCCAGAGTAAGTTATGTCTATATGTACTATTACTATGCTTTATCTAAAGGGTAAGCAACAGTAGATACACTTGACAGATAAATTTATGATCTAGCTTATAATAAAAATTTTCAGCTAAAGATGGAATAACACAGTGGACAAAATCAAGGCATGATAAACCCATCAATAGATTAGAGCTGCGAACTTATTATAGCAGATAACTATACACTCACAAACACCATCCATGGAAGGAGTTCTATCAAATCAATCTTGATTTGAAGACAGCAAATAAAGATGCAGCTTCTGTAAACTGAAGATTATGGACAGTACACTTCTAAGCCAATCCAGTGAGTTATTCCAGCTAGTGAGGACAAGGTCTACACTGAGTGCTACCCTTCATTTCAAGCCTGTTCATAGTAATTTATTATGTTTTCACAGCTTAAAAATGGATAAATATACAAATAATGCAGCTCTAAAGTCATGTCTACCTTTCATGAGTTACACTAAGTGCCATTCCTTCCCTCAGAAGCCTTCTTCCCACATACACGTCATAAAAATAGCATTACTTCAAAAATTAAATTCAGAAAAAAAACCAACCCAAACACCAAAACCACCCAAAGGTTAGTGAGCCTGTCTTATTGACTGTCTGACCAGATAAAAGGAATAATCATTTAAAAAAAAAACAATAATGAAAAAACACAACCCCTTCCCCCCCCAAAAAAAAACCCCCAACAAAAAAACCCCCACAAGTAAACAAACAAAACAAACAAAAAACACACACACACACAAAAAAAAAAAAAGGTGCTGTGATTTCAACTGTTGATGGTGCAAGTTAACTGCCTTTCTTCTGAATGGTCTTTGCTTTTACCAGGATCATTTCCTATTTGTTTTACTTCAGTGATAAATTCTGCTGCTTCAGGGCCAATTAGGCATATTCATGAATCCCAGGCAGTCAACATAGTCCAGCTCACCCTCCAAAAATATTCATGACAATATTGTCTTTGCCAGTAATTTATGGTCTTGATTTTCCAGTTGAATTAACATGGGACAATAGGCAAAAGTAATTTTTAAAACACCTGAACATGACATTGTCTCTGTACATTTTTCACAGTACTGACTTCAGTTTTACATCTCTTATTTTGGGCTTAGAACATGTTAGTAACAAAAGCAATGCTATGTTTCTACCAGAATAAATTACACATATATAGATGACTTCAGGCTTCCCTGTACCTAGTTCATTTTGTCCCATACTGCTCAAATTGTGAAAGCAGAGGTGTAACAGTTTTCTTGTTCCACTTTGAAGTATTATTTATGAAGTTTTGCTAGAAAGTTCACACAGTTGTTATAGCCCAATCTGAGGGGATGCTGCACTCGGCAAGGACAGCTTAGTGAAAGATGACAGAGAGATCTGATCAAAGACAAAGGGGTTTGCATTAGAAAAGCAAGTGCAGATTAACTGCTCGAAATCCACTGGATTTTTTTAAGTATTAGGAAACACACACCTCTGAAATAAGGTAAAGTGAGATTCTGGTTAAAAATAAAGGTCAATGCAGCATGCCTAGAGCTTGCTCTTTGTAAAAAAATATTCATTTAAAGGTTTAATCCAAAAAGTCACTGTCATCTATTGAATATATGTAGGCATTGAAAAAGTATTTTTGTTTTAGAAGTAATTCAGAAATATCTTTTGTCAACTTTTCATTATGCATAACCGCTTCTACTGTGTACATTAATTTGATTAATTCTCCCTCCATAAATTCCCAGAAATATCAACCTACATGTATACTTTTCACACCTTAGATTCTGAAAAATCCCCAAAATAAAACTGAAAATGATGAAAAATAGTTCTATGGGAAAGACAGCAAAGGAATACTAAATAGAGAGAAGCAAATTAATTCTTACTTGCACCAACATGGCTTCTAAAAGCCTGCATGTTTTTTTAAAGAGTAGTAATGCAGAGGAACTGAAACTTCAAGAGAACCCACAAACTCCCTTAAGACATGTTTTTTGCCATACTCAAACAGTGGGAGAGGTGTTACTATTGTAACAATTTCGGTGGACCCAGTTTTTCATTAAAAGGCATAAACAGCATGTCAAACATTCTTCAATCACATGAGATAGTGTGAGACCTCTCAGTAACAGGCTGCTCATTTCATTGTAGTGTGTCATTGATACACAAGACAGGGAGTGTCTTACTCGCTTCCTGATTTAAGCAAAATTATTAAGAAAAGCCTAAGTTTTCAAATTAGACCCAAACTTTCTAATGGTCCACCCAGTTCTCCAATGTACTCCAATCCTCCTATGCTTATCAAAAAGCACTGTAAAGAGTCTGAGAATTAGAGTCTATGAATTCAAGACCAGACTGAACAAACTTTGATCCATGTTTTGTACAGCAAACACGTGTTATCAGTCACATTTAGCAACAATCTGAAAATGCACTGGGTCTTCGTGGCAAAAGCTCTCTCCTAGCTAATTTAGACAAAACACTACAGGTCCATCTTGAAATTTGTAAAGTTGACACTATACTAACGTGAACAAAATCTCATCGAACAGCTGCTCTGCACATGCTTGAACGAAAAATGCTAAGTTTTATAAAGCATAAAAATAACATATAGAATTATTTTGCAAGTCCACCTAGCAGGTTATCTTCACGTAACATGAAGTTGCTGATACAGAGATATGCTTGAGAGTAAAGAGGCCTGATGAGTGTGTATGTTGAATTTTAAACTGCACATCACAGATTTCTGGTATCTGCTGCATGTGTCATTTATTGCCAATTAAATCATATGCCATGTGATTTTTACTTGTCATCAGTTAGTCTGGCAGCTATGAAGAAATCATTAGCTGTCTGCTGTACTGACTGACTTTGCCTTTTCAAGGAGCAGAGAAAAGGCACCCCAAAGTCTCCATCTCCTCTTTACCATGGAGGAGGGGGAACAGAATGCAGCAGGAGCAGCAGTAACGGCTTTTGGCATGTAGTCTTCTCACCTTGAGCGGGGAGCTGCTGCTTGTGCCCTTTCCTGCTATCAAGGCCTCAATTATCAAAGCATAAAAGCAGCTGCTAAATTTCCAGAGAAAAAGCCACTCAAATACATGCTTGCAGCTAATCAAATATTTAAGTGCTCTAGTGGCAAAAGAGTGAACTCGAGTAGTGCTGTAGTAAGTTTATCCAATGACTTTCCAGGACATTTAAAAAATGAAAAATTATCATATTCATATTAATACAATTTAGCAATATACAGCCAAAACAGTGAGAAAAAGAAACACAGAAAGTAATTGTTCAAAACACGTCACAGGTTTCTTTGGGTATTGCATAGAAAGGTCAGAGACTGGACCGCAAGGATGCCAATTCCAGCCTTGAAGTTCCTTAGGGGAGTGTTAAGCATTCGGTTACCATGTCTCCATACTTAGTGTGCTGTCTACAGCAGACATTTCCTGGTAGGCCAAGCATATGCTCAATGCATATGCATATTTCAGCAACTCAAAATACTCATATGAGTTTTTATGACTTAAAGGTATTTTAGGATTTTGCAGCTAGCACGTGCAGTAGAAAAATTTCTATACTTACGCCTGATTCTAAAACACACTACTTTGAATGTCTGAGATGCATTTCTACCCTAGAAAACTGAATTAATGACAGACTAGAAGTCTTGAGAAGTTGTAGACTTCTGTTCCTCCCAAATCTTTTTCATCTTAATACAAATATACCAGTCTTAACTGGAGGAAAACTTTGTTTAATACTGTAATGTAGAAAATAAAAACAAACAACTGCTACTAAAGACAGGTCTAACCACAAGGTCAAAGAAGAAATGGCTAAAGCACAAGTTCTCGCAGCCACTCCTCCCCTCTTCCCTAAACCCAACTCACTGACACATCAGAAAATAAGGAATTAGAGCAAAAATGCCTTCTCAACCATAATTATCTCATAGGGCTAAAGCAGGTGTACAATATTAAAAAACTCACTGAGTTTAGATGCCAGGCAGTATGGTATTATTAAGAAATAAATTAGTCTTCAGTCAGGTAAGTTTTAATTGTTTTCTTAAGGTGTATGTAACAACATTAAACTTACGAACTCCTGTGTTCTACTTTTCACAATTAAATTTCAGCGACATCTTAAAACATGCCTTAGATGGCCAGCATTTAAACATAACTCTATTTTAATTCAGAACTTTAGATGAGGATATGACATTAAAACAAGATGGCAGTTTTGAAAGCAATTGTCCATCTACATCCAGTAATTCTTTTTACCAGCCATTACAAGAAGTCCATTACAAAAAAATAAAAGTAAAAATATTACTGCTTAATGAACAAATACTTTTATTCTTTCATATTTAGCACATAATTCCTACCTCGTTTTAATTTTTCTCCATTGAAATGAACTTTTTAGATTTTGCCAATAATGCATGTGAAGTTTTAACTCTGGTTTTAACCCTCCTTGCACAAAATCAGCAAGACCATAACTCTCTGACAATAAAGGCAATGACAATAAAGGCAATGACAAAACCTACTTTCAAGACTGATCCCAAAGTAAATAATATACATACCCAAGTTTTCTCCACCCCAAACATCCATCATCATGTCATACTTCCCTAGTTCTTCAAAATAGGATTTGTCCATCACAAACAACCCACCAGCTATCATGGGTGTCCTTAAAAGACAAGAAAAAAAAAAAAAAAAGAAATACAGAACTATGAACTGGGAGGTAACTATTATTTGCATCTCAAGGTTAATACATCCTTGAAAAGAAGCTGTAATGCTTTCAAATCTAATTGTGCATCTAACACTTCAGATGTTGTCTGCACACACTTCTATGGCATATGAAGTGCTATGACCACCTTCTGAGGCAGTTTCTGAATCTCCATTTGACTCAAGTTCCTTGTGTAAAGGGTGGCAATTTGTGCCAGCAAGAAAACACTAAAACTGATGCTCTATTTTTAGCCCTCAAGACATACCAACTTTAAACAAAGTGAGTTCTACTTTTTAAGGGTAAATTGTCTATCAGTGTGCTTTAAAGTGTTTTTTTAAATATAATTTTATTTCTGAGAGTCTCATAACATTACATAAATATGAATGAAATTTCAGTATTAGAGAAGCTATAGTAAAAGATCCACTTTCAGACTCAGAGAACATGATTTCTAACTTTTTTTAGCGGAAAGCTACAAGCTGTTAGAAGAAGTAGTGGTGGTACGGACATACTTTATGGGAGCAACTGGATTTCCTTGCCGTGCTCTTCTTTGCTCTGGTGTCATGTAATCCCATTTGAACACCAGGTTCCAATCAAAGCCTTCAAAAGAAAATATTAGAGTAGGATGTTAAAAAGACTGTGGTCATCATTCAACTTGTAATAACATAATGTTGACTGAAAACACTGGGAACTGTAATTTAAATGAAAAATTTAAACTTGTACCAACTTCTGGGTAGAAAACAAACAAGTAAGAGTACAGATGAAAGGTAAAGAAGTTGATAAGACAATAAAAAAAAAAGTAATCTCAAACACAAAATAACGTTGCTTTCTCTTGTCACCATATATTACACAAAGTAAGAAACCCGGTCAACAAGTGACAAAGCAAAAGCCGTATATACGTCTCATTACCCTTACATCAAATAAATCAAGATCTTCCAACCACTACAAATGTTCCCAACATTCTTTACTGTACAATTGCATTTCAACTCTTATTAAATATTTATATTTACAGGCTTTTTGCACTACCCTTGGTAGTCCTCTATCAGCAGGAGCTCTCTATCATGAAGGTCACAACAGGTTACGTCCCACTTCTCTTGTTAACATTCATTTAACTTCCTGCTTTCCCACTGTATGCTTCCATGTGCATCATTTTTTAAACCTGAGGCAAGCACTAGAGGACAAAAATCTTACTTCCCTTACGTATGTACATATATGTGTGCACACATAGCAACAGTTGGTCTGGTCTTTTCGCGACTTAAGCACAGAAGCACATAAAGATTACTAGAATAGACAAGACCAATAGGTCACCTACAGCAGCTTTCTACCTGACAGCCATTTGAATTACCTCCTTTAGGCAGTGATACATGGCTGGTATAAGACAAACTTCCTATAGGAAACAGTTTCATAATGGTTTTTGAGCTCGGTTATGCCTATAAGCATGAACACTTGTTTAAAAACTATGCAAGGTCCATAGCCCTCTCACAGTACACCTGGGAGAGGCAGATCAGCCTTATACAGACTGCCTGCTGCCAAACACATTTAGATCCTATGAGGTCATGTAATGAATGATTTCCAGATTTCTGGTGCACAGATGTCAATAGTTTTCTTTCTCTAGCATAAAGATACAGCAATTACTTTGTAGGGAAATGGGGGAAAAGCTAAGGTAAACAGACAACAAATACAGTCCTACAAACTGTCTGTCTGCATCCGTAAGCATGTGGTAATGATTGATGCGGAGAGTTGAAAACTAAACAGTTTTCATTTTAACTCACAAGATATTATCTCACACACATAGAATACAGAAATTATCCTGAACAGTCTTTACAGAATGTATGCCAACTCCTTCTCTCCATGTTTGAGTATTTTATGAACTGCTGCACTGTAAAAATGAAACACCATCTAACTACTCCAAAACTCCGAGTAGCAAAACTGTAAAATTACTACAATCTATAGTACTGCAAAGCCTCCAGCATGAAAAGTGAAATGAGCTCCAATATTTCCCTGCAGTTAAAAAGTCGCATTTCATCACACATGCCCAGCAAAATTACTTGCATCTGAGAGAACTTAAAAACCCCTACTGTTCTCCAGCAGAAGTGGTAGAGATAGAGTTACATATACTCTAGTGAACACAAGGGGTCTCTTTTGGAACACTACACTCTTACAAACGCTGAACAAGTGTATGAATTGTCTACCCATAAAAAAACTAGTTTTCCGTCTCCATTTTCACTGACTCTGGGAAAAATCTGCATTCAATGAGATAATATCAGTAACTCTGTAAAAGAAGTATTTTTAAACACAAGTGCACAACCAATATGAAATTCTATCCAGTGTAAACTGCATTGCGGGCATACTCTAAATTATTACATCTCAGTTAACTACAGTTTATTCCAGTAATTAAAGTCCTTCTCAGAGCAGCATAAACACTTCTGCAAATCCCCCCTCAAAAATAATTTGTAACATGAAATGCACGGATTTAGTGTTGGCCAGACTTGTGAATTATTTCAGCCTTGTCCACTTTAAAAAGTTTGTAGCATTTGTGAGGTTGCTGGTCTTGGGTGATTAAGCCCTTTCAAAACAGAGCAGGCACAAATGCTGTCCCAGCTGTCTCAACTCTCCATGCTTCAGCCCCACAGATACTGTATCTGAGGTTGAAAGCATAGTTTGGTTTCCATGTTTAGACTTGGCCCCAGTGAAAGTGTCCTGAGATGCCAAATGCTGTAGTGCCTCTAACATGGTAATCTGTCCTCTGGGAACTGAAAAGAAATCTATTATTCATGTTTCAACAGACCCCCAGATAGCCTTAAACACTGGTATGCGCAAAATTTCTATTGTTAGCATTAAAAAAAAAGACAGCTTCTCACTCCTCGATCCAGAAGCACAGAGGCTACATTAAAAAAAATATGTAAAGAATAATTTATTGCTATTGTGTATGCGGGGAGAAAACAAGCACTAAGATGGTTAAAAAAAAAAAAAAAAAAAAAAAGGAAAGAAAGAAAGAAAACAGGGAAACTTAGTTCCAAAGATGAAGCATGAAAAGCAGTAACAAGTGAAATGATCTCTCAATCTTCTCCCACTTCACTTGGGAAGAATTAAAGAGCATGAACCCTGCAGGAACCAATCAAAGGTTTCATTGAAAGAATTCTTCCTCTTAGTGCAGACAATAAGAGCCACATAATGGTATAGAGATTTCCATACTCTAGGTATATGAATAGATTGGGTAAAAGACTTAAGGTTTTAATAAAGCTGGCGCACAGATAATAGCACGGAACTATACATTAGCATACTGTGAATATATGCACTGTAGGTCTTATTTCAAAATGTTAATTAAAAGGATATAGAACCTCTCACTTCCATATCACTGATGAACTTTAAGCATATGCAACATTACACAAAGATTGCTTTTATTATAGTTTATTGAAACAATGCTTGGTGGCCAGTTAGAGACTAATAACTGAAAGGACAGACTTGAAATTGTTCTTTCCTTCCTTGCTCAAGAAAGCCTATTCAGAAAAAGCATGAAAACAGCTCTGTATAATTTCCATATTGTGGCTCATCTTGTATCTTTATGCAGACAGTTCGGTTTCCAGAATTGTGGGAACAATTATTTAAAAAAAAGAGAAGGGGGCTGAGAACAGCTATTTTAAATGCTAGGTTCTTGCTAACAGTGAAAAAAGCTTTAAAAAACTGTAATGAGTAAGGATTTTAGTGTGTGACTGCCCTCCCTCTCCTTGAAAAAGCAGAGGGGACAATTGATTTATGTATTTATTCTTATTGAGGGTTTCACAAGTCTTTTTCACTATTTGCTGTCATCAGCTTACACTAGCTAGATGTAGTGAAACTGAGGTACTTCTAAACTCAATTTAACAGAGAATTTTGTAACTGTAAAGGTCTAAACACTACAAATTTTCATGGTCACATGTTACTCTCTTCACAATTACAGATCATGGCTAACAAAAACATTTCTTTTTTTAAACACATTCCAAAGGTTTCTGCTTATTCAGAAGAGTTTAATTTTTTAAGGAAACTAGCATCTTGAAAAAAAACTCATAGGCACCGCATTCTTGGTGGGCTTCTAAGCTAGTAAGCAATGAAAGCCTGTCCTATCTAAAAAGAGAATCATAAGCTCTGGCCATAAGCTTATTTTGACACGTTTACACAATCCTACAGACATCGGAACAAGTCTTGCACATTGGTAAAAGGCAGCATAAACTTTTAAGAATTAGTATAATAAAGATGAACTGTTTTAAAGCAGAGGACAGTAAGGCCAATTAAAATCCGAACCTATAAACAAGTGACCTACAGAACTTAAAACTACATACATGAAAGGGAAGAACAGTACATTAACTGCCCGTTCCACAATTGCAGTGATTATGAGCTTTGATTCTTGATGCCTTTTATCTGTTTTAAATCTGTATTCCAGTACAGGTACATACCGCCTTTTAAATCAGCTGACGCCCCCACGTACTGGAAGTTGTCCATATTAATTACATCAATAATAGGAGACACAACTCTGGTCTTGTCCTAAAATAAATATTAGAAAGTAATATTGAAATAATGAAATCAATATATAAAGATTCAGGCAGAATGAGATGTTGAACAGTTCAGCAGGATTTCATTAGCACGTCTTCCCCAGCTCTCCCCCTACTTCAACTTGTGGCTCTGAACAGCCAGTGCTGCAAACAGCATTGCTCAGCACTGCTTCATAAAGGAGAAACCACACAATATGGCTGAGAAACCTTTCCTGTGCTAGGCTACTTATATTCAAGTAATCCCCCTCTTCTGACTTGCTCTTGAAGAAGGCAGCAAACTTGTAGTTCTAAAGGCAGTTGAGCACACAGTGCTTCCATTCTTATTTTTAAACCAGCTCAAAGAAAAGAAGCATCCAGGCAATTCATGTTTTCCACAGCAAATCTCCCTAGCCACGCAGTATACTATGATCTTATCATTTCAACCTTTATGGAACACTTAGGCCTTTCTGCAATCAGAAAAGTCTTAGGTTTATGCTAATCCATACCACACGAGAAGAATCACACTTCACAACCAGCTATTTAGATAGAAAAGAGAACCTAAAAACACCTCAGACTAATGAATGCTATTAATCTCCAGCAGCCAAGATTGTAGTGGTACAGATACCACATTTCTCTGTCCACCCATGGTCTCATATACTACTCTGAGTAATGTTATATTTTAAGAAAAACAAAACAAAAAAATCTTTCCAACAGCTCCACATGCATCATCCAATAGGATCACAGACATCAGTAGTCTAAAAAAAAATGAGACTCATCTAATATTAGAAGTGCAGTATCATGGTTAAGCCAGTTTGTCTCCATGACTTACTGGGGAAAAAAAAAAAGTTACATTTACACACTGAAGCATAACCTCTATGGCAATTTGATGGAACATTTTGGTTGATTTCAAAATAGAAGTTTGAGCTCCACAAGTTAACATCATTCAAAGAGCACAGATAACTTCAGAACAGTGTATCACCAAATCTGTGAATATAAAAAAAAAAAGTTTTGAACAGGAGAAATTTTGGTATCTCTATTATAGAGAAATAGTTCCTGTGGCTAAAAACCATACCAACCTAAACATGTCAATTTTTAGAATTTATTTCATAAGTATGTCTTCAAACAACAATACATATATTCTGAACAGTGGTTCAGCAATGCATCACTTTGCTAATCAGTATCATACAGAACAGATTGGAACCTAACTAGTATGAGAATAACTTGAGCTCATAATAAGAGACTTCGAAGCAACTCTTAGTCAAATGCTTTGCTTGGTCCAATAAGCGCATTAAACACCCATTCTCATTTATTGAATCTTAATTATTCAATCTGTGCTGATTTTAATAAGTCCGAATTACAGTTGGCATTTACTATGTCATTCTGCCTGAGTGAGCAAAAGGTCACTAACTTCTGTATTAGCCAAAAAGAGAATCCAAGTGAATTCAAGAGAATCTGAACTGAGGACTAAGCTAAAAGCTGACAACTCATAGAATCGTAGAACCAACTAGGTTGGAAAAGACCTTTAAGACCATCAAGTCCAACCATTACCCCAGGACTGCCAAGGCCACCACTAAAGCATATCACTGAGGGCCTCATCTATATGGTTTTTGAACACTTCCAGGGATGGTGATTCCACTACTTCCCTGGAAAGCCTGTTCCAATGCCTGACCACCCTCTCTGTGAAGAAATGTTTCCTAATATCCAGTCTAAACCTCCCCTGGCACAGCTTGAGGCCATTACCTCTTGTACTATTGCTTATTACTTGGAAGAAGAGACTGACCCCCACCTAGCTACAACTTCCTTTCAGGTAGTTGTAGACAATGGTAAGGTCCTCCCTGAGCATTCTCTTCTCCAGACTAAACAACCCCAGTCCCCTCAGTCGTTCCTCATAAGACGTATTCTCCAGACCCTTCACTGGCTTTGCTGCCCTTCTCTGGGCCCACTCCAGCACCTCAATGTGTCTTGTAGTGAGGGGCCCAGAAACAAACACAGGATTTGAGGTGTGGCCTCACCAGTACCAAGTACAGGTGGATGATCACTGCCCTGGTCCTGCTGGCCACATATTTCTGATACAGACCAGGATGCCATTGGCCTTCTTGGCTGCCTGGGCACACTGCTGGCTCACATTCAGCTGGCTGAACGTGAGCCAGCATTATCATTATAGATTTCTACATACCTTTTAAGTATGACTGTGGCTATACCACCTGAGACAAATATCTGCTTTTATGAGGGATATAATATAAAATCTAATCAGGTCTGCTACTAAGTTTAGTCTAAAGCAAACTAGAAACATAGACAAGAGATCAACCTGCCCTATTCCTCCATCAATCACCTCTTTAACTCCTGCTT
The DNA here is from genome assembly GCF_004027225.2 of Strigops habroptila. Taxonomy (NCBI): domain Eukaryota; kingdom Metazoa; phylum Chordata; class Aves; order Psittaciformes; family Psittacidae; genus Strigops; species Strigops habroptila. The sequence goes on from NC_046359.1 coordinate 13,621,223, forward strand.
CCGTTAGCTGTAGCCCTGTTTGTAATGCAAGCATATAATTTTGCTAACTGTTGTAGTTGAGAGGCAATTACGATTTACTACACCTTCACTACAAAACACTAATTGTGTTGGTATGCCCTCCTACACCACTGAAGCACTTCAGGTGCATCCATGACCTTATTTTAGGCATTCTGTATACAGTAAGAGAAAGAGGAAACTCCTTTATTTAATGAGTCAGAAGCTATCAGCCTATCCAATTATTCACAATACACCCATCAGGATGAGTTACAAAACTGAAACCATCCTTCCTTTCTTTTCTCCCTCTTTCCTTAGCTGAAACTGAGATGGCTTATACAGGTATGCCCATGCCTAAGAAAAACTTTTCTGACAAATACTTGCATTTTCTTAAGTGGTTCTACTTGGTACAGTTGAACCTGGTGGTAAAAGTTGCCCAAGCTGTCAGGTGTCACATTAGGTAGAGCTTCAATTAGGCTTCAACTTCCCTCCCCCATGCTGAGTAAGTGGGTAGGACGCTGCGTCTGCACATTTAGGATTTCCTCAAACTTTTACTGTTGGTCTGATTAGTTCTCTCAATATCAGTGCAACACCACACTAACACCACTTGCTACATCTAATACATTATTTAAACAACTTCCACTTGTTTCTCTGACAGACAAACACCCAGGTTGTGAGCATTCAAGTTCATTGTATAACCCCACTTTGTTGGCTTGGAAACATGCTGTTCCTGTCATGATTTGAAATTATAGATTTGCTCAGCAGCAAAGCAGACAAAAGACTTGGACATTCTTAAGGGGATGCTTTGCAGAACACCACAAAGTTCTTAATGCAGAGACTGCTAAAAAGAGCTTGTGGGTCTCCAAAATACAGGGAGTTAATTCACTTAAAACACAAAAAAGCAGCTGTTCCCTTTAAATTATCCTACAAGAAGATACTTACTTATCCATAGGGTGATTGAACTAGAAATTTTTCTGAGGGGTTGACACCATAACTTATAATGGAAAATACAATTGGAAAACCATGTGTGCCTTGATGAAGATAATGGAAAGAAATAGCCTGTGAATACTGCAAGTCTCTACTGCCTGGAAATCTGTAGCAGAAAATTTCATCTTAATATTTCACTAGGAAGTCATGCATGCTCTAGAGAGTTAGACTACTATATATTATTCTCATAAACCATCAGAAATTATCCTCAAGATTGTGCATACATTGCTTCCTCCCCCCCCCCCCAAAACCCACAAACTCAAGACACTTCAAAGATTAAGCTTCACAAGACTCTAAAGATAAAATATGAATATTTTCCTTTCAGCATTGTGGCAGTTAGAAGTTGACTCATTCAAGGTCACAAAAATCTGAGACAGATATGAAAAAGGGATCCACACTTCATTTCTTAATCTTAGATCTTCCTTCCTTTTAATATCTTCTTTGTTTAAAAATACCTTCCTGAAAGTGATACAGGATTTACAGTTATGCTATGAAAACAGATGAGATCGGTTCTGCACCCGAATTTTTCATTTTTTCTCTCATACGACTGATTTACAAGAATAGAATGTCAAAGTGATTAGAAACTTGAAATGGAAAAAGCCAAGTATATAAACGTTCATGAAACAGGTAGTAGCTACCAGTGTTCCCAAGACTGTGTATGCTTATTACTATGTTGATTTTTTGGGAAATCAAAGGGTTAACCCCCACTGTTTCCTCATTAATCTCCCTTAACACACATACACACACACCACACAAAATCTAAAGGCTATAAAAGGTAGCTGTAGGGAATCAGCAGAAAATCATTCTCTGGGAGGGAACGAAGAGGGAGAATGTAGACCAGCTCCAGGGTATGTGGGTATCTGTACATGTCTGAACTCAAATATTCACCTTGTATGTATGTTGCTTCTGCTTTAAGCCTTTGCTCAAATTTCTGAAGAAAAATCCCTAGCAGTGTCAGGCCCCTCTAGGAATGCTAAACAAGCACGGTCAATAGACAAATATTCTAACCAGGAAATCATCTCAGAGAAGAAAACTGTGGGATGGATCATCATTCAAATGACGAGGAAAGCTTGATGTCTCAAGTGTTCCTAACACAAGCAAGATATCAGAGACACAGATTTCTAAAGCGGTTACAGCACATCAGATAGAGTATTATAGAACTCATTCAATGCGAAGTGTTTCTTGTGACCTATAAATTTTTAAATTGTAACACACACAACTAATCCTCCAAAAGTCTGACAGAATTAAATGCCAACTGGGCAATTCTAGAACGAAAGGAGAAAAGAAGAAACCTACACCTTCCACCATATACAGAATAGACGCAGCAGTGCATCAGAAAATTCTCTACTAATGCATATTAGCCCTGACCTGAAAAAGTCACCTTGAGGCCAGAGCAGAAATGACTTCACGTTTATTCAGTTTATTGTCACTGAAACTATCAAGAAAACACTGCCCATTAACATCAAGTAACAGATTGTCTGCACAGTGAGCAAAATCAATCCATTTAAAATAACAAAGAACTATCATATACTACATGTAAACGCTATCCATGCCTTAATTATTTGAACAAGCAGAAAGTTTAGAAGCTACTTTATGAATCCCCATGCCTGTTGGTTGAGAATCTTCCCAGATAAAAGTAAATTGAAATTCCACATCAATTATTTAACAGTACATCAAACTTTTAGGAATGGAAAACTGTACTCATACAGCTGAAAACTATTCAACGACACACAATTAGTGTGTATCACAGTGATAATGGTGAGGAGTCAATTTTGAAGGATCTACTAATTCATGTGCTGCTAAAAAGTAGCTGCTGCACATAGCAAACTATGCATCAGTTTTTCCCATCAAGTGTACCACATACGATGCTGGATCCTAACAAAACTGTCAGCAATTTAATAAGAGGGTTTACATTCACCATTTACACAAAAAGGCCTGAAAACAGTTCCCAAATCCCAGAATCCATTAGTGCTTTACCTGCAGGCATTCTCAACTTCCTTTTGAAATATATTTAATGCCTTCCAATTTATTTTTCTAGTTAGTTATAGAGAAATTCCCCCAATCCTTTTGAGTCTGTAGCACTGTACACTAGCAAAAAAAAAAAACCAAACCAGAAGGAAATGCCACGTTACTCACACTCAAGGGCTTTGTAGGCTCTAGGTACTTTAATAGCGTCCAGGTTTGAGCTGATTAGAGTTATTTCTGCTCCAAAATAGGATTTTAACTGCTAATATGTCTTAGGCAACTTACAGTATTACTGGAATACTCAGTGGACTGGGGCCAACTGTACGAGGTTCAACAAGGCTCAGTGCTAGGTCCTGCACTTGGGTCACAACAACCCCATGCAGCACTACAGGCTTAGGGAAGAGGCTGGAAAGCTGCCTGGCAGAAAAGGACCTGGAAGTATCTGTTGACAGCTGTCTGAACATGAGCCAGCAGTGTGCCCAGGCAGCCAAGAAGGCCAACAGCATTCTGGCTTCTATCAGAAACAGTGTGGCCAGTAGGACTAGGGAAGGGATTGTCCCCCTGACCTCAGCACCTCAAATACGGTGTTCAGTTTTGGCTTCCTCACCAGAAAACAGACATTGATGTGCTGGAGTGTGTCCAACAAAGGGCAACAAAGCTGGTGAAGGATCTAGAGCACAAGTCTTATGAGGAGCAGCTAAGGGAACTGGGATTGTTTAGCCTGGAGAAAAAGAGGCTCAGGGGTGACCTGATCACTCTCTAAAATTAGCTGAAAAGAGCTTGCAGCAAGTTGGGTGTCAGTCTCTTCTCCCAAGTAATAAGTGATAGGAGAAGAGGAAATGTCCTCTAGTTGCCCCAGGAGAGGTTTAGATTGGATATTAGGAAACATTTATTAACCAAAAGGGTTGTCAAGCATTAGAACATGCTGCCCAGGGAAGTGGAGTCACCACCCCTGGAGGTATTTAAAAGGCACTGTCATGGTTTAAACCACATCCAGACCTGATACTTATGGACATGGTTCAGTAGTGGTCTTGGCAGTGCTAGTTTAACTAGGTTGGACTTGATCTTACAGGTCCTTTCCAACCTAAATGATTTATATATATGATTCTATTAAAGCATCACAGAACCAAACAAAATAAGGAAAATCAGTCATCAATTGATAGCTTCTCTATTGGCATGCTGAATATATGGGGTTTCCTTCCTTTCCCCCCGGTCCCCATTTCTGGGGGCAAATGCAAAGGAAAACACACGTAGGATAAGCAAAGAACCGGTCATTAACAAGACAGAGTAGCTTAGAGCAAACCCATTTTGATCAGGAGCATTTTGAAATTAACTGCTTCCCCTTACAGGAAGGGGAGTTTACCAGAAAGGGAATGCAATTAAGAAAGAAGAAAAACCCTGTTGTCTTGAGTGTTCCCCAGTGCTTTTGGGGATCACACTTGATTCACTTTCCACTTCAACTGAGATTTTCCAGAGCAAGTTAATATGCATAACCAATCCCTGGAGAAAATACTATACTTTCACTCTCAATCCTCTCAATTGCTTTTCCGGGACACAGACTAAGTGTCATTTTCACAGAAGTCGAGAGCCCACAGTCCCTCCTAATTTCCATGAGAATTTTAGTTTCGCAGCTCAGCCTCTCTCCTATTATCACACTGAATCTCAATGAGGCACAAATACTCAGATAAACTGAATTACATTGAGATGATATTGGTCGAGGAGAACTATACTTTCCTCTAAAGACTTTCGACACTTACTGAGAAGGTCCCTAAAGAACCAAAGCAGCATATATTTGAATTGCTCATAAAGATAGAAATAAATAGTCAGATTTTATGTTCCTGTGTTCACAGATTAAATGAACAAAAATGTGTTTTAATCACTGAATTCTCCGATCTCCTCCATCATCTCACTTCAGAGAAAAGGCTTCCTTAGAAAAATGCATAAAATTAATGTAGTATAAAACAGATGGCTTTAAAATCTAAAAGCTACTCCTTCAGGAAATTACTTTAAAATTCTTTACTAACCTCAGCTACTCTTTCCAGAAGTGGTTCCAGCCAGTGTTCATTGCATTCACAATGACTATCCAGGAAGGTCAGCACTTTTGCTTGTGCTGCATCTGCACCTCTGACACGGGAGCGCATCAAGCCTGAGAAGTAAAGATACAAAGTTTTAAGTACTTACTCAGGAAAACACCGTAGTAAGAACCTATTGCATTCCAAGTTAATTGTGAATTAAATTACCCTAACTCGGACAGGACAAACACACAAGTTCCATTATCAAAATGAGATGGTAGTTAACAATTACTTCATACCAAACAGCCTGCAAGCTTCCAAGCTATTGCACCCTAGTCTACAGGTCTCAATCAATTTAAGTAGAAGAATTGAAGTATCTTTTCAAAAAAAGTGATACACAAGTACAGCTGTGTTACATTATTTGGTATTTATAGTAAATGCATTCACACTAAATTACATTACAGGAAATGGTATTTATACTGATAAACATTACTCAAGATTGGTCCTAAAACCAAACCCCCTTCCTATAGTTTATGACAGGACTGAGGAAAGTACAATCATTAATTTATCCTCTCCACCTTTTTGCTACCCACCATCTTGGTTCTCACCACAGTGTGCTCATTCTTCTATCAACTTCTTCCAGGAAGAATTCATTCACGTCTGAGAGCCTTCCCCTCACCCCTCCCTTTCAATTGGCTTTCCCTCGTGTTTCTTGCAGTTCTCTTGTTTTGTAGTTTGTTTGGTTTGTTGGTTTTTTGTTTTGGTTTGATTTTTGTTGGTTTGTTGGTTTTTTGTTTGTTTGTTTGTTGGGTTTTTTTTGGGGAGGGGGAAGTGGTGCACGTCTTTTTTAATCTAATCTTGAAAATATTTCTTTAGGAAGAAACTTCTGGAAAAGCCAAAAGGTTCTTCTCTACATCTCAATAACACAGATTCCCCCACTGATTTACCCTGTTCCTTTCCTTCCTTCCTTCTCTTTTGCTATTTGTTCATTGGATGACCTCACCATTCCTTAAAGTCCTTGCTATACATACACACATACTCCAGAACATACCATCATACACATCAGTACACAAAAATAGCAAGCTTCCTCTAATTTCTTTGCAAAATTCCTCCCTGCTTTTCTCTACTACTATTCAAAATTCATCGATTTCATTATCACTCAAGACCAGAGCAAGTAATTACTTTTTTTTCCTCTCTACGTTGTTTCCCACTAAATCTGTTGTTACCCCCACAACTGAAACATTCTAAGAGTCAAGCCCATTTCTTTCTATTCCCTTTACAAAATAAAACCTACAAATTGGACTCTGTCAAACAGAATACAAGATGCTCAAGACGAAAACCTTGTTTTCTCTGTCCAGCATCCAGCAACAGCCTCATCAAGATCCTTGTACTATCTCTTACTGCAAATGTGAGCACTTCACTGTTGTAGATGTGCGCTGTGCTAGTACTCTTGGGCAGTATTTCTACACCTTATCTGTGGTACATTGGCAGCTAACTGTACCTCCCTGATTTTATGCTGTCTCCCAAATTCCAACCTTTGAACCCATTCTGTTCAGTTTTTCCACATCAAACCAATCCTCATGCACTCCGGCTAAGTTTGTTTTACTTTTACAATTCCTCCTTCCAGAGCTTATTATTTCCAACTTACATTCTTATAGAAGCTACTGTCTTGCTCTACTTCCACAGAAAACACACAACAGTGTTTCTAATTTCAGATCTAGGAGTAAAAAAAATGGTGATGACCACTTGGGTCATTGAGTGCTCTACAATCACATTCGGTCTTAGAACAGAAAGAGTCAAGAAGGTTCCACTGAACATTTATTCTGTAGACTACCATGCCCTCCAAAACACATCTGCTCCCATTACAAACTCTGGCCCTACAGATGAGACTATATCACATTTCTGAAAGCAAGATGGTCAGTGTTATCCCCTCCATAGGCACCATCCCTTTATTTTAATTTTTGTTTTAAAACACGCTGCTTCCCTCTGTTGTTCATACTACTGTGTTACTCTTAGCATCTTACACACTGGTTGATTTCACTGATCCTCTTAAATTGTAATTTGTATGTGCCTGATAGCCTAGAGTGAAAATGAAAAGCAAAGTAGCAAACTCAAGCATATCAAGCCAGCAATCAAATGGAATGTTACAGCATTTTAATTATCACCTGGTTGCATACATGGATGCCTAGGCAAAACTTTATGAACAGTACACAAGGTCCCATGATAATAATTTAATCTTAATCTCACAAAAAATACCACATAAACTAGTACTCTACCTTTAATCTGTAAATAGTTATTTTCTGACATAGTAAAAGATTTGTCATATCGTATTTCATTTTCAGATATACTGGTGCATATTTTTAAGTAAGAATCTGTATATGTAGTACAGAGTATTCATAATTACAAAAAACTAGTACAAGTGTTACTTCATTCTGGTTTTTCCATTACTATTCCATTCCATCTTTATGTTCTGATCATAAAAATGACATTAACTTGCTCAGAACACTGCAACCATAGCAAGTCATAAAAGACCTGCTTTCCTAACAAGCCTTTGTTCATGAGTATACTCCAAACTAAGTATTTAAACACAAAGAACCCATCAGTGTGCAATAACTTTAACTATGGGAGAACACAGGTTTTGTGCATGTCATTTCCAGTTTCTGACAATATGATGTTTCTAGCTGCTCCCCAGGCTAGGCTGGCAGCCTAGAAGACACAGTGTTTATAAAATTACACAAGCAAAACACATACTTGCTAATTCAGTAAGCTATTTCAATTGTCAACTCTGTTATTATTTCAAACAGCTGTAGAATAACAGTTGCCTACATCTAATACTTTAAGCTCCATAGCCAGGAAACTGTTGAGTGAAGGGCTCAGTGATATGAAACCATAATTTACAAAGCAACAAATAGAAAACAGAAGTGTAAGATGAGTTTGTTACATGGCTTCAGCAAATGTGGCATACCTGGTCCTAGCCCTCTTGGCAGCTCAAATCCACTCAAGTCTGCCAAAACAAAGTATTCACTGGGCTGTCCATAAACTAGATTCTTACAATAACCTCTAGTAAGGGAACCCGGCATAGTGAGCGCTATTTTTAAGCTGGATTATTTCAAACATTCATACAGTTTATAGTGAGACCTTACATACAATGGGAGCAGCTTAACTGAGGATTCAGTACAGTAAGAGGAAGGAGAGGCTGAGGATGAGAGGCAATTTCACAAGGCAGCTTTCACTGTGAAAGCCAACAATGGGCAACTGTGCACACAACAACAACAGAATTAATCAGAATCACTGTTTTTACTTCCACAAATGCATTTGGTTTTATTCCTTCCAATAGAAAGTTGATTTATAAAGTGAAAATACCCCCCCCAATATGGAATGTACATAGCAGAATGTTCCTTTAAAAGGCTTGATGAAGATTAACGGGTAAGGCAGCACAGCGGAATTTGTATCTTCCCACAGAGGAAGCCTACCTTCTCGGCGATCATTGCGAAGAACCCGCACTTTCTCAATTTTTCCCAAGAGAGCACCATCCTCAGCTACAATTAAAAAAAATAAAGAAATCAACTTTGATATCCAACACTGAATGATACTATAAGACAAGCTACCAAAGAAAACCGAAAGCTTTGTAGTGGAAAATTTTTATGGTCATAAGTAGTTAAATATAAGATATAGGCTTAAAAAAAAAAAAACAAACCCAAACCTACATATCTCACCAGAAATAAAGAAATATTACAAGGCTAAGAAATTAGCACTCTCATTATGTTACTTAAAGCTAATTTTTTGCAAGCTTACATTCTTGTAATATTTTTTTTTAGTGATACGCCCTTTGCTTATTTTAGACAGCTTCTACATTGCATTAAAAATAGGATTAAACTGTTTTATTTGTATATCATAAAGCTCACTTTTTAAACAACATTAAGGTTTAAAACTATCCTAAACTTGTGATAAACTAGCAATGCAAGTATAGACATCAGCTTCCTTTAAGAAATGTTACTCAGAGGTCCATTTCAATTGTTCAAGTTTGTATTGTGACACCCTAGTACTTATAAACTCTTGACTTATTTTAGATTCAGTAAGAATTTTTCCAAGAGATTGATGGAGACTAGCATTCATTTAAAGCAGAGCTACGAAAACATTTGCTGCAAGCACCATGGGGTTTGTTTTTACATCAGATAATATACTATGGCAAGGCTGTTTTCAACTATACACTCTGCTCCTTCAGCTAACAGGAAGTAATAAAATGTACCTGAAACATTTATCGGAACTCTACATTTCCACAACAACAGATATGAAAGAATTAAAACCTGATTTTGGATTAGTGTCTGCAAACTCCTACTCATGTAACCTATTCTCAACAGTCACCTACTAGCTTCTACAGAAAGTCTTACCAGAATAAACAAAATAAAGTAAGGACCCTGTAAATGTACTTACGATCGTTACTGTAGTCATCCACCAGTATGATTTCCTTAATAAGATGTGATGGGCTTTTTTTAAGGACACTGAAACAGACAAAAAAAAAAAAAAAAAGAAAAAAAAAGAAAAAAAGAAGAAAAAATGGCATTCAATACTGAACAGTCTTAATTTTCCATTACAACATCATAAAAGCAGTTACTTTGTTAAGCCATGGTGGAATCAAGCCCAGGATGCCATTTTCAACAAAAATAAGCTCTTGGCTTATTCTCATGGAAAGTGTTTGTGAAGAGAGGCACCAGATATCTTCAGGTCAAATATCCCCTGAGAATCTACCTTCCTTGATTTTTCATTGAAAAATACATAGCCAACCTCCAAACATCATCTGATAACTGGTTCCACACTTTTATGCATTTGTAGTTAAGAGGAGAGATTTTGTTTAACATTGCTATTTCAGAGTGTAAGAACTGAAGGCATCAATGAAATTAAGACTCATGTTTCCCTCAGCAAATGGGTTAGAAAAGCATAATGGATTGTTACTTCCCTTCCTTATCATAAGCCATTATCTGACATAAATTAACAGCCTTCATCTAAAAACAAAAAAACAAACAAAAAAAAAAAAAAAAAAAAAATCAAGGTCTCTTAGGTATACCTGACAACAGTTCGAAGCAAAGCAGATCTTGCCTCATTATGAAAGGTGATCACCACACTAGTGGCTGGCAAATCTATCCGCCATTGTTTCCGTTGACACCTGAAAGACATAATACCCTTTAATTTGAACACAGTATTTACATTTCAGGTGTAGCAGACAGCCTTCATTAAACTCACGTACACACTATGTCTACCTAGGAAGAATGAATTACCTTGTTTTCAGGTGAGATTATAATCAACTCCTCTTTTGCTACTTTTGGTAACTGTCTTGGTACACTAAGATGTCAGTGTCAGATACAGGCAGGTTCAGGAAAGTCACCAGACTATCATCACTGCGCTATGTCATAAATACCTTTCATGCAACTGAGTATGAAACCAGAGCACTTACATTACATTAAAAGCATTCAATAAATCTTAGTGAATGAGCATATTTTTAATTAAAATGCACAGGTTCACAGGCTACCATATGTCTCTTCTTTAGAATGGCATGCATCTACTTCTCCGTTTACTTTTAAAGCTCCTGTAGCACCCTGGTCCTCCTCATAGGTGAAAACAGTTTTCTGCTTTAGCGAGAAGCTGTAAGGATTGTAACATTCAGAATTTGAAAAACAAAGCTAACTGTGACAATGTTGAGCCAACTAAAAGCACAACCACATCCTTCCAAACCATAAAGATAATGAAATATTCCACCTATGTCAAGTCATTTTTCATCACTTCTAGTAGCCTGAAGTTAATATAAGAACAAAAAGAACCAAATCCCAAATTAATTCCTGCAGGACTACATAAAGTTAAGCTGTTTAAATTCACTGATAATAAACCTAAGAAATACACTAGTCTCATTGTATTAGAAATGAATAGTACTAGGAAACACTGTGCATTGAGTTTATGCTGAAGGCATTACGGTCTGACAGGTCACAATACCAATCACCATTCACGCAGTAACATACACGAGCGATGTATTTCTTCACATATGCTTTATTCAATATTAGAGGTAAAGTTTGAACAGGCCTAGTTGTCTTCAGAGAGAATAAACTTAGCCAGAATACACCTGTAGCAAATTCAGCACGTAATTCTATACTCCATGCATAATTAATCAAACCAGCTTTTAAGGGAAGAGAAGTAGATCACACGTTGCTACCTAAACTTCTACAACTAGGTGTCTGCCTACATAAAAGGCTGCTCCACACCTGTTTTAACATCTGCAACATGCATCATAAACCATGCCACCTTCAACTTCCTGGAATCAGAGAGTGAGGTGGCAATGTGCTTCTTGCCCTTTGCCCACCCTACGAAGTCCCAAGAACCTATAGTGTTTTCTATATAACACACCCATAACATCACACACATTAGTGGTTGCTGTGAAACAAAAAATTATTGTGCCATGGGGACTTCACTCATTCTGAAGAAAAATAAAGCCCATGCCAACTCTACAATTCCTGTGTCAGATAAGCAAGACCATATCATAGAATGGTTTGGGTTGGAAGGGACCTTAAAGCTCATCCAGTTCCAACCCCCTGCCACAGGCAGGGACACCTTCCACTAGACCAGGTTGCTCAAAGCCCCGTCCAACCTGGCCTTGAACACTGCCAGGGATGGGGCAGCCACAGCTTCTCTGGGCACCCTGTGCCAGTGTCTCACCATCCTCACAGTAAAGTGTTTCCTCTTAGTATCTAATCTGAATCTACTCTCTTTCACTTTAAAGCCATTTATCCTTTGTCCTATCCCTACACATCCTTGTAAAAAGCCCCTCTCCAGCTTTCTTGTAGGCCCCCTTTAGGTACTGGAAAGATGCTGTAAGGTCTTCTAGGCTGAACAAGCCCAACTTTCTCAGCCTATCTTCACAAGAGAGATGCTCCAGCTCTGTTTCTCAAATGGTAGGTATACAAGATGGCCACTAGTGCCCAGCATTGAAGCAATAAATCCATTGTGTATGCATTCCTGGAACCTAAAGAATTAAAACTTCTATTGTGAGCCTCTGGCAATTGATCTAGACAGCTACACGACATGCCAAAAAAAGTACACTCTTTTTTATCTTTCTTCTGCTAACTTTCAAATTGCCCACAGAGGACAAGACTACCGTGCATGCAGTTACCACATGAAGCACTTGCATTAGAATGATTTTAAAAGTCACATTAAACTTATACTGATCTCTTTGCAGAAGAGAGCACTTGAGCCGGAGCACATCTTAGGGTGGAATTACTGTAGGTAATGAAGCCTCTCAATTTTAAGAAAACACAGAAGAGCACTACTGCATATTTCTGAGGATGAAATTAAGATTTTTAGGCTTCCAAATAAAACTGGATGAATGTTTCACTGAGTATTTCTGCTCGCGGCTCTTCAGAAAATCCCTGCTCTAACTGAAATAGTAGCAGTCCTCCTATTCTGCTGTGTCAATAGTGCCACAGTTACAACTCAAACCAAAGCAACAATGTCATCACTTCTGGCACTGAGATTAGACTTTCCTTCCTCAAGATACAGTACTTAATTTTACATGCAGAATGAGAAAATACATTTGGATAAAATAGAACTTGTACTGAAAACTTCAATCTAGACCTTCAATGCTTAGTATAGTTCATTAAAATCAGTTAAAAAATGAAAAGTACATTCTTTCCCCCAGAAATCTGAGTCGCCAACTTGTTCATATAATGAAAAGATTTTCTGAAACCTCCACGATTTGTTGAAACCATTTTTTGACAGAAATATCCACTTTAGCCAGTGTAAGGAGAGCGTTCACTTCAACAGATATCTGGGGTACCAAAAGCAGGAAAGTTTCTTCTGTACTTAAGAATAAACCCTGAGTATGAGGGTCAGAAACTTCTAATAATTGCCCCATGAGAAAGAAAACACAGCTTAGTCCATCTAAAAGTACTCAACAGTAATTTCTCAAAATTATGCCAACACATCAGCTAAGAGATGTGATCAGAAACCACTGGTCCGCAATAAGCATGGTGGACACTTATCCAGAAAAGCCATGGAGTATTTCACCCTTCGTCCCACTTGGGAGACTATCTTACACTGACACGAGGACAACTCTGGAAGTTTCCTATTACCACTGTGACACTCACTTTCGGGATCTCCAAAATCTACCATGAATGGGATAACTCCTTCATCAACAGACTGCAACAGAAGGAAACCCAGAGTTTTCTCAAAGTTGCTGGAAGTGGCAGTTGTGAGCATCAGCTGGGCTGAAAATCTGCATTCCTGCTTAGACCTCCTGTCACTGTTTCCTTTCTTATGTTGGATCCCTTCTGTTTAAAATAAAGGCAAGCAGTTGAAACAGGTGAACCAAAGTGTCTTCTAGTGCTGCTGACAGGCTTTCACAAAAAGCAAGTAGAAAACTTCGGTCTTAACCCGATGCTAGTAAAAGTTTGTCTGATGCAGAAAAGACTAAGCAATGTAAAAGAGATTCATAATTGCACATACATTTACATACCTAATGCAGAATCCTGATAAATTGCTTCTAAACAGCCTACACAATTTCAGCAATTAAATAGTATTATTATGTAGTTAAACAGCCTCTTAGACACATTCATGCAATTAATAAAAAGCTGCTTAAGCAGAAACAATTATTTTCTCATTCAGGTTTCTTCTCTTAAAGAAAAAGATTGTAGCAGTTCCACAAGAGAGATTAATCTTAGCCCAGTTGCCTCCAATTCTATTGAAAATAACATGCTTCCAAGTGTCACATGCTCAGACCTCAGCAACATTTTCTTTTTCCTATGGCTATTGCTCTTGCTCTTTCCATTGGACAGTTCCTAAACAAATATTCTATGCAACTTTTCCGGCTTCTATAATGAATGTCCTTGCCAAAATAGAAGGAAAATTAATTGCAACTTGGCAGGGAGAGCATCATGGAAAATCTGCAGGAATGATTGCTTCAGTTTGGGTTGTTTTGGGTTTTGTTTTGTTTTTTTTGGTAGGTTTTTTCTCTTTAAGATGATCGTTTACAAACTGATGGGCATTTAAATCAGCTCCATGGCCAAGCCTAAGTAAGAATCACAGCACAGATAAAGCCTTTAACCTGAAAAATCTCTCTCAATTGCAGGGTTCTTTTCCAAGCTCCATGTATCGAAAAAACCAGGCAGACCAGGATATAACCACAACACCAACAGTTAAAACATAGCCACTTTAATATAATTTGTCTCCTGTCATCTCATATTTAAGTTGTCTGGCTTTTGTCTGTTAGACCCCCCCTCAGGTTATTAAATATTTAGGAGAGTTCCAAATTCAGCATATCATCTGAATTATAGAAGCTTCTAGAAGGTGGTGGCTGAGCTTTACTCTTGCGGGAAAAGAACACGTGTTCCAAAATTTTAGAAAGCATATCTTGGTGGGGTGGGGGGGCATATGACCAAACATAAAAAGTATGTGTGATGAAGAAAATTCACAATCTCTTCAATATACATACCGTGGGTATCATGCTTTTCAGTGCTTTCATGGCAACAAGTGAAACACCAGATTCTTCCTACTTTTCTGCTCAATTAATGCAAATTATACATGACTTGCTTTACTCTATCTACCAATCATGTGCTCAAAGGAACTTAAACCCATGCTATTATACGCGGGATTTAAAAATGACACAGTAAGTGCCTGAATTTTTATACAAATCCCCTTCACTATGCCATTCCTGATTAAAGAGCTTTATGGAAGAAAAAACAGGTACCTTCCTTTTCTCTCTCCCTCTGGTGCCTGGTGGGTATACGTTCTTCCTAATTGCAGAATTAGTTAGGCATATTAACTGTGCACAGTTGGTTAATTTTATGCTTTGAGACTATGCTTGCCTAATTTTTAAAACCAACTTCAACCTGCTTTTATTATTTTTAAGTTATGGAAGTCCTAATGCAACTGTTGTTTTAATATTAATCAATTCTGCTTAAATGAGATCACCGCAATCACTCAAACCCCTTTCTGAAATGAGTCTTCTCTGCCCACAAGAAAATTTTTCCTGAAATGTACTATTTCCTGAATCTGCACAAGTAGCCTGATAAAAAAAGTTGTTTTCATGCATAACTGAAGTAATTTTGAAATGTAATTCTCTCCTATGTTCACCAGGGTGTGCATAAATGGATTCCTTTATGTCTGGAGGTGACAACTGTCATGTACTTAAGAGGAACAGAATCACAGAGCAACTGAGATTGGAAGCGGCCCCTGGAAGTCTTTTAATCCAAAATCCCTGCTCAAAGCAGGGCCAACTACAGCAGGCTTTGAACATCCCTATGCCTAGGGACTTCACACCCTCTCTGGGCAACCTGCTCCACTGTTTGATCATCCTTACAGTGGAAAACACTTACTTACAAATGTAGAAACCAAGAAAAGCCATCAGATAAGCACAAAATGAGACTGAAAGGCAGCAACAGTTTGGATATAGAATACACACTGACAGAAGTCATGGAAACGGGAAAAACTTGATTAAGATTCACTGTTCTTTAACCCACTGCCCAAGGATCACACCAGTGTTTACTGTTTCTGTCATTTCGAAAGCTGGAGAGCTCTCCTGCTTTAGAAAAAACCACTGCTGCTCAAAAGCCACACATACAGAACAGTTAATCCAAGTCAAACATGACTCAGTTTGGCACTTACTGATCATGCCTGGTGTCAGGAATGCTTCGGTCCATTCGCAGTTTGTCACTTTCTACCTGATTGAACTTATTGCGGGCATATGGATCCTGACCAGATCGCACCACAGTAGCGCCAACATAAGCATCTTGATCGAAGTCTTGCCACCGAACTTTTCCTACAACAGAAAAACAGGAAAATAGCCAATTTAATCTCCTCAATTTAAAGAACAGCACTCAGCAATCCAAACATAACTGATGAAACAGCTTGCTTTTTAATTCTCCAACAACACAATTAAACCTCAATTGTTAACAGTGTAGTATCAACAGCCACTTTTGCATATTAAATTCCTCTAGAACACCCTGAAAATTAATATAAAATTAAACAATTTTACAAATCTCAGTTTATACAAATAATCACCAAACTATGCTCATCTTGTCAATTTTGAGGTTTTTGTTTTGGTTTGCTTTTTCTTGGCTTTTAACTCCAAGTACCCCAATTTCCATTAAAAAAAAAAAAACAACCACCCTCCACATAAAGACATGCATTAACATGGCAGATGATCTGGGTATAAAGTTATCCAAGAAACATTTATTTTTTTAACATTCAGTCCAGACTTCAAAGACATTATAATTTAATTTACTGTCTCATTACATCAGTAAAAACAGTCAGTTATAATCAAACCATTTGAAGAACGGGCCTTTTAGAAGTACAAGACAACATTATTCTCAAAAAACAGCATTTCATGTAGGCAGAGCAAAACATGGCACTCCAATATGACATAACTGCAATCTCCTTTACAATCAGAAATGATTCACAGATTAATCCCTCTTTATCAAGGGCTGTATCATTATATGACTGGTTGTGGCACAGCACAGAGTGGCAGATTAACATTCAGCCACCAGGAATGAAATTTCAGGACGTCCACCATCTTCAGGTATAAAACAACTATTATGTTTAACAAATGTCTTAAAACTACCAGCTCTTGCCTCTGGTTGAACGTTTACTTTTTTGCCTTTGACAGCCAGACCTGTGCTACCTAGAGCAAATGTATACCTTTAACTCAAAATCAGATCTGAAGTTCCAATGCAACACAGGCATTCTTGTTTTAACACAGATGTGCATGAGAATCTCCTGTGTGCATCTTGTGATGAATACAACATGCCATTGGCATTGAAGGCGGGGGGGGGGGGGGGGAAGTTACAAAGCAAAAGCTGTCTTTTGGGGTCACTTTTTATTACAGATGAGAGGAGTTAATATTCCTTGTTTTCACGAATTTTTGAGGTACTTTTGAGGTACTTTTAATTAAGTTCAGTAAGTAGCAGGTTGCAGAGATGTCACTCTATCCAAACTCAGCTTTTAGACAGATATTATAGCTCAGGTATATCCTAAGCTGATATGCCTAGAGGGAATACACTCTAACAGCTATTAACAAGAGCCAGACGTTGCTCAGATGCTTCAAGATTTACCTTTGCTCCATCTCTCACCCTGCCAGGTATGGAAACTAAGGCAGGCCTCATTTACAGCTTCCTATCCACAAGCTGTGCCCCAACTATGGTGTGTTAACTCCTGCTAGAAGATTCTGATATTGAAAGAACAAACACTTTCCATCATTAATAAAATAATTGTCTGTTGTTTAACCAGACAAATACAACCAACTTGATTAAAAATCCTCTACAATCTCAGGATCATCCAAGGAGCTCATCTACAAAAGCAACTTGGACTGGAATTTGAATTACCATCCTAAAGAAGTTAAACCATGCACAGACACACAAGCCAGAACTAGAAAGTTAAACAAAAACAGACTGCAGAACATTCAATATATACTTGGTGAAGTAGCCCAGAAGGGAAACAACAGGATAATAACCAGAGGGAGAAACACAGATTTTCAAATTCCAGTTACTCTTCTAAAAAGGAAGCTTTCCAGCTGCTGTTGGTAGCCCATAGATTGCCAAGTTTTTCTTAGCCTTTCAAGTTCTTTCTTCAAAATATTTCCAGGAACTTAATTTGAAAACAAGTTTACACCCCAGCCAGCTACTACTCTACAAATAACCCAATACCGTTATTTACAAAAATGACACCAAACCTCACTTGCAACAAAACTATACAAAATGCAAGAGTGGCTTGATTCAGAAAACTGGAAGAAACAGATCACAAGATCATCTCCCCATATAACTCTCTCACTTAGCATTTCCCAAAGCTTTGCAAACTCCTTGGTAACTAAACTACATTATCACCCTTGCTTCTAATTTGTAATATAGCTTCAACATGGAACATATGTTGAATATCTTTTTTAAATACAAGACGTGTCATGTCACTGCTTTTCTGGTCCAAAAATGAAGATTTTTAGTGCATTTTACAAAATATAATCTACACTTTAAATGCATTTATGTAGACTTTCAACTTTCAAACTCTTCAACTTCCTATGGAGTTTAATGCTATGCCTGCTGCCACCCCCATCCACTCCTCCAGTTGCCTTCCATCCGGCGGAAAGAGTAGCTAAAACACAAGAGGTCATAAGGGCATCACATTAGTGATAAAGGGTGATGCTGTTGCAAGCATTCTTCTTAAGCAGGTTGTGCTCTTTATGAACTACAACACGTAACTTGGGTTGCCCACATGGTTACAAGCGCTAACGGCTCAAGTGCTGGAAAATGAAAGGCTGATCCATAGCTAAGAATACTGTCCAGCCTTACTTTTGCTGAAAGGCTTGCCTTTCTGACAATTTATCAACTATTTTGAAGTTAAAAGTGGTTTAACGAACCTTTTCCAATAATGGGTACTATTTCTGTTGTATACTTCCCTGGGGTATACAAATAGGAGCACATTTGATTTAATTTCTTCTGGGGAGTTAGCTGGCTCCATAGTTTCCTGAGTTTCAATGACTTTACCAGGAGGAATAAGTACCGGAAAACACAACTACATTATTTCAAACTTAAGTTCGTAACTTTAAATTTGAGCAAATATGTGTTTATACACATTGTGCTGAAACCTAACAAGAAACAAATTAATCTTTTAAGCTCAACAGGGTATGGTGCAGTGCTAAACTTGGTTTTGACAAGAACTGCTTATTTTACAGACTGTTCTGAGCCTGAGAAGCTAAGTAGAAAAAAGAAAGAGGTGAAATCCATTGAAGTTTTTTTTGAAACTTTTTCTTGTTGTCCCAGGTATTCCCTAACTCCGAAATCTTGGAGAAGGCCATCAACAAAAATAGTGCAATTCAGTGCTATTACTTTAAATAATAAGCTGGTTTATTTTAAACAGGAAGCACATTTTGGTATTTTTTCTCTGTAGTAAATAGCTGTATTTTATTCCATTCCAGTTTCCATCCAAGCAGAGCTCGATATAAATCATTTCAATGTATTGTTTACCATTTTCCAAGAATTTAAAACCAGCAAATGCAACACTAGTCCAGAAAGCATTAAGTAAGCCTTAGAAGAAAGGAGACCACTTCACAGGGCTAAATTTACCAAAAAGCAGTGACAGCCTACAGATTATAAGAGCAAGTGAATTTGGCTTCAGGAGCCAGGAATGAGACAAAGCCTCATTCTGGCTCCAGTAGAAGGCCCTGCCAACAATGTGAAATATGAATCAGATCTATTAGGGAAAAGATAGATAACAGTAAGAGCAGCTCAAAGTGAGACAGAAGAGAAAAATAAAAGCATAGCAGATAAATCTGCATGCAACCAAGCAGTAGGCAACAAAGAGTAGGAATAGATGGATACAAAAATCCACTAAATAGCTTGTACTCCTCTTACTCAATATGGCTTAAATGCAGTAGGATACTTAATATAAATAAGATTAATTTGCTTTACAAGCATTAAGAGATTCCAGATCTTTACTAAATAACAGAAAGAGCTGTTTAATTAAACTGCTGAAACTCCGGTCATTACAGAGAATTGGTTATACAGTTTTGCTTCAGTTATCCATGCAGACAATCCAGGGTCAGTCTTTCTAACTACAAAAGCTAACATCACTATTTTCACAAAACAGTAGACTTCTGCAGCATATAAAAAAGTCACCAAATGACAAAGAATAGATACACTCTGATGTACAGAAGGTAAAAACCCCAAGAGTTTAATCTTTATTTAAAGCCATTTTAAATATAAAAATAATAAGCAGTCCCTGAAATCTGAGAAGTTCTGAAGATACCACTCTACGTAATGCTGAAATCTAAACTACAGGTCTCCTCACCTCAGTGGAAAAAGCAAGAAAGTTTTGAACTAAAGCCCTCCTAAAATTTGATCATTTAGCTTTAAGACAGTGCAAAGAATCTACAGAAATATGAATTCCAAGCTTCGCTGCCATAAGGATTCAAAAGTTTGCCTACATGAATTGAAAATAATCAAAATAGTGATTTGAGTGCATAATTCTGCTCGTGTAGCCTTTGATGTTTGATTTGAGACTCTCATACTACTTTGCAGTAATGATTCTCTTGTCTGTTAAATCAAGCCATAAGAGATTACTAATCAACAGACGAAATTAAAAAGCACTGGCCTGCTCTACTTTACACTTCATTTTACTTCTAGCTTCAGTCCTTCCAGCTTGTGATATCATTCCTTTTCAGTTTGTGACACTTCCCACTTCTTTTAATACTTGAATGGTTACTTAGGGCCAACTGGAAAAGGAAGGTCTTAGAGGAAAGGTATACAGCTTGGCCCAGAATATGTAAACATTCAAAAAAAGGAAATCAGAATAGTAGCTGGAAGGTGCAAGATTGGCTGACCTATAATCCCAGTAACAATTTTGCAGAGAGTTCTGTTAAGGGAAAAAAACCCCCATTTTAAAAGATCTTCCAGAAACCAAGTAAAGTAAGCCAGGCTCTTCAGCTTTCTAGGCTTTATTACCCAATTCATACACAAAGTAAAAGTTTTGCCAAAAAGGAAACGCACATAACCAGAGTCTTGTTTCCCCTCTCTAGAAAGCAGCTAAGACAAGGTAGGCCAAAGGCTACAGGAAAATAGCTATGAATGTCAAACAGCTTATTCTGTACCAGGAGTTCAAGACTGTAAAACAAAAATCATACCTCACACATTATTGCAGATAGAAGTTTCCAGCTGCCTAAAGGAAAGTTTACCTTGGTTAGTTCTCTCTTCAAGACCTATGATATCATATTTCAAATGTTTGGCTAAGATAAATTTGTAAGCCAAACGTTAGGATTAATAGAAGAAGAGTAAAACATGTTGTGAAGCTATCTGACCATAAGTTGTCCTCTGTATGGTAAACTTTTCAATACAGTGTAAAACACTCAAATCCATTTTACTGTTTCTGTATTCCTTAGTATGTCAATTCTAGCTACACATTAAATCTCATTGATGCGAAACATTTAAGCAGGAAAAGTTTATGGAAGCAGTCACATGAAATGAAGATTCCTTAACACTTGATTTTCCTAGCTCATCCTCAAGGCAATTTCACTCAAATACAACAAAAATCATGTTGCTCTTACTTGCCAGCACGTGACAAATAACAAGCAAGTAAGAGAAAATTCAGGTACATCATCATCACACTCAGGAAAATCCACCCCATCAAAAGCTAGACAAAATTAAAAAAGTATGGACCTTGGCTGACTCTTCAGTCGCAAGCACAGTCCCAAGGCAACTTGTCTGTTGCCTGCCAGCACTGACCATAAAGAGAAATGGACTACTTTTGTACCAGGGGCTTTATGTCACCTCAAACCTATTGCCAGACACTACAAATGTACTAGCAAAAAGTCACATTCTCTATGGCTTTAAACCCAAAGGAGCAGTGAAGCAGGTAAGATGTAAGGAATCTGAAGCTTTAAGAATAGAGTAGCACATATTGCTAAAACAATCCTAGCACCTCTAAACTACAAAGAATGATTACAATCAGAACAATTGCTGTGTTTTATGGCTTTCAATAATAAATGTTTTATGGCTATAGATCTTTCATAACAAATGTTACTGCAATACCTGGAGGTAGTGTCTCCACACTTTGTGCTTTGTCCTCCCCATCACTGCCACGCACGTCTTTCCTTTTGGGGTCGATATCATTTGGGTCCTCCTGAAAAAAGTACATAATCTTTAAAATAATCTCCTTAATTGATCTGATTTTCTGTTTTCAAAGCAAACAGCAATAACTAAGTTTTGTGGATACTAAACTTGTGAAGTGGTCTAAGAGAGCTAACTTTGGATTTTAAGAGAAAGGATAATTTACTCCACTCCTTGGAAAAAAAGCAAACAAAACCAAAAAAAAAAAAAAAAAAACCAAAAAAAAAAAAAAAAAAAACACCCAAACAACAAAAAACCAGAACAAAAGTTTAAGATAGGCTTCTGCATTTAATTAAAAAAAAAAAAACAAAAAAAAAAAAAACCACACAAAAACAAAAAAAAAATAAAAAAAACCCAGAAAAAAAAAACCCCAAAACAAATTAACATTCAAATGAGCAACAGAGGCAAAAACATTACAGCCTGAAGAAGGCCTTACTCAAGCAAGGAACAGCCTTTTTTCTCTGAAAAAGAAAAGGCAGGTTATCTACCAGTTATATCTACAGTGGCAGCCTTACTATTAAAAAAAATACTTCCAAAATATCTTCAAGTTGCTTTTTTCACGTGTTCGTTTCTGGGCTTCATGGGCAACTCCTATGGAGTTGCAAATCCAGCAGTATTGATAATACCCATTTAGAGAGGGGGAAAACAGTTCCATCTTCCCCGTCTTCCTATTTCCAACATTTATTCTGAACCTGTAAATCTCATTTTTCTTTCAAGAGAAAAAAACCCACACTCTGGTATGCTCGTTCCCACAAAAACACAAGATGTCAGGCTGGAATTATCCCATAATGGATTTGGAAGAAGCAAAGAAGAGAGTATTTATAAAAAGGTAATTAGCAACTGTATGCTGATTTGCACACCACACTTAGCCAACTGATTTAAGTGCCATCAGCTTCTGTTGCTTTTACACATTTGGCAAAGGAAATTCTGTTTCCTTTTCTATATCTGCACTGAAGAAGCCCCAATTACAATACCAGTTTTATCTGCACAACCCTGCTAAAGACACCTGTACTACATCAGGTAAGAAGATACAATACTACGCCTATACTAATAATCAGTAAGTGCACCTAAAAACATTAACAGGCAACAAAGCCAAGCAGTGCAGAACAGTTCGTATCTCTTCTAGGAATCTGTCACAGCCTCCAGAACAGGGTGATGGTGTACAAAGTGCACACTCTAAACTGTCTTTGCCATACCAGTTCCTAAGCCTCATCTGGGAATACTTTGTGTAGAACAGTAAGCAGTTGGAACAGGCCAAACTTACATTAGGGAACATTTCAACCACAAATTATATCATTTCAGTGTGTCCCCAGGCATGTCTGAATTTTCCAACATAAATTCAGCTTAAGTGTCTACATTAACTAAGCACTAATATTTGGAACCGTGTTGAAAAAAAAGGCATCAGATTTTTAAAACTGAAATGTAATGCGAAACTGAATACTGCTTTTTTGTTATTGTTCATCATTTTCCGACAAAAAAAGTCATCCAAACACTAAATCGGTTAAAAATTAAATGCTAGAAATGCATGGTTTTCGTATCACCGTGCATCAAGGATACTAGAGAAAAGGAATTTGTCTAGGTTCTTGTACTACATTTCACCAGGTTGGTACATGCCTTGGGCTACTGCTTGTGAAGGTCAATAATTTCACTTCAAGATTTAAAATGACAGCAACAAGGAAAACCAAAACACCTACCAAAAAGCATACAACACATTTCAAGAAAATTATCATGGCTCATGCTGGTGAGGGAAACTAACCGTCACTGTGTATGGAGTCCCACCACCACACTGAAAGAGAAGCTTTCTGTGGTTCTAGAAAATTGTATTTCACCAGTTATTTGGCTTTGTGCACCATATTAAAGATAGCAACACTATGGAAACATTTAAATGCAAGAATCAACTGGAGCTGGAAGAAGAATCTTCCCAATAAGGTCAGGTTTTGCAAGTTTCCAGAAAGCTCTTCATTATCCCAAATTACTGTAACGAGCCTAGAAAATACCTACGTAAGTTGAAATATAAATGCAAAACATCTATTAAGTAATGGAAAAAGAAAAATTGCAAGGATTTCTCCTTTAATTAAGTGAAAAGTATTGAGTGCTTCCTCATTCTCTCCCTCCTTTAAAGCTTCAGGGGAAAACTCTGCCTTTCCATTAATCCTTCTAGCCGAGGAGCACGCACTATTAACCATAATTATTTATCAAGTTCTTTCACTTTGGGGTTTGTTGTTGTGTTTTGTTTGTGGTTCTTTTAAACAAACAAACTACCAAAGGTGAAGTTAGATTTAGAGATCTTATAGCTAAATGCCATTTTGTAAGGCTTCTAGGAAACTACTTGGGTACAGCCTTCAGACATTCTGAGGTGAGTCAAGATGCCAGGATGAAAGTTTACAGATTACCAGATGTTCAACTTGCCTCCCAGGACAAGAGAGTATGGGTTATTAACCTCAAACCTTTGCACCCTAGACTAGGGGTTTGTGGTATTTTTCTTCTCCAAAAGAAACTATTCTAATTATTTTTAAAATAGACTACGTAGCTAAAGTGGTGTTCTGTTGTAAGCACTAACTTTCACCCAGTAAAGCATGTGGGTCCATGTGGGAAACCCATGCCTTTTAGGGGCAAACAATATGTTACATCCTTTACAGAGAACTCAGGTGCACAAAAGAAGAAAGCAGACATTAAAACCACAAACATAAGTACAACCACTTTCTTTACATGTCTGACTTAATTGCTTCAGCGTTTTAATTTGGTGCAATACACAAATGAATCACAGGGTCAAATAACATTCCTATGTTGTCATAATCACGGGACAGAGTTGCTTTTTCAGCTTGCTTGGAGTAAAACAAAATCCCAACTTCTAACGTGATCTTAAGAAGCCGCTTGCATTTGATGAGTAATCTTCTTGGTATAAGATTAACAATGCTTGCACTGACAAAAGTCGGTCATACAAAAAGCTAAGCTCAAGGCAAGACTGAAGACAACTGAAATCATTCAAGTGGAGGCACAGCTCTATTAATCATGAGAGCACAAAAGGGAGATTTAATGCATAAAAATTAAAAAAGGCTAAAGCTTTTTTCTGTACTAAAATCCTACTAATACATTAATACTATTAGTAGTTAATACTTTAAAATACTATTTTCCTAACATATTAAGAAAGCTGACAATATCAGGCTGCAACCTAAATACGTAAATGCTGTAAATACATCTGGACAAGTACTTTGAGCTTATGAAAAAATTAAAAAGGTAGATGGCAAACTAGCAGAGACAGTAAGCAAACATCAGATACACATGGAATGCCACTAGAGTAATACGTTTATGCTCATTAATCATGCAGTTATTTTCTCATGCCAGGACACATAGGGCAACATCAAACGAAGTACACACTAGCTATAGCGTGCATGTGGCAGGGATTTGGCATACATTAATTTTACACATCATGTCACTGCTTCCCATTAATTCCTGATTCAGCACCAGACGACATGCAAAGAAACCAAATTGCAACCTTTTGACTCTCTTCAGTGGGAAATCTTACAGCAGCACCGTAATAATGTTTTATATGTACCAAATAAACCTAAACTAAATGTGATTTTTAAATCAGATTATCTAAATACCTTTGCTACTCCTAAACCCCAGAAGCTAAAGTGATGTACATTTACTTACCAAATCGCTAATGCATACTTGCACACCATAACCACAATTCACTAGGGTTATATTGAATAAATTTGGGGGGTTTAGGGTTTTATTTCACTTTTTTGTTAGGTTGATTAATCATTGAAGTGCAGCAACATTTTCTTTCAGGATATAATAAACTCCCTATGCCTCAGAAAGCCTACATCAGTTTACAAGCCTTGCTATTACCACTTTTCTTTCCCTGTTCAACTCACCCACTCAATTAAGACTGTGGATTGAATTTGAGATATGACAAAGATGCAAGATGAAAATCCAGTTTCAAGAACTAGACTTGAAAAATTCTTTCAGGAAATGATTAGTTACACATTTGCAGCTGCTCTGACTGGTGAGGGGAAAGAGAGGATGAGGTAGTGTGAATGCAAAGCAAGATTCAAACACATTTTTACAGCATTTCTACACATCTACAACAAGACAAGACCATATTCAACAAGAAATTTAAGACTAGTGCCATTTGAGTTTAGAAAGCAGTAATTACACACAGATGTACATTACTGGGTAATTTTATTACTGTTACTTAGACCTCCCAGGCAACTTACCTTTCTGGTTTTGGTATATTTGTTTGCATTGAATACTATATTCCTTACGAGCATTGCAAAGCAATTAGCATTTTCTCAATTGTTATTTCATTTGGCACAATAAAAGAGATGTTAAACTGATCCAAGTCCCTAGGTATTGTCCTATATAAAAAACACTTAAAACCACTACTGTTTTTCCTATTTTTGTCTTCCAATGCTTTTCTTTTTTCTTTTAATTATAGTTTCAAGTTTCAAATCACGGATTTGACATTTAACGGCTATGTATTAGATCTCATTATGGCAGAGATTTCTATCCTACACTGGCTTCTATCAACAAGAGAACTTACCAACATGTAACATCACTAGATATATTAAGATATCACACGCCTTACAAGTGGCAAGTCAACACAGACTTCAGCAAAGCTCTTGTGGTTGAAAACATCTTAAATGGGAGCTGAGTGTGCCTCCAATACTAGCCATTCCTTTCACAGACAACCCAGATGCTGAACAACATGCAACATTTGGGCACAGGAGATGGTTGGGAGCTAGGACTGCACCACATGCTACGTGGACAGCTATACAACATCTCTTACACGGAAAGATGAGAGCCAGATGAAAACATCTCACAAGCTACCCAAGAGAGCGCTACCCAAAAGTTAAAGTTATCCAGCTGTCCTAGACACACATTGAACCAACTGCTTTGCTCATCACCATGTACCAGCACAACTTTTCAAAGAAATTCACACAGAATACATGAAGTGGGGAATTACGGAGAATAAAACCAAGGTCAACTTGCCTTGGCAGCATACACTCAGGTAGAATAATTGAGGAATGTGACTTCATGGGACAAAATACATGCTAAGGCTTAATATCTGTTCTGGTACTTGCTTTTAAGATGATGGCCAAGGGCCAACTGCAGACAGATTTTCTTCTATTGATGGTTTTCTAAGAGGAAACTGAATACTGGCAGCATCTTCAAAGAGCATCATTTGATCCAGCTGGCCTAATGCAAGGCTTTGCTGCATCATGCAGTACAGATCAGGCAAACTAGTTGATGATTTTGGAAGGAGTGCTCTCACTGCAGATGACACTTCTTTCAGCAGTTCATATACTTCTGTTATGATCATGTACTTGGGGCCAGATACACAAAAGCACTTTGATGTTATGTAGAGCAGCACTTGGCATTGCAACAGTTTAATGCCGTCTACAATTCAGGTCTCTAAACCAAGCATGAAGGCTCCTTACAGAGCTTAGCTACCTAAGGAAAGGACTCAAAGCAGAGCAGTCAGACAACTGCCTAAGCCACAGTCACAGCCAAAGCCCATTCTTCTTTGTTACTGCTGGCAGCACTGCCTCATGCCCCCCGAATTCAGTTTATAATCTTTAATTACATCATGTTAGGTGTTTGTAGAATAGCCACGCAGGCTCTGAAGTGCCAGTTCCTCCTGACCCAGGAGACCCTTCAGCAGAGGATAGGATCCAGCATGTTGGCTTGCTTTCTAACCTAATGCTCACTTGGTGCCTTCCAAGAAGTCTTCAGAAACATGATTCCAAGTCTCTCTTGCTAAAGTAAATGAATCCAGCTTTCCTACATGCCAAGCAAGCATTCTAGCAACTTAATGTAATTACGTTACAGGGCACTCATGTCTTCCCTTGTCAGCAAAAATGTTTTGTAGGAAACCGAGATAAAGAGTGGTCTGAAAATGCCTGGAATGCTGCTTCTTACAGGCAAGATGAGCAGGAAATATCCCATAAACAAATGCTGACTCCCTTTGATTGCCAACTTGCTTAGCATTAGTAAAACAGACATTTCCAGGTACACCAAGAAGTATAAACAAACAGAAAAAACACAGAAAATGTATGTACTTTGCAATAACAGATTACCACTGTTAGACATAATGTCTAAAACTACTACAGCAAAGATCATTTAATTTTCATTCTTATTCCTTTACTCAGTCTAAGCAAAGTTCTGTCAAGGGTACATTTCTTTCATATATTTGAATACTGAAGGGGGGAACTGACACACAGCCTCCTCATCCATACAAAAAGACTATTTTACATTCTCAAAAAATGAGGGAAAAAGTAATCAAGATTATATTTTCATAGCTGCATATATAGGAAATATGTTTAGATACATTCTCTGTGAATACACTTAAAACATTCCGAAAATGCCTATTACTATAAGCTGTAGTCTCCAGACAAAATTAAATGCCTTAGTGACCAACATTCTCTGTAAATTTTACCTTTACTTACGGCAAAATACATATTTTAGAGCTTACACACACTATATGAAGTACCAAAACAACTATAAAACCTGACATTTTATAAACCCAGAATGGATTAGACAAAAATAATGCTCTATCTGAAGTTTCTCGTATAGAATCACAGGATGGGTAGGGTTGGAAAGTTCCAACTCCCCTGCCATGGGCAGGGACACCTCACCCTGGACCATACCGCCCAAGGCTCTGTCCAGCCTGGCCTTGAACACTGCCAGGGATGGAGCATTTAGCACTTCTTTGGGCAACCTGTTCCAGTGCCTCATCACCCCCACAGTAAAGAACTTCCTTACGTCTAGCCTGAACTTCCCCTGTTTAAGTTTGAACCCATTACCGCTTGTCTTATTGCTACAGCCCCTGATGAAGAGTCCCTCTCCGTCATGCTTGTAGGCCCCCTTCAGATACTGGAAGGCTGCTATGAGGTCTCTTCTCCAGACTGAACAGCCCCAACTTTCTCAGCATGTCTCATACACCAGCAAGAACACAAATGCAACAGAAATACTGCCATTACATACATACAGAGGAGCCATTAAAAGGCTTTGCTGGTTTGGGTTGGGTTTTTTTTTTTCCCTAAGACTACTTCTCATGGTTCATGCATAAGAGTGGATGGTGGAGGAGGAGAAACATTTAAGGGTACTGGGGCTGACAGAGGAGTAAGCTCTCAAATGCACCAGTAACTTTGAAAGCAGTGAATAAACATCTCTGAGGATGACAGCAGGGAGTCAGAAACAGTACCCAGTATTTCCTGTTGCATTTATCATATCTCAAAAAAAAAAAAAAATCTCACTTGTCTGAATTACATGCCACAAACTGTGGAAATAAAACATCAGAAAACATATGCAATGATTATTTAAAATCAAGATAACATTTAAGTCTATTATCACTCAGTTTTACTTCCCAAAATGAAAGATTGATGGAGATAATACATGTATTTCGATAGTTAATTCATGGGTTTTTTTAAAATAATGTTTATAACAGCCTTCTATTCTGACATTATTGTCAGTGCAGACACATAGTTCCATGATTTACACAGTAAGTGCACACTCAGCAGCAATGGTGTTTACATTGCTCTTTTAGTTGCACTAGATTGGGAAAAAATCCAAGAATACATTAATCATAAATCATCATCAATCAAAAGGAATGGAGTGATTTATTATGGATCTGTTATACATATGCCAGGAAAAAAGAACTTCAACAGCAAAAAAGAAAAGTCAGGAAAACATTACAAAACTTTATCATTTGCAACTTGTTAAAGGCATCTTATTGGTATGTCTACCTCCAGGGAGGATTTTGTCATCACGTCTTATATGGGTTAAGAATTATTTTGAGGTACGTACTCAGGCAGCAGCATTAATTTCAGCATGCCTATCTCATACTTACTGCTTTTCCCACACTTTATAATATTTACAAATAATATTTTAATATTTTTTCATTCTTATTTATTGATCAGTTTCTGGAATGAGAAAAGGCAGAAAAAGGGCAACAGATCCCAAAAAAGTAAGGCATGGCTTGATTCACAAACAGTATCTGCCCACTGTACTTCCTTCAAAGTCCATCCATAGCTCCTGTTTGAGAATTACTGTGTGCATTCATTTTCTTGCTTGAGCACTTTCCAAGATGTGAAATCTGAACATTTAAGTAGCTTAATACAAGTACACAGACTCCAATTCAGATCCAAGAGATACGGTTGGCCCATTAGTCATTCAAAAAATTAATGAGATTAGACTAAACCCCTGCTTAAGAATCCCAGTTGATTTTACTTACAGCAGACGAAAGATCCCACAGAGCAACTAGTCCAGCAAGAGGAAGAAACCAGAAGGACAATATAATCTTAAACTGCTGCAATGCTTTGCAAAGCAAGCATGTAGCTGGTGCTGCTTACCCTGACAAGTCATCTGCTCTAAAGGCCAGATGCTGCTGCTGAAAGAGGCTGTTCACACTTCACCACATCTCCATCCTGAGCTGCTGGACTGTCCCCGCTTCTCCCCTTATAGACTCTGGTGTGGCAGATCAGGTGACCCCATTCATTTGGCTGACTTGACAGTAAGCTGGGGAGATGTATGGATGCATTATTTCACTGGTTGGGTTTTTTTTTAAACCACAAGATCAGCCACTAAATTATCCAATGTATTTCATGCAAGGGAAGCAGCAGCCAGGGTAGCAGGAGAAAAAAGTGCTGAAAGGGGTGTTCCCATTACAAGTAAAGGATTACAAGTTTAGTTACAACATTAAATCACCCATCACTCAAAACCACTATAATTTTTTCTGCTTGAAAGAAGGCAATTACTCCAACAAACACTCAGGCATGATTTAATGTCACCTCTTGTTAATTCTACAATATCAGAAGTGTCCAATGAATTAGCCTGCATTTCAAAGTCCTGTCCCTAATCCTCTTTGAATTCAACTCATCACTGCTTGCTCTTAGCTATAGGACTGACTCTCTAAAGGAAAAAAAATAAACCTCTCCTACCACAGCGTAGGGTGTGTAGGGGGGGAAGCAAAGAAAGCAAAGGGTATGGTGCTCTGTTTTAATACTTACTATTTTGTGGAAGACCAGGAAACTGGAGTTAAATAATTAAAAGCGAAGGATTGAATAAATAATCAGAACTCAACTTAAAATGTATGCATTCAAAAAATTAAGTATACTAAAGTATTCCAGTAATCCAGGTATTTCCAATTCTCCATCTATATACTTCTGAGGGCAGCAGTAGGCAATCCCTCAGCTGCAATACAAGAATCAGCTGGTGCAGAAGGGAAGAATGAAAGAAAAAAAACTCCCATGGCTTTACACATGTCTTGAAGCACAGACAGCAGAAAGAGAAAGCCATTAGAACGAAACCTTTTTCAGCTTAATTTTGTTTTATTTAAACCTACAAACGTAGCTGACATCAAAAGGATACATGTTTATCAGAAACACAAGTATATCTAAAGGCAAAACTGCTATGATAGTTGTGTCTGCAGTCTGTTAGTAAAGGGAACGAGGTGACTATTATAATAAAACAACATTGAAAATTGGATCCAAGAGAACTACCCTGGATGAGGCAAAGGGAAGAAAAAAGAAAAACAAGATGCAGTTAACAGGTTGAGTGTTTTGCTGGATCAGATCTGCAGGGTTATGATGCAATGAAGCAACACAACATTACACCATATTTTCTCAGCCCTAACAGAAGGTTATCACTGGCATGTAAGGAAACCAAAGACAGGTTGAGAAAAGGGGATTAAAATTGCTGTGTCTTGGATCTTTTCCATAGCTTGCAAAAAGTATTGCTTTGTTCTTTAAGAGAACAATAGAAAAACAAAATGTGAGACTGAGTTAAAATCTCCACCTTTTAAAAAAGGGGAAAAGGTTAATCTTCAGATTCAGAAAGTAGAGACACTGAAAAACAAGGGAATTATTTCCTCCTACCTCTGTTCAAGGGGGCAATCTTTGAACACAGATGGCATAAGCCCCAGAAGTCTGAAAAAAAACTTAGTAACTCCTCTAACTAAATAACCTTACAAACAGCTTGCATTTGACAGATGACTTCTGCCTTCTGTAACTCCCTGCATATTTTCTCTTCCATCCCTACATTAGGATTTATGGACAAGTCTCTGCAGGTCTAGGCACATGACATAGTATCACTATTTAGCATTAGTATTTCACTGCAGATTCTCACTTTAAAAAAAAAATTAATTAAAAATACTGTCCAAAGAATAAAGTTTCAGTATAATGCAAAAATTCTGACAGTAAATATCTACTAATGCATTCAACCATTAAAGGTTCCATATGTATGAAGTATGAAATTCACACAGGTAATTGCCAGTAATATCTGTCAGTTTTGCCAGACCTAAACATCATTCATCTGAGATACTCTGGACTACTAAATCATAGCCAATCCCATATTGAAACAAATGCCTATCACAAACCAGACAAGAAGTGTGAAAGGCAAACCCCTGCATGAGGAGGAAGAAATACACTACAGAGATAAGGGACATATACACTTCCTCCAAACTCTTTCTGCCAAATTTTAGTACTAAGATTTGTATCTGAAATAGGTAATGCAAATCTTTGTGTCTCTGCTCAACACAGAACAAACATTATACAACATTATACCTTTAAAAAGCACCATTCTGCAATAAGGCACCAACTGGGGAAAAAAAAAGCTTGTTTTTTTGTCTGATAAGGTTAACACCCAAACTGATGTTAATACAGAAAACCAGTGTCAGAACACTCTATCAGTAGAATTTCAGACACGCAGAGACCCACAGCTTCAAGGAAAGAAATCAGGCATTTCGCCTTGCTGCTATGCATTTTGCTTCTAGCACACTCCTATCTTCTCCTCCAAACTGCACTTAATTAGTTTATCTGCCCTTTCTGAGAAAGTACATTCCTTCATGTTGGGATCCTGTTTGTTCAGTCCTGAGCAAGGCAGATGAGCAAGTCTATGAGCAAAAGTAGACAGTGAGGCACAGAGAGGAGCAGCAGCTTTATTCATATAAAATGAATTTTATACCAAATATATAACATTGAGCCCTTTAGATAGGATTTAGGTTCTATGTGCAAAACCTTCAAGATTTCCACTGTATTGAGATGTACCTATGAAACCTGGGAGAACATAACCTTCAGTTGTAAGACAATGCTAACAATATACAAACCTCTTCACAGGAAAACAAGTTTTCACGACCGAGAGGAAGATGTTTAGAAAGGACTGAGAAGTTTACTGAAGCATCCCAGAAATCCTGCACACTTGCAAGCAGCAAGCTGGAAGGCAATTTCACAATATACACACACTAGAGTTAACCTCTTACTAAAAAGAGGTGGAAAACCTCTTCCTGGATGTTAAAGCCTAGCAAAAAGAGGATGGAGGCTAAATCCTGCTCAAGTTATGGCCTATTCATATGCAGTCCCTCAGAGGAGAGGTCACCAACTGTGCAACCTTAGCGGAGATCTCACACAGCCTCCACAAAGAGCCCTTATCATAGAAACTGACCTCAGAGAGGGAAAGCCAGAACTAAAGGCTGAGCCAAGCATGACAGCAAAACCAGGTGCAGCACAGAAAGCTTTTGTGCTGGCTCTCAAACCTACCAATAAGGAAAAGCCTTGGAATTTAACAACTCAAAAGACTCCAACAGGAAAGATGACTCCAACTCAGATTCCAGTTTAAGGCTGCCTAACTCAAACTGTTAGAAACTTCTCAAAGTCAGAATCTAAACCCTTCTGTAGGATTTTATGAGCTATCATTTTCTAGCATTCATTAGCTCAAACAAGGTTTTTTACTACCAAATTGGAAATGGAATATTAGCTTTAGTGTTGGAAAATGCCAAAATATGAGGTAAAAGCCATCATGTGTTTTGGAAGTCATGAATAGTATATAGAAGATAATAGCAAAACGTCACTCTTGCCATCTACTGTTACCACAATATGTACTACCCCACTAATTTCAACAGTGCCTTCTCTCACTAGATACGCCCATATACTAACATTCAAGTCATAAGTCACCCAAAGTAAGTCAGAAACTAAAAAAAGATATGAGAATTACTCCTTAAATTCATGTGCACAGATGCATATATACATATATATGTGCACAGAAAAATATATACACACATGCATACATAAAGAGAAGTACCCTTTCACATTAGCAGCCAGATATGAACTCAACTGGCAGACTGACTTTGTGGTAGAAAAATGGGGGCAGGCACAGGGTGGGAGACCAAGTGCACTTTCAGAAGCTCAACAGAAATCCTAACAAGTAATTTGAGCTACCACTAGAAGTCAGGAAAAAAAGATGAATTGCTCTCTGCCAAGTGGAGAGTTTAAATCCTGATCATAGCATAGCAGCAAGTAACAAAATTAAGAAATATATTACCTCAAAAGCGGTAAAAAATGCTAAGGAGAAGAAACAAGATCTCATGAAAACTAAGGAAAAAAATAGTAGTATCAATAGCCTTAAACTCAAGCCACAGCAGCATTCCCAAATGTAGCTGGCAGAATAAAAAGGTATGTTCAGCTTCCTGAAAAATACATTGTCACGTGGATTAGAAGAGTCCTTAAAGAGAGTAAGGACTACACGACTCTCAGGAAATATAATGTATGCCTATACAATAGAAGGCAGCTCCAGTTAAGAAAATGGTTACCAGTTTGACACCTGTACTGACCAGCAGGCTTAATATTGAGAAAGATCACAGCACTGCTGCAAATACTTTAATTACTCTATATGAACATACTAACTCACTCATACGGTAGTGGTCAATCAAGCAAGATACAGTCAGGTAATGCAGTGAGTATCTAACACTACAAATAAGTTTTAAAGAAAACACTACTCATAACTATAAAGAGGTTATTAATAGGATATTATTTCTTATTTCTCATCATTTTTCATTTCATTTTCTGTACCGGTTAAAATGGTAGGAGAATGACTGACAGAATGAAATAGCTGAAGTGGTGGGAAAGGAGAATTGTAGTATTTGCTATTCCACAAAATATGATTTGAGACAGTGACATTTTCTTTCCTTTATTCATCTGAAAACACAGGGCTTATTTATGCCCTCACATACACTGCAGATGTGGTCCTCAGTTTTGCACAGCAGTAACACCACTTCACACCTGAAATGTGACTCATCTACTCTTTTTCCAATTGTTTTCTAACTGGAACATCATCTCTACAGGATAGCAACCTTCTTTCCAGCTAAAAAGGGGATCGTTGTCTTTAAATCAGTCTGACGCTCCATTATGAAGTGCCACTGTGTTCACTAAATTTATCAGACATCTTATCTCACAAAAAAGATATTTCAACACTAGACTGTGCAATCAGATTGCTATGGCTGTATTTTCCACTTTTACTGACTGCAGACACTGTTTAATCTCTCTTTTATACAGAATCTCGTTTTACATAGAACTTCAAGCAAGGTCATTCTTTACACACACTTTAACAGCTGTCCAGCCCCATCAGTTCAGACAACAGGGGAATGAAGGGAACAAGTAGTAACACAGTATACTACATTTAGGCATGAAGACAATTGGATCACTGGCTTTTTAAACTACTTCCTTCATCGTTGTTCTTTCAAATCATCCGTAATTCATCATCACAATGAGGCATTACAAGTGTCAAGCTTCATCAGCCAGTCTTTTCACTTAAAGGCTGAACAACAGTATTTCCATGAGCAACAGGTTATAGCTGTAGACATCCAGTATCTCAAACTTGAAAGCTAGATCCTCTAAGGCAAAACACCACCACCACCACCACCAAAAAACCACACCCAAACCAAACCAACTGTTCTGGATACTTCTTCAGTCCTAGAACACTTTGTTACACCAAAAAGATTTAGAGAAGAGAATAAGAAACAAATTGTTCATCAAACTTGGAGGGATTCAAACTACATGAGTCAGAAAATCTCAAGTACTCTCATCTTCCTAATGACTTGTTTTGGATAGTGGGGATGAATAAACCATGTTTAGTCAACTGGCTTTGATTTTTAGATCAGTCATGCTATCCAAAATTTATAGCCACCAGATCTTAAAAAAACCTACACATTGCTCTAATTTCTTACCCCACTTTGTTTGTATTTTGGAAAAAAGGACCAAAATATTGAGCCACAGCATACAAGTGAAACTAAGCTTCAGAGAGCTTGTATCTAGCACAGCCATACTTCTCATTTACACAGACTAATAATTCAAAAGCTATTTCTAGACTAGTGAGCAAATATGATCTGTCAAAATTCCTTAAATTCGACTCCCATGGCCAGATTAATAGTTGAGCTACAGCCTAAATGCAGCTTTACTATCATTTTTAAGACTTCAGTAAGACTAGAATAGATAACAGAATAGAATAGATAACTGAACTACGCAAGCAGCAGTATTTATAAACTAAGGCCATGAGAAATTAGGCTTTGTAATTTTAACCCACAAGGAGTTACAAATATTTCAATTCACAATACAGCCGTTCCTTCAGCAAAGTCATAATCTGATCTGCCCTTATCTGCTACATTGTCTAGTTTCAAAGACCTTGACAAAGATAAAATACTGAAGTTCATTTTTAACTGAAAAACAGATTTGAAAGCTGGAGGAGGGAGAAGAGGAAGGAAGGAAAGGATAGAACAGTCCATCAAATGAGTTTTCTGGGTAAGGAGGAAGTCTAAAAAACAGTCACACACAGATACTAAAAAAAAAAAAAAAAAAAAAAAAAAAAAAAAAAAAACCACTCCTAAAGAAAATGAAAAAAAGAAAACTTCCGAAAAGAAAATGAAGAAAACCACCAGAACTACCAAGCAACAATTCAAAGCAAGTATTTCTTTGATGCTTAATTCTTACTACTGGATACATATATTTCAGATAACATCAACTTTAAAAGGTTTATTACTAAAAACGTAGAGCCCTTGAAAACTCATTTATTTTGCACTTATAGGAAAACACAGATAGAGACATAGATTAGGTCACCTGCTCTAAAAGTATGTGCTGTTCTGTTGATGGACATTATTCACATGTTGAGATTGAAGTTGAAAAAAAAAAAAAAATGAAGTGCTAAAGAGAATTCTGAAAGATGAAACCCCCTAAGCTTACACAAGCACTAAAAACAACATTCACAAATAATTTAAAAGGGGAAAGGAGGGGGAGACACCTATTAACTTCTCCACCTACTGGATGCTACTTTCCAAAAGCCAAGTATCTGGTACTTTTTGCCAGCCCCAAGCAATATTGCTTGGTGCTTCCAACCTTCTTCCCCTTTTTCCTTTTCACTCATGCACTCACACTTCTCTCCTCTGAAAGGATGCTCAGTCCTTTAAACCAGAGTTGAATTCTTTGATGCTCAGACTGATCAGGTGCCACTGAATCAAGCTGCAGCACAAACAGGAGTAAGTTATAGCAGTGGTTTCTTACATTGCTTTTGAAAGCTGCCAGCTCAACTTCCTCAATCTAACATCAAAACCTGTTCTGATCCTGTATTTCACAAGGCTGTCCCTTTCACTTTCTCCAAATGTTTTTGACTGCTGGCATTATAAAAAAGGAGTTGCTTGCTGTCAGCATTAGGTGCACCTGAAAAACCCTACATATTATAATTTGGGATGGCCAAAGTTGGCTCTGAAACAATCCTAAACACCGTTTACGTATTTTCTGCTACTGCTTCAAAGCTACACATCATGCAACCACCAATTTTACAGTTTTTAATGCTTTTGACTCCTTTACCATCAGCACTTAAGGCAAAGCACTCAAAAAAAAAAAAAAAAAACACACATTTTAGGCCACATAACTATTTGTTGAAATGTCACATATTTATAAATAATGCTGAGATTATATAAAGGTAATCTCTAAGCTTTCTTCTACAGGAAGAAATGCCCTGATTAAAGCAACTGGGCAAGATTTTCCCTTATAAGTACAAGAATATAACAACTTGGTTTGGAATACTTGTGCACAAAAATTTTTGTTGGGTTTATTCCTGTGTCAGCTGCTTTCATTACTACCAAAGGAATTCTCTTTATTGGCTGGAGTTACTGAAAACAACAACTGGCCCATTGCTAATGATAAGTGAACTGTCAGACGTAAATGGAAACTCAGAATTTTAAAATCATATTTAAGTTTGTGAAAACCAATAGAATATTGAATAATTGTTAAAATCCATGACCTACAATAGGAACAATAGATTTTCTGTTAAGGGACACCTTTATAAGTTGTTTGGGGTTTTTTTTAAATCAGGCTATTAGTTTAAATGCTTTTTGGATATATTAGTAAGAACATCTTATTAAACACATGACTACAAACAACAGCTTTGAGAACAATGTTGGTTCACTGCTTGGTGACAGTAAGCCTGAAGCAGTACACACAGACAGGTTGATTGATTAGTTTTGGACACAGGAAGACCTTCCATTTACGAAATCAACGTACTAGAGGCAAAGATAAACTTACACACAACCTCATATGCTGCAGTTAACACCTCATTTTAATAGAAAATATTGATTCAGTCTTAAGCAGCAGTTTATTCCACTAACTACAAACCACTGCTGCTAGCATCTCTGAAGAGAAACAAGGCCACTCAATTTTTAGATTTTCAAATATCCTTCTGCGCTGCTTTTCAAAAATGTTTTAATTAATAGTAAAAGTGTATTTATGGAATAATGACTGCAAGTAAAAAGCAGAGTAATTTTTTTCTTTTTAAGTCTAGGATACAAAATCTTATAACAATTATTCAAGACTTGTCTATTGAATTTAGTATTTGGAAATAGTTCACTGGCAACCACGCTCTAAGTCTTGTGAATAACAAGCAGCACCTTGTACTTCTTTAGTGTCCCTTTACACAGGGATGAACCTGTATTTTCTCACATTAAACACTTTCAAGTTGAAGTAGTACATTTTTCATCTCCTGTTTAATTTAGATTTCTTAGCCCAGTTTTCCTACATGTTAATATATTTTTACTACCATCCTGCACTCTGTAAGTTTCTGGATTAAAAGATTTTGTTGATATGATTTTATTTTTATGCACTTTTCTATGCTGAGTGATTTAAAATAAAAGAGAGACTTCCTCCATAATAGATTTTATTTCGTATGGTTATTCTTCCTTGACCTTTGTCCCAGATTAAAACACACAGTACCTCTCAGTTTACACACCTGATGGCAATTCTCAGAGATAATTCTGGGGAAGATCTACCACCACCACTGAAAACAACTACCTCATATTGAAGATCTTGACCACATCAAGGAGGGTGAGCATATGGGGCAGGATCACAAAAGGTGATCTGGAAAACATAATCTATCAGCCCTCAGATGTGGTATAAAGAGGGCTCTTCTCTGAATAAAAGATAACGCTTCTCACTTTTTAACCATGTAGAGTCCTTTCTGTCTACTTGAATCTGTCCGGGTTAAATTCCAGGAAACTCTGTAGTGAGAGCAGAGAAAAAGGAATCTGGGGGAAATGCAGAACCTGCAGAACTGTCAGAAGCAGAATTAAGAGATTTTTCAGAAGAAAGGGTCTGGAGCAGTCTAGAGCGAGAAAGAGGCAGGGGAGAAGGAAAATATACTGCTTAATCATAAAACGCAACACACATCTGAGAACAAAAAAAAAAAAAAAAAAAATTTTAAAAGGCTGCATACCCAGGTTTAATTATGGAAAAGAAAAGCATCTTGGGATTATTTCTATCATAAACTCCTGGAAGGCAGCAGAGATCATACGGAATGGTTCTCCAAAATTAAAATAAACCTAGAGCTCTGCACCAGCAGGATCAAGAAAAAACAAACCTGCTGTGAAGTGCAAAATGAATCTCAATCATTAATCTCTACAAACTACAAACTGTATGAATAACACATACTCCAGATATAAGTAAATATTTGTTTTCTTCACAAAATCATTCCTTTGGAGATTAAATAAAATACTGGTTATTTTTACTTAACTTTGAGTTCTCACATTTTCATCCCCTCAAAAGGAGAACTGCATCCCTGATGACAGTGATTTTCTTGAAGATCAATACAAGCTGCACGGCTTTGAACTTTCTAGAAACAATACTGAAATCCTGTAACCTTTTGAAGAAAATAATGTCTTTATTGCCAGTCAAATACTAAAAGCATGAATTTCTGTAGCCAGGGTTTTTTAAAAAAGAAAAAAAAATATACAGCGTAGAAAGCATGAAACACACCAAGCATCAGGGAACCCAAACGAAAGCGCTACTGGAAGAACCACCACCTTCCTCCTCCACATTACTGATAGACTGGACTAGTCTGCTTTCAAATGAAGGACTAGGTTAAAATTAGTTTTCCCTGCTCTTGCACCAGACTTTCTGCAGTTTGCATTCTTAATTCACTTTCTACATTGGTTCAGCACTCAGAAGACTGTGTTACACATGCACGCTGGAAATACGTTTAGTTACTGCTGAAAAACAGCTCAAATAAAACCCCTTAAAGCTTTTTGGTAATGAGCTTCAGATATCTAGTTCTGAACATGTAGAAAAGCAGACCTGGTTTTACCATACACACAGTGCCACCAAGATTAACCTGTGGACTGATCGACTCAACTAGCAGGAACTAAGGACATATATAAAGATGAGATAAAGACAAACCAGCAGAACTGGTAGACACAGAAGAGTGTGGGTCTCCAGGAGCTCTTCATCATGGCTCTGCTGAACTGACAACAGGAGAGCTCTGCTTTGATGGATAGAGCTCTTCTAGAAACTACTGAAAACTATTAAGAGTATACTTTCAAGCAGAGTTTCTCATGCCTTCCATCTAGATATCTATTAATCTCTTACCAAGTGCCAACAGAGCACCACTTTTCAGTTTTCAGTTTTATTTTCCACTAAAGGCAGAGTCAAGCATCTCCAAGCAACTACTACATCACATTTTTGAGCCCAAGCTGCACAGCTGTGTTAGCTATGACCCAGCTAAAAGTTTTGAAGCTCAAGAGCATGCAAGTACTGGCATGTGTACCTAGACACTCTGCAAAAGTCTGTTCTGCTAGACCAATTTTACCAGGTCTTCACATGGCAGAGCTAGCACATCCGAGAGCATGCTGTAGCAGAAATGTTATAGCGTATATGGATAATGTATTGGAAGTCCATGGTCCTGGCAAGGTAGCAGGCTTGAATCATCAAAAGGAGAATCTCTTGACAGCTTAGAGAGCTTAGAAGTAAAGGAGTTTGTGCCCTGTGAAGTTTTGCTCTCTTTCAAGCCACTGGAAGAACTACTAAATCTCATCTGTTAGGCTGACTCAGCAGATGGATGTGCAAGACATTTTAGCAAGTAAATTCAATTTTCTGGTAGTAAATACACTTGCTTTTTAGTGATTCCTACACTGATCTCAAAGAAGGGATGTATTTTCTCAACAGAATGTTACCCTCTACACAAAAAGAATTTAATAATAATAATAAAAAAGAAATAAATAAAAATTAAAAGGATTTCATGCACACAAGACCTATGAAAACTGAAGGGGTGGGTAAAACCAAACCACAGCACATATTTAACACTTTTCACAGGTACAAAATTTTGAAATATGCCACTTCTCCTATTAATTTTCTAGGTGCCTACTGCTTATGGATAAAGCTTCAAACAGGTCTTTCTTCCTTTTAAGAGCAGTAAGTAGTGAACTTTTACAACAAAACAAGAATCTGTTGGAAACAAACCAGATTTCCATCATAACATTTCTGCTTCAAAGTAAAAACAGGTTTCACTTCAAAAGCCCACCTTTCCAGAAGCTATCACAGGCTATGAGATAACATTCTTCATTGTTCTACAAAACCTTACATAGCAACACTGATTAATATGACAAAAAAAATATTTCTCCTTTTCCATGGTCCCTCGTGGTACTTTGATAAAGTCAAATGCCACAGCAGATGCACAAGAAGTCCTTGGCTAACAAAAAATTACTAGCTGAACAGGTTTTTTGTTGCACAACCAGTAAACTGCATGGAAGGATATTCCTTCTATACAAAAAAGAAAAAAAAAAAAAGGGCATTACAAGGGAGAGAACAGAAAATGAAATAGCTGTTCTGGCAGTCAATACTTCTGTTGTCCTAGCAAAACAAACCGCATGTCATCCATCATGACAAATGTATTAATAAAGAAATGAAAAGTCTAGAATCCTCAGGCTGCCAAGTTTCATTGCAGCACAAGAAAATCAAGTTTGGCTTTCTCTTACTCCCACTCATGATCTTATCAAGTTCTTGTATTAGTCTACCAATGATTCATATCCAAACAAACGAATCTTCATCTTAAGTGATTTTTAATGAAATTACTACTGATAAGATTCATCGATGTAAACAAGAAGAAAAAGTGCTTTATAAAATAAGATAGGAAAAATGCAAGAAACATGCTAACACTGAAGTTTCTGTGTGAATGCTTATCTGTGGGTTGACAGCATTCCCATTCTGAGTACTACTCTGTTTAAATTAAGATTTAGTGGAAATACACTAGATATACTTCTTGGTCTACCAATAAAGGCATTGCTTGCTAAGACAATTCTGCTTTACAGATGACTGAAGAATAGCTTCGCAAATCTGTGGATTTTCTAATTTACTACATAGAAATATTACCCAGTAACATTCCTTTCCATTTTGAGAAGGTGACTGTAAGGAAAAGGATTTTCAACTTTTGTTTTTAAACCTTTGGAGGAATGCATACTGTAGACATAATTCCAATTATTTAAAGATAAAGCCAATAGAATATTACAGAACTGTCAAATGTAAAAGCAACAGCCAGCTTTTCCATGCAGTTAATACATTCTAGGCCATCTACTTTCTCAGCACTGCATCGAGGATTTAAGCATGTCTTTATAAAACATTCCCAACATTGAAGCCTCTACACACACACACACTTTAATATTACATTTAGAGTTTTCCCTGATTATTTTTTTTTTTTAAACAAAGAACAGATAATCCTGACAATTTTTTTCAAAAGAATTATACGGCTTCAGAACGAAGGCATGACAGCTATGTACTGCAACA
Source organism: Strigops habroptila (assembly GCF_004027225.2). Lineage (NCBI taxonomy): Eukaryota > Metazoa > Chordata > Aves > Psittaciformes > Psittacidae > Strigops > Strigops habroptila. The sequence continues at coordinate 13,663,682 of NC_046359.1, forward strand.
TGATTCATATCTTCCTGATGCATTAACTGAATAGTGAGAGCTGAATTAAAATGTAAGGCCAATCTGCCAGCGCAAACAAGAACTCGAGTAAATGGTAGTTTTCCTTTTAACTTAAAAGGCTGCGTTTTGGGCAGAATTCATTCCAGTGCCTTCACAATGACCCGCAGAAGAACTGTCCTCAGAGTTCACAGCTCACTGCTTGGCCACGGGCCATCCTCTGCACCACGCAGAAGTTGGCAATATATGCCTGCTCTGAGCTGCCAGCTCAATCGCGCTCTCTGCCAGGAAGCTATTACTCTGTGAACAAGCCTATGGGAGAGAGCAACAGATCAAGTTATTTTTAAGGAACAATTGGTGAAGAGCAACAAGTACGGTGGACTACACTGCTCTCCTCCAACTATATTGTCTACCATTAATTTACTGCAGTCACAAGCAGCATCAGCTTTTGCTCCACTGCTACACTTAGCCTGGCCAAATCAATTCTGTGCAGTTTTGGTGACATTTAACAGTTTCAAAACCCAAAGCGCCTGGACATATGCTCCCCAGTTGTGTTTGCTGTGCACCTCGTCCGCCTCTGGGGAGGCTATTCATGACTAATACAACTTTAGCCTGATGTCTGACCAGCTCATCAGCAATAGATGATTCGTTAGAAAAATGTACTCCCTCATTGCAATCAACACAACTGGATAAATAAAAATAGACAACCCTTCACCTTCCTAGAGACAGCCTGCATTGCATGGCCTACAGACTCACTTGTTGGCACACAGGAAGTTAAAAATATCTGACTAAATAGCATAAAAGGCAGAAGACAGCCCAGCAGCCAGTTTTGCCACCCATCTTGCACTGTACAGCATGGGTTCTTGCACAGGGCGATGGCCTCACGTCAAATAAGCAGTGAAATACCATGGCAAAAGATGAAAAATTGGATTTTTCTTAACTTGCATGGCTACAGAGTCTAAGACGCCTGAGGACATAACTGGACCCTTGCTCCTCTGAATACTTAAATACAAAGCTATTTTGCTAGTCTTCTGGTTAAATTCATAGGCAGCCTTATTTTCATTTTAATGGGAAAACTATCCCAGAATGAGTGTGTGTGAACAAAAGCAAGCCCATTTGTCAAACATCCAAAATTATTATTTTGGAAACAAATAAACATGTGCAATTTAATTTTATTTCACTTAGCAAGTGCTAAAAGCCAAACAATGTGATACTAATTAGTTCATACTGACAATGAAAGGAATTTCCCAGTTACTCCAAGGATGACTTTTGTGAAGCCAACCTATCCTAACAAAGAAAAAACTCCCATACTTACAAGAAATTCTTGATCTCTGCAGAAGTAAGTTTCTGCAAATTTAGAGAAAGGTACCGCAAAGATAAAATCTGCATTACAGTACTTAATTTACTATTTTGATAGCTGCTACTTCAATAGCACTTTTAGAAGATGAAAGTCATTGTTTCATGTGACTATTAGTTCTCCGCAATAGCTAATGATTTGGGGGGGTGGCAAGGGTTAGCCTCATTTCCAGACACCCTGATTACAAGAAGTGCTATGGCTTTAAAAGACACAGCACTATGCTACAAATACAAATACAATAGTTTCAAGGAAAGGAAGAACTTAGATACAGTCAAGATATCAGGCAGGACCCCAGATAAGAGAAAGACAAAATTAGTGATACATATACACATACACACACACCAATAACCAATATATTAGGCCTATTTGGTGTAAGTCTAAGAACAAAACTTTTATATAAAAGGCATTTCAAACCCTACTCTCAAGGCAGATTGGAAGTAACTACTACTTCTTTTCTCCTGCAGGCACAAGCGAAGAAAGTTACAAGTGAAAGAGTATTTCCTTTTCTATGTGCATTTAAAGAAACATCTTTGCAAGAAGTTAATTAGAAGTCCCAGAGAGACATTTTACACCAGCCAACCTAGCCCCCCTGAATCTTCAAAAGTAACCACGGTCCTTTCCTGTTTAAGCTCAGGAAGGAAGCTTTCACTTAATTTATCAGTCATGCTCTGAACAAATGTTTCCATAACCAGGAATCCAAACCACTGTAGATTTCACAGATTCAAGAGATACAAACTTCAAAGACATGTTTAAGCCAACAACTTTTACTGAAAGAGCAAGCAAGAAATTAGATTCAACAGTGTTTCCAAGAGAAGTCTTGCCCAACTGAAAATCTTAGAAGTGGACCCAAAAAAGGATTGGTTGCAAAATGACTGTCTGCCCTTTAAGTTTTTAAAACGAGAGAACATGTAGAACATCAAGTTCTGTTGGTCTCAGATTTGTCAAAGAACAGAGACTACAAATTGCCGCACCTTAGTAGAAGGTATATATGCAGAACAAAACGCTTAAGAATAGTGCACCTTCACATTAAGGAATAGAAAACATTTTCCTCCACTTAACTGTAAAGGATAAAGTCATTTCTCCCCTCACTGAACTGGTGGACTCCGTGCATCTTTTCCCCTAATTATCTGATAATCTGAAATGTCAAGGTTTGTGTTAAATATCCAGGGTCTTCTTAGCCTAGAACACTATTGACACAGACACAGTAGGAATACGCTCATGTTTCCTCACACATTTAATTAGTGAAATTTTTTTCCAACCAGATAATTTGACAGTCATTAGAAGTCACATCTTTCATTATTCAGCCTGCCTAAACTCACTTTCAAAAACATCATTTTGCAGCTGACAGCCTTAAAAAAAAACCAACACATAACTCCTTCAGAGCATCATGGAAATGGCATCCAGGCTAGTTCAAAACTAAGTATGTTCACACAAAGTTGTGATCAGGAAGAGCTGCATATAACTTGTGGTAAATAAAGTATGAAAAGGGAACAACATAGGGAACTAAAACAAGGAGTATTCAGGATTACAGGTGCTTTGATGTTTAATAATTTTCAGAAGGTATATGATTTCTGTGGAAGTTTTCAAGTACTCAGAAAAACTAAGGAGGACAGACAAAATATGAACAACTGAATTTTAACCAAAGCACAGATCGCATCTAAAAATAAAAAAAAATAAAAAACAAAAAAGAAAAAGATATTTCAATTTCTGCTGATTTTTCATATTAATGTTTGTAGTGTTGCCCATCTTCCTTCTCCTTCAAATAACTTCAAATAACTCTATAAATTTATTTCCTACAGACTTTATTCTTCGAAGAAATTTACAAGGTACAGAACAAGCCTTTAGCAAAAAGCATTTAAATGGGTAAGCAAATTACTCTATTTCGAGTAATTTTTGGCTAGGGCTATTGTCTAGATCATATAGTATTTCCTCTAAACTTCTTTCCAACATAGTAGCAGATCACTAGGAACAGGAGAATCACCTCAAATTAAGGCAAGGAGTCTCGGGGCATCTCTCAACTTCCTTTATGAGTGTCAGACATTAGATTTGTCCTTTTCTACAGATAATCTTTCAGGAGTTAATAGAAAGCAAATTTACAGTGAAGCATCTGTGTTCAAATCACAATGTTCTTGCTCTAAACTATCCAAAATACTACAAAATACTACAGAAATACGAACTCCATTGTTCAAAAGATGTGTGATCTGGGAAGCTATGCAACCTACAAAACTCTGGCAACCAACTGTAGCTGAAACACAGTTTAAGAGACTTTTTCCCAGTACCCCTGAAGAAAACACTCACTTCCACTGTTCAGATGGAGTAGAGGCTCACATGGATACTACACCTGCTACCAGAGCCTGGAGAAACTGAGGTGACTGTCCCCTAGCTTCTGAGAATGACAGTCCAGATTCAAAACCACTAAACCTTTGTTTTGTACTGTCATTACTAAGAGACTCCTCAGAAACATGAAGAGCTGCAAAAGACTGATTCATCGGAGTTCGGGAGCAGTTATCAGGAAACTGACTGAACACAGATGGTTTTATGCCCAGTATGCTTAGCAACAACATAACCTGTCAAACAAGGGAAGAGAGGTTTGTATACATACACCAGATTTCTTTCTTGCAGTAAAAGAATAGAAAGGAATGGGTGAAACGACTAAGGAGAAGAGTTTAGATACCATGGAAGACAAGAAAGTAGAAGTGGTTGGAATATGAATGGAAAGACAGATTGCTGTACATTGCATGCACTGTAACCTTCCATTTAAAAACCACCAGGTTCAGAGGCCCCAACTGCAACAACTCAGCCACATTTCCACCCAGGTTATCAGGCCCTATCTCTTGTTTTAACCAAAGTCAAGTTTCAAAAGCTCATCACTCAAGGGAGATTGGTGTGGAGGGGAAAACACAGCATTTGACTTCAGCAACACAAATCAAGTCTTAATCATCAAAACCACTCTCAGAAAGTGGCAGATCTGTGCCTGACTGGCTCTGCTGGTTGTTAGCTGAAGACAAAGTGCAGTTCTGAAACTGCAGAAACAAGATACAACTCATGCAAAACTGATCTGACTAGTGCAGCATCAAAAGAAAATGCAACTGACAGAATTTCACAAGCAAGCCATTAAGCATTCATACTCACAGCAAGATGCTTTCTATGTCTAATATGGGGACATTAAAAGATGCTTTGAAAATCACTACTCACTAGGTGCAGGGGGTAGAGGGTTCCAGCAATGCTTCAGAGAGCACACTAGCACTACCCATGTCCTGGGCAACACGCACACACAGCCAGGTGCCTGGTTAGAATACAAACACTAAAAAAATCTCTACCATTTAGAACAGACTCACAGATTTTATATAGTCATCACAGACACATGCAGCAAGCTACATTTCTAAATCAACTTCAAGAACAATCAATACTCATCTAACACACTAGGTGGGCTAAATAAAGTTTGATTTTCACAACTGCTTGTGAGTGTGCCTCCCAGCGAAACAACAAAAAAAGCCAAAACCAAGATCTGCTTCAGGACTAAGAATAGTTTTTCTGTGGTCACTCTGCCATGAAATCACTGCAATCTCTCTATTTTCTGAGTCAACTAAAGAAGTATTATCACAAGAAATAGCAAGAATATTTTGCCTTATCTAAAATTATAACCCTATATATTCACAGTAAGTGAAGAAGCTTTTCAAATCTGTAAGACTATACGTGATACTTTTTTAGAAATTGTTACAGAAATACTACGGCATATTGAGTTTGCCAAAAAAGACATTCTAGTATTGTAACTCACTATATTGTGTATAAGATGCTGATGATTGAATTTCCATAAAATCTTTTAGTTCAGGAGAACTAAAGGTGCATCTTAAGCAGTTTTTATCTTAACTCTTGAAAACATGAGCCAAGTTAACAAACAGAACACCACAGAAGTGCATTGACAAAAGTGGCATCAACTTTTATCCTCTACTCCTCTAGAGACTTACTTCGGGTATGCAAGTTAGTTATGCCAGCTGGCCTACCAAAAAGCAAATTTTACACTTTAGAATGCTGCAGAGCATCACCATAACTTCATCCTCTTACAGATTTCTGAAAGGTATCCTCAAACTCTAATCTGTTTCCTGTAGTTCCATAGCCAGCTGCTTTCCACAATAAAGCGTGATGTCTGTTACCTTGCTAACTCACAACTAGATCTCTCATTTATGGTTGCCCCATATTCCAGCTTTGTGCAGCACAAATTCATATGCTGCTTTGTGAAATGTAATTGAAATTTCCATCACTTGAATTCAGTTAGTAGAATTTCTAGAATTTCAATATCTAGAATTTCAAGAGTGGTGGGAGAAGAGGTCGGAAAGGTTTCCCCCTCATTTCAGGATGGCAGGGGACAGAGAATAACGTTGTTGAACTTTTGGAAGGAAACATCATTACATACCCACCCAATTCTCTTCTATGCTCTAAATCCCACTGATGGCAATTTAAACCCACTTTCCCTGGCCCAACCCTTTGTTACCCCAGACTTCAGCAAAAGAAGCGTAGAAGTAACTGGCACATATAAAAAGAACTTCTGTACAGAAAGACACGCACACTTAAGTCGCACCATTTCAAGGCAGCTAATTCTATAGCTTACTGTACTTCAGGGCAGCCAATTACACTGTGATTCAGACTGCTTCCATTTTTGCTTAGACAGTCTCCAAGTGATACTTTCATTTGTTAAAATATAGGCTGGAAGAAGACAACTATAACTAGAACAGGAACTTCCACTTTCTAAAGCAGATTTTTGTCAGCAAAAATCTAAAGCACTATAATTAGTCGACATTTAATTACCCCTGACATGCAAGAAATGAAGATGTAATCAAGAATGATTAGAAAAATTGCAACTTTGAGTTGTGTAGCTCACTGCTAGCAGTACCTTACAGAAATCTCAAAGTTCTAATTTCATAGAAATTAGCACAACAATTCAGTGCTAGGACTTTCTGAAGACACAAACAAACATCAAATTCAAAAGGCAACACTTGTTTCTTTATGTAAATTTGTAAGCCTTATACTCATGTATACCCCGATGGCTCATGAAAAAACAAATACACATGCAGAAAAAACACCACAGAAAACATGCAAGGCCTACATTCAGAGAATTTGTTATTGAACAAGTTTGTGGGTTTTTTGGGTTTGGGGTTTTGGTTTTTCTTTTTTTCCCAGGTTTAACCCCAGCAGCATTTTTCTTTTCAACAAGTGGAGCAGTTTGGAGTTCCTGAACACATATGAGTTTGGACCAGACTCATGTTCTCAACTATGCCCTTTAATCCTGTATTTGGTCAGGAACCAAATAAAACACATTTTCTGGGACTCAAATTTATGTCATGAAATTTCCCTTCTAAGACAATACCAAGTAACATGATTTCAGGAGATGCAATGACATAATAAATGCAGACAGATTACCAGCATGGTCAGTATTAAGCACTGGACTTGAATGCCTTATACTGTCATAGCACAGAAGCAACTATTAAGCCTAAGGAGCAACACCATTATAACACCAACTTTTTGCTGACAAAGAACTCTGGCAGATCCTGACTTCTTGGATTCCATTTAAACTTCAAAAGGGGACATGCCATATCTGACCCTGTCAAGTATCAATTAGCATCACAAAGTTTCTAAACTTCTGAAGTGCTTCCTGTCCTTCTGCTTTACTTAACTGGGACATCTGTGGATGTTGTCTACCTAGACTTTAGTAAAGCCTTTGACACCATTTCCCACAACATTCCCCTGGAGAAACTGGCTGCTCATGGCTTGGACAGGGATAATCTTCACTAGGTAAAAAAAAAACTGGCTGGATGGCTGGGCCCAAAGAGTGGTGGTGAGTGGAGTTAAATACAGTTGGCAGCCAGCCACAAGTGTGTTCCCCAGGGCTCAGTACTGCAGCCAGTTCTGTTGAATAACTTCACCAATGATCTGGATGAGAGGACCGAGTGCACCCTCAGTAAGCTTGCAGATGGAGGATGGGAAGGCTCTATAGGGGGATTTGGACAGGCTGGATCAATGGGCTGTGGCCAGTGGTATGAGGTTCAACACAGCTCAGTGCCAGGTCCTGCACTTGGGTCACAATAACCCCATGCAACACTACAGGCTTGGGGAAGAGTGGCTGGAAAACTGTGCAGAGGAGAAGGACCTGGGGGTGCTGGTCAACAGACAGCTGAATATCAGACAGCTTGTGCCCAGGTGGCCGAGACCATCCTGGCTTTTATCAGAAATAGTCTGGCCAGCAGGACCAGGACAGTGATCATTCCCCTCAGCACTGGTGAGGCTGCACCTCAAATCCTGTGTTCAGTTCTGGGCCCCACACTACAACACAGACATTGAGGTTCTGGAGTGTGTCCATAGAAGAGGAACAGAGCTGGTGAAGGGTCTGGAGCACAAGTGTGATGAGGAACAGCTAAGGGAACTGGGGTTGTTTAGTCTGGAGAAGAGAAGGCTCAGGGAAGACCTTACCACTCTACAATTACCTGAAAGGAGGTTGTAGTGAGGTGGGTGTCAGTCTCTTCTCCCAAGTAACAAGCGATTGTAGAAGAGGAAATGGCCTCAAGTTATGCCAGAGGAGTTTTAGATTGGATATTAGGAAACACTTCACCAAATGGGTTGTCAAGCATTGGAATAGGCTGCCCAGGGAAGTGGTGGAGTCACCATTTCTGGAAGTATTTTAAAATATGTGTAGATGTGGCACCTGTGGACATGATCTAGTGGTGGACTTGGCAATGCTAGGTTAACAGTTGGACTTGATAATCTTAAAGGTCTTTTCCAATCTAAACTATTCCATGACTCTACAAATTAGGCATTCAGTAAGCAGATTACAGCTTGTTAAAAACATTAACAGTGAAGTAATAGATGTGGCTCACACCAGCTGCATCTACAATAGCGATTTAGCAAGCCAAAGGGGTACTCTTTGGTACAAGCTTGCATTGTGTCTGTATCTGGAGTTTTGCAGCATTTATTATTAAGGCACAGCCCAAGCATGCTCAAAGCATCATCACCCTCCTGGTGAAACTAAAGCTGAAGTCCTACCCCAAGATTCTACCTGTAGTTCTCTACTTTTAACAAAGATGCAAGATCCTCCACAGTTCGTTTTCTACACAAGCACAGCGCACTCCAAGGACTGACAGCTAATGCAAACTCCCTTGACAGGAGAAATACAAAGTGAAGATGAAGTCCTAGAATCACAATGGAACATAGCAAACAGCCTCTCTTCACCACACAGATCAACAACAGAGATGCACCCAACCAACTTGTTATGAGTACTACATATATACCAATGCCAAAATAGGTTAATTGGTTCTTAAGTTAACTTAATCCTAAACTTGTCCTATATTACAGTAGGTTGTCAGGGTTGTGGGGGTGTTTTCACAAAGAAGATCATTTTCCTCAAAATACCCCATCTGTGTATGGAGGAAACACACCAGCAAATATCTTAGAAGTAAGCTGAGGTGAAGTTTTAGAAGTTAATTAACATTTAAGCTTATTTACATTTCCTAAAAAGTGATGATAAAGAACAGGTGTTTGGTCTACCCACTGTCACTTTAAAGGCACAAGATCAAAAATAACATGCTTAAATTCATTCTATGATCTACCCTCTTTGCTAAGACCCATCTGCTCCCTTCAGCTCTACAGTGCCCACTCCCTGCACTCTGCCAACTCTTCTCTCCTAAAGCAGAGCAACTATTCCTACTGTGCTGTGTTGGTATACGCCCTTTCACATTTTCTTTTCCTGCCCTTTTCAACCCTAACTGGGTTGTTGGGGTTTTTTGGGGGCTTCTTTCCTGCTGTTTTCCTCCCTCTTTGCTTTATGGGTTGCAGAACAGCTTGGTTGAGCAAAGGCTCTTATTAGCCCAGTAGTATTGCCCACTAAATTATCTGTTCTTGCTAAGTAAGTATTGATACACAGTAATTGAGCTCACGTAGACCTATTAATGTTAATAAGCTGATTAAAAGAGGGTTCCTGCAAAAGCCCAGAGCAGTCAGCTCACACCTGAGCAAGGCTGCTTTTAGTTAGACTGACAGAGACAAGGAAAACAGAAGATTGTTTCCTCATCAGTATTGCTTAGCTTCCAAACCATGAGTTGCCTTACCCAGAATTATAAACAAAAATAAAGGACACTGGCACAAAACTCTTGGAAAACCATGTAAGTGTTAGTGACATATGCTGTAAGGGAACCAAACTTTAACAGATGGAAAGGTAGAGACATGGTCACTTACTACATTATCTTGCAGTTGTCTATTTTATATCAATGGTGCTATCCTCTGCACTTCTATTTCCTCTAAATGTCAGAGTAAACATATCTGGTTGAGATTTTCCACACACTTCAATTATTAGGCTTATTATTACTGTTTCATTCAGCAATCTACATTTTTAATGCATGTGCCAATACTACCTGAAGTAAAAATGTACAAAGTTGTTGAAGATCTATGGTTACACAAATAATAATACAGAAGCCCCTTATTCCTAGACATAGTTCCTGTGCAAGACAAGCTTGCACATTTACTACACTGTAAATGTGTATATGAACTGTGCACCAGAATTGTCGACTATTCTCTTGCCTCACTACATTTCTGCATTGAAGTTATGTCATGAGTTTCCACTCACTTGAGAGCTGGACAAGCAGAAAATTAAAATACAACTGAGTTTTACAGTACGGTTGTATGATAAATGGAAGGGAGAAGAAGGTAGAAAAGTCGAGAATGAAGTTGAGCCTGAGAAGGGAAGAGTGGGGAAAAGTGGTTTTAGCTTTTATTCTAATTTCTCCCTATCCTACTCTGTTATGAACTGACAATAAATTAATTTCCTTGAGTCTGTCTTGCCAATGACAGTAATTGCTGAATGATCTTCCTGTCCTTATCTCAACCCAAAAGGTTTCCTTCGTATTTTCTCCCTCTGTCCTGTCAAGGAGGGGAGTGATAGACCAGCTTGGCAGGCACCTTGCGGCCAGCCAAGGTTAACCCACCACACTTAACACAGCTGAACAAAGAGCTGTAGTCATTTGTTTCACTTGAAAATTAATAGCCCTCAAACATCCTTGTTGCTTCCAAAATTTCCTTTCTCCCATTTACTGCTAAGTATTTTTTCTGCAGTACTATCATGCAAATGCAGTCTTTTATCTCAGACTAGAGAGTCAAGTCTTCCTGCCAGCATAAGCTACATCCCCAAAACCTACTGTAATCCACCCTAATGTGGTAGATAACAGCAAAACATATTCTACTCACCTCAGAGCCAAGGCTGACAGTACTCGGTCATTCATAAGCAGGAACAGCAGGTTTAATTTCCATTGCAATATAGACAGGTTGTTGTATATCCAAGGTACTAGCTATGTCTGCTGCAGCAGCTCTGTGGGCTTGCACTATACTGTCGTTGCGGATTCACCCACAGTCCTTTCGACAACAAAATCTCACAGAAAGCACAGCCAAACTTGCAAGCAACAGCAATTATTTTGACTTATTCCACCTACAACAGCCTTTCTCAATGGCACTCACTAGGACATTTCCAGCTATGAGGAAGAGGGAGTTCACAGTCTATCCATATCCCAGTATGGATATAAGAAAGGAAAATTGTCACATTACCAGAAAAAGATCTTCACAGCACGTAGAAGCTAAGAAAATAACAGAATGCTTTTATGCTTTTTATAGGCTATGCTTATTACATACAATACAGCAAAACCAAAGAAGAAAGGGTATTTGATATCTGGCTGTGAGGCTTTCTCTTCACTACATGCCTCTTTAGATTCAAAGCAAAAAGAACTTCCAACATAACACAAAAATCATAGGGTCTGTGAAGTTGTTCATCAGCTCGCTCTTTGCAGTCTAACCAGACAAACTAAAATACGAGGTACAAGATGCTACCTACCACAGTGCATACCCCCAAAACAGGGAGAAAATGGAAACCTAGATTGTCCAGGAGGAAAGCCGTTGTACTTTTAAGTACTGAAATATCTTCACTATTAGTTGAGAGATTCAGCCGTTGAATTTTGAAATTCACTACTTCTATTAAAAAAAAAAAAAAACCCAACCAAAAAAAAAAAAAATACAAAAAAAACCAACCCAAAACCCCCAAACTATTGTACTAATAAAAACATATGCATCCATGCAGCCTCTCCCACCTCCCAAAGAAGAGAACTTCATAGCTGCTTGTAAAAACATACCTGTCATGCATAATTGTCTGAGCAAGACACACTGGGAAAATTATCTAAAGCCCAACACCAGACTTCCCTTTGAATTCCAGTAACATCCCTTTTCAGACTCTCTCTTCCCCTTACATTCTTCCTCCCATCATGACAAAAAAACCCAAAAAAAACCAAAAAACCCAAAAAAACCACAAAGATTTATAGCTAAAAATCTGTTAAAAAGAAATCAATTCAATCTACCTTAGATGAGAGGAAGGAGGTGTGGGAATAACAATACTGGGGGTTGGATATGGAGACTTAAAAGAAAGACTTCATTCAGACCTATCTTGTACTGACAAGCAGCTGTTCCTACTCCCTTAAAGGACAACATTAAGTAAAGAAAAATGTATATCTAGTGAAAACTTCCAGTCTCATAACAGTTGTGAACAATTAATCACCTCTTCCAAGCACATTCTTCAAAAACATAACAGGTAAAACTATCAAAACCACTAGTTTATTGAACATAAGAGCACTAATACTGTGTTCAATATAAGAATTCCACTCCCCTCAGTACATGTATTTCCTGAGAAACTAAATTCTGAAACAGGGTAAGGAACACCTGCTTTTTTCCTTTAAAAAACTTCCATGGAAGAAAGCTTTAGTTTTGAAACTTCCACAATGATTGTCTTTGGAGTCAGTCTGTGGCAGCTTGACAGTTAGTGTCCCATTTCCCAAAACTTCAAGACAAGGACTATGAGAACCATTCCACTAGCCATCTGAGGCTACCAGATGCACATTCTGCACAAGTGGCCAATTACTGAACTAGTCAATCAGTAATTACAGTGAATTGGGTGCATTTAAAATCTGGCTCTTAACAAAATAATTATGTCAGTTTATTTGCTTTCTGCACTAATTGAGACTACTTATTCACCCATTTAACAGATAAGTGCCCATGTAGTACTTCGTAAGACTTGCTTTCTGATCAGAAAACATGCTGCTCAAGAGTACGGCAATACTACTATTATGGCAATGGGAAAGAAAGACTGCTTAAAAAATTTGATCTTTCCACTGGAAAACCACAGCAGATTGGCAAAAACCCTTCAGAGCAGTCACATGGACAGAGGGAGAAATGACAGGCAAGAATTCCTATGTGTTGCTGTTCAAAAAAAAAAAAAAAAGTCACTGAACAGATTGCTTTTTTCATACATCAGACAAATACTTAGACTGGTTTCACTGAACACAAGTACAACAAAAGGTATAGCTTACAGTCCATGTTGTTAAATAGGGTTTTAAAAATCGAGAAGCCTCTCTCAACTACTTGTAACAAGTAATGTTTCAACTTCTGAATCTAGCTGTTGATGTACAGCTTCAGCATCAGAAGCTAAATTTGAGGGGGTTTCTGCATTGTGGTAATTTCTACCCATAACATCTGTGTTGATAATCTGCACCAACAGAGCACATTTCTCTGCAGTTCACATACTGTTTTCTTGTCCTCAGTACCTGCTATGGACAAATCTCAGAAATGAAAAGCACAAACGTTAAGTTTTATATCCCTCTGAGTAAATACAAACGCCTGGGTTTGAAAACCAGTTCCTCAAGTCAAGCAACTGAAAATGTCACAAAGGCGAGGAAAGCTCCAAGGAAAAATACTGAGGGTTATATCTGTTTTATGGAATGAATATATTAGAATGAGCAGAACAAAGATGGTTGATTTTGTAATCAGCTAGAATAAAGAAACAGCTACATCACCACTCTTCAAAAACAAATTCCCAAGCCTTTGGAGATAAGCCATGCCACACAAACACAGACTCCAAGACTGCTAACAAGAGCAGATTTCTTTGGAAAAAGAAAGTCCACAATGACAGCTAATTCAGATCTGGCAGAAACTGTTTTTCAAAATGTCCTTGTGAACATCAAGTTAACCTTCATTCAAAATCTTGGATACAAATTCATACCTAAGTTCAGTTTGAAACATCCAATTGCCTGAAGCGTTGCCATCCACCCTCCCGGCACCCAGCACACACACTCTCTCACTCTGAAGAACTGTGTTTTTTTGTAAGACCATTATGTTCCTCAGGCTCTGGTTACCATCAGCACAGCATTGTATCACACTTTCCCTCCAGCAGGAAAATCACCATGTTATTTTTTTTGTTTCTGAACTTCCCCCTCCCACACTAATCCGAGGATTGTCTAAGCAAGATGGGAAAAAATTATTCTTGTTTTATGATAGTGTTTTACATAATTACCTCCCAAAGGGTATTGGTCTGCACTGGTGGCCAAAAAACATCAACAGGCAAGAACTCTATTTTCCTCCACGTCAGTGCCTACATGTATGGTTTGCATCAGAAAAACCACTACTGTAAAATAGATAATCCAGTATAATCCTACCAGCAGACAAATTCTTTAAAACCTGGAACAATAAAATAGCATAACTTTGTGGGAAGATACTCCAAAAACTATTTATGAAGACAGGAACCACATGGCTACTTAGTTGCAGCAGTCAAGTATCAGCTCGAAGGGAGAAAACAGAAAAATCAGAGGGACAACAAGTTACCAGATGCAAAGAAAGCCAGTCAGCACAGAATGAGAACCTATTCTGTGATCTTTATAAACCAAATCAAAGCCCCCTTCCTGGGGCAGAGCTCCTTGGTAGAGCAATGAACTAACCCTCTGAACAAAGAGCTGATTTTTTTTCACTGTCATCTTGAAAATGAACATTAATTTTAACTTGTAAGTTTGGTAGCCTCTGTACTACTACTGTAATGATTGAAAGGAAGTCTACTAAACCTTACACTGAGATTTTCTTATTATGACGACTTGATGCAGGAGCTGCTGTTCAGGCTTTGCAGAACACAGCCTTTGTTATAAAGAAAACCATGCTTCTTTAAGGACTCCAAGGAGCTATATGGTCTCCAAAAGGTTATCATCTTCTGTAACTCTCAAGAAGGAAAATAATTGCGTATAGTAAGATTTCATTCCTATTAGTTAACACTATACAATGAGGAAAGCGGGGGGGGGGTGGGGGGGGGGAGGGGAGAAAAGACTCTCAAATTTTTAATTCAGTACACTTATGCATAAATCATGACCATATGGTCATAGTATCATGCGTGAGAGTTCAGTAACAGTGCATTTCCTCCTATAGACAAAAATAAAGTACAAATTGTCCTGTCCACATGGCTTTTACTCTACTTCATCAGTCCTTTATAGAAGAAATTATTACAATGTCCTTACCTTTGTGACATTTCAGGTCAACATTTCTCTGGTTTGGAAACAATGTTCAACTACAACTGTCCAGTAACCAGAGATCTAGAAAATAAAGGTGTTGGTCTGCAGCTTTATACAGAAAACTGAAGGCTCTGACATGCCTGCTTATCCAAACTGTAGCACAGAGTAAATGGTGATGTGAAAGACAATCAGACGTTTTGCCATCCTCAAAAAAAAAAAAAAACCAACCAAGTTCCAACACATTTAAGAAGTCTTAAAGACAGTAAACAGTACAATGACAAAAATATCACAAGCAGATTAAATTAACTTTGATTTATAAGACATAATACTTTCCACTTGCACTCAATGCAGACAGTTTATAAAGTAAAATAGCACACATCAAATGGTAAAAATATTTTGGGAAAATGGTGCTTCCTATTTCTTGTTGTAAGAGAAGAAATCTTCACTCCGATTTCTTTCACAGCAGCGTGACAAGACAGGTTTTGTTTTAAGTAACAAATGTAGACAGAGGGGGATGCTGAACATGCAACACATTCAGAATTAGTGCATCTCTAAGAAGGCAGCTGCAAAACAGAGCTTTGGCAAATGAACATTGTTGCACAATACAGAGCCTCTCTCAATCAACAGCCTGAGCCTACCATTGAAGTACAGTTTGAAAACCACACGGTAAAATAGCAAAGAAGTTAAAATTTATAGATACCTAATCACAGGAAAAAGGTTAGCAATTTCACCTCCCTTTCATAATTGCAGATCTCCTCTCAAAACACCTTCTGATCAATTTTGAAATAAACTAAAGTTGTGCAACATTAAGACAGGAATTGACATTTCCAGCACCAGTACCACATAACTAGCAGGAGCAATGACCCGAGAAGAAAGGAAGTCTGAAAAAAATCACAGCAACACCAGCTGGTTTGTACTGAAGAGAGGCACTGACTGCAGTGGGAGCCATGGGTGTCCCATGCTTGCCAGAACTAACTTATTACTTGCCAAAAGTTACTGTGAATTCCCAAACAGCCATCAACAGAAAAAAAGGCGGGTTCATTTTAGCTTTCAGACATGTATTCTAGCTTTAAAGATAACCTAAACCCAGTATTTCAGTAGTTGGAGTCATGGTAACGGTTACAGAGTAAACTGACCCTTCTCCTAGAAGATTTTCAGTACCCTAGTTTTGCCACAGTTCAAGCAGTAACTTTGCTTGCGGGTTCTCCCACCCGGCTGAATCTTTCCATGGTTTGTGGCACATAAAATTCAGATTTTTACAGACTTCTGTAAAACTTTTTTTTGAAATGTACCCACCAAAAGTGGGTACAACCCAAACCACCTGGCATCCCAGGATGAAGCACCATGATTTTGTCGTATCTTTCTTCTTAGTTTTGTACACTCCTACACCACATACTTAATTTCTTTACACACACCATACTTCATAGCTGCCAAAAAAAGACACTGTGGTACCACGACAGATGTGGTTTACATTTCTAGAAGCCTCCTTCTCTGCTAATGCAAATCTGAAGGCAACAGACACAGTCTACAAAAAAAGAAAAAAAAAAAAGAAAAAAACCCACAACTGTCTTCATTAAAATCCAAACATGACTGAAAAAGCAATAAATCAGCTGAGTTGTCAAGAAGCAACTAAACGGTCACATGGGGGATACAACAGCCCAAACAACAAAGCAAACATGAAGAGAATTCCACTCATGTTTGCTCTTAACAGGAAATAATTGTTTTTGTCTACAAGTAAACTTGGTAACCAGGTGTACTGAACAGCTCAGTCTAAAACTTCATGGTTATTCCTAGCAGAGACTATTGTTTTGTAAGCCTCAAAGCTAAGTGAATTTAATAAGATAACTAAAATTATACATTGTTGCCATTAGTACAATAAATATCATCAACCACATCTGCAGCATGGTAGTGTTCCCAGATTTCCTTCAGTTCAACTGGATTTGACTTTCATGCAGAGAACAAGTAATGCAGGCAACATTTTATACTAATGGTAAGTTTAGTAAAACACACATTTGTCCTCTTAGGGCTTGTGATGATTTTCTGAGACAGAGAAAAGTGAAGTAAACAGCTACATTTCCATAGCATACCTTTCTTTGCTTTTTGACCTACAGCTTACCTTCACCCCATTACTTCCTTTTCTTACACAGGATGCTCTGCTGGTGACTGATGAAAACTATGTACAACAGATACTATGCCTTTTAAAACTAAGTATAACCCTATATCATTACACTTCCCTTTTCTGTTGCAGAACACAAGTAAAACCCGTGTTGGTGTGTACCAGATACTATGAAAATTATCAGATTCTTGGAGACCAGCTTCCACAGAAACACCGGTGTTGGGCATCAGAAACAGAAGCAGCCAGTTGATAGTTTAAGTTACTTACTGAAACAGAAGGTTTGAGCTCCTTTTTTTTCCATATTCTGCCAGTATGCAATTATTTAATGCTTAAATCTAGGATCATAAAAGTTTTAATGGAAAATAATCAAGTGATGATCTAACTTTCTCTTTATAAGCTCCTGGTTAGATAGCAGATTTCCCAAGATGTTTTCACCATACATTCTGTGGTCTGTCACAGGAATACTGTCATGTCAGTATCAGTAGCTTTTCACAGTTGCAGGGGAAAAGAGAACATGCATTTATTTACACAGTACTTTTTTTCAACTAAGATATAAAGAGTACAGCTGCTAGAGATTCAAATACAAACCCAAGAGCACAGCACAGGAACTGGGCAGATAGAACTAATACCTCTTCTGCTGTACATCTTCAACCCTCAAAGGAGTAAGAGGGCAGCGCATGTTACAAGTGACCACTATTATCAGAATGGACATAAGAACTAGAAGTGCACTTCCAGAAAAAAAAATAAAGGCAGAATGAAGTTAACAGCTGAAAAACTACATGGTGCTACCTGTGAGATAGATTATACTAGGATAAGTAAACACCAAAACTGTGATTACTAATATCACGTTAGGGACTAATTACTCCCACTATAACATGCTAAAAGATGCATCTGCATTTTTACTAGACATGAGCCAGTAACTAGCATTCTCTCGACTAAAGTATTTAGGGGATTAATCTTAAAGTTAATGTGGACAAATTAAGATGACATACTTGGACATGCTAGCACTCAAAGGAACAGTGAAAATATAGCCCATACGATGGTATCCACCTATTCAAACTGTACAACTGGGACAATTCCCATCTCAACAGTAGTTCTATCAATGCTAACATCATTGCATTAACTGGCAAGCACTGCTGTTTACTGGCTGAGCTGGGAAAAGCTTTGTTTTCCTGGCAAAAATCTAGAATTCACAAAGGGAGTATAAGAGAATTGACTGCTTGACCATTGAACTATGGGCAAAAAATAGCATCCAGGCATGAAACAACTACTAACTTCCAAAACCAGAAGGGAAGCCAGTACTAGCACTTCTTATCATTCCATTGCCATTTTCTTCACTATTTGTATAATGGCAAAATGCCATTCAAATACAGGGGAGGTGAAGGGGGATGGAAACTATAAAATTATTGTCTTAAACTGATAAGCCTGAAAAAGAAAACTAAACCATGTCACAAGAAAGCAAACATGCTGCTATCCCAGCTGCTACAGCCTGCTGTCAGTAAGAACATGAGAACAGTCTAAATGAAAACATCGTGCAGTTGCCAGAAGAACAGTTATACTGACATACTTCCAAAAAAACACTCCCATTGGAGACTTCTTCCTTCAGCCGACAAAAGAGCCAGCTAAACAAATTCAGAGCTAGAAAACCGACATCCGCAAGCGCTAGCTGATAAAAAAAGATAGGGAAAAAAACCAAAACTTTTAATTATTCTGATAAGATGTTTACACGAAAGTACATTTTCCGGTCTGATCATTTAATGCTTCCTCTCTGACACCTCCCTCCAGGAAAAGGAGTGCAGTACTTTAACCTGCAGAAGACAAAAGCAGACAAATGTCTTCAACTCACTTAAAACTGCAGATATCTAGCTGCGTCACTGCAAAGCTCACACTTCTAGGCAGAAAGAAGAAAGTGAGACTTGTTCAAATTTTGTATGAGAAACAGCAGCAAACAAAGTATCACTATGTACAAAAAGGCCACTGTCTCCAGTTCAAAAGAAAAACAAAACCCACACATGCTTTGCCAAAACCAGTTTTACATCTACCCTCACTTGTATAAAATAGGATCTCTACTTAAAAAAACTGCCTTAACTAAGAAATACAGTTTAAAAAAAAAAAAAACCCCACACCAAAAAAACCAGTGTGTGCCATGATGTTCTGGGAAAATATCATGACAGTACAAGAGGCAAGTGATACAGCCATATAGCTAACAAGAATTAGGAATAAAAGCAAAATAAGATGTCATACAACACTCAAACTGAAAAGTATTAATAATCAAAGCAAACGGCAGACGCTTACAGCTGTTCTGCATACACAAACAAGTGCTTAGAGTCAAAGAATTTCCATAATTTCAGTGCTTTTATGGATTATTTTAATAGAAATTGCCATCTTAAGTACAGGGTTTCTCCTTAAGTTCTGCTAGTCATGTCTTTTAAAAAAGAAGGTAACACCTTGGAAGACTACCATGTACATAGATCCACGAACATCCAACACCTTGTTTAGTCATCATTATGAACCGGCTTTCACTACAAACTGGGTACATGGGTACACTAATACCCAATGTTTCTTAACACAGTTTTAGAAGTCTTCACAAGATTTTACCAAATCACTTCAACAGCAGTACCCTAAAAAACACACACCAAAGAGCAATTTACAATTGAAAAGCAATCAGTTCAGGCATTGTAAAGTACTGAAAGAAAGTAACATCGAAAGTTCTCCTATATCCCAAGACTTCTCTAACAACATCCCTAAACTGCCTTTATTATCATTACAGGATACATAACATTCAGTGAGTAGCAGAAAGTTTTTATACCAGTTTTCTTGCGTACTTATCCAGATCCGTCACTGGAAACTTTTCTCAGTAACTGGCATAACAACATCACGAGATGACAGCCACAATAACAGTTAATCTGAACAAATGCCATGATATTTCTAAACTGTTCCCTGCATCTGAACTGTAGCTGCTCTTTGAAACAAACATCAGAGTATCACAATTTTAAGCAAAACTGAGTATGTGTGAACTGGAGTTTTTAGAAGTGGTCAATATCAACCACGCTAAGATTAGACACTAGCTGTGGTTCGCTACATAGCTTGACTACTATCAGATCCAGACCCCCATTCTGTTAAGCTTAGCAGAATGAGGTCCCATTACACTTCAATGCTGAAGACTGAAAAGCTTGAGCTATCTTTTCCCTAGGACGTATAACTTGGGATATTATAATTTCTTAACGTCCATTCAATTACTGATTTTTAATCCATAAAAGCCAATTATCTAACAGAGCTTACTGAGTTACACGTAGACAAAAAGGTTTCATTTTGAGTGAAAGGCCACACCAAGAGAGAACCACATGGGAATTCACCATAAGACCACAGCTAACATTCACAGATACCTAAATCCTACTAGGAGGAAGCCCTTTTCCAAGTTCATGGTGTAGAAATAACCTGTTAAGACCATACAAACTTTTGCATAATAGAACCAGGACTCTAAGCAGTGCTGTAACACAAACAGTCAAAAGTATCCTGAACAACTGGTGGCATCTTTTCACCAGACTTTCCACAACAGCCAAGTTTATCAAGAAAAAACTATACACAGCCAACCTAGTAAATTTACTAGTTGAAATTGTCAAAAAAATTTCTACATGCTTAAAAAAACCCCACACGAAACCCCAAAACCACCACACAGCTGCTTTCGCACATCACTAAATAAAGACACAACCATGGCCCAATTTAAAACATTTGCAACCATTAACGAATAACAAGGAAAAATTTAAAAACAAAACTCAACACATTAAAAAAAGTCATACTCTGGGACCATCCGTGTGCATAAAACCAATTTTCACCTAAGCTTCTGGCTCTTGGGATTGCAAGCACACATGCGAGAGAACACTAAATGATTGCAGACCTATTTTATCATGTTGATTTTCCAGCTATTGTTCCCAAGATGTAAGAAGTATTCTTCCTAGAACACCGCTATGATCTGCATTAGTTATCTCAGTAGGTAAATGAAATGGATTTTTAAGCAAATAGCTTTTGCTGTGTATGAAGCCAGGTACTTTAGGTCTAGGCTAGAGTGAACATCAAGATCAATCTCTTGCTTATTTTTGCTAGAGAATATTCAGAAGGTATTGGGAATAACTGAACAACTGCACCTTAACTTTCCATATTTAATTGCACTTTAAGTATGAAACCTAAGGATGCAAAGAAGTGCTGCTATTTGCTAGGCCACTATCCACTACTTTTCGTTAAAATACTTCTTTCTGACTCCAAATGCCTTTTAACTATCAAGACCTGCAAGGTCTTAAGATGTGCTTATTAACAGAAAGCACACAGATTAAGCGGGGTGGGGACACTGCTTTTAATAGATATCTATCAATCTAAAAGGTATTAAGAATGGCTCTTAAAAGTGCACCAAGTAACAGAGTCAAGCTCCAGCTCTCTCACAGGCTCCTATGGCACTTGCTACAATTACTGCTCACCATCAGAAAAGCTAGATGCTCTGTCAGGAGAACAGGAAGGAACACTTCCTTAATTAAAACTTTAAAAATATTCACTAACATAGTATATATGGGTAATGATTATCCTACATGGTGGAACAGTCAGTTCACCATTTGTTGAGGCTAAAGGACATAGCACATCTTCATGTTGGGGGCTGTTGGCAAAGCAACACATTGTGCTGTGAGAACACAAGTCAGAGGACTAAAGAACACCCCTTATTTGCTCCAAACAGGTAACACAGGAGCAAATGAGCAAGGTTGCTGTTGATGGTTGATCTGCTATGGTAACCAGGAGGACTGGTGTATTCCCCTGTAGCAGATGATGTGCCATTACCCATAACAAGAACTTACTACACTGTCTGGACAACATATGCAAATCTTATTTTGCAAAACTCTCCAGCAGATATACACCGCAATTCAATAAGCCCATATTGCTGGCAGGTCCACCGATTGTAGCAAAAGTTTTGTGATGGAGACATTTCCAAATGGTTGGACAATGACCTGTAAGTATACAGGCTGGCCCACAATTGATCAGCAGCAGCTTGTTACCAAAATAAGCAATGAGAAGGAAATTCTCTTTTTCCTTATCAAGGCCTTAAGAGAGCCTAAATGTACTTAAGTGAACAGAGTCCTCCATTTCACTTAAGAGAAGCAAGAAAGAAAAAAAGCCAAGCTATCTACAAACCTCAGTGTTTCATCTCACTAAAACATATATCCATATCCACTGATATATTTATTGACCCTCCTTAAACCAACAGGCCAGCTAGAGTAAATTTATTTTAGTAATCAAAACTAATTCTGGCTGTGCTGATTATTTCCAGAGTGGCTAATATCTGGAACTGTATACAAGGAGAAAACATTTTCTGCTCATCAAGTCATAGTTCTTTGAGAATTTGTACACAACAGCATTAGCTCAGTGCCAATTCTTTGTATAATCTTTGCCTGGATAAAGTCTTTTTGTTTCGAACAGATTTGTTACTCAGTACAGCCTATTGCATTTTTCTACTGCCTGAACTCAGCAGAATCTCTAGTATTCTTTGCTGTCTTTAAAAAAGCACCCAGGTTTTATGACAATTTTACAACTTCCACAAGAGACCATAGTTATAAAGAAGACAAATCCAAATTATTGCATCTAATATGGACTATGTAGCAGTTCTGGGGGATATACAGAATGCTCTAAAAATTCAGACTTTCTGTTGTTTTATTATCTCATGCCTTTCCCATTTGAATTCTGTAAGTGAAGCTCAAAACTAACATCTGCCTGGATAGTCCCTTCAGAGAGATGTGCTTTGACAGGTGGTGGAGCTATTTGGACTAGCATATTTTAACTTGTGTAAGTGACAATAAACAAAACCAGTGTACAAAAAAGGGACAGTGTGGAAAATAAACAGTTTAGATGACAAGGCAACCAGGGAAAAAAAGAAAGTGCTGATAGTAATCTGTACAGGCTACAGTGGAAGGCTATCATATGAACTAGTTATTTTTTTTTCCTCAGAAGAAAAACAACTTTAACATGCAAGTTGATATACACCAAGAAAAAAAGGCCTACCTTAAAGCCACAACAGAAGTTTGGAAGTTTAAAATATGCTATATTCCAACAGGGGATGCATCAGTCACAGTTTATAGAAAGAAAACAGATGCTGAGGGGTTTTTTCCACTTTCTTGATCATTAACAACTGCCACAAGACACAAATAGTCTAGGGCTGCTTCATTCATGGTAAGTTTACTTGGCAAATGAACACTTAGAGAATGACAGGTGAGCAAGTACTTGGTATACATCAACAACATACAGGTTTCATAAAATAATTCATTGTCCAAATAATGGGGGGAAAAAAAAACCCCAGCACACACACAAAAACCAATGACACACTTAAATATCTTCACTTCCACTTAGCAGGAGAGGTCTACCATACGAAGCTTTCTGTGAAAGAACCTTAAAGACCCAGAGGGAGCATGAAATGCTTCAGTATCTAGTGTTCTCTACTATTTTATGCTCTGTCTTTAAATTCCCAAACACATAAACCAAACATTTTAATGTGGACATTTAACTTTCTTCAATCTTCCCTCCTCAAGCCATCCCTTATTACTTTGAAAGCTTACATAAAAGGGAAAAGAAGAGAAGAAAATGAGCAATAATTTAAAAATAAAAAGCATGAAAGAACAAACCCAGGCTTTAAAATTTATATAACTAGAGATTCCACTGCTTTGCATTACATGATGGCAAAAAACAACCTGCTTAGTGTTTCCTTCTGTAACACCCACGCTGATATTCTGTTTCCACACTATCCCGATATATTCGGGCAATGACATTCAGCCCCATTTTCCTGCAAAAAAAAAAATGCAAATGTCTCACTGCTTCCTGCAGATTCATTATTAGAATTTCAATGCATTGCAAACATATGGCGCTGGCAATATATTAGCAATACATGGCTTTTCCACCAAGCCCTAATAAAAATCACATTTAGTAACAGGTTATCAACGTCCAGGGAGTTGAAAAACTGTTTGTACAATGCCTGGCTATACCTTGATTTGTACCACTATAGCTAAACTACTCTCAAGGAGGAGTTTTATTAAGAAAAGATTTAAGTGGGCCAAATCAACTTAAACAAAAATACAAGTTTTATTTATCATTTGCATTGACTTCCTCTGAGCAGCTTACACTCATCACCCAAGTTTCACAGGATCAACTGTGTCCTCATGCTTTCTTTTCAAACAGATTTAACTTAACCAAAAACACTGTATATTACATTATTTATAAGTTTAATGTAGTCACCAAAAAGCCAACCAAAAATATTTCCTAGGCTGTCTGCTGGAATTATTTTTAAACAGTTTCTAGGCCTGCAACTAGGGTTATTCTCTTGTGACACCCAGTACCAATATAAAAGTGTCTCTTCTATTCTACAGTAGAGTGTCATTGTGAGTGGTTTTCTAGCAGACAATACCGCATATCTCATCTGATCTACCACCATCTTAACAAAACAGTACCAGTTATACACAAGCACTTGGATAACACGTCACATTGTAAACCACAGAGAAAAGGACTAAAAGGACTGAAGTGGAAAAAATAATCAGGATTTCTAGCAAAAAAATGCGGAATTACCATGTAATTTTGAAAACAGATTGAAGTTCTTAACATATGTTTAAATGAGCTTTGCGGGTGTTTTCCCAGGTTGGTCTGAAGTGATGATAATTTCATTTCTGTAATCACCACCGAGACGGATCTTTAATAGTCTTTTACTTCATATGAGGTTATATTGTGCCTTTTCTAAATTAGAAAAAAGTGCTATTACACCACTTGTCATGTTGTATTTTCGGAAGGATCTAGAACACATGGAAAGAATGACTGGCATTTATTTGCAATATGTCTCAAAACACCAGACCAACAAGACAGAACAGGTAAGTACATGGCACGCTTCATTAGTGCAGTAAATTTTTAAACTGTCTCTGTCCAATGACATCAGTAAAGCTTATAAACTTTGTATACAGAGATCACAGTAAGCAGCAAACCACAGCAGCAACAGAATAACATGGGAAAGCACAGCAAGCTACTACGATGCCCGCATGAAAGGGAAAAACCATGTGAAAAGCTGGTTAACGACCATGTTTTATATGAAACTACCAAAGAATTCATTCTTGTTTCCCCAACCCCTTCTACCATCACCACAGCCCTGCTCTACTTCTACATTTATGAAACAAATTGGCTAACAGCAACCCAATAGTGATAGCATCTGTACCAAAGCCAGAGTAATCAGTTTCTAATCTGGCAGGTTGCAGGGGACAACACAACAATCTTCTAGCTAAGAAGTAATTTCTCGTTGCCCCTCTATATCAACAGGAAAAAGCCCCACTGAAGCATTTCAAATAGCAGATTAAAAGAGAAGAGCTCAATACAACCACAGACCTAAACAGACTGCCCAAAATTTGCATCTGACTGTCTTTTCATTATACTCAAATTTTATTAAGTAATCCACAAAAATAAGTGACTGAATTGCCAAGACAGTCACTTTGTCAAGTGACATATGTCATATTAAGAAAAACATACACATACAACAAACTTCGGAGACTCATATTTACATCCTAGTGAGAGAAGGACAGCTTTATTATTGAAATGCCTGGGCATTTCATTTCTTTCCCATTTATTGTAGAATTGCGGAGAAGAAAAACATCCATCAGCAGAAACTGTTACCTGTTATACAGAGGAACATCCTTTTCTACCTCCTTGCACCTTCTAGGAAGTGAATGCCACAGAAAGGACACACGATAATCTGACTTTTTTAGCTTTGCTAACTTTTTTCACTTGTCCGAAGACCAATATATCAGAAATCACACCCAATGTCACATCATATAAGGGCCTGAAGTTACATTTTAAAATCATGTGGCAAGTTAAGCTTAACATTTAGCAGTTAAACCAGGCAATCCCTTCCTCAGATGAAAAAAAAAAATCAGAATCGGAGTGGTTACTTTTAACCTCCTTCCAAAAAGCTCTACTGCCTTACTGCACCTTGAGAGAAACAGTCATAAGAAGTTACACTATGCAGTTTCATACTCTGACAAAAACAGGCTAATGCATCTGAAGTTAAAAGACATTTCCTTTTTCCTCCTACTTAAACCTTTAGAAAGAAGGTTAGGAATACTAAATCTGTATCATACATAGCGCTCTTACTGTATGTACATCATTATGTATAATGGCAATAAGAGCCTCATTTAACAGTAAATGAAATAGTTTAGGGGTTCAAAAAAAAGGAAACAATAAATAGGAAAAGAAAGCTTTGCATATACTGGAAGGAGTTATTCTAAAGTTTTATCCTTGCAGAACAAGAACTTACAAAGCTTGCTTCTTTTTCCCCCTAGTTTCCCCAAAGTCATGGAGACACTTTTAATTAGTCATGCACAAAAGGCAAAGTATCACCTTTTACTTTTGATTTTATTTCATCTCAGCTAGCTCCATGGTACACCACCTATCAAAAGCCTGCTCCAAAATAATAAAAAACCCCAAACAAAACCAAAACAAAACCACAATACGGAAAGGAAAATAAGCACTATGTACAGGGCAATAACCAGTTCTAAAGGAAAAGCCTGCCTCCTTGTGGCTCAACTAACCGTTATTCAGATTTCTCCATTCCATTATACCCAGTTACTCTCTGGTGAGAGTAACAAGCTTCCAGTTCAAGGTGATTTGGGGGTTGATTTTGTTGGTTTGGGGGGGGGTTCTTTTTTTCGAGGGGGAGAGGGAAAAGGGGGAGAGAGAGTTGATGAAAAAGAGATAAGTTTCTAATTTTAAGAAACACTGGCAAAAGTTACCCATCTCTTGTTACTGAAAGATTGTTTTTAGCCTCCTCCTCTAGATAGCAAAGACAGGGTGGGAAGGGACAGAGGTCCAACTTAAAAACAACTGACATTCTTTACATGGCAACAAAAGCTTGTCAGTACTCTGGCACCTAAATCCAGAAGGGTCCAAACCTTGGCTCAGCTGCGGCTTAACCTAGCAGGCCTTTCTTGATGCCTTAGCTTTCAACAGTAAATGCCCTTGCTGCCTACAGGTCTCCCTCCAGGGTACAACTAGGAAGATTTCACTCTTGGCAGCAGTGAAGCATATGGTGCTTTCAACAAGATGCAGACATTCCTCTGTCCTGCATGAAGGGCTCAATTACACAGGGCTACTTCCTTAATGCCTAGAAGAGCAAGTTCTTTAGAAAACAGCTGAGGGTTTTGGCTGGCAGAGGTGTTTTGGGTCAAGTTTGTTGGGTTTGGCGTGAGGGTTTTTCTTCCCCAATCCAGTCACTCTATTGTGCAAGAGCTTAGTGGTTAAAGAACTCCAGACTTGTGTGACGAATACACGAATTCAAATCCACACTCTTCAGAGGGGATTGCATCACGATGACTTTGGCTTGGGAGGGTATGAGTAGCTTTCTACCCATCTTTCACCAGTGGTTCCACTTTGTGCAAGCCTGGGACACAGAGCATAAACCACTTTTGCTGTGGGTGAGGAACTTCATTCACAAAAAGAAGGGAAGTTCCAGTCTCCACTCCAAAGCCTTTTTAATATAAAACACATTAAGTGAACATAAAAGTAGCCCACATTTTCTTTCATTCCCACAACTGTAGGGCTTGCAACTTGCTTTCTTACGTGTCACAGCCTCTCTTCTGCAAACTGTTTCTCTAACCTTTACACAAGTGAATCAGACTCACTCTTTCCAATCTATAACTCAGTGGCTGGAAAAGGAATGAACTGAACATGGCTCTCTCATGCTTACAATCATTTTAGTTGGACATTCACTGAAGGCGAGAAGAAAGTAAAAAAAAAGACACTTCTTCCCCCTTGAAGCACATTTTGAAAGAAAGGCTTCGACTCTACCTTCCTCTTCTTTTCAAGAAATAAATCTAAAAAAAAAGGTAAAAAAGAAAAAGGTTCTTACACCCTAAATTCCAGACATGGAAGACATCACTTCTTTCTACTACAGTTTTATGCCTAGGTCCCGAGTGAGAAACACTGCACCTTCCTAATGTTTTTGTTATTACTATTCACACATTTACCAATGAGACAGCTTCTACCTTGTGTGCTTTAAACACTTTCACGCCAGCTCAGCTCCTACCAGGCCAGAGTACTGCACACAGGGCTGTGGATTCCAGCGCTGTTGCCAGGGGCCAAAAAATTGGGCAAGGCTGTACCACACACTGCAGCATTCAAATAGCTCCATGCATCTCATTAGAAAGGTTGTAAACAGAGAACCAAAACAAGTAGAAGCTTACATGAACACAGCCACTACTCTAGTAACAAAAGCAAGGGGGAAAAAATAATAATAATCACTCTTCTCTTACTCAGGTGCAATGCTGGCAAAGGGCAAACACCTTCAACTCTACTGAAGAAAAAGGGAATTGGCGGTGCTTATCGTATCACAGGACTGACTGCCGTACTAAACACATCCAGGATGTCTGGATAACACTCTAGCTCTATGTATGGAAGAATCATCCTCGTGGAAAAAACACTCTGTTTGTATAACCAGGTCTGCAATTTACATGCAAATTGCTTACACAATTGAAGAACTATCCCCTCCTGGCTTTTGTGATTTTATAGTCTGAACACGGCAGAGACTTCAGTTTACTAAAAGTGATGTTCTTCTGTACAAACTCTGTTTCCATTATATTGAAATAGTGGGCAAGTAACACGGACTACATGAAGTCATACACACCAAGAAATTTACTACAGTAGGCTTTCTGTTCCGAAGTTTAAGACAGTTTGTGTTTTTCCTTTATACCAGGGTCTGACACTAAGTTAATAAGCCTTTTATTGAGATTCAAAAGCTATTACATTATACACATCTTCCTCTACTTACATTTGTTAACCTACGCTGAGGCACAGGATTAAATTTTACGCTTCACTGACAGAAAATAGAATCCTAAATCACCAATGCACGTATAATTGTTAATTTCCCCACTTGTTTCTTGTGGTCACAGTACCTACTTTCTTCCTTACCACCATCTAACTTTAAACTTTGACATTTTTCGTCCTAGCACTGTGCTTCAGTTCAGGCCTATCAAATGTCCTATTTTCTTTAAATTATCTTTCCTAAACTCTCCCAATTACCCAGACCAGCAAGGTTTACTAAATTTTGCACAGAATTATAACAAATTGTACTACTGAAGCAAGTATCAGTATATTTTAAAACCATAATAGAAACTCCTGCTAATATCAATAATAAACAGCAGCAGGTTCCAGTAGATTAGGTACCGGCCTCATACTCAGAAAAACTGAGTTTCTCTTCTATTTTACTCTCACCTACTCTTCTAGGTGACCTTGGGCAAATCAGTATCCCCACATTGCAGCTTCCCCAGCAGTAAAAATGAATTGAGCAAAGTTGCAAATCTGTCTGGAAACTCCAAATGAAGCACAACATAAGAGTTAAAAATACATTTCCCTATCTGCAGATATATTTGCCTTTTATAGCTTTTCTTTATCCCATTACACATCAGCAGCAGCCTAAGATTGCTTTTCCTTTCTAAATACACTCTGGTGGTTCTTCAAGAAAGGCTTTAGGCTACTGCCTTACTTTTTATCACATGCTTGATCTATTTCTGCTACTGCATCTACTTTGAAGGACCAAGAGCTTGTATTTAGCAATACACACTTAACACTTACTTTAATATATTATGTCAAAAGCTGCTGTTGAACACATTCCTAAGCTACAGGGAGAAGATAAAACAGGGCACATCAGAACAGAGCGCCAATTATCAACGAGCAGCGACTCATTCTCTAGACCCTTGCTCATGTAAGTAATCACGCAAGTATTTGCTTTCACAACCTGCCACGGGAACCAGTCATCAGCAGATTTTTACTGGAAATACATGCACTGATGAACCAAACCGCATCAAAGCAATGTAAAAAGATTCCTCCTCTTATGCACTGCTAGATCGAAGAAGCACTACTTTTCATTTAACAGGAGACTGCCATTTAATTAGCAAATAACACTGTTTAGCTGTGATGCACTTCACTCACTTGCCCTCTTCCCATTTCTGGGTTTGTTTGGGGTTTTCTGAAAAAGATGCAATTATGAGATGCTTTATCTCCTTTCCTGTGTCAAAATCTAAGGTTTGAACAACGTTTTCTATAAAGCTCTTGGTTTTGCTAATTTTGGGGAGAAAAGCCCACCAAAAGGAAAAAGCATACTTACTCATAATTAATTAGTTAGTGGATAAAGTTGTCACTTGCCACATCATGCCACAAAACCCTGTTTTGACTGACACAAACATGAACTATGATGCACTTAACTTCCAGCCACCTTCCTGATCAATGAATTACTACAACGCATGGAAAAATTTACTTAATAAGTTGATGGACAGAATAAGGAAAGCTTACTCCTGTACTGTCAATAGACAACTTCTTGAACGTTAGGAACTGAGCCGTTAAGAAGAAGGAAGAAACAGACCTTCCACACCACAGACATGAAACGTGACAAATCCAGCTATTCCCTGAAACATCGCAAAACCGATCCGAAAACGCTATCTTCTAGGCGTAGCGCTAAGGAGCAAGGAAACCGCTGTGCATCCAAGAGGGAAGAGAAAGGGGGAAACGCATTTGCAGCTCGGACCCTCGCGTATTCGCGAGGTGGGAACACGATCCCAAACGACTCCGGTGCCGGCGGGGGAAGGGAAGGGAGGGAGCAAGGGGTAGAAGCTATCTGCCGGGAGGGGATCGGAGCGGAGCGGAGCCGAGGCGGGCCCGCCGTCCCCGGAGCGCAGTCCCGGCCCCCGCCCGCCCCGTTCTCCCCTCCCACAGCAACTTCCCCCGGCCCGGGACGTGGCCGGCCGCAGTTGGGCAGGGAGCGACGTGACGAGGCTGCAACCGGTCTGAAGTCCACAAAGAAGCCATCTGCCTCCGAGAAGCGGGCTGAGGACGGGCGGACAGGCGGGGGACACGGAAAAGCCGGGGGGAGTTCCACCCCGCCTGAGCGCCAGAGCCCCCCCACCCGCGGGGGTGAGGGGATATCCCCGCCGCAGGACCGGGCAGCGCCGCCCTCCGCCCGGCCCGGTGCGAGCCGCCCTGCCGCCGGGGCACGGATCGAGCACACCTTCCCCGCCCGCCCCGCGCCGGGCTCCGGGCTGGGCTCTCACCTTCCTCCCGCCGCCGCTGCCACCGGCCAGCGCGGCGCTGCCGCCCGAGTACATGTAGTAGGCGATGCCCAGCACCCAGAGGAAGGCGAAGCAGAGCAGCAGCCGAGACCTGCGCCGCATCCTTCCTCCCTTCCTCCCTCCCTCCCGCGCCGCCGCCAGGCCACCAGGAAACGGCCAGCAGCAGCCTCCGCTCCTGCCGCCGCTGCCGCCGCGCAGGGTCAGGGGGCAGAGGGCGAACGCCCGCCCCCCGACCAATCCCGCGCCGCCCGGCCCCGCGGGGGGCGGGCCGGGACTACCGGCGTCGCCATGGTTGCAGCACGCCGGGCCGCCGCCTCCTCGCTCACGGGCCGGGGGCTGCGCGCCCCCCGCGGCCGCACGGACCGACCCTGCGCTGCCGGACCCTGCGGACCCTGCGGACCCGCTCCCCAGCGGCTGCCTGAGGGGCCGACGGCCAGGCGGCGGCGGGGGCAACGCTCCCGCTCCGTGAAGCGGCGGGGCTGCGCCGTCCCCGGGCGGTCCGTGCCAGCGGAGTGCCTTCAGAGCCGTGCGCTCTGGGCCCCGGGCCGCCGCCTGCCTCCGGCCGAAAGCGGCGGCGGGGCAGCACCCGCGCTCCGTGGGTCTGTGTGCGGGCTCCCTGCGGAGCTGCGGCACGGGCAGCGCCGGCGGCGGGACCTCTGGCTTGAGGAGTGGTCCCGGCTCGCCGAGGGCTGCACACGCATCCAGTGCAGTGTCCGAGCACCGTCGTACACCACTGATGTGTCGGTCGTTCCTCTTTTGGGTTGTTCCATTCCCACCCATGTTGGCGGGTTATACAGGCTCCCAGGTCCTCAGAAACTCCAGACTGACCACCACAAGTCGTCTGTCTGCCTCTCTCCCTGCTGTTCCCGCTGAACAGCAGGGAACAGAGAACATGCTTTATGAAGGTGCTGCCCTTGAAGTCATTTGAGGCAGGTCTTCATTAAAGCTCAAAGGTGAGAAAGTCGTGTTGGATGATGTCCAGTGTCATCTGTGTGACACGTATCTGCATATCATCTGATAAGCCTCTGCCTTATGTTATTTAAGAGATTCTTCCGTGGCCTCAGGGGAGACATCAAGATCCTGACAACCCCACTTTCTCACTAAGATGACACATCCACTCCCCTCACACTTCGGGGGTCTCTGCCTGGATTTTCACAGGAGGTTCATCCTCATGGGACTCCACTCTCAGAGGCTGCTCTGTTGATACGGGGTCATTGCCCGCTAAAATTACCTTTCTTTCTGCTTACACAGTTCCACCCTTAAACACCTCAGGACAAATGCCACACTGCTGCTGGCTCTCACTGTGGGTCACTGACTGGTGCATGCACAGCTCATGCTACTCTTTTTCCACACCACTGAGTTTCCTGTTGTTCGGCATTTGCTGCTATCTCATCCCACTGTGAGACATCAAGAAATGAGAACACAAAACTAAGAAGGGAAGAGACATTCTCTAACAACTAAAAAGCACCTCTATTTCAGAGCCATTGTATCCAGTCAAAGCAGAACAGTACTGGTTTTTAAAGATTTTCTGACATCTCACCATGTTTATCAATAGGCTGTTTTACTGCAACACATCCTGACTGTACCCCGCATTTCTGTCCTCCTTCTGTCTATACTGATGTTAGACCTCTGCCAGCCCAGAGCTACAAAGGCTCTATAAAAGTCTTCTCCCCAAGCTGTGCCAGAATGTGTCAAGGTTCTGGCAGAAATTCTGTTGCAAGAACAGGAAAAGATCCAGCAGCTGAAAGAAACGGCAATGAAAAGCTCACCTGCTCACCAGTGCAGTAACCCCTCTGACAGTCTTGTCAAGAAGGTGATTCATGTCAGTGTTGGCACTGCCTGGGCAGAAGTTGTCTGGCATGCAAAGATTTCAGTGAATAACTGTTTACCTTCTCACCTGCCAGAGCCCTGATGGAGAGATAGGGTGGGTGAAAAGACAAAAGAAGAAATCACAAATAAGTATTCATCCAGGAAGTGTAAAATAAACAGATCATAGAATCATAGAATGGTTTAGATTGGAAGGGACTTTAAACTTCCAACTCACCCCTGCCACAGGCAGGGACACCTTCCACTAGACCAGGCTGCTCAAAGCCCCATCCAACCTGGGCTTGAACACTGCCAGGGATGGGGCAGCCACAGTTTCTCTGGGCAACCTGTGCCAGCGCCTCACCACCCTCACAGTAAAGTGTTTCTTCCTGATATCTAATCTAGACCTACCCTCTTCCAGTTTAAAGCAGCTCCCCCTTGTCCTATCACTACATGCCCTTGTAAGAAGTCACTCTCCAGATTTGTTGTAGACCCCTTTAGGTACTGGAAGGCTGCTATCAGGTCTCCTCAGAGCATTCTCTTCTCCAGGCTGAACAAGCCCAACTCCCTCAACCTGTCTTCACAGGAGAGGTGCTCCAGCCGTCCAGTCATCTTCATGGCCTCCTCTGGACTCTTTCTTCAGAGCAAATGACTTTTTCAGTAACCTCAGCATTACGATTCTTGGTTTTGAAGGGAGCTGGAGAGAGACACCCACTTTGTGCAAAGCACAAGTTTTGGAATCAAATAACTGGCACCTATTGAAGTGAGGTACACTGGAGAGTGTGGGCTGCCAGGAGACATGCACATGTTCTCGATTAGTTTTTGATTTATCCAAAGTGTGTTTGATGCAAGTGAGAACAGTTCCTGCAAAAGCACTGGTGGTGCCTGGGTCTTAAAAGACACACACACATGCGCACACACACACTCTACCCCAAAGGCTAGATTTTAATTAGCAAGATTTTCTGTAGAATTCAGAGCACTCTCAGCAGCCCTATCTTGTGAACATACTCATAAACTCCTGCCGCTTAAGCTCTACAATCAGCTAGACATGAGATGAGGAAGTGGCTCCCCTGCTACTGAGGGATTCCTTCACTGGGCAGATCTGCTGAGGAAGAAGGTGCTCTGCATAACATGCTTCCCCACAGAAAACATATACTTATGTGTGTCAAGCACTCAGTTCTGGAGCCATAATCCCATTCTGCAGGCCACTTACTCTTTGAACTCCTTATAAAACCTACAGAATCTTTTCTTGCTCTTTTCATAGCCTAAAAGATCTTGGGACGGTCTCCAAATGTCTCGCCACAGCCCCAGGTATTTTCACTGATTTTAGCAATGTGCTTAGATAGATTTTTCCCTTTCCAGCAAAATTAGCCAGCCATGCATGTACAGAAAATCATTCTGTAGCCACACGCTTCACAAGCTTACCAAAATAATCCACTGCACATGCTCAATCACAGTTTTCAAAGGTTTATACCTCAGTCAAATCAAAACTAATTTCTTCTTGAACAAGCAAATACATGTCTACTTCAAGGAAGGCTACTTCCATGTCAGAGTTCATTTTTCAGTCTTCTGCTGATAAAGTTACAGAAATGCTCAAAAAAAGCTGTAAAATCCTATTTAGCTCAAGAAAAGTTGTAGGGTGTTTTGTTTTTTTTTCATTCTCATGATATTCTGAACTGGCTGAACCAGTTTTGTTCAAATCTTTCCAAAATATTCACATTTGGACAAAGTCCCAATCCGGCAGATTTCATCCTGAATCATTTATATCTCAGAGACCACAGAAAACACAGAGGTTTAGAATGGAAAATGTTACATCGCTTTAACTCTAGGAAAAGCTGCCTGTTCCATTACAACGCATTTGTGTGCACATACCTCTTTGCCTCAGAAGTCCTAACGTGTTTAGTCAGAAAAGCAAAACTGGAGGAAAAAAAAAAAGAAGACACTTCAATTAAAGCAAGGAACTCAAGAAAAATGTAAGATATTTTTAATTGATTTTCCCATGCATTTCAAAAGAAAATATTATCATATTTTAAAAGCAGTGTTGCTAGAATGATTCACAGAATATAAATGCTTCTGTATCAACCA
The DNA here is from genome assembly GCF_004027225.2 of Strigops habroptila. Classification (NCBI taxonomy): domain Eukaryota; kingdom Metazoa; phylum Chordata; class Aves; order Psittaciformes; family Psittacidae; genus Strigops; species Strigops habroptila. The sequence goes on from NC_046359.1 coordinate 13,698,506, forward strand.
CAGCACTTTAAACACAAGAGAGACGAAGCATGTGAGAGTACAAATAGGAGTGAAATTTGCAGAAGGAATCATCAAAACTTTGCCTTTGATCTATAGCGCAGACACCTAGCTTCAGCAGGACAAATTGTGATCTAGTTAAGTAGGGTGTAAACCAGAGGGAATTTGACTGAATTTATTGGAGAGTGAGTATAAAACCTGACACAACTGCAACTAGAGTTTAATTCAGAGTGTTAATGCTCATCTTCTTGTAACTGAAGACCACAAAAGCTGCTCATCCTTTTCTGGAGCAAAATGAACTAGTCAGGGTTCAATGAACCCTCAGACAGTACAAATGGAAAGCAGTACTCACCTTTAGGAATGAGTCAATCCCTTACTCATGCAAGCAATCTTGTCCTTGCAAAGACAGGAAGGAGGCTTTTCAGATCAGGTCTCAAACACAAAAAATAGGTTTAAAAACTTTAAAAGGCCAAAAATCCAATTAAGATGCCTGAACCTCTTTGATACACAGAGGCTATTATGTTGCTGATCCAGTTCAGATTACATTCTTTCAAACATGTACAGTTATTTCAGAACATATATCACTCCTCCTCTCTCATGAGAAAAGTTACTCATTAGCCTAACGTAAACTGGTTTATAACATAGAAATCACACATTAATGTGAAATTTAAAATACATCTGTACAGGATATAGGTTTATTAATGCCCCGAGAGCTTGCGCTGAGTACTCAGCCCAAGCTGAGTTTGTGTTTGTAGTGCAAGAATTGTGTTTGTAGTGAACGATACTGATCCTGCAAACGTTTATGCAAATGTTTAACTTCATTCAGTGCGTATTCCCACTGGAGTCAGTTGGACTACTCAGACGTTTAAAATTACATGCTCATGGCTGAGTACTTGTAGGATTAAAGGTTAAGTGCAGATAGCAGGTTTGAAAATCTATGTGGGTGTTTTGCAATTCCTCGCTGCACAGTGGTAACAATGAGAAACAGACTACCTCCTCAGCTAAAAACTTGGGAGTCAACATGTCCTTTCCCATCTGTTTAGATGCCAAGAACTATGTTTGTTTAATTTTTCAGCACAGTTTTTGATGCTACCCAGAGTAGGCAGACGTGCTGGCAATAGCATTCGAAAGTGGCTCACTTCCAGAAAATCTTGTTACCCTCCAAGAATGTTTTTTGAGGTGTTAAAACCCCAAGTAGCAAATATTGTATCATGCACATTTTACCTTGAAAACAGTGTTTCACCCTGCCTGACTACAGGGTTTGCCATACAAGGTTCAAATACCTTGAGGCCTTTTAGAACCAGAGATCTCATCCTAGACTTCGATATCGAGAGGTAGTATCTTCACTTCTAAAGCACAAAGAAATGGCTACTTCCTCTGATAGCAGAGGGATTTTTATGCTGTTTCCCCATTAGAGTTTGATCAACACATTACATCATGAGATGCAGTTATTGTAATCTCTGCATTTTCTCACAGAGATTTGAAGTATCAGCTTAAGCCTTCACTCTTCCAAGGCAAATGATCCAAATCTGGAAGCCCTTCCTCTCTATTAAATAAAGTTTAAGGTTCAACATTCCTTGGAGTTGTTCAGTTCTACAAAGAGAGGAAACAGATTCTTTTCCTATGGGTGGTGAAGACAAAGAAAGAACAACTCAGCCTTTGGTAGGCCTCCCGCTAAAGATGGCAGAAGCCAGTATAAACTGCAGTCCCATTGCCAACTATTCTTCCTGAGCTGAGTCACTTAGTGTGTTGGACTGAACTTCAGCAGCACAAAACAACCCTCTGCAGCATTCTGTAGGCTGATGATCGGATATCGAAATATGATACAGCTCAGAAGCATCTCTCATAGGAGAGTGATGATAGATGAAAGAGAGAATCTGCTGTGAGGAAAGACTTGCTGAAACAACAACCCTACCTTTGATTGAGGTAATCTGATCCTCCTTCACTGCATTTATCTGAAGTCTGGGGGTCATGCTGGTTTCTTTGTAGCTGCCAGAAGAGGTAAATACTGATGATCTGCGGTCTAAGACAGGGCAGGAAATTCCATCCTTTCCTCTTGAGCAAGACTACATTGCAGTGGTGTGCAGCTGTGGTACTGTAAGTCATTTGAGGCTAGGGTTAAGCACTATGTGCTAATGCATAATACAAAAGTCTATTTTTGAGCAACAAAGACAAATGTGAACACATCACACAATGGTGCTGTAATCTCAACTGGTACTTTGTCTATTCAAACTCATAATCCAAATCAGTAAGGCTACAGCCAAGTAATTTGAGGCTGTCTATGATACAGCTTTGCCACAGCAAAGCATAGAAAATGCAGCTGTGTTACCCTGCAATAAGATTCCTGGAGATCAAGAAAAAGGTTTCTCCATGTTGAAGTGTTCTTTCAGAAGCAGGGTTTGCTTATCTCTTTAAATGAAGTCTTTCCTAGCTAATTGCACCATCATCAGCTCACCATGGGGAATGTGGGAGAAGGGAAAAAGAAAAAAATTGTAAAGAGGACTGAAGGAGGTGTGGTAGGAGGGGAGGTGAGAGTATGAGGAAACGACACAGCCTTTCCAAAGTTACTGCACTATATTCAGGCTCTCTCCCTGCAGTGTCTGAATTGAAAAGACTGATAAGTGATTCAGATCGCCAGCTCCCTAGAGTGTCAGACCCTGGCTTCTTATACACACATCAGGGAGAACCAGATGCTTAGTGAGTGCTCGACCTAGGTATTGCAAATGCTTCTCTTCAGTGGCGATATATTCAGATTCAGAGAGGCAGAGAGAAAGCCTTTCCTTGCTATACAGTATTTTAGTTTCAGCTGAATAATGGAAAACATCTCCTCACTTATTCCCCCACTTCCCTTATAGTAGGAGTTAAAGTAAGCATTTTTAGTCTGAGACAACAGAAAGCAGGTCTCCAGTTTTCTGGAGAAGCATCCTAATTGCTGGCAATGACAAGCTACTTGCAGAGGTGCCATGGTGGATGGGCTGAATACAGCTGAGATGTCTTTGATTAATACTTTTTATTTTTTGTAAGTGTCATTCTCCATGTTCATACTGCTGGCTCCCACTCAGATGCACACACAGCAGAGCCTATGCCTCAAGAGTGGTGTGCTGCCCATAGCAAGCTATTCACACAATTCCTCCTATGCACAGTGCAATTTGGCAGTCAGCAGTGCTGTACATCCCCGGAGACTCCTCTGCACCAAGTGAAGGACACCACTCCCCACATACCTGCCCTAGCACCATGTCTGCTTTTCGCATTACAACTATGGCTAAACAAATAAACCGCAGTGATATATTTTTATCAGCGCTATAGATTGCACTCCCGGATATTGCTCAAGAACATTTTGCACTGTGCAATTAAAAGTAGTCTTTTCACAAGCACACATCATCAATAAATATGTTGCTTTATCATGTTCATTTGCATATTTACCAGTTTGCAAAATTTGGTGTTTGGATCCCACAATCATTATAACAAACTACACAGGTGTTCTATATCACACTACAGAGCATATTTCATGTAAGAGGGAAAAGACATGCTCACAGCTATTTTGGTTCACATACCCTCTAGAAGTCATATATTGCTTTCTCCCAAATTTAATCTTTCAGTGCTTTGGAACAGTCAGTAAATAGGCTCACTTACCACAGGGGGTGGAAACTGATCCCATTCGTAGCCTTCATGACCCTTTTGGCTTCAAACCTTTATCATCATTTGTTGAAATCGTGAAAGACATTGTTTCTGAAAACAGGGCAAAAAGCAGCAAGCCTGGAGAAATCAGTTTTGCACTGTGACTCTTCCAACAGAAATTAGCCAGATCAACCCTCTGTGGAACATGTCTGAACCACAATGAACTTGTCCCCAGTGCCTATCACGCAAACAAAATAATTTGAAAGAGGAACTGGGGTTGCCCTGCAGAGACCATGTATGGACCATGGGTCTCCTTTGTTCTTTCAAGAGTTTCAGGTAGAGGAGCAAGTGTTTTCTTCCAAGAAGTCAAATGGCAAATAGAACAACTTTCTTTCCTGGTTCTGTAAGCTGAAGGTCTGTGGGTTTGTGAACTGAGGTTAAGGTCCTTTTTCCTTTCTCATTCTGCTGGAGTATCACTCACTGTTTTCTTCAGCTTTCAAAACTATTTCTGAACTGAGAGACACATGTACCTCATGGAGAGACGGTTACATAATGATTTTACTTTTACTTGTAAATTAGATTTTTCCAGTGCAGACAGGTGTAAATGAGCCCTTCCCCACTGAAATAACATTTTCTGGACTCACTAATTCTCCAGCAAGGTCATTCCTTCCATAAGTCCGAGAGGGAGATACTTTGCCCGATTGTCATCTCACATGCACTGATGTAAAATGGGAGTAACTCTGCAGAAGGCCATGTTACTACAAGGCTAAAACTGATGTAAGTTGAAAAAAAGAATCAGGCTTCCCATACAGCCTTGTCTCTCACTGAAAGATGGCAATATACGGTGGAGGAAAAGAAGGTATTTGCACAGAGCACTTCACATCTATATGTACTTCATACAGAACAGTCCTAAAAGCTGTCACCACAGCAGACTTAGTGCATGGAAATGCTCACAGGGCCAGCATAAAGGCTTTTGTGAAGGGAGAGAGAGTGAGAAAGGCATGAGAAGAGGAAGAAGAGGAAGAGGAGGGGAGAATCAGTAAAGAGAGGACATGCCCTCTGCTTAGTTATGTACAGGCATATACTGGTTGTGTCACAAAGCCCAGCATGAGGGACATGCCTTTGCACTGTAGCCTTTCATGTGTCACTTGTTAAGGAGGGGGAATGCTTCCTGCTGTGATGTTGGGGATAGAAAACTCTGTGATGCTGAACAAGAAGAAAACTGTTACTAGTATCGCATCTTTATAAGCAGCATTTCTACTGCATACTTATTCTTCTTTTGCACTTAGTCATCCCCTCTAGATGGATGTCCCAGGACAATCTTACGGGAACAAACATCCTTGGCTGTACTGACAGTAGAAAACATTTACCAGCTATTCTCTGTGTGTCCTTGTTACAGAAGAACTCACTAAATACTTGCCTAGGGACACAGATGTACCCGCAGAGGTACAGCATGACAGTGGTGAGACAAATGTGCACACACTATATTGACCTTGGCAGTCATACACCATGTGGAGCACCAGCAGAAACGCTAGTAGTCCATGAGCAGAAATCCTGCCTCTAACCAGCACAGCCCTGCCAAGCCTAGCAGTGCCTCACCTAAATCATTATTTGTCTGAGTCATCTGCCCTTTCAGGATCCTGCATGCTACGTGCCCTGGAGCAGTTGAGACCCAGAGCTGTTGCTGACGAGAGTGTGAGGGAGAGTGTGAGGTGGATGGCGGCTCCACGCTACAGACACCGTTGCAGCTGAAGGCAAGGATCACATCAGGAAGAGAGCCATGTCACTGCTTGTTAGCCAGGCACACACCTGTCCGCTCTAGAGAAACCCTGTACTTAAGCACTATCTCCCTGTGCTCCCACACTTCCCCATCGCTCTGTCAAGCCACTGGTACACGATTTCAGCTGGAACAAAAACAGCATCCTCTGTGCTTGGGTGTCATGGTCTTCCCTGCTTTTCGATGGGACTCTGCTAGAGGCTGGATGCAATGGGAAGCCTCACCTGCAGCAGGACCACTGTTAGCTTTTACCTTTCTCTTTCCTGCTTCTATTTCAGTTTATCAGCTTCACAGCTTTCACCTTTCTTCCTGGCAGGCAGACTTCTTTTAAGTTCGATGAAGGGCACTGCATTTTCTTGCCGCAACTAATCACATGTTTCCTAGCATGTGACTAAATAACAATAATTAAACTGGCAGCTGGAGTTTCGCTGTGTTAGATCATGGTGCTCCATGCTGGCTCTTCATAGTATTTCCTTGCTGTCTATGCTGCTTTCTTGGCTAGGTTACCTTCAGTCATACCATGTGCTTGCGTAACAATAATAAACAGGAAAAATGAGGCAGTTTGTAAGAATATTATTTTAGTTAGATTTTCTGTTCTAAAAGCCAAAAACCCATCAGCAGGCCCAATACACCCAGGAGAGCTGTTTTTTCCCTCTACTCACTAAAACATTGAGCTGTTGTACAGCTGTATCAAAGAATTTAATGGGACACCAAGTTAGTTCAGGATCCCACTGGTACTTCAGCTGCTGAATTTGATCATCCATGATCTCATATCATTGCTCATGAAAAGAGAGAGGGAGAAAAGGTTGGGAGGTTCTGTTTGAAGGACCTGAATAGATTCAGATCTCAAGCACTTGTCGGGGTCAGTTTGCACATGTCATTCTTTTAGTTCTTGAAAAATTGTACTGTGCTGATGCACAGGAAAAAAACTTAAAATAAATGGCCTCCAAGAGACACAAGAGACCCTGACAGGACTCTCACCCCACCAGCCAAGGAAGCAGGGTCCTGGTGGGAACTTGAGGCACCAACTGATACATTGAGGAGCCAAGGTGCTTCTGACATCCCAAGAAATACAGAACCAAGGGGCTTACACTTGCAAATACAGCAGAGGTCTTCATTTGTGATTTACCAGGTGGAGAAGTTTCACCTTCCAAAAAGAATAAAGTCTTCAGAGAGGAACTTCTTCAACATAGGAAACCCTGCCAGAGCTGTGCTTTTATTCTGCATGCCCTGTGGGGAATGACATTACCTAGACCTGAGAAAACTTTGAATAAATAAATCAGCTCAGCCAAGGCCTCTTTTCAGTGTGTAACCAGTCACCCCCTTCCCATGTAAATCTCCTTGCTAAGATTTTCTTCTGCTTCCTTGAGAAAAGCCCAGAAGCATTCAGACTGGCCTTGCCACAAGCAGGCTCCCCACATGTCTGCTGGGGAGCCAGCAGCCTCAGGCAGCTGGTAACAGCACACAGAGCTCCCAGTCTACACCAGAGAGAACTGGCTGGGCTGCTCGCTCCCCTGAGGCTCTTCAATAGCTGTCTGTGAAATGGCCTGGTCTCAGGCCGCTCAGAGTGGATCAGAGTCCACAGCCCAGGTTATGATCAATGTGTGCACTTGTAATAGGTACCTGCACTGTGGGTTGTTGCAGGGGCCACAAGTGAGCCAGTACACTGCTCTCAGTCCTGCTGTGCCGAGATACTCCCCAGTAAGGAAGCCTTACTAAAGCCAGCACTGATCCTGTACCTGCTCAAACATCAATACAGAGGGTGTTGACCTGGCACCATTCAGAACCATTAAATTTGCTAAAAGCAACCAATCATAAAGAACAGATACAATTGGAATTTCCTGTGTTTTCAGCTCATTGTTCCAGTTAGATCTCCAAGCATGAAAGCAACCCTATGTAGAAAAAGACAGCTTCAAGTGAAGGCAAGATGAATACCTTCTGGAAGCAAAAAGATATATTTTGTCAATTGATTACACAGATGGTAAAATCATACAAGCAGTGGCAAGGTTGACAGCAATTTGGGAGAACTGGCAACATCCCAAAGGCTTAGGAAAGCATCCTCTTCGCCCAATGCTTCTTGACATTTCCTCAGAGAGCAAGTTTGCAAATTGAGCGTTTCTGAGTTCAGACAAAACCTCCCAGGCTTGTCAGGAGTATAGATGCTGCAATTGACAACCCAAGGCTGTAAAACTTCTATAGGTGTTGCCATTCCTTTTTTTTACTCTTTCTTTCTTTTTTTTTTTCTTGCTAGAGGTGGCTCTTATAACATCTTGACTCCTGAGCGAGATGAATTCTGTCAGTGTGCCAATTCTTAGCACTAGGCAATGGAGGGCAAAGATAAGGCTTCGGATGTGTCCCACTTATATGTCAGAATACTGCAACACTGACAAGTATTTTAGTGCTGTACATTCCCTGAATACTAAACTTCTTCCTGGTACTATCTTGTGCTATACAATCTGGCTGGTTTTATACTTCAGTTTACCAGTGTCCTTTTTCATTTGCAGTTAGGCTAGTCGAGGAAGAAAGCCCCTCACAAAAATTAGGATTGTGTTTTTCCAATCTTTAGTCAAGTATGTAGCACATACGAACTAGTCACACAAACCAGGATTAGAAGTCCTAGAGCTAAGATATATTCACTCCTATTTCATCCTGAAGAGTTCTTTATCAGAGCTTAACTCACTATTTATCTTTGCAAGGTTTAAAAAAAATGTTTTATTACCAAGCTCAGTGCCTCCTTACCATCCTCAGAGATGATTGAGTGGAGAGTGCACTTATAAAATTTGCGGACGATGACACCAAGGTGAGAGTGGATGGAAGCACTTCAGAGGATGGGATCAGAATTCAAAATTATCTCAATGTGTTGGAGAAACAGTGTAAAGCTATCAAGACAGAATTTAGTAACAGTGCGTACAAAGCACTACATGAAGAGATGAAAGATCAAATGCACAAATACAAAATGAGGAATCACAGAAGAGTGGAAAGACTGAAAAGAAAAAGAGGATGTGAGAGCTACAGTATGACACAAAGCAAATACGAGGAAAGCAGGTAAAATTCCTGAAAGGCAACTCTCATACGGGAGTGTCATATGCAACAGGGAATCACTTAGCTCTGCAAGGCACTGGTGAAGACACAGCTAGTGTATTGGAACTAGTTCTGGGTGGCTGTTAAAAAGAGTAACAAGAATATAAGGCATTTAGAGAATGTAGCCTGTGAGAAAGATCAGGTAATTAGGTTGGTCGTTCTGGAAGCTCCAAAAGGAGATTCTTATCATCATCTAATTCTGCTCCCTGCTTGTACATGTGGGTTTTCTAGTAGCAAGAGTCCTGAGGGGGTTGCATTCCCCCTTTACCCCCAGTTCCAGCTACAAGGCATGGGTACACACAAGTGGTCACACATACCCCTTTCCAGTCACTCCTAGATCTGATATGGGACTCTACTCATAATATTTTCTAGGTCACCCTGGATTTTTGCCCTCACTGTGGTTGAAAGCAGAGAAGGTTTATTCAGGGTTCAGCTGTCCGTGAAGACCCTCAGGCTCCAATCTGTACCCTAGGATCAACCCTGCTGAAGGCAAAGCCTGAGCTGTGGGATGCTGCAGCTCCCATCGTGAGCCGCAGGCTGCTGTGCAGGTGCTGTGTGAGCTCTGAACTGCCGTAAGTCCTGCATCCCTGCCTGCCAGGGCTCAGAAAATGAGGAATCCACAGCATTGTTCCAGTTTGCCCCCTGAATGCTGCTTCACAAGGAGCTCTGTAAAACAAAGGTCTCTGCCAGAGCCTAAAAGCCCAGCAGTCCTCACAAATTCCCCCTCTCCCACTGCAGTGCTGACCTGCAACAGTTTTATGATCCAGGGATGTGGAGGAAAGGACCAGGCTCTTTCCTCCATGCAGGTTTGTAATAGAGCACCAGGGAGTATCTGTGCAGCAAGAAAATGAAGTTATCACCATAGCTTCACCTGCTCCCTGCCTTAGTGAGGAGTAGTATGGGCAATGTTTCTGGGTCTCTGCACTGTTAGGCGCTGCAGACGGTGATGCAGTATCAACGTGTGTGAGGTAGATAACTTCAAATTATAAGAAATGGTTTAGCCGTAGGAGGATGGGGCACCATGCAGGCTGATGTGCCCTGCTTCACAGTGGCTCTTACAAATGATTTTGTTCACAGTCCAAAAACCCCAGCAATGCAATTAGCACAGAGAGTAAAGCTGAATGGCAACCTCAGGGTTGAGAACCTTGCAGGTAAACAGACTGGAGATCTCCCTTGCATCACCCTGCACTGCTTTCATTACAGTTGGAGAATATCCTCCCCCTGCTCCAACAGACAACCAAACCTGTGTGAAAAGGCAGTAAAGCGAAATGTAGAAGCTTTCATGCAAGTAGTTCTTTTCTTGGAAAGTATTAAAAAAATTGCAATTGCCTGTATTTTCAGAAGACTTTCTTCGTACAAAAGAGATTTTAAGTCAGAATAAAGGAAGGCTCCTCGTAAACTCTTAACTTCCTCCTAACACGCTGTTGGACTTCTGATATACCAGTGCACCAAGTCACTGCATGGATGAACTCAGGTGAGTTCTAGCCATCTCAGAAAAGCTCAAGAAAACTTCTAAATAGGGAGATTCACACTTGCACCCAAAAGACAGGGCTCATGTGCACAGCATTCAGCAACCACCAGACCTGCCCGGTTTTCCTCCCGCCTCTCAGCAGTCATGCTGCAGAAAGCGAAAAATCAAAATATGTTTCCACAACATCCTGGCATCAGCCTTTCCACGTAACATTGATTTTCTTTTCCTCTTGCACTTTCTCAGCAATCCAATTCTCAATCTACCTCACCCTTCTGCCAGATTCTGATCCCTTCTCTCCTGCAGACAGGCCCTTTGCTCTGCAGAACATCCCCCTGGGTTCACTGGCTTATTCACATTGAACAGGAGGATGTTGTACATAAGGACAGCAAAGTCTGATCCTACTTGCTTTTTACATCCATTCACAGCCTATGTTTTCCCATCCCATAAATTCAACATATTATTTTTAATATCTTTTATATCCTTCAGCATCTTCCTTTTTCTCCTTCCTTTCAGAGCTTTTAATTTTTTTATTCTTTCCTCCCATTCCCCAATTCCCTCTTCCAACTCCTCCTAAGAAAAATGAGCACCTAGAAAAATTCTCTTTTTTTTCCCCATCGTTTCTTTTCTTCTCTTCCAGTGCTTTTCTCTAATTCTGTATTTTCTTCCACCTACTTTTCATGCTACACCCATATGTTTCCTCAGCCACCTACTGATTTATTTACTTGCATGTTTCCTGCTTTTGGCTATTGTCCTCACAGAAGCCCTCACATTTTCCCCATTTCCCATCACCTCCTGGTTTTGGCTCATGTCCCCTGCAGCCAGGGTGAGTCTTTGTACTTCACCCCTCCAGCTATGAGTACACTACGAGCCAGACTACCAATTGCAGCTCATGGAACACAGAGTATTATGATAGCTCAGTACGAAAAACAGTAGGACTATAGCTATGCAGGGTTTACTATGAACTTCAAAGTCTGGACAGGACCTTAATGAATATATGGGGGCTGAGCTGTGACTCTGGTCTATGCTGGGACAGCACATCCTTGCACAGTAAAATAGCTGTAAGAGGCAGAGCAGGGAGGTCACAAACTCCATGATCATGGCAGCACTCCAGGGCATGGCAGCCTTTAGCCATCTGTATGTTATCCCATTTGGTGTTGCTCCAGAACGCTCTGAGTAATGCAGAAACTCTGCTGAGTTCCAGAGGGAATGTTCCCAAGGCTTTCCCAGGAGAAATGGTGCTATCCAGAAATGGCAGTGGAAAGAGCTGCCCCCTCTTTCCTTAGGTACCCCTTCCCTACAGGTCATGATACCCCAGCATACCTCTAGGTATGCCTAGAGTTTGCCAAATGCCAAGGAATACAGCCTTTTGGCAGCTCCCTGCAGAGCTCACAAGGAAATAGTCTTACCCCAGGTGAGTGGCACCTTTTGCAGCCTTTTGGTGAGCAACATATAGGGGTGCAAGCAGGGAAGAAGGTAATGCAGGTTAATGCAAGTTTTTGGTTGTGCAACACCTCACGTCATCAAGTGACCTGATTGTGTGCTAGAAGCCTTGTGGCATTTGCTTCCGATAACATACAACACTTTTTCATCATGCAAGAAGGGGGATAAAAGGAAAAGCAGCCAGTGTCATTCAGGAATGAGGTCCTGGAGTTCCCCCTGCAGCTGATTTAAGTCCCAGTTTCTCAGCAAGGCCAGATCCCCAAAGGTGTTTGAATGTACAGCTAACAAACGAAACAAAGAAGAGCTTGGTACCTAATGTACCACGTGAAACTCTTTCATGGTAAACCCTGAAGATAAGGGGGTGAAAGTCAGACTCACCAGAGCATAACATGCCAGTTTAACTTGGCTGAGATTCAGGCTCTGCATGCTTTTCCTACACGCTGTATGACTGAGCTCATTGGCAATGCTCAATAAATAAATAATGATAACAAAATCTGAAGCATAACCAAAAGGATATACAGAAATTACTCGTGTGCAGAATTCCCTTAGATATGGCACATTGCCTGCAGCACAGGGAGATAAAGTTCCATTGGAAGCTTACAGCAAAGTAAGGTGTTACTTTTTACAAGTTATTCCAGGGTGATAAAAACAATAATCTGAGACTGTGGTAAATCAAATAGCATATAAATTATCAGGCAGATTATATTGCAGGTCCATAAACCACAAGGATGGTGTTTTGGGAGTAACTGAAGTGTTAAAGATACCTGGATTGTTCTCTTAACATACTGTCCAACCTTTGCATCTTGATGACCTTCCAGACTGTGGTGCATCACTTGTTACTTGTGAGAGATGACTGGGGGGAAATGAAAAGGCTGGATGAGTGCAGAAGGCACAAAAGTGTATGTTGATGGAACAACATCTACCCAAAAATTGTCCTTTCTTCTCATGTTGTTCAAAACTGCTGCAGTGAAACCAGGAATTTCTAGTTGCAGAATACTGACATGAGGGATTTTTCTGTGGATCTGTGCTATTCTTTTGAGAATGAGTGCAAGGCACGAAAGAGTAAGCTGAAGCAATAAAATGCTGTGCAATGGGTAACAGATAAATAATTCAGGGCAATGGACAAGCAGATGAACACCAGCTGGTTCAAGCTGGTATTAACTGCATCTCATATTGCAAATTGGTATCTTGGATTGGATGCTCCTTGCTGTCAATAGACATCTCAGCTATTCACATTCAGGCACTTCAGGCAAAAATCTAAGGGTGGCTTCCTGACCTAGGGCAACCAGAAACATTGCTGTGTTGGAGCAAGTAACGGCTATTCCTCCAGCTCGGCTTCTGGTCTCCAGCTGTGACTGGAGCAGAAATCACAAGACAACCCCGCAAATTCATCCAGACAGCCAAGCTCTGCCCTGAGCTAGCAGGACCTCTGAGCCCCTTGGTATACACCTTGAAGGGTGATACTGACGATTTGCAATTGTAATGGACTCAAGCTTGCTCCTGCCATAGATAAGGGTGATTTCCCACGGAATTCAGTTGGGAGCAGGATAAAACCACAGGATCATACAATTCCTGCTGTGATGATAAGAAAATATCATGTAATTGTTATTAATACTATAGCTAGACATATAATCAGTGACAGATTAAACACATTCATTTGGAAATAGAGAGCCCCTAATTCAGATTTTCTTAATTCACTCCAGCAGTGAATTAGGGCTGTGATTGAAGCACGAGGAAGGCAGGCTCGGGCGCAGCAGCATCCGTGCTCCCCCAGCTCTGCCCCAGCCACTCAGCAGGGGCTGCCAGACCATACAAAGGATCAGAAAGGAGGGGTGGGAGAAAGCAAGCCTCCATTCCTTCCTCATTGCCATCACTCACAGCCCATGTCTCAGGATACTGAGTCCTAAGTAGGGTGGTTTGGGGTTTCAGTGGTCCCACCACCACTGCATACTGTGCCCCAGCCTGGCTGGTGAGTCCCCAAACCTCTCTTTGGGAATCCTCCTTTCTCCATCCTCTTCAGATATTTCAAGAACTGAGGTTCTGGCAAGGTCAAACGAAAGTCCAACCGCCAGATTAATCTGATGTTGAGAATGAAATACAGAGATTTGGCTTAAAGGCACAAGGCTCTTGAAAGTTTGGCAGCAAAAAACGGGTACCAAAATAGGGTGACAAACCCTGCAACCTGTTTAGGTGCCAGCTAACAAACACTGCTGCACCCACAGTGGATTCCTTCTGCTCACCTTTAACTGTGCCCATCTCCCAGGAATGATGAGCATCTGCTATTAAAACCCGGGCTGCCATGTTTTATTTGCTTCATGCTACATACAGAAAAACAAGACAAGTGTGAGGGAGTCAGCCCTCTTCATGAGGCCCGGCTACAACACAGGAGTGTCTTTCTCCCGCATGGAAGCAGCCAAGGACACAGGAGGGGAAGGTCTCTCTTGGGACCTTCCTTGGCAGCCATAAAAACATTCCCTTGAGCCTGAGACACCTCAGCACCCTTTGCTAAAGCAGTTTCTCTTTCCCATTTGAAATCATGTGACCTTCCATAAATAACCTCTTTAGCCCAGCTGATGCCAGCGGAGCATCCTGTGGTGTGGAAAGTGCTCCGCAGGCTGGCACACTCTCTCACAAACAGCAGTTTGCTTTCGTTTGAGGTCCCCGGTTTGGGCCAGCCTTGCCTAGACCAAAAAGCATATGCTCTGCTTTCAGATGCCTGCTCCAGCACAAGAGCAGCTCACCCCCCTGCCTTGCTTCTTCCAGATGCTTGCAGCAGTGCATTACTGGATAATGGCAACTTAAAGAAAAATTGGAATCTCTTCAGACTTCAACTGACCTTAAATATAGGTTCTGTTTCTAAATCCCTTCCTCAGCAAGAGCGGATGTCTGAGAGAATGGGTAATGGAATATAGAGGATTGCTGCCTCTCACTGTGCTTGGCAATTACCAAAAATTGTTACTGTTTGATGGCAGCTTCTATGTGATTGTACACCTGTAGCAGTGACTATGTTGAGCCTATTCCATGCTTTCTGCTAACGTGCCATTAGTTAACTGGTAATACTCCACTCTCCTTCACTGCAGCTCATTCAAGCAAAACAGCAGTTCAGTGCAGATCCAATTACAAGTATTTTACAGTCTGGGAACTCATAGCTTATTACAAGGCAAGTTTTTATTTGTACAGATCCCAGCTACAGTCACACATGGAAATACCACCCGTAACCATTTGCAGATTATTCCTGTGACGTGAATTTTCATGTTTTATAACAATAAAATTACTCATAGAAAGATGGATAACAGGTGACTTAGGACCATTCACTAGTATACAGAGGCTTGAGTTGTGGCAATCATGGTGGCAATAGGTGATTAGTTGGGGTGCCCTTACTGCTTTTATATTAGGTATCTGTCTATCACCTAAGTGAACACAACCTTTGTATGGCTGCACATCCCTATTACACAAACATATTCACATACACTAACACACATCCCTCTTTTCCACGGCTGAATTCAGGAGACCTTATATGCAACCTGTTTGATTTGGTAAATCTGAAAAGAATAAGTCTGAAGTGCAGTACAACAAATAATCGTATACCAGCCTACTCAACAATGCTGTATACTCTGCCTAAATATATATAGAACACTTAAACAGAAAACTGCACACATGTATATGCATGAAGACAAAAAGGAAGATGACATTCGTATGTATGTGTATATACACATATGTACATATATATAGAATATTTCAAAACTAAAAACGAGATTTAGTCACACAGCTTCTTGATGCTATCTGATACTGTACATCTCTCTGCATACACACATGTGCACACACTGCTGGTACTGTAAAAACCATCTGCGCTTGCCCTGTATAGCAATTTTAGTCACATTTCCCATGGAAATAAATAATGATTTATGAAATCATTCTCCTTCTGCCTGCTTTCTCTCCTTGAAATCCCAATCCTTTTTAGCAGCTCCAAGCTTACCTGGAGACAGCTAATTTCTTACAGAATGAATGAAAATATGCATCCAGAGGAGAAAGGCTCGATCTGTATCATGACTGAGGTAAAGGCTATAATATGAACTTACCCTCACTTTAATCCACAGAAGCTGAAAGAGACAGCAAATCTGAAAGTCTAGCAACCCTAGGAAAATTTAAATGGGAAATTTCATTCAACCACCAGACCCTAGGCAACGGGAAGGCAGGCTTCAGTAGTTCCAGTGCTCATGGCACTACTTTGTTTCTGTTGATCTGAAGGAGGGTGTTCCTCTGTTCCTCTGTTCCTCTGTCCATTGGCAAATACACTCACTCTGTACGATTTTGCTTCCCCCAAGCATTTTCCTGTTTCTTAAGGAGCTGAACAGCTCACTTCCAGAGATATGATTTCAGAATTCCAGTGAGCGACATATACTTAGGTTAGAAGGAATTAGACCAGGACTTAGTTGATGAGGGGAAAAGGGTCCAAGTATAATGATGATTTCTGGGTCTGGCAGCTGGAGAGGAACTAAGTACTACAAGAATTTCCAAGTCTGTTTCTCTTGTTCCAAATCCTAAACCTTATTCCCTTCCCAAAGACATAGGGCAGGATGAAAATGATGCACACCTTAGCAAAATTTGTCCACCAGGAATGTCCCACAAAATAGTGGGAGAGTCTCAGCTGAACCAGAGATTTATGCATTCTGGACGTTGTTCCAGATGATGATAGGAAGAAGATGGTTTCATGTTTCCCAGCCCTTCTCAGAGTCCTGACCAAAACCCATGCCAATCTGGGATAGCACAGCATGAATTTGCTCCTGCTTAGCACTTTCCACACTCCATGCTTCTGGAGGTGCAAGGGCAGGAGCCCAGGGATTTAACACAGCAAGTGGCTCTAATAGTGGATCTATAAACTTGCTAAGAGTTAGATACCTGGACCTTGTAATACCTCTGCTGGTGAAGGAAATCATGCACTTCCGCACTGCATAAGCATTCCCATATTGTGGGTTTTGCGCGTGATAGCAAGATAGAGCTCATTGGGATTCAGGTCACCTCATTGCCATTAATCATGTTAATAATTGAAAACATATGTTCAGCTTGAAAGCACAGCAAGAGAGTTGGGCAACCCTACATGGAAGTACGTTGTCACCCAGTTCTAATGATAGTCATTAGCATACCCTTGCCAACCTTGCATAGAAAATCCTCCCACCAAAATCAGGTGCAGTATTTGCTATTAACTTCTTATATTCCAGCCTGGAAAAGCCCTTCCCTGGCCATTCGTTTCACCTCCGAAACTCCTTTTCAGTTAAGTCTGACCCTTCTCCCACAGTGTGGATTCCGTGCTAGTGGTGAGCTTTCTGTACTGGTTGCACAGAAAAGAATTTGGACAAACTGCTGGCTTTGCAGGACCTTTTCAGCCATGCTCTGTGCCTCCCTTCCTGGCAGCTGTGTCACAGGGACAGGCACTACCCAGGGACCTGCCACCACGATTCAGCCTGAGGCCGAGTTGAGGCCTCTGAGGAAGACTTTCAGCTTTCCAATTCCAAAATAGCCCAAGCTTAAATAAGCACAGGCGTTGTTACTGCCATCTCATTGCTCCCACTAATGTGAAGCCAGTGTTTCCATTATAAATTCTGTTTTGCCAGAGCTTGCATCATGTAATCATTAAAATTAATTCCAGGTGAAAACCCACAACACAAATTCTTACCGGAGCAGTGAATTTCAGACCAAACCTCATTGCCCGTAGACAAGCTATGTTCTTAACTCGGTATCTCAGCCTTTCTCACCTCCTGAAACAAGAAGGGGGACCTTTTGCTTTGAACAGTGCAAAGCTGGGCTCTTCTTGGGCCTGGACACACTTCCAGTTTCCATGGCAGCTCCAGAAACCTCAGTAACTCCATCGTCTGAGCCCCAAGGGAAAGACGAAGAAAAGAGAGTAAGTTTAGATACAGGTGGAAGAAAGGATGAATGTTTTTTCTTTTCAGGTACACTTCTTCCCCCAGTGGGCATACAAATCACTTCCACTGCTATTAGTAACAGGAAAGAAATAAGCCAGTTTGGAAATGGGTTTTACAATCCTGTAACAGGAAGACAGGAGGGATGAAAAAAAAAAAAAAAGCAAAGAAAAAAAAAGAAAAAATTAAAAATCAAGCCTTGTTTTGGTATGAATAATATGGTTTACACATACAAACTCTCTGGTTAGATTGCATACTGTGTTCTCATCAGACCTTCTCCTACACCCTTTCTCCATTGATCCATAAACACAGCAAGAGTCAATTACACTTACCTGGATGGCAATCCTCAGTTGCTATCTCCATTTGTGCTGGTCCTTACCTCAAAGGAATACAGTGCCCCTGTGGACAAGGACATAGATGGTGATGAGGGTCATGCACATGACATCCACCTTGGACCACTGTTAGAAACAGGAGCCTGGGCAAGATGGAGCCTGTGGCTGACCTACTGGGGCTGTTAGGGTATGGGGACAGGTCTGAGGCTCCAGCAGTGCAGAGGGTGTCTCCTGACCTCTCTGGTCATACTGGCTCTCCTTCTTCCTATCTCCTGCCAAATGACTCCCACCAGTAGGCACTAGCAAGGGCAGTGCTCTGTTTCTGAGCTGTACAGCAGTAGGAAGAGGCAGAATAAGTCAAGACACAACTTTTATTTCATCTTATTTGGGGAATGGTATTTTGCATGCTTTAATGCACTGTCAGCTCATTTCTGGCACTCCCAGAGCTGAATTTAGGCAAAGGGAGGAGAATATCTCTGGGGTACTGTTTGGGGCTGAAGGAGTTAACCAGTGTTGAGACTGAATCTTTATGTCCTGCAAGGGGTGCCCCACAGCTTTTGAAAGTGAGAGCTGAGTGCATTACAGACAGTGTTTGAGAGGGGTGAGAGCCAGCAGATAAATTCCAAGTGTCTTGATACCTACAGATCTCATCCCGCACCCCTCAGTTGGCTGGAAGAGATTGCACCAGGGGAGGTTGGGGAGAGGGCCTCCCTGCACTCCCCAGCCCATAGACCATGGCAACCTAACCCTTTGCTGATCAGACCACTCTGGTATTTTTCATTAGCAAAGTTTGGAAAACCCTTCGGAAAATAGAGGCCAAGGCCTCAAGCAGTGTAAATCAGTGTAACTCCCCTGAAATGTATCGCCAGGGACCTAACACATGAAGTGCTCGGGATTACTATTGTATAAACAAAGTGTAAAGTCTTGGGCCAGGGCCCAAGGAACTGGAATCCCAGACAACTCCATCATCCTTTCCCCAGCATTCCTGCGTCCCAGTGTGCTCAGCTATTTCTCTGTGTAGCTTGCTTAAGCTGCCTGTGCCACTCAGCTCTCACTATAGTTTTAGTGGTGTGCTCTTCATAGAGGTTTCATTCTGCTTTGAAAGTAGAGCCAAGGTTGTGCATTGACAGCAAGTCAGGAGATATTCCAGCTGTCAAAATGAATCGACAAACCATACACTGTGTATGTATCCACCTTATCCTCTTACTGGGATAATATTTACTTGCCAACACACCAGCAGCTACTGCTTGTAATCAGTCTCCCTCGCCACAATGCACATGCTAGCTGGATTTTAGAGACATGGGGTGGTAAGGGAGGACCCTGGGACTTCTGAGCCCAGGCCACAGCATCACAGGCAAGGTAGCGTGGGACCTGGGGCAGAAAGATGATCCACCTTGCCCTATGATGCTTCCCAATGTCCCATTATAAGCTCAGCCCTCATAGTAAAAGACCAAAAGCCGTTCCCACTGAAGGCCCCAGGAGAAGGGCTGGCAGACCACTGCAAGTGGTGTGGGGGAGCAGAGCAAACTTTCACTCAACATCTTGGCACTTAGAGTGCCAAGAAAGTTTGCTTCTGCAGGCTCTCCCTGCAGAAGGGGCTGAAAACAAGTTGGTGCAGCTGACCTGAAGGAGAAATCCCTTTTAGCCCCAAAACTGGCAATGGGTTTATCTGAGCATGTGAGCAAGGCGTACGAGCCAAGCACTTGTGTTATCAGCTTGGAGAAAAGCCACACTAATGATCTCATGCGGTCGGGGGGAGTATTTTGCCAGAAGGAACAGAATTAGACCCAAATTGTTGTTTCCTCTCTACTTTCCAAAACTACTCTCTCTGATTAAAACCAAACTTTTATAGTATCTTTTTCTTCAAGACTCTAAACTTTCTGGCTACACCTTTACTTTTCCATGTCTGGCGAAGGCCAGAACTCTAAGTGCCAAGATGTTGAGTGAAAGTTTGCTTTTTCCTGAGAAACGCTCTCAACACTACAGCTTATCCCAAAGCTACAAGCAGTTGAACAGAGTTTAACAGTCACGAGAAAGGTGGTGACGGAGCCACAGACATGGCCATGCTGCAATGCTGTCCACCTCCTGAAGACTCTCCTTCTCCCTCAGTCCCAGACCAGCCAAGCATGTGACTTTCCTCAGGAAAGTCACAGGACTGCACACGCCAAAAGTGAAGCACGTGTGTAACTGCATTGCTGAAGAAGAGGCCAAAGACCCGTCTTCAGCAGAATTCTTAAGTATAAATCAATGGGACCACTCACATGCTTAAAACAGGGCATATGTTCAAACACCTTGCTGGATCAAGGACTTAGCCCCTCTTTCTCACAGCTGAGCAAGCTTTTAAAAGGCTTTGAATATGTTTTTAATCAATATTTTTTTCTCTGGCATTATTTAGAGCAGAGTATTTAAACCAGTGTATATAAAGGACAACTCTAATATGAATGCCACAAGCCTAAGGGGATAAGTGGGACAAATGGATAACAACTGCATTTACTAACCCCTTGACTTTCTCCATTCTATTTCTCTTGTCAGGGGGACCTTAAAATCTTCTCTTCTAATCTGATTTCTCCACCACCCTTGCGTGAGCATCTGAAGAAAACAAACAAGATTTAAATCACAGGACAATCACATTTACAAGCGCTCTGTCCCTGGTTTTGATCCGCCCTTACCAAAAGTGAGCCTGATACTGCTTCCCCTGAAGGCAGCAGTAAAATTCCCCACTGATGTCAATGGGAGCAGAAATACTTGTACATATTAATTCAATTATTCCAGCTTTTGAAATTTTTTCTTGCCTGACTGGCTTTCTACCTGTCTCCTCTTGCAACACTGTTCAGACTGCCTGCTCCCAGCCCTGAAGCTGGTGACACTGCATGAGGTATGGAAGAGAGTTGATTCCAGGTGACCACTGCCGGAGCTTGATGTGCTTAGAGCTGAAGACAGACTAAAGGTTGCAAGGCACAAAACTCTCTCCCTGGATTCCTTCCAGATGAAGGCATTTCCTGGAAATCCCATATTAATGTGACATTCAGGTTGGTATGTGCAGCACTGCGAGATACCCCGCGTGTTGAGGAAGCTTGATAAGTTTTGCTCTGGCTACAGGTCTCAGAGGTCTGAAGATGCTACCACCATCCCCACTGGGTCCTATCCCACTTTTCTGTCCCCCCCTCCCAGCATTAGCATGGCTGCTGCTGTATTTCGCAGGGATCGGAGCAGAGTCAACAGGCTCAGTCAGTGCCAGTTTTTGGTGTTAGCTGGAGCAAATCACAGTTGGGTAAGAGTCTGCAATTGAATGGAGAAAGTCTAGACAGAGCCAGGCCTGGCTTCTCACTGCAGTCCTGCTTGGTGGGGAAAGTTATTTTCTAGTGTCTTTCTCTGCCCTGTCTCCATTTTATTCCACCCAATAAGTTGCTCTACAGCACATCTCAGGATAAGACTACTCCTGCATTCCCCTAATACATGGTGACATACATGGCACAAGTCAGATTTCCTATATGAAAGCCTTGTGGATAAAATTATTTCTCCTTGCAGACAGCCTTGGGGTTTGCTGCTTTTCCTTTTGTCCATTTGCTTGATTTCTTTTCTTTATGCTGTGACTGTGACATTTTGTTCAGGGTTGCAGTGAGTGAACAACAATTTAGGATGATGAATTATGGATTAAAAGAAAAGGCTGGGCTATTTTGGAATCACTATTCAGTGCCTTCTGCAATGACAAAGGAATTCCAGAATTACAGTTTTTCAATTATCTGTGTTAAGAAGAAGAAGAAAGAAGAGAAAGACAGGAAAGCAAGCCAAGGAAGGATGGGAAGGCAAGAGGGAAGGAAAGAAATGGAGGAAGGAAAGAACAAAAGAAAGAATATTTTTCCTCCTTGGAGCACTGAGAAAGCACTCCACTCTCTGATGAGTTTTCCCTATCAAACTTCCCCGGGCAAATTCTGAAACCCATGTGAATTTTTAGTGGTGCTTACAAAAGTAGTCCCTTGAACCTAGTGGGAGCTACTCACAGGAGCACAAGTTGCCCAGCACTTGCAAGGGCTGCTGAAGGCTGTCCTCCTCTACCCTAAGCACAGGACTGTGAAATAACCCATGGGAGGCTCTGCTGGAAGTTTGCAGTCCTTTACTCAAAGCCACAAACAAACATTTTCTCAAATACTCTGAGCAGTATCTGCGTAAATACTCCCTCCCTTGGCCAGAAGATTAGGGAAAAAACAATTGCAATTTTGTTGACTTAACTTCAACATTTGAAAACTATTAATAACAAGGCATGGGGGAGCTTCTGTCGTGGAATAGAAATTACCATCTAATTCCAGTGCAGTTTATTGAGCTACAGGCATTTTTGAGGAATGCTGTACAGAAATGCCAACCCTTGTCCAAAATGAAAAGACACCATTGAATAGAGGGTGCTTTAAAGCAGATGATTTGTTGCCCATTTGGCAAGTGATGCAGCATGGCCTCTGAGTTACAGCACTGAAGTAGCACTCAAAAATCCTGCTGAAGTCCCAGCTTTGCTCTCAGGTTGTGGACACAGGCAGTGGAAACCGGTCCTTGCCAACCTGACTCCTACCTGCAAACTGAGAATGCTCAGACCAGGACGTGCTTTGAAATCTTGTGGCAAAAAAGTGTTTCATTGGAACATGAGAGTGGTGTTGCAACAGCTGCTTTTTGGAAGGAATCATACTCTCTGTGTTAGATGGCTTAATATCAATTTGTTTTGTTTAATAAATGATCAGCAATGTACTCATTTTATGCTCCACTCTGCCTGTTTCTGCAACCCTGGCAATACAAGTGTCAGGAAGACACAGTTGTGACTAACCAGTTCCCCGCTGCCTGCCCCTGCAGCTTTCCTCTAATCTCAGCTGAATAGTTTCATTACATGACATGTTAACGCACCAACAGAACTGGAAAGGCTGAGTGCTCCTCTAGGTGTACGCAATCTAAAATCATTAGGTTGCTTAAGAAGCTTCCCAAATGCTTTCTGTCAGCAGTTAGATGGCAATTACAGAATTAACTCGAACAGACCACGTCTCCCCCTCACTGGCCAAGGAGGGGATACCATTTCAATGGAAAAAAGGTATCACCTGTCAGAAGAACAATACGAACATGAATAGCATATGGAAACTATTCACTGGCTACCACAGTATGCACTTGCCAAGCACCCTGCAAATTCAAGTACTGCTCAGACCAAGCTTCCTCACTACTACTTATTCAGCTAACTCCCTAGGGTAATGGCAAGAAAACCCTAACATCCATCAGCAAAGTCTGTCTTCCTCCAAATGCCTCACTGTTGTGGGTCCTTTCCACTTTTATTATTCTGCATTGCTTTTACTTGCACCTTAGTGTGTCACCTGGAGAGGTCCTGAGGCATCCACATCTGGAGTACCAAACTCACAGCTCATATATAGGCCAAATACAGGCCACAAGCACCAAACCTGGTTCACAAGGACCAGGCAGCATTAACTGTCGTGGTGATGGCCACTCCCCAGGAACAGCAAGAACATCATGGACAGCATGCACAACCATGCAGCTGAAGTGATCCTGAGAGCCATAAAGCCCATCAAGCCTCACCATATGGTAAACCTACAGACATCCTGATGGATGTTCACTCAGTCTGCTTTTACAGACTGCTGGGGTTGGGGACAAGCACTGCAAACGACCTGTGCTTGTGCAATACATTGACAAGGGGCTGTCATCTACAGCGGTAGTCTGTATGGTGCAGGAGCAGGAGATCCAGTCAGAGAGAACTGGTGCTGGCATCCAGCCCATCCTGACACCAGAATAACAACATGACCCACCCAGCTGGAAACTTTGGGCTCACTGCTTTATATTTGTCTAGGCAAGAGCCTGTGAAGTATTTTTACACTCTTCGCTTATTGGGGAATTTGTCAAAAATGTTCAGGTCTGATTTGCTCCATGAGGGAAAAATACATCATTTTACATTTTCACATCTTTTCTTTGCACATTTTTTTTTCCTCCAAAGGAAGGGGAAAAAGACTACTGGTGGAATGCCATTCAAATAAAGCTGAACCCCAAATTTTAAGAAAATGAAAAAAAACCCAAAAACCAACCAAACCTTTTTGAGATTTGTTTGCCAAAGCTCTGTGTGACATTCTTAATAACTACAGATACTGCTTCGTGGTAGTCACAGACTCATTCATCAGCCAGATCTTCTAGGTAGATGCAGCAATCACCACAAGAGGCACCTTTTGACCCGCATAGAAAAAGACATGATAGAGCAGAGGCCATGGACTGGGCCTGGGAGGGGTAGGAAGCCCTCAAGGAGGACTTGATGAGGTGTGTAGGTACTTGTTCTGCCAGCATGCATCTGTCTTGTAAATATGAGAATGAACTGTACAACACTCCAATTTTTATTCTCGCATAGGGAACAAAGAAAAGAAAATTCAATTCCAATCCATAGAGCTGCTGAAAGGGCAGCTGTGAAGGAGGACAAGGTCTAAACAACCTAGGACACCTAAAATAATGAGCAGCTTAAGCTTAGGAAAGTATAACCAGCCAGAATGCAGACAAAACAACTGTACAGGCTGCAGCTGGGTCCTGTCTGAGGGAAAGCAATGGGTGCCTAGTTCACTTTTCAGCTCTCTCCATCATTGTTCCCTGAGCTAACAAAGTGGCCTGGAAGGGAAAGCAGTGCCAGAGGAAAGCCTGACCCTCTTGGCCAGCCAAGTACCTGCTGACTGCCCCAACAATCACCTGGCCCAGCCACCTTGAGCACATGTGGGCATCTAAAACCTCTGATCAGGAGCTCAACACCACCCAGCGAGACTCCAAAGGCCACATGGGAATCAGGTCCTTTCTGGTGTTACTTGAAGTACCCTTCGGTGCCAAGGGACCCAGGCCCCTCCAGGCCACCAGCTGCAGCCCTAGCATGTCAAAGTCGTCTCGATTTCCTCTAAACATCCATGTGGGGCTTACTGGATCAAGGTTTCCCATTCCCCTCCAGCAGTACAGGCAGAGTGAGTTGAGTCCATATGTAAATCGATGCAGAGCTGGGGCTTAAGATATTTAGCTCTCATTGTGAGTTAGATTTTGTGATTTTATGTGTAAAGTGCCGTACACATTTTTGCTGATACATAGACAGTCATTTTAAAAGCCAATGAGCCTCCTCACCTTACCTCAGGTACCACCTTCTAATCACCACACAAAATTTTATCCTCTGTATACGAAAAAGGTAATGCAACAGACTTGCCTGCCACATGTCTGCAGAGATAATTAAATGCTGGTGCCAGAAAATATGAAGCTGGAGGTTGGCAAAATTTCCCTATGCCTTTTCATCCCCAGCCTTTGAGTTCATGGAGAAGGGAAAGGGTAGTTCGGCAATGACAAGAGATTTAAGGGAGTCTGTGAGAAGCAGTTTTTTCTGTGAGTAGAGAGGGAAGATTTCATTAATCTATTTATCTGACAAGGTGCTGCACTAACTTATGCACAGCCACGGATTTTGCTCAGTGTGTGATATTATACTACATGACTGCCAATGTTTTTTTTTGTAAAATATGTTTTGGCTGATTGAGTTGCTGTACCAAATCATTCACTTCCCCGTTTTCTCCCTCTTTTTTTTAATAAGTATTGCCTGCCATATATTATGTAGAGGCTCTCCCCATCTCACACACCACAAAGCAGTGGTGTAAATCCAAACGTGAAGAAACAGAGATAAGGGAAAAAAAGGATATAAATGTCACCAGGCCCGTGCCACTAGCCACGGGTGGAAAATCTAGGATGAGGTTAAAAAGCACAATGGCTAGAAAAATTGTGTGTGCTTGGGGGCCAAGGCACGTGAACAGCAGAGGGAGGAGATCACAGCAGAACCAAGCCTTTGGCTGAACACCAGCACCAGCTGGCTTCTGGCCCCAGCCAGCGTCTTTGTCCAGCATCTGCTCTGCCCAGCCTCCTTGGAGAAGACAGCACAGGAGCCAGGGGCTGCTGTCCACACACGCACAGGGGTGTGTTGGCATGATCCTGTTCTTTTTCTTTTGTTTTGCCGTTTCCTCTCCCTCCTTGTCCTGATGTTCTTGATCTCTTGGTGGATTTCAGCAGTGACCTTGCCAATGATATTTTTGGCATCTCAATTGTTTTCCTCATGTTTCTTCTTCCATGTGCTTTTGGTGACCTCAGCATCATGCTTGGACTCCCACCACTTCCTCTTTCAATTGCTTCCACTGCTTTTGGCTTCTGGGAGAGCTCCCCACAGCTCCCTCCTTCCTGCACTGGGCAGCTGGGAATAATCTGCTTCTCATGCCTCCTTTTCCTCTTTCCTGCACAGTCACAACACTCAGTCAATGACACTGTTTTCCTTGCAGATGTCTCCTTATTCCACCTGGCTGTGAATAGCCTTTTCTGCTTCACACATGGGAACCAAGGACATGGAAATTATACATTTTCAGTATTCACTAGGGACAGAAGCTGGCAAGGGATTTACAGTCAAGTCCTTAATAATCTGTTCTAAATCAGACTGCAGGGCTCCACCCTTCTCCTCCTCCTTTATCTTGGCCTGTCCATCACTCTCCATGCAAACAACCACACTCTTTTTGTCTCCCATGCATGTTTCTTTCCCATCTCTTCAACTGGGAGGTCTTCTGTGTCCTTCCTTCAGCTTTTGGGGCTTCAAGGCTCTGCCCTTGCTTCCACCCTCTTTTCTTTCTGTATCATTTATTATACAGAATATGATGCAATCCCCCAGCGAGAATATTACTGTTACTCATCATCTGACAGCTCTATTGGTGAAACATCCATTTCTCTGGCTTTGACTTGACTAAAGCAATCCTGCCCTCACGCTTTCATAAGGCTACTGCTGCAGAGACCCACATCCCTAGCCCATAACCCTGACACTTCACTATTGCTCTGACAACTATTGTTCCTTTATCTCATTCTGCTCTGTGGATGGGTTTTTATCTTGAAAAAGTAAAGTATTCTTTTTGTTTTGTCCTTACACAGCATGTACCACAGTGGAGCTCCAGTCCATAGTGGGAGGCTCAAAGCGCTGTCGCTAATCAAAGTGATAAAATGATAAGTACACTGAAACTGGCAGTAGGTGTAACCAGCCTGATGTAGTTTGTCTCTCCTGCTCTCACACAGGTTCTCAAAACTGACTGACAATGCCGCTGCCAGTGAGGAGATTTCAGATTCACAAGCCATAGTAACCAGCAGTGGGGACAGCAAGGTAGTGGATAATTGTGTACCCAGCCTTCAGGTCTGGTATCTCTACACTTACCTGCATAATTAATTTACACAGATTAAAAAACCCACCAGGTACCTCTACAACAGTTATATTCAACAGGCTGCAGGCAGCTGGGTTCTTACCATCTCAAATGTCTTCCTAAGGCCGCTGTCAGTGAGGAAGCCTACCCTTACTTTGGCTATAAACTACACTTTTCCTTCATAAATCTCTTCTCCCATCATCACTCTTCCTGAATACTTGCTAGAAATGATGGAAAAACAGAGATATTGTTTTACAAAATAAAGCTGAGTTTGAAATGGAGCTCATTTGACTGAGTTTGAAATGGAGCTCTTCTTTTTCCTCAAATCCTCCTTTTTGTTTTACTGGATTTTACCACAAGCACTTATCTTAACCAACCCCCTTTTCCCATTAAACGATACATTTGTAAGATTTTCATTGAGATGCCAGATGATGCAGAGAAAACAGCTGCAGCATGAACATCTTCCAGAAGAAGAAAATGTGTTGCTTGCCTTTTGCAGATCTGAGCAGCTCTGTGCGCAGTCCTCTTTCTTTTTCCTCCTCCTGTCTGGTGGCTCAAGGGGAAGGCAGCAACCCTCCATGTTCATCTAGCAACCTTCAACATGAGTGCCAGAGGTGTATTTGGTGTTAGGAGCAAAAGGGCAGCTGGAATCAGATATCGGTGACAGTATTTGTGGTGCAGCATGTGGCAATGTGCAGTAGAAAAAATGTATGGGGGAAAGGAGGGGGAAAAGGGACGAGGAAGAAGAAAGGTGTCTTTTGACATCAGTAAATATTTGAAGTAAATATAAGATTAATTTTGCGATCTATCCCTTTATGACAGTGATGCCGGATGTGGCTTGTTTGATTTTCATCTGCCAAATCCAACAAATGCTATCGGGGTGGAATTTGGCCATACTTGCAGTATTCCAGTAAAGAAACAATGGTCTAGCTAAGGGTAAGGAAAAAAAAAAAAAAACCCAACACATTACAGCAATCTTAGGAGTTTGTGGGAAGAAACATAAGAAACACTAGGACATGAATAGCAAAAAGGGGAAAAAAAGCAACCAAGAAGAAAGCATATAAATATTTAAAGAAAGGAAATGTCATCAATATACTGGAGCAATGAAAACTACAGAAAAATAATGGGTCGATAAATAGAGCTCTTGGGGAAAAAAAGTGACAGAGGAACTAAATGTTTTCCTTGCCTTTGAATTAGTTAAGAAAATATATTAACAATAAACCCATGGAGGACATGTGTGAGTATTAATGAGCACGAACTGGAGATTACTGAGATTAATGAAAGAATGCAAAAGAGCCTGTCATGTAGGATGCAGATACAAAATGCCAGGAAAGTATGAGTTAATCCACAGTTAATATTGGAGATTAGGGATCAAACAGTTGGACCATAAACTGTACATTCTGAGAGAATTATTTATTAATTGTGAGTCAGAAGACTTTTTTGAGAGGCGAATCATGACAGATGTGGGTTTTCTTCAGCAAATAACTTGCTTTTGGAAAGATGAGGTAAAATTGAACTGGATTCTCAGTAAACTTCAAATCATGTGGATGAGACAGCCAGGGGTGCCTTTAAAAGCCTGTCCCAACAGAGAGAGCCTTGGTTCACATGAAGGTCAGAGTTCAATACTATCGGTCCTGATTTTCTCAGGGATAATACAGAATGAATGAGGAAGCACCAAAAATTTGCTATGGATGAATTAAATAATAAAAGCGTGATAAGATTTTTGGTGGGCCACAGAATTAAATTTCAGAGTAAATGCCAAGTGGTTTCTAAGAAACAAACAAAAACAATTCATAGGTAAGTGGATGCTGAAGTGAAATCCAATTTTCTTTGCAAGAATCGGTAAAGCGGAAGTTCTCTCTTTGTCTGTCAGAAAACAATTACTTTTGGAGCCACATTATTACTGATTCTGATGCAAGAATAATGTGCAAAACTTATTTGGAAATTATATGTCTCTTAATCACTAACATTTAACTAACCACTAAAACAGAGTGGTTAAGAGACATGCAATGCTGTACATCTTAATTAGTATAGTAACCTGAGCAACAATAAAAGTCTCTGAGCTACAAAGGAATAGCCATAACACCAATCTCACTTTTGCTGCCATAAACTGGAAGTATTTCTAATGAAACAAAGAAACAAACAAAATGTTGATGCATATATGTGTATATGGGGCCTGGTTTTGTATGATTGTGTAATTAGAGAACATAGTCTCTCCCCAAGGATATAAAAAGGAAAACTGTAAACTTAATTATGGTATTTTTTAATTCCTTTTTACCAACAGAATAATTATCTTCTAGTAAGTTCTGTGTTAAGGGAAGGTAATGACAAGAGCTAATGAGTTGCAGACAAACAAAACCATACAAAATGGGGCTGAAGAAAAGCAAGAAGGGACAAGACAAACTGCAACCCTTTCTGTGATGTTGCATGTTTAAGCAAGAATTTCTAATTGAGGTCATTTCACTCACCAGAATTAGAACACCAGCCGAGGGGAAGGCGGAATATGTATCTAAATAATTTAAGGAGGATTATTTTACATAGAGAGCAATCAGGAGGTGACACAGATATTCAGCAGAAATGGAGAGGTCAGACAGTGCCGATATGAGCAAAATCCTGCCATCCACATGGAGCTTTAACTGATGCACCTTTGAGGTTAGCCAAGAACCCAGAGTACTATGGGGAGCAAATAATTTGTCAACCATCACATTTTTCTTGCAAGCTGGCTATACAGGGCCATTCGTATTATATTGATTTCTGGGAGTGCTTTTGCTCTGCTTTGGCACATGTTTTCCACATTCACAGGCCATAAAAACCAGATAGAGTCATAAGCTTTGTAAATGTTATTATATAAATTGTATTGTTTATAAAAGAGGAAAAAAGAATTCAGATTCACATTTTCCAACCAGTTTTATGATAGAGAAATGCCAGATCTGTCATCAAAGTCCCCCCAGCAGTAAGAAAACATGGCAGAAACATTTCAAATGGCAGAAAACTGTGCAATTATGGAGACTTCACCTTCCACAGAAGGGCTGGCAAAGTTGTATTTGTTCTTGCCTGTGTGAAGCCACTGACAAGCAATTATTGTGGAATTTTCTAGGGCTTACCTGAAAAAATAAAAACCAAATCAATTTTGATTAAGTCATCTTATGTTTGGAGAAAGAAAGTCTCGGTTCCTGATTTACAAAGCCATGAAGTGGTACGAAAAGCTAATATCCATCAAAATTCAGGAAAAAGGTTTACGAAATTTCATTATGAAACTTAGTATTTGTTTACTTTTCAGCTTTCACTTAGAGCCTCCAACCATCTTCAACATGTCATGCATCATGTTATCCCCCTTTCACAGTGCTTAAATTTAAGCAAGGGAAGAGTTTCCATGGACTGCCTGCCACCCCAGCAAGAGAGCTTGAAACATGAACTAGCATGGAGTGTCCTTCCCTTGACTTCCCTGCTGTGCTCTCCGTACAATGCTGCCTCCTGTTAGCTCCATGCTCACACGCACACAACATGCACAGGTGCAAACACTGAAAAGAAGGGACCCCTCTCTCAAGGAACAGCCTATTGAGGCTGACCGACTTTGCATTTAGACTTCAGCCGCCTTGGCCTCCACCCAGTGCCTGCTTCCAAAGAGCTGGGAAACCAAATCAATATTGTCTATAACTTCTCAGCTTGGCAAAGGCACGCACAAGAAACAGGCACTTTGTCTGCTTCTTCAGAAAGAAATAATCCTGCACCACCGAAGAGCATTTCTTCTGCCTTTCATTCTTTGACTTAATTGAATCCTGGCTTTGTCCTTTATTGCTGTTATAGAAATAACTGAGACAGAAGTGTTGTGTAGCAGTCTAAGCAGGAAAAACCAATTACAAAATTGTAATCCAAATCCTAACATACTTTGCTTGGTCAAATCTTAATCCAGCTCCTATAGAAGTCAAAGAGTTTTCCTAGATGGTCAGGAATTAGGCTGGACGGTAAAGATCTCTGCTTACTATCAGTCTGCAAGCTAGCTGTGTTTAATACTTTTATCTGAAATAAATTATAAAAATCATCGAAGACAATGTTTTTATCTGACCTTAAAAATGAGGGAGTATGAAGTACTGAGGGAGAGAACTCATTTTATACATACCAGTCTGGGCAGTTTGTAGGGGCCAGATCATGTCTGTAGGAACAAAGAACATGGTGACCGTTAAAAGCTGGATGGCAAGATATTCAAAAGGATGGCTGTGATCAGCCTGGACATGCAGCTGAGCATCCGGTGCAATAGTTATGTGGAGGACAAAAGGAAATATCAAGAAGGTGGAGGAATCATCTGTATAAAGCCAGTGAAACTATCACAGTAATACTGTGCCCATTTCAGACATTTACATATAAATGTGTTGGTTAGGTATGCAGAAGGGATCAGTAGGCCAACCTGGACTCCTGAGGTCTCCATGGGTTACTTCTAGAAGGTCTGTAAAAGAGCACAAAGAGAGCAGTAGGCATATGGAAATTTCTAAAAGTCCATTTACTGTAAAAGGTGAAAATGGCTGTTCCAGTTTGACCTCCTATATAACAGACCTTTATGTGCTCTCTCAAACAAAAGATTTACAGCAATAAAGAGTCTGCTAAAAACCTTAGGAAGCAGACAGATGGATAAGAACTCCCAGTGTTAAAAAGAGTGAACCTTATCTCAAAATGGAGCCTTGTAACTTCAGCTCCAAACTGTTGGATCTTGTTAAACCTGTAGGGTGAGGAGACCTCTAGGATCAGATTTCTGTTCTTGGTGTAGCTACGTAGGCTTCAATCAAGTCCTTTCTGGGGTTGCTGTTACCCAAGGCAGCATCCCCCTTTTTGTAAGTGCAGCCTATTCATCTTCTCCCTGCAAGTACCACTTCACTTTTGGCTGTACTGAAGCACACAGTATTTGCAGGCTCGCATTTTAAGGCGTTATTCAGCTCAGTGGTGTGTCTTCTTCATTATCCTCACTCCACAACCTTTGGCAATAATTGTAGGTTTGCTTTTAGGCCTTTCATACAGCCAAGGGTTAAAGAGCACGGGCTAAGAAAGCCAGCAGTTGCATACCAAAGATGGCCCCACAGCTAACAGCAGGTTTCGGGCCCAGTTTGCTAACATATTTTTAATCCCATTTAAAATGACGTTACTTTGAATAATTCTCAATAAAAAAAGTTTCATTACAGTAACAAATACCTGAGAGAAATATGAATACATTACCCCCAACACCTCTGCCACCAAACAAATATAAGTGGTACCATGATGGTGTTGAACAATTTGTTTCCTTTAAGCCTAAACTGATATGCTGGAGGGAAGGGATGCCATCCAGAGGGACCTTGACACACTTGAGAGGTGGGCCAATGCCAACCTCATGAATTTCAACAATGTGAAATGCAAGGTCCTACACCTCGGTTGGGGCAATCCCAGGCACAGCTACAGGTTGGGCGGAGAAGAGATTCAGAGCAGCCCTGCAGAGAAGGACTTGGGGGTGTTGGTTGATGAGAAACTGAACATGAGCTGGCTTCCGTGTGCGCTTGCAGCCCAGAAAGCCAACCGTATCCTGGGCTGCATCAAAAGAAGCGTGACCAGCAGGTCAAAGGAGGTGATCCTGCCCCTCTACTCTGCTCTCGTGAGACTCCACTTGGAGTACTGTGTACAGTTCTGGTGTCCTCAAAATAAAAAGGACATGGAGCTGTTGGAGCAGGTCCAGAGGAGAGCCACGAGAATGATAAGGGGGCTGGAGCACCTCCTGTATGAAGACAGGCTGAGCAAGTTGGGGCTGTTCAGCCTGGAGAAGAGAAGGCTGCATGGAGACCTCATAGCAGCCTTCCAGTATCTGAAGGGGGCCTACAAGGATGAAGGGGAGGGACTCTTCGTTAGGGACTGTAGTGGCAGGACAAGGGATAATGGGTTTAAACAGTGGAAGTTCAGGTTAGATATAAGGAAGAAGTTCTCTACTGTGAGGATGGTGAGGCACTGGCATAAGTTGCCCAAAAAAGTGGTAAATGCTCTATCCGAGGCAGTGTTCAAGGCCAGGCTGGACAGAGCCTTGGGCAACATGGTCTAGTATGAGGCGTCCCTGCCCATGCAGGTGGGTTGGAACTATGTGATCTTAAGGTCCTTTCCAACCCAAACCATTCTATGATTCTATGATTCTACTGTATGGTTCTTTTTTTTCCTTGTTGTTAATGAAATCACGTTATTTTGCTCAGGCTCACTATGTCAGATTGATATGCCTATAATTACCAATATCTGTATCTTCTGTTTCTCCAGGCAAACAAGTATTTCTAGCATTCCCATGATTTACCAACTTTAATAGCCCACACATCTCCTCATCCAGCTCTTTAAAGCTCTTGCTGCAGCCAGATCTACTGGTTAAAAACAGCCAGCTTATTAGCTCTTGCTTTGCATATTGCCAAGTTACTGTTGGAAGAGAACAGATTTCATCTTCGCCCTCGGTGAATTCTTCATGCAGACTTTTCAAAAAAATGCTTGGAACAACAAGATATATTGAAACTATTTGCCATTTCTACATTAAAAACACATTTTTATAGACTAGTATCATTGTTAGGACTTATTGTATTAAGAGGCATACTAAAAATTTTGGTTTACTGCCATTCACTCTCTTGCCTTAGGTTCTTTTCTTGTGTCCTGTAACTTCACTAAGACACTTACTGGTTCCCCACCCTTCTAATTTATATTCATTACTACCTCTTTTCCCTCTGCATGTGTGTGCATTTGTATTCAGCTACATTTGCCTGTTTAAAGCCAGCCTGGTTCTTTTTACCGGCACAACCTTTTTTCCTCTTTCTTGGGCAGCTGTGTGGCTTTGGGGCATGCGGTAAGCGATTGTGTAAAATTCCCAATGACACTTCCCATTTTAAGACCATGAGAACATCTGGACAGGGTGTGATCAAAGGTCCATCTAGCAACCCTCCAGCAGTGGCCAGCTTGCCTGGAGTGCAAACAACCAAGCAGCACAAACACAGCCAGTGGCTCCCCTTCAACACCTCCTGGGCCCTAGGTGTCCCCCAGAGAGGTCTGAGCTGGTGGCAGAGACCTTTGAATCCCGCAGGGCTTGCTGGATCTTTCTTCCTTTCCTTTGCCCAGTCACTTTTGGAATCCGCATGGACTTTCAGCAGCCACACAGCCCACGTGACAGGAAACATCCGAGTTTGATTAGAGGATGGATAAAGAAGTGCCTCTTTTTGTTCCCTCTGTCTTTTCATTCAATGCCTCCTCATCACCGCACTCAGTCATTGCCATTCACATTTTCTGCATCATTTTCAGTTGTATTCTCTCGCCTTCCCTCCTCAATCGACTTCCTTCCAATCTGACAAAGCCTAGTCTATTTAATCACTCCTTGAATGAAATTATTTTCACCGTATCTGCGATCACTCTTCTTGTTCTGCTCTGAACCTTTCTACTTCTCCTTTACCTTTTTTGAGATGCAGGGAAACAAAACTGATTGTATTACTGTGATGTCTTGCATTTTAAATTTTTCTCCAGGATGATTTGGCTTTTAAAGGTTTTCAACTTCATGAATCTGGGCTTTTAAACTACAGAGTTTTTCTATGTTACTGACTTGGACTTTAGCTTCTTTGAATACAATAGAGACACTCAAGCCACCATCACTGTTCTCCAGCAAGCAGCAAGTTTCAGCTCTGTGCCCAGCGCACCCTTTTGCTGAGTTAATGCCTAATTTGGAGCTATGCAAGGCTGAATGCAGTCCCCAGGCAGGAAACTGCCAGCTATGGGTTTTGGCAATTCTAAGGAAATTTTGTTTCTGCCTCATAAAAGCAAAAAGCAGGAAAGGTTCAGATGGAAGCTGCAAGAATAATCAAAGATGGGACAGCCTGGCTGTACAGTAAAAGACTAGTGAAGCTTAATGCTTCTAGCTTATTCAAGAGAAGATAAAAGGTGACTAGATCCTGACTTATACACACCATTATGAAAGGGATTTCTGATGGCAGATGGATTTGTAATCTGGTGGTGTAAAGGTGTAGTAAGATCTCATAGCTGAAAGCCAAAGCAGGACAAATTCAGCTTAGAAACAAGACAAAAATGTTAGCAACAAGGGTAATTATCCAAACAGCTTAAAGGGTTGTACCAGATTCTGTAACACATGATGTTTTCAAATCATAATTAGCTGTCTTTTTAAAAGATGTGCTGTTGCTCAAGCAGAAATTATGGTCTCCATGCAGATATAATCAGAGACAGTTTTTAGCCTGTATTAAGCTAAAGGTCAATCTAGATGATCTTCATTACCCCCTTGGCCTTAAGATCCATGAATCTAGAAAAGTGGGGATAATGGCACATATTTAACTATCTTGTGTTTTGAATGAGAAAAATTGGGAGAATTGTTCACAGTGAATAACTGATTCTATACATTTAGGCAAATTTTTTGCTCATAACATATCTGGGAACAGACCATTAACTCCTCAAATCTGTTTTTCAGATGTGATGGACAGCTATCTTGCCCAGTATTTTACTTAGAATTTGTGAGCTGTGCTGCCTAATTGGCTAGCTAACAGGTAATGTGCTCATTCACCTCTGTGATTGATTAGCATGAAGGCAAAGCAGACAGGCATATTTAAACATTTCAAATTCAGTTCGAGTGAACATGTGTACGAACACGATTTTGAAATCCATGTTCCTTTAATCAAGCTCCACCGTGTCATGGCTACTGAGGAGTAGGCAGGAAAAACGTGTAAGCATCACTAAAGCAGATTCACCTATTTCAAACGCTAAGGTCTAATCAAGCCATAGTCAAAACATTAGCTTGCTCATCAGTTATTCAGGTCTAGGTCTAAGGATGCATTTGGTTTTGAAAATGAACAAGTTCCCAAGCCATTTAATTATACAGTAGGTAGTACAGTGAGGTCTTTCTAAGGGCTAATGTAATCGAAACAGCAAATACTCCAGATACTAGGTGTTAAAAAAATGACTGCTTTCACTTAATGTAGGTCAATATCCATAGGAGGAGGTACGGCACACTGGGAGATGAAACAAGTGCACAGGCAACTCACTTGGGTTGCAGTTAAATATTACAAAAACAAGACTGGAGTATTAAGATAGGGTAACCATAAAGAGGAACATCTGTTAAAGAAAAAAAATCTCTTTCAAAGGAGATCCTCTTTTGCTGATGAAACCCATCTAAATAATTTTAGGACCATGGAAAGACATCCCTGGTGGTGGTGAGGCAAGTGGTCCACTATGGAAAGAAGAGGGCTCCTCCAGGACCACAAAGCCAGTAAGTCATGCCTGTGATGCTGGACCACAAATGGAAGGCAGAGCAAAAGGAAAGAAATGTCTGTTCTTTAAGAACGTGTAACACAGTGCACTTATTGAACAAGTCTTTTCTTACCAAGCTGCTTGCTACTCATCTGCCTCCCCATCCAGCGCACACAGCTGCCCACACCTCCATCTGCAGGGCTTATCCTGCAGCCAGCACCCACTGCATCAGCTCCTGGGCAAAGAGGCCAGGCCACAGCAGGGGAGGGAGTTCTCCCTCCTGGCCAAACTCCAAGGGGCCTGCTAGCAACCTGGACCATCACCATGAATCAAAAAGATGGTCCCCCTGCAAGTGTTTGCTGTCTCTGGCACATCCATCCCACTGCCAGGAGGTGTAACCATGATGCATACAGACATGACTGAGCTGGTCGTGGTCAGTTGTGAAAGCACAGGGAGGTACCCAGACCACCAGCGAACACTGACAACCCACAGTGAAGCTTGTGCTTCTGCAGCATCGGATTTTGCAGCCCACCCTGAACTACAAGCAGTCTGGGTATTGTGACACCTACTTCAATGCTGTATTCCAGCTGCAGCGTGGAGATACCCTGCACAGAAGCCAAATGCCTGCAGATGATTACAGAAGCACAGTCAAGTGCGATTAACAGTCGTTTGGCCTGCAGTGAGCTTGCAAAATGAGCACAGTTTATATTACACAGAGACGACAGGGAGCAGTGGTGAAGGCTGTGATAGGCAGGGGGGAGTAGCTGACTGTGTCAGGGGCCACTTCATTTTTCACCTGTTAGACGGCTTCCCTATTACATCTCCAGCCTGGTGTGGAAATTACGCTTGTTCTGTGCCTTCAGTTCAATGCCAAATTGGAGGCAATATATGGCTGTCCTACTTCCATGCGTTTTCTCATGGGAGATGTGAACATCAGTTACAATACTGCTTGGCACTGCCAGCACCTGGGGGGAGTGGTACCCCCTGATGCTCAGTAAAAATGTGACGGTTTGTACCAGACTAATGTTTGCTCTGTCGGTGTCAAGAACTGTAAGAGCATCTGTGCTCCTGGAGATACGCCGTGGTAAGCAAACAAGAAATAATGCAATCATTTCCTTTCTCCCCACCCATGAAAACAAACTTCTGGGTCATAAAACCTTTGAGGTAACTGAGAAGTACCTGCGGAGGGCAGTGCCCAGCTCAGCCACTCAAGCACACCAGGCTGCCTCCTCTGCTCCCCAGGGATGGTGGCACACAGAGGCCACACAGCTGCTTCCTCATGTTTGGGAGGTGAAGCATTCAGGTGTCTGACCCATCACTGTGGGATCCTGTTTCTGCCCTGCAGAAGGAGGCTGCCTTTGAACCTGCGAACCTGCAGAAAACCACTGATGCCAGCGAAGTCTCTCTTGTCGTCTCCAGTAACAGTGTGAGGGCAGACATGGACCTTGATGAAAGGGCTGGCCTTCAATTCTTCCCCAGCAAAGAGAGCACTTACTGGCATGTGTGCAGCTGTTTGCAACCCATGTGTGCTTGCAGCACTGGCTAGTAAATGCCCATGCTGTCAG
Organism: Strigops habroptila; assembly: GCF_004027225.2. Lineage (NCBI taxonomy): Eukaryota > Metazoa > Chordata > Aves > Psittaciformes > Psittacidae > Strigops > Strigops habroptila. The sequence continues at coordinate 13,736,133 of NC_046359.1, forward strand.
GCCATACGTTGCTTTATTGCGGTGTGAGCAGCCAGGACAAAAACAACTGTCTCCACAGTGCGTTTCCAGCCAAGAGCAAAGCTGCCCTTCTATTTCCTTCTGGGTTTGGTGTTCGAATTAAGTGGAAGCTGGGTTAACCCCAGCTCTGAATGCTGAGCCACTAAAAAACTGTTTCATTGCCAAGAATAATGGTCAGGGTTTAAAGTGCTTTAAAACTGCCTGTTCTGCCTTCACCAGTGGTGGAACAGTGCTAAGTTTCTCAAAACGGGTTCAATCCTAGTCGTGACTGGGACTAACCTATGTAATGAGCCCTCTAAGAAAACAATCTCTCTTTTCCCCACATGTGAGCCAACCTCACAGAGGGCTGCAGATGTGGAAGGATTTGTGTGATAGGGAGGGAGGACTGGGTGCCTTCATCCTAAGAATAGGGCAGGGGTGGTTATGGTAGGCAAAAATTCAGATTCATGTCTAGTCTAAGTCCATTACAGCAACTCCTACCTGTTCTCCCTTTGCATTCATGAGGTTAACATGGGTGGTCTACAGGCCAGAAATGGGCTCCAGAAAAAGGCCACTCTTTTCCCTCCCTCCCTTTCTCCCTCCTTCCCTCCCTTCTTTCCTTCCCTGTGCTGACTCAGACCTTCAAAGCCAGCCCCGAGCTTTTTCTCTACTACAAGGCTGGGAAGAGCTGGCAGTTTAAAAACTCGTGGAATTTCATGGCTTCATTTTAGGGATTTGAAGGGTTGTTGCGCTTCAGTGGGCTCAGGTACAGCTTACTTGGGATCTCTTTATCTACCAAACCAATGAAGCTATTCCCACCAGGTGCTGTGTGAAGGCCAAGGAGATGGGAGGTACGAGTATGAGACCTGTTCTTTGATTAGTATGGTTTGTACATCAAGGTTTTATTAGCTTTTACTGCCCTGCTGACTGCTGCCTGCAATTGCTTCATGCTAGCCTCTTCTCTAACAGCTCCTCCGCTCTCTCTGCTTTCCTCCCCATTGCGTTTATGTGAACCTCTTTATTGTCAGCTCCAGTGAGATTGATCAAATTTGGCATCTGCTGCTGGACATTTCAGGTTTATTAAATCTGTTAAAAAAATTTTAACTCTGTAATGTGCTGAGGGCTGGGTAACAGTGGGGGAGCAAAGGGGGTGGCCCTGGGGTACCCGTGCACAGAGTCTGTGCTGGTTCAGTAACCATACTGGGGGGCAATTCCCAGGGGGTGAGCAGGAGGAGGGGCAGGGAGGTGATTTACGGGCTGGCCGTAGGCACACATGCATACCTGCCCATGTGTATTTGCCATATCCATGGATACATATTCTAGATATGCATACTCAGATATTTTTATGTCTTAATTAGTGCCTCCTTTTAAGTGTTATTATTCAATGGACTACTCTTATCTAAGTCATTGACCTGAAGCCTTTGAAAGGCCAAGGTTAAGGTGAGGAATAGTTCATCTCTGTGGTTTTTTTTCTCCCTTTATTCTAACCACAAGCACTCTTAGTCCACTGTTCATGAGCTCCAGGGACTCCAGGAGGTTTCTTGCCTGCTCCTGTTAGCCTTACATACAGCTTTTTTTCTTATCTGCCTGCACTTAGGCTTCTGCCTTCTGCTGAGCTGTGGAGAGCTCTCAGCTCCCCTCTGCAGGGGTCTGCCTCTCTTCGCTGGGTGCACAGGACCTCACCGCCAAACTGAGTTAAATACTTAAATAAATACCTCCAACATCTGCCTGTTAAAGATCTTGGTCTCTTTTTCTACAGCCCCATTCAAAAAGGTGTGCGTAGAACAGTTTTATAATATGGAAAATAAACATTGTTTTCCTCCTCCTTTCCCCTCCAGTGATTAAAACCTGGAAGAACTGGGGCATTTCGCTCCAGTATTCCCAGAAATCTGCTACTGAGCTGAAAAACTGCATGAAACTTTTCACATCAGGAAAAGCATGTGCTCCAGAAAGTTATGAGAATGTGAAAATGAGAGATAATCATGGAAAGTGCTTTAAACCTCACACAGAGTGGTCACTGTTCGCAATTTGCATAATAACCCTGGGAAATAGGCTATTATGCTTCATGGCAACAGCAATAATTAAATGCCAGAGCTGGTCATTACAAGAGTTAACCGCTGATTAATTAGTCTGTTCATATTAAAAATCAGGGTTGGCTTCACTAACTAATAAATTGCCTGCATACAGCTGTTACCAAAAAGATCATTTGTTAGATAATTGCTGAAGTCATTTTTAAATTGTTTTAATTAAGTTTCAGCAATTGGACTTCCCCCAGTTTATTTTCCCTTTTTTATGGAATGGGGAAGAAATAAACAGGCACTGTGTATGTGTAGGTAATATGGGGTAACAAAAGTATGACTGGAAATCCATAGGAAAACAAATACTCGTGATCCTCTTGTCCTCCCAAAGGCTTGTAGGAATCTAGAGAAAATTATATTTTAATTGTATTTTATTTACTTTGCTTCACGGAGATTTGGTTCCTACCTCACTCCACTTAGTAAATTCATAACAGGGACAGAGATGCTCAAGTCAGTAAATTTTTGTGTGCTCATTCAATTTATTATGTGTGATATTAGCCAGCCAGGTGATGTTGTGGGGGCCAGTTTACAGCTTGATGATAAAGCCTCACTTACAGCTTCGGGTCCTCTCTGGGAACCTGCAGCTTGCCTTTCTCTGCCTGCCCTCCAAGGAAGGCTCAGCCTGCTGCTGCCCCGAGCCTGGCAGGAGGCAAGGGCAGGGGCAGCTGTGCCCAGGGCAAGAGAAGAAAGGGGGCCAGGGCTGATGGTGACAGCAATACGGCTGCCTTCCCTGAATCAGCCTCCTGACATTGCCAATGTATCAGATCAAACAACCCTTGGCATGAGAGAGAGAAAAAAGTTCTTTTGTTCCTGGAAATTCAATTATAGGGGGCTTGCTGTAAAGGGCCTCTTTAATATGTTGCCCCTCTTCGCATTATCAGTCATTACTGTATAGCCTGCTCTTAAAGAAGACTCTTGGGCATCATCGCACAGGCCCTCTGCATTCTCCCCCCTATCCAGAAGGTCACTTTGTTAATGACTTCATTGATCCATACCTTTGCATGGTTCAATATGCTATTTTCTGCCATGTTATTTCAGTGGTGTGGAGCTCAGCTTTGGGACACAGTCATCCAGGCATGACACTTAAGTTTTGCTGAAATACAGTTGTTTGACAGCTTACTGGCTAAGGTTCAATCTTTAACATATTGGCAGGCTTCAGGTCCAGAATAGCAGTAGAGTAATAAGGCCAGAAAGTCTGAAAAGCGGGAATAATCACATTCTGTTATCACTTACAGGGTTAAATATTTGCACCACACCTAAAATACAGGCATATATATACCTCACTTGTCCAGAAGACAAACACAACCATCTAATCCATAAATTCACATCAAAAGTTTCCTCCCATACCGAACATTCAATTACATTCAATTTATAGCCGTAATCCACCTGTGTGGCTCTGCTAATATTAGTTCTTACAGCCGTTTTTCTTTCCTCTTAAGAAAATGTGATTGCTTTTTAATTGAGAAACAGCCTCATTGGGAATGGCAAACCCAGAGTTATATCCCCTAAAGATTTCAAAGCATGCAATGCACTCACCAGTGGTGTGAGCAGTGCAAACAAGAAACCTCCTGCTCAACCCTGCTTTTTTGAGCACATTGGTGTACCCACACTGGCACCTCCCATCTGAAGCACCCTTGAGCAGAACAACTACAAATACATCAATCAGAAAAAAATGCAGTTGGGTTTGAGGAGGAAGGGATGGACACTTCAGGAGAAGAGCTGAAGGGGCACCTGTGCACAGGGCCACATGCTTGCTCTCCTGCTAGGGGAAAATCTCCACTTGCCCTTTTCAGCCGAATGTTAGAAACTACCAGCGAGTGACTCCTGCTCTTCACAGAATCATAGAATCAACTAGGTTGGAAAAGACCTTTAAGATAATGAAGTCCAACCGTTACCCCAGGACTGCCAAGTCCACCACTAAACCATGTTACTAGGGGCCTCTATGTTCACCCCAGCGGTTAGACTTAATGAGAAGTCCCTTGTTCAGGTGATCCCATGATTTTTTCTGACAGACTCAGCCCTTGTCTCCTGACCTGGGCTGCGACTGTCAGTGAGACGGATGGGGTGTGATGGATTGTGGGGTGAATCTGATGCCATGTCTCATTAGTAGTATTGCTGCATTTAGTTTCAGCTTGTGTTCACTGGAACCTCCCTGTGGGGCTTTCAGCACAACTGCCCCATCAGATGGCTCCTCATGCCCAGCACATCCTGCCCGAGCAGCAGCCTGACTGTCAAGCCTCTGACAGTGCAAGGAAGAACACTCACTGTCAGTGTGATCTTCCACATCCCACTAGCAGAAGAGAAAAGATAGGAAGAGGGAGGAGAGGGCAGCCTGGTGCCACTGTGATCCATGACCGCATCAATGGACTCATGGAGGGTGCAGGTGTGGCTGGGCACCTTCGCTGTCTTGCAGAGTGCTTGATGCCCCTCTGCAGAGAAGCCACTGGCACAGCCAGGCAAGCTCCTCATAGGACACCCAGTGCCCCTGCTCACCCACAAACACTTTTGCCCTCCTTTAGGCTCCTAGTTGTCCTTCTGTTCACAGCACCATGACTAATCTGTGTCTCAATTCTCCTTCTTTACCACTCTGCCTTGCAAATGCTTCCTCTTACTGTTCCCGTTTCCCAGGTCCTTTTCTTGCACCCCTGCCCCCAGGCAGCTCTGTAGACCTCACACAGAAGCCGTCTAGACAAATCTGTTAGAACTTGGGAAGCACTTAGATGCTACCACAAGAGGTTAGGCAGGAAAGTTAATCAGGAAATTGCCATCCATACCCTCCACTGCACAGTTTGAATCATGGATTGCAAATAAGGCACGAGACGCACTCTGAATGATGAAGAGAAATGATGAAAAGTATGAAATAGCTGATCATGAGATCACAATTTATTTTGGACAGTGAATGTAAGAGAGGTTCCTGGGGAAAAATTAGTATTCAAGTACATAGGTACGAAATGAAAGATGATACAATAATACATATGGAAATGGGAATGAATATTGCCCAGGCAATCCTAAGTCTAACCATTCCTATATTCCAGGAGCTTAATTTTGCCATTTTAAAATCCTCTTACATCCAGAAGATCAAGGCCCTATTCTGTTAATTGCTTATATGGAAATGCTCCCAACGTGGAAAAGGAATTCTGTGACCAATAAAATAGCATTTCATGGTTTTGCTATTTTACTGAAGTTGGACTTGACTGTATAGCGGAGTGTTGGGTTTCAGCAATTTCTTTACTTTGGAGGAAAAGAGCTTTACTGAGCAAGAAAGAAAAAAAATCCCACAAAAAAACCTAGTCACATAAAACCTGTTCTTTACTTTTGGTATATTCAGCACTTTTCCTGAGTAAAGTTCACAGAACACTCACACGAATAAAGCAATTTTTTTTGTTTAATTGGATTGAGCCTGGAGAGAGAGGAAACCAAATAAATCTTTAAGAGGGGGCAGGGAGGAATGGCGGGAAAATACTTCAAGGTAAAGTGAAAAGTAGGTAACACTCTCATGGAAATTTTCTAAGGCAGAGTACTATTCTAAGGCTGGGTTATTTTCCTGGACTCACAGTTTTAAAGGCAGAAGGTGCCTGATCTTGTTCATAACACAGGTCACAGGATTTCATCCAGCTGATCCTGCTTTAGGACCATACCTGTGAGTGGCGAGCTGATCACAGGCAAGCTTTGCTCCAGCTGTCCAGACCAGTGGAATGAGGAGGATTCCAAGGCAGGCAGCAGGATTTCTGTGCCATCCCACCAGCATAGATCCATCCTATGCCACCACCAGAGGCTTCGAATTTGATTTGCTCCCCAGCAGTGAATTTCACACAGCCAGAATCCTTTTTGGGTTTAGAGGTTCTGGGAGCTGATGGAAAACTCAGAGTGCCCCATTAAGGGTACCTGCTGACTTCAGCACCCAGCTGGGAAACCTGATGGGTGCTGGGATGCAGCTGGACAGACTGCAATCCCTCCTTAGATCTGGAGGCCCCATCCCAGATGAAGACAGGCTAACTACCAATGTCTTTACATGCACTCAGGTAGGCTTCGACAACATTGGCTCAGGTATAGATCAGGACGAAACTCTGGTAGTTCAGGCTGCAATAACTACTATGGTTCCAGGCATATTTTTAGTACACAGCACCCTGGGCTCTAAGCTGCCATGATTTTATCGCCAGTGGTGTACAAATTGTCTGCATTAAGACTAGCTGCCGTTTATCTGCGATGGCCACAATCACAGTCCAGTAGCTTGCGTAGCTTTGCAACGATTCCTTTTCTTCTTTAGGTTAGCAATGAGAAGGAGTAGCTACCTGCTATGAGTAGGGTTTCTCCATGCTGTCTCACAGCTCAACCTCATTCAGGTACGCTAAGAAGAGCTATAGAATGGCAGACCCAGTGTGTAGTTTATGGGCTGGATGTTAAGCACCCCACACTCCTGTATTTCTGTTTGTTAATTCATTTCAGGGCTGTTGACTTCTCTGAGGATTTAACTACAGAAGAGCTGGTTGGAAGAAACATTCCCGTCGGTGTGCTCCTTTGCAGGGCTGGGAAAGGAGACAAGACCCTTGTAATAGTGAGGTATCATGACAGTGTAGGCAAACCCTGTCAGCCAGCAGGCAGCTTTTGGCCTCAAACGGAGCAGGGGAGTGTGACAGTGATACTTGCTTGAGTGCTTTGCACCTTCTAGTTACTACCTGCAAACGAGCTGTTGCAGACTGGTATCCTCATTACAATGATCAGAAGCTGCCAGTGTGCATGTCATGTTGGTGATCCCAGAGAGAAATCAGAAACTCAGCTGGAACAAAACCTGCTCTCCTCCGCAAGGGTGGATCCTCCAGAGCAGGATGGAAATACACCAATGGCATGCTGTGATTCGACACAGCAAAAACAGCTACTGTCCAGGCTGGATGTGAGCTGGATGTGGTTGAAGAGGAAGTCAGGATGTGGACTTGTTAATCCAGCATGTTCAAAAGCACTATAAAAATAGACTAGGAGATAGTTTATTTACAAATGAGATGTTATTTTTAGCACTGGGGAGAAAGGAAGTGCAGAAGGCTGTGACACTTCTTCACACTTGCTCATTTACCCAGGCTTCCCCCAGAGAGACCAGCAGCCAACACAGGCTAGTACAGAAGGTTTGCAGTGGGAGAGCCAGTTTATACAATTTGCTTAAGGAAAGAAGGTCTTTTGTGGCACTTGGTGCAGAACAAAAACATGTTGTTCTTCAGTACGGGGCGAGCTATCTCAGGCAAATGCTACCTATTCAACAAGGAGATGAAGAGGACCAGATGGAAAGATGAATTTCCTTTTCTAGGATCCAAGAGAGTGGGCTGATGCTGTTGCAAGCGGAGATGAAGGCTGAGTTGGAGAGTGAGGATCTGGCTGCAGATCTAAAATTTGCTGGGTGGAGGGGGAGAGAAGTGCTGGCCCAAATGTTTATAGAGAAACTGTAAGATGAAGAAAACTAAAGATACTTCACTGTAGCTTTGACCTTCAGCACAGTAACACCTGCCTTCCATCTGTGTGTTTCTTAAGTGAAGATGCTTTTGCCTTAAAGAACACAGACGGGAACACCCCACCCCACATTTTGGTGAGAGAGTGGTTTTCACTTGTTGACCATGGCAGTTCAGCTGTCAGAGTATCTCTGTGCCAGCATGCAGGCCTATCCTCTCTGACCAGGTATGCCCCTCAGGTGAGAACAGTCACAGCTTACAGCTACACCAGTCTTTTATTTGCCTGTGATGCCCCAGTTCCCCCCCATCCCTGTCTCCTGCCATACACCAGATCTTCCAGCTCTGTCTGTAACCCTTGCCACTGGCTGTGCCTCACCTCTGCACCCTCCTGACATGAGCGCATCCTCAAAATCTTTCCTCACCAGCTCATGTTTCCTGCAGTATCCCCATGGGGTCATTCCTATCACTCTTCCCCAGCCGAGAAGCATTTCACTTCACCTTCCTGCTGACAGGTAGTGTGTCTGTGCTGCACACTGCTCGGCACTGACACGGGTTGGTCTGCTCCCCTCCCGTCCTCCCCACATAGCCACATTTCAGAGGCAGCTGTACGGCTTTTTATAGATGGGACTTAATGTCACTTGATGGACCACAGCGCTATTTTTGTGCCAAGTTAGCAGAGGCTTAGTATTCTGCGCATGTGAGTGCTTCACCCAAGACTAGTTGCTGAAATATAAATACCACTCAACCAAAGTTATTTAGAACTTCAGTTGGATTGACCTGATCTGAGCCAATTATTTTCCCCGACAGAATTAATTAGACTGCATATAAAGGGAGTGAGATGTGAAAGACGGGTCTGCGGAATTACTTATTCCATTAACAGTTGGTTGGGGGAAAAAAAAAAAGAGGAGTCTCTGTCCTTGACTTGGCTTTGTCACGGCCTCATCAAGAAGACGGGAATCAGGGTTTTCACATGGGAAGCTACTCTGCTGGCAACCACAGTTCGCTTGATGCTAGTTTGCATCAACAAGCTTCCTGCTCTCTTATAGTCATGATGATAAGGGCTGGCTGTTTAAATGCTGTTGCAGAATCCAGACTCCCTCCCTGCTCAGAACAACTGTTGCTCAGACCTCCTCTGCGGAGTTTATTGCCAAAGAGGGCAAAATGTAAATAGTTTGCAGCAGGTACGCAAGCAGGCACTTCTTCACTGAATATTACTTGGAGAGGAGCCAGGCAGTGCCTGTACACAAAGCTGGGGGAGCAGCTTTTCAAGCATGGGAGAAAAGTAGGACTGGCTTCAAACGCAATGATTATTTTACGGGAATAACTCCAGCAAGGTGGGGAGAGTTTCCCTGGGACTCCTTTCTCCTCCGGAGCTCACAAAAAAAGTGAGAGCAGCCCTGCAGCTCCAGTCCTATGTGAATACTTGGCTCTTGCACGACACACATACATCCCAGTACCTTAGGACGGACAATGCCTATTTTTCTTTTAAATATAGAGCATGATATAAAGGTGCAACTGACACATAGGGCTGGGGCCAGCTTCCTCGGGAGAGGAGTTCATGCTGTCCCACTGAGCCTCCCTGTGCCCATGCCATGGCTGCTCCAGTGCTTTCATGCTTCCATGCAAGATCAGTGGTCTGGTTGTGCCTGGGTTTGTAGGGACTGGGGAACAATCCCCAGCCCCAAGAGCTGACAGTTTACATCTCACAGCCCATAAACTCTGGCCCTCTCCATTCACCATCCTCCCTGGCAAAAAACACCGGGACTTTCCCTGCATAAAACACTGTCCCTGGTGCTACAGTCAGACAGTGGGGTTGTCTACATCAGCAGATGAGTTGCTTGTGCTCTCTTCCCAAAACAATTTCTTTCCGATCTCAGAGCCTAGGTGTCCAGCCTTGTGCGAAGGGAGACTGGGAAGCCAGGGAAGTCACCACTTTGTCTCTGCAAACAGCTTCACCTTCAACGCAGTTTCATCCCAGCATGATTCTTCCTCCACTGGCTCCTTGGATGTAACTCCTCACTGGTACATTAGTGTGAACAAAGCAGTGACCTTCAAAGCATCTGATGGTGTAAAACATATTGCACATAACCCTGTGACACCCATTCCCAGACTGCAGGGCAGACACAGCACAGGGTTGCCACTGCCACCTCTGCCAGGGACAGACAGAGCTTGGGGCTCTGCTGTGATACAGCAGAAATGAAAAGTAGTACTTCCTATATTGTGGGGTTATTTTAAGCACCGGTATCTTGTTTCCTGAGTCACACTAATGCTTTGCAGTTAACTGTGCTCTGGGTAGGAGGAATGGACTATATAGTCTCCCAAAATCTCTCCCCAGTCCCATAGCCCAGCTTGAGAAGGAGATCAGAGGGATCTTGTGAGGTGTTTGACTCCATCCCCTACAGCCTCTTACCTGCTCTGGAAAACTTTCAGTGAATGCAATTCTGCAATATCCTTCCTTCCTTCATGCCGAGGGCTTACAGCTCTCCTACAGGCTTTTGTTACACCTAATCTAAAGATATGTGGCTATATATTAAGCCAATTATTTCTCATCCTACTTCTAGGAGACAGGAAGGAAAGTAAAAACAGTCCTCTATGTATTGAAAGGTTTGTGATTCCCCTCAGTCATCTGCTTTCTAGACAATACCAAAGTCCCACTTCTGTTGTGCCTTCTGAAACTTCCTTTTTTTGTTTCTTTGCCCAGATTGTCTCTGACATGATATCCAAATCTGGACACATTGTGCCAGGTGGGATCTTAGCAGCGCTGGGTGGAGTGGCATAAGTAGCTCTCATACTGCCTGCCTGTTAACACCTCCTACCCGAAAATTCACCTTTCTCAAAACACCAACATATTATTGGCTTGCTCAGTTTGCAGTGCACCAAAAGCCCAGCTCCTGTTCTTCAGTGCTGCTGTCTCAGCACTTATTGTGCAATCTGGTTTTATGCATTTGATTTCTATGTGTGGTACTTCCAACTTGTCTCAAAATAATTCCATCTCGCTGGGTCCAGATCATTTCTCTAGCTCATCGAGATCACTCTTTTTCTGATTATGTCCTCCAAACTCATTATAGCTCCTTCCCAGCTTGATGCCTGCTTTCCATCATCTACCCTGATAATGAAGACAGTGAACAGAAATAGTCCCAAGGAAAAAATTCCCTCAAGGAACTCAACTTCGAATGCCTTCTCAATTTGACAAGAGACCATAGCAAACCAGTCAGTACATTTTTTCAGCCACTTGAACATGACTTCATGGTGATTTCTTTCCTAATGAAGATTCACCAAAAGAACTATTGAATACTTCAAACACCTCTTCATCATGTTTTATCTGTTCTCTGTGTCCATTAAAGAATGGAGTTAAGAGTTCCCTTTGCCTTAATCCTGTTCCTCATACATTCAGAAAAACTGTTTATGTTGCCTTGTTGACTTGGTTTTATTCTTTGCAAGACTTTTTTGGGGGATTTCAAGTAATGAAGTGCTCCTGATGCAGCTATATAGGGTTTACTGTAAGCTCTATTGCTTGTCTGCACTGAGACAAGATGCTGAATTGCTTGCAATATAGCCACCAGCTCTCTGCACTACTTCACACAGAGTTTCTTCCCAAGAGACTCTGCCTAATTGCTCCCTGAATTTGCTGAAATCTGCTTTTTTTCAAGTCCATGTTTTCATTCTGGCATCCTTAGACCCTGAAATAGCCAGTGATTTGTTCCCTGTCCCCGGGTTCAGCAGATGAAGCAGATATGGAGAATGTCCAATTCTCATTTCGCAAATTGGCCCCCTCCAGGATGGAGATGGATGGGCAGGATAATCTAAAAACGGCTGGACTCTTTGCTGTGCCTGATCTGTAGGTGATTTTCTGACTTTGACTTTCAGTGTTTCAAATCTAGTGGCCTTTGTGAGCACAATAAAGAAAGGGGGGAAAATGCTATCAGTTGAGGGAGGGGGACATAAAAGGTCTTCCGGGACATAACTGAAAGTTATGTTTTAATTTGTTCTTTGAGAGATAGACATGACTAGCAGCAATTAGACGAGATTACTGGCTAAACTGGGCAGCTGCCAGAATGGACAGAACATAATTTGGCATATCCAAATCAGCTATCATGGGACAGGAAGTTGGAATTAATCTAGTGGGACCAGAAATCATCCAGAGACTTTAACATTAAATGAGAAATGTTTATTCTAACATAACATTAAAATCAGGAATGAAAACCACAAAGCAAGTCAGGAAATTCACTGACCAAGTCCCTTTAGCTAACTTTTCATATGAGTGCACTAAATAGAGGAGGCATGTAGCTTTTGGTGCCTCATAATATATCACTGGCATTGCGACAGTGAGAGAAGCTCTTTGTTTGGAGTTTCAGGGGAACAAGGGAAATGTTGACTTTTTCTTAACAAATAAGGGTTAAATACTGCAAAATGAGGTTTAGAAATATTTCCAAACTTAATTATAGTATTTTATCAACTTATAGAGGAAAAATTACATATGTGACTTTCTCAGGAACACTGGCAATGAGCCACATAACAAAAATACTCTCTTGCACATACATCAAGAGGAGACCAAGTGTGCTTATGATGCATATATTAATTCTTCCTAGACAGCACAGCCACTGCTCCAGTGAGGTTCGCAAGCCTGACCCTGAAAGCTGTTGATTACCTACCAGTAACTTCAGCAAACTTCAGGAAGAAATACAGACGGCGAGTGACTTAACTATGTTACCTGGGAATTTTGACAGCCACTTGGGCACCTGGATACTTTTACAAACCTAGACCACTTTCTCCATATCTCTAGCAATGAGTTTTATTCAGATGGGGGTCTCAACATCTGATCAGAGAAGGGCCATTCCAGTTCAGGGAGGATTTCAATGAGTGAAAATGTTGTCTCTTCCAGAGTTAGAAATTGCTGCTTCAGTGGTGGCAGAGCACCTTTAGCAAACCTATCAGCTGAGCTACAAAGAGGTTTGTCAGGGCTTTTCTAAGCAGCTGTACTAATTTGGAGTAAGGAGTAACCTGGCTTTCTGATGTAATTGCTTTTCTGTTCTCTCTCCCTATCTCTTTTTCAGAGGCCAGGTTTGCAAGCAGCTTGGCCTGTTTCTCATTTTCATGCCAAATTGCTTCTTCACATCCGTCCCCTCCTCCAGGCTGAAAAGGAGTATGTGGAGGAGACCGTCAGGCTAATGTTTTCTGACAGCCCTACACAGCATAGGGCTGGGGGCTCACTGACTGCTTTCAAAGGAAAATAAAGCCCAGCCAGGCTGCCTTTCAACCAAAAGCCCTGCCTCAACAGGCTGCCTGCCCAAAGGACAGGGTAGAGCAGAACTGGATCTGGCAGCAGCCTGCCACTTCCCTGAAATGCATAGGCTGAACCAGAGCAGGACCAGAGGGGAGATGTTGCAAAAGTTTAGGTCAGCCCCAAATTATTGGTTAGGTGGCAGCAAACCATTCCTTCAGCCCAGCTCCTCAGGCCTGCCCAGGGACAGACAGCAAGGGGATAGGAGGACACAATGCTCAAGGCTGGTTTGAGCCTGCCCTTGGCTCTGCTTGCAGCTGTAGCATGCTTGGTCACCAGTCCTGCTAAACTGACAGCCAGCCATGCTCTGCCACAAGTTAATTTATTATATAGACAAGGCCACATACACCACATACACCAAGAATGCACACCCTGAGCTGCAGTTGTATGTTTAGACTACATTCACAGTGGGTTAAGTCTGAGGACATGGACTCCCAGAGAAGATGTCAACCCATAAGACTGGAAATGGACTTACAGTCATGCATATGTTTTCAGGCTGTGTAAGTGTGAGGTATACACCTCATCTTCCTTTCACCGGAGTAAGGGTGTGAATGTGGGATATGTCCATAAAGTAGGTGATGGGCTTTAAGTTGACTCTCCAACTTGTTCCTAGTAGGATGTTCGTTTGCCCTTATCCTCTGGGTCCTTGAATTTGACGCTTGCTTGTCTTATAGAGTAATTTGCATTTTGGTATATGAGTCCAAGAAAGAATAATAGCATTTTACTTGTGTAAATGACTATAAAGTGCACCAGGGAAGGGGAAATTAGACTCTTATCTTTTGAAAGAATATTAAAATAAAACAGAGGAAACTTTGGACTTGAGCCAAAGGATATTTCCTTATTTTGAATTTAAAATACTAAAAGAGCATGGTATTAAAAATCATAATTATGGAAGTAAAAGCTTTAGCTAAGGTTGTGTTGCTAAATATTCAAAATGACCTTCTGAGCAAAAGCTTACCCCTTAAAAAAAACCTCAAAAATTAATGTATTCATTACAGTACTCAAAAGATTTCCATTTCAATTTATTGTCAAGGTTGAGAGGTTCTGAATAGGACTCCTGGGGAAAAGGGCAACTTTGCTATTAAAAAGATAGCACTTTACTGCCTGAAAGCGATTTCCAAAAACACTGACTAATTCAGCCACAGAATAACACGGTGGCACAGGACAGCTGTGGTTCCCCTTCCAATTCCCATTTCATAGTTGGGAAGCTGAGGCACAGATGCTGAATACCTTTTACAAAGCAACAGTCAATGACAAGGCAGGATTTGGACAGAATTCCTATACTCCAAGTATGAGCAGGCTATGAAGACTCCACACAGGTTATCAAGAACTTCCCTAAATGCCTCGTAGTAGTCAGAACAATCCTAATTCTGCCTTCTGGTAGTGAAAGGGTGAAAAACTATCTCAGGGGGAGGAAGAACTTTTTCTTCATGACTCATATGGACCATTTGGATTCAAGTGGTTTTATTTATTTTTTTGCATTAAGGAAAAAAAGTCACCCACACAAAAGCTGTAGATGCCCAAAGAATCCATTTGACTAGCTGCAGTATCCATTGCTTCCCTTCTGCTCATGGAGAAGACTCAGCCTAGCTCCTGAGCAGAGGTTTCTGCACAATGAGTTTTCTGTGACTCTTCCTGGGTCCTTAAGCCTAGAAGTGCCAACTGGAGGAAGACTATGGCCCCAAATGCAGTTCTGTGAGGAGAAAAGGCTGTGAACAGCAGCTCTGGAAGCTGCTGGCTCAATCACCCATGTGTTGGACAATGTGGAGGATGCAATGAAAGTCGGAGTTTGTCCAAAAACCACGCAATTGCTGAGCTTTGAGAACAAATCAAGCAACAGACAAGGAAAATGTGATTTCCTTCAAAATCTTCAAAAAAGACCTGCCATTTTAGGTTTGTACTGGGTTTATGTGACAAGGTTTTGGTAGTGAGGGGGAGGCGACAGGGATGGCTTCTGTGAGGAGCAACTAGAACCTTCCTCTACCTCCAGTAGAGCCAATGCCAGCTGGCTCCAAGACAAACCCTCTGCTGACCAAGGCTGAGCCCACCAGCAGCAGTGTTAGCACCTCTGGGATTACACAGTTAAGAAAGGGGAAAAGTTACTGCACAAGAGCAACTGCAGCTAGAGAGAGGAGTAAGAATATGTGAGAGAAATGGCCCTGCAGATACCAAGGTCGGTGAAGAAGGGGACAATATGCTCCAGGCACTGGAGCAGAGATTCCCCTGCAGCCCATGGTGCAGACCATGATGGCACAGACTGTCCCCCTGCAGCCACAGAGGTCCACGGTGGAACAAATACCTACCTGCAGCCCATGGAGGACCCCACACCGCAGCAAGGGAATGCCCAAAGGAGGCTGTGACACTGTGGAAAGCCCACGCTGGAGCAGGCTCATGGCAGGACCTGTGGCCCCATGGAGAAGGAGCCCACACTGGAGCTGATAGCACTTATGACCCTGCAGGGGACCCACGCTGGATCCTGAAGGACTGTACCCCATGGAAGGGACCCAGGCTGAGTAGTTCATGAAGAACTGCAGCCCTGGGGAAGGCCTTGCATGAGGATGTGTGAGTGTGGCTTAACCACATAACCCTCTAGTTGAGGTGAGCCATCTATCTCAGTTCAACTATTACTACATCAAGCTGAGAAGGAGAAAGAGACCCTGCACCAGTAAAGGACAGTTGTACAAGTGACTGTCAGTAAGGAACAGACTCTGAGGTCCAGATACAATTTCCTTCTTGATGGATCTAAACCCCAAACAGTGGAGGATCTTGATCTGAGCCAAGGGGATGTCTTTCATAGTCTTTCTTACGGAAAGGAAGAAAAGGGTTTTCCATCAACTCCTAGAGTTTACAGTTGGTAGTAACACTTTCAGCCAAACGTCCTGCACATTGTGGGCTATGGATTCTGCCTCTCTGCTGAGCCTGACTGTGTATGTTACCAGCTATGTCCAGATAAGGCTTCAGCTGACTCTTGACATGAAGGAACTCTCTGGACAGTGCAGATAAAAGGTGAATTTCTTTCTTTCCAGTTTTCTTGAGGTAGAAGACTGGGAGAAACTCTCATGGCCTAAATCAGCAGATTCACTAGCCTCTGAGATAAAGCTCTGCTAAGAAAAAGACTAGCAGGTCTGGAACATACCTAATAGTGTTTCTACAGACATTATTGTTTGGCCAGATACAATCTGATTTGATGAGTCACTACCACGTCCATTGCGCAAACAAACAGCAAAGTAGAACTCTTGTAGAAGTGGATGCAATTCCAGTGGCTTCACTGAGATCAAGCCTACCTCCCCCAGACTTGAATTGGACTAAATGCATGAGACATTGATAAGTGTCCTACAAAGAAAATACTCAGCAGCATCAAATTGCCTGCCCCATCAAATGGCTGCCCCATCCCTGGCAGTGTTCAAGGCGAGTTTGGACAGGGCTTTGAGCAACCTGGTCTAGTGGGAGGCGTCCCTGCCCATGGCAGGGGGGTTGGAACTGCATGATTCTTATGGTCCCTTCAAACCCAAACCAGCCCATGATTCTATGAAATTGTTCTATCAAAACTATGATAAGCACTTGATGGAAGTTGTGCATGCTTAAAAAATCCCTTGAAAGAATGTTCCCCAACAGGTAGGCAGTGCATTAATGAAAGCAAGTATTTCCCTCAAATTATGCCAGAGGAGAAGTTAATTACTGGGGGAATGAGGGAAGAAAAGCATCTCCACCTTCTGCAATCTCAGAGTACCGTGCTATTTTTGCCTCTTGAAATCTAATTTCCATGAAACATTTCTGCAGAGTGCATATTTTCTGAACATGAATTCCTTAGCAGCCTTGCTAATATAAATGCCATAATTCCAGAAAAAAGAGACAGTGCCCTGCTCCAAAGGCCTTTAACTTGGAAAGACTCTATTTCAAAGGGAACCTACAGCTCATGCCATGGCATTGTAAGTAACCACTGCCCAAGTGGGAGTCAGACTGACAGAGGGAGACTTAAAATCCCCAAAGGTAGATGGTGGGGAGGGCGCATATTATCTCCAGTGGCATAGGGTTATAAATATAATATACAAAATATAACTACAACTCCACTTTGATTTTAATGTTCTCTGCCGACTCATCCTGATGCCAAATTCTAGTGTAACATCGTGAACAGCATTTGCTTGTAGTTGGTTTCAGTCAGAGGAGTTTACAACAATAATGACGTAATCTGCAGAGCATTTCTACAAGTATCTGTATGCTTTGAGCACTGCCACTTGAACGTTCCCTGCTCTTCAACTCCTCTTCAATATCATTTTTATCCCATCTGCACCACTTTCCTGACCTCCTGCCACCCAGCAGATATCAGAAAAACACTTGTGCTTTTCCCAACTAACCTCATGTTCAGAAGAACAAATGTTTCAGATTGGCATGCTGAGATAGGGTCAGGCCCTGTGAAGCATCTGCCTGAAATCACTGTGAACACTATCTCTGGCAATGGGCTGAAATCCTGCCCCTGGGAAGTGGGAACCAGGCTCAGCGTCTGCTCCTGAGACCACCACAACAGTATCACCACCAGCAGGAGCTCTGCGGCTGCTGCTGTGGGAGATACTGCCTCCCACCCCAGTGCATCTATGGAGTGGGATGGCTCACAGATGCCCTGGTTTTGCCCCAGGAGGATTGCTGCTAGATATCTGCAGTGAAGAACAAAACTCCCAGGGGTTTTACCATTGCCATCTGAAGATGGAGACAGATGCATGGCAGAACCCTGTTTCTAGCACTGGTTTGGGTGGGGGGACTTGAACTCGTGATCCTGTCCCACATCATCAGCCTGTGGTGCCACCCCATGCCTTCTGCCTTGGGAACGGAGTGGAAGCCAGCATAGGGAGGCTGGTAGGTGCTTGAGAAAATATCTGCTCATCACACTATCACTCCTCATTGTTTCAGTGCAGCACTATGTGAGGTTTGGACCTGTCAGCATTAGCCAGTCTTCTCCCCACAGGTGGAAGCCCTTCTCCAGGCACGCACAATATGACAAGCGGTATGGTCAAGGTGCCAGTTTCCACAGTGGGCAAGTGAAGCACCCCCACTCACGCCTCAATCTCTGAAGAGCCATTGGCCAAAGGAGGAAGGAAGGAAAGCCCTCTCCATTGCTCCTGCAGAAGCAAAAAGCAAATAAAATTTGGTGGTGCCTTTTCTCTGAAGTTGATATTACCCTTGGCATGAGCAACCAGCCAAAACTCAAGGTCCTGCAGGTTGTTTCTATTCTTAGGGGAAGCTGTGGTAGTCTTCTATGTCTTTGATGGATCCCTAATCATTGAAAAGTCTGGTTTTCCTGGACCCCATAAGACTCAAACAACAGGAAACTGTCCTCTGCCCAGAGCCTTGACTGAGAAGTCCTCCACCTCTGGCATTTCTTTTAGTGCCAGGCTTCCAGCACCTGTGATGTTGAAGACTTTCTTTGCTGCCTCCATTCCCATTTTCTGTGGGTTTCCTGCTCTCTCCCAGGCACGCAAACTGACCTTGTTCACACTGTGCCCTGAGCATGCCCCCTGTCTTAGGCAATGAACAACCACTGCTATTTTAGCTCTTCGACGTGAAGAGGTCTTACCATCTCCATAAAGCTCTTGGAAAAAACATCTCATGCTCCTTATGCCACAAGAAAACGTGAAATATTACATATATTACATTAATGCCTCAGAGGCTCATTTACAGCCCTATTGTAACTGCTCAGTGGTAACCTGGGCGTACATAGCAGCATGACTGTCATCATGGGCTATAATGTGCTGACCTTTGCAAACACAGCAGTTTTCACTCTCCCTGAAGCATAAACCAACAGCCTCTGTGCAGAACAAACTCGGAGGCAGTGTGCATTGCTGTACCCTGGAGCAATGCCTCTTTTCTCCTTTGGGATCCGGGGAAGGAAGACATGCAATAAAGGGAATTACCCATCTGGATTCATCTGGCCAGCGTGCCATGCCCTCGGAAGCATCTTCCTGCCAGGCTGTGCCAGCAATGTCCTACCTGATTCCACAACACTCACATCCAGGCCCTTTGCACACACGTTTCCACCCTGTCAGCTAGCCATGGCTCAGGCTCTTGTTAGCACCGAACATTCCCAGGTCCACAAATAACCCTCAGCATGCAACACCACTTCCTCTCTTCAGGAACAAATAACTCAGTGTGTGGATTCAAAGTGGGACACTTGAAGGCTCTTCAGTGGCTCCGCATATGGCAGGACCAAGCCCAGCAGCTCTGACTTAACAAGCAGGATGGTGCAGCAGGTTCTGCACTCAGACGGTTGCCTTGCTCCCCTCTGGGAGGTCCCCAGCCCCACTGCAGGTAACTCACTGAGACCTGAGGCAGGTCCTGGACCACCACAGTTTGCACACAGAAGCATAGAAGAGGAATGAAATGGGCATCAGAGTGTAAATTGAGTGGGATCCTCAACAGAGAGGACTGCAGTGGAAGGTAGAAGAGGGAACCAGCTGTATCGAGAACACTGTCTTCACTCGCAGGTCAGAGCCTTCACTGAGAGCAGGGTCAAAGCAATAACAAGGCCCCCATGAAACACGCACAACAACATTTTTAAAGTCTCCATGAGTTATGCGCTCACAGTTCAATTTCTTGCAAACAATCCCATTTAAAGGCATGAATTGTAAAGTGCCAGGGGAAGGCTGTAGGGAAAGAGAATTTTTGAATTTCAATGGACTTTGAAAGCAGACTTTCTGCTCAAGACAAGATCACACCTTTCCTGCACTGAAAGCTGTATTAGAATGAAATCCAGTTGAGGCGAAAATGCCCTCAAACCCAGAAACCCAGCCCTCAGCCTCAAAACCACCCACGAAAGTACTTTTATTTTTCCTTTCATTATTTTTTGTCTCAGCTATTAACATTCTGCTGGTGCCTCCATTCACCTATGTCCCTTCTTTTAAATCTGTCTGCAGAAACAAGAGAAATACTCTTGCTCTTGGTAAATACAGATAAATACAGGTAAAGGCAGAGTGCGGGTGCTCCTTGCAGATAAAGTAAAAAAACAACTTCAAATATTAGTAACAACTTATGAAGGCCACAGCTGAATTTTTAGTAGCTGAGTACCTGAAACAAGTCCTGGGATATGAATACGTAATTCATATTTGTCTTTATTCAAGCACAAAAATCTGGGTTCAGAGACAGGTTAAATGATGGGATTTCTTTACTGTAAGCAAAGACAGCACCGAGGTTATGTTCAGGTCTATTGGACATGAGCACCTGATTTGTGTCGAGTTACAAGATCAAACAGGATCAAAGAAGATGCCCATTTGGGGACTAGCAGCTGAACTCCAGCTACAGCAAGAGTTCACAATAAAAACAGACTCATTGCTAAAAAGATATAAACATGACTGCTCGACCCAACACCTCGACCAAGGGAACAAGCTGTGGCAGGGTACAGATACGTCACAGCCATCAGCCAAATCACACACACCCAGTGCAAAGGAGTAGCACCAAAACCACCCTGCTCCTCTATCCCACCTCTTCCACATCAGGTAAGACAAACCACGGCATCCTCAATCTCACCGGCAGTGCTTTGCCACATGCCATGAGGTTTATTCCCACTCTGGCAGCAGGTGCTGCAAGGGGGCAAGCCAGACCCTGGCCCCTCACAACCGAGCTCTTCCCACAGCACCAGTGTGTGTCTCCACTTCCCAAATTGATGTCCAAGCATGGCAGGCCACACAGAGCTGACAGCTCACGTGGTCTTATGCCTATGGTTTTATCCCTACAGTCTTACCACTTTCCTTCTGGAAACAGGCCAGGTTTCCAGAAATGATGCTGCTTTGCAAACCTGGCTCTCAAACTCCATATGCCAGTTTCCCAGGTCTGGAGGAAGGTGAGGGGCAGAGATGCTCGTTGGGTGGTTTAGGGGATATGACAGTTTTGTGCGAAGATGTCTGCTTCAAAATGTCTACCTCAAGGCAACTAGGAAAGTTCTCCCATGGATGACCACAGCACTGGTTCCTGCTCTGGTCCCTAAAGGCATGTGACTGGGAATTTTTAAAACTGATTAGCTGCAGATAAGTGTTTTACATTTGTGTCAGCCCCACACACTGAATTATAGCTTCCCAGCTCTTTTATGTGTTGCAGTTCAATTTCTTTTTCAATATTACGGACTGCATTCTTTTTCTTCGTAATATATTTTTAAGAGTGACAAGAGATCGATAAAAACATGTAATTTAGGGATCCGTAAAACCCACATAATTTAGCTTCATATATCATGCTTTAATAAAATAAGACATACCGGTCAGCTGGCTTGCACACAGGTATATACATTTATGTCTCTGGTTTGGTTTATATTAGGCTTTGTGCTTTTAAGCTCCAACAGCTATTTAACACTTGATTAGGAAAACCAAAATGTAATTAAAATATTGCAATGTGAGTCTCCTCTCTTCAGCTTCAATGAAAAATAACAGCCTGCCCCATTTTTTGTATGGGAAAGAAAGAAAAGGAAGCGTTGATCATGGAATCATAAATCGCTCCCTATCCCCTGCATTTTTTATGGGCATTTGTTGCAGTTAAACAAATGAGCAGTGTTTTTCTATAGACTTTCCTCTGTAGGCCTGGAGGACTGTGACAGACAGTCAGCAGCCAGCCTCATTTATAAATAACTTCTGGCTACTTAATGTGACCCTGCCTGGAAAGTGGAAAGCTGTGAAGCAGAGAGCCCTGATGCTCTCCATGGGGATCTCCTTCCCCACATAAAGAACAGAGCTACCAGATAGACAGAGAGCTCAGACCTGCCCAGCTGCTCGACAGTGACTCAGTGTATAGAATCAACCAGCCACACAAATCTGTCCCTTGATCACAGCCACGGTCACACCAGGCCAGTGGAAGATGCCAGGAGAAAACTCTCCTCCTTTAAAAGTGAGTGGCAAGCTGCTGAATCACTCTGGCAGGCAGGAGTCAGCATGTCTAGGGGAAGGGAAAGTCAATGTCTCCTGCAGGGAATATTAATAATAAAAACCAAAGCAAGGACATTCAGGACTCAAAAAGATCTTTACATTTAGTAAAAAAAACCCCAACATTCCAAGAGTGGCTCCATGCACAAATTAATATTTCAGGAACCATAAAACAATATTCATTTTATATTTATGATACAACATTATTCATCCACTATGGTTTCAAAGTGTTTTACAGCTGTGCACTAAGAAAGCATCTCGTTTGCTGTGAAATGCAGCCATCTTGTCACGGGAGTGGTTGACAGGACTGTCTAGGGCACAAGGGAAAAACAGCTGCCATCAAGGAAATCTGACAGATCTCTGCACTGCTGTTCCTCTTTTTCAAGTCTAGAATGAGCTTATGTATTTGCAGGAGCCGGGCTTAGGGAGGTAAGTGGAAAAATTAGGTACAGCAACCACAGTCAAACAGAGAAGTTTTAGACAAGTCCTTGTTGAACTCTGGCAGGTCCAATGCAGGTAGATAAAGACGTAATAACATGCAAAACAGGTTTTATCTTCCTTCCCCTCAGTCAGGTCACAGAAGAAAATATAAATGTCTGTCAGGAGCAACTCGTGTTTTGTAACCCAGAGCAAATCCACAGGAGCCACCACCACTGCAGCAAGAAAACCGCCGTGGGGGAGATGCCCTCGCTGCTGGGGCTCATCCCCTCCTCAGAAATTGGAGGGGGGGGCATCCATTTATTCTTGTCTCCACCCCTGGCAGCCTTCCCCCAGCAGAGGAAAAGGGATGCAAAGTTAACCCTTTGTTTACTGGGGACACTCGTTATTCACCAGCCCATATGTATATCCACCCATTCCACAGACTGAATTTATGTGAGCAGTCGATTCAATCAGTAACAACCAGTAACACCCTTCAGAAGAAAAAATTCAGAATGCAACACCTCTGCCACCAAACTAAATAATCCTGTATACATAAATATTCTTGAAACACAGAATTTGTATCAGAAGCAACGGAAATTGTGATATGGGATGTGCTTTGTTGCAGTCTGATGTAGATTAAAAGTCAAATAATGCATTCTCAGAGACAGACATAGCCCCAAATCCAATTTTCCTCTCAAATAGAAGTACAATAAATAAAACAGGTGGCCAAAACCATCTACATAACTCCAAGCAATGCCACATATTTGTATTTTTCTTGTGTTTAGGTATATATATGTACATACATATGTACATAGGCATGAATATGAAGCTGTATTTACTCAGGGACAGCGTTTGCTTTTGGTCTCTCCATGAAGACTGAGTATTTCTAAAATAACCATTAGAAATCAAGAGAGAAGGGAAAGGGAAAAAAAACTTTTAATTTTCATCTGGAAAAGGCTTCTGCTTACTGATAGGACTTCCTTTTGCTACAAAGTTTGCTAGGAAGAAGAGGAAAGAAAATGGTAGCTGCAGTTTACCTAGCGCAAATGCAAGCATAATTTTGTGGAAACGGTTGTTAATGGGCATCAAGGACTGTTGATTCAGAGCATGGCAAAGAGCACAAAACCTCCTATAGCTCTCTGAAAAAAACGAGGACAACCAACATGTGCCACTGGAGGGTTTTCAACTGAGGTATGCAGTATTTTACACGAGCCCTTCTAGCTGTATGTGGTATCTCAGACAGCACTTGTAGCTTCTTGAGAAAGACCTCAGGGTCCCCTAGGACAGCAAGCCAGGTGCTAGCACTGTTTTACAACCAGGGGAAGGAGGCACCGCAAAAAGATTTGCCTTGATAAATCTCTCAGCTGGACCCTGCCAGTGCTGCGGCCAGCAACCTGCTCTCCCAGATCCCACCTTCCCCGGTCTAAGCGCTGCCATGGGCTTGCTGCCCCCCTCATGCATGAAACTGCTCCTAATTTTATGGCACTGCTTCTACCTTTAAACATATACCCAACACACTTTCAAAGAAAGTTTCCCCCTACGCCTCTGTGTACACTGGAGTATCAATCATGTGAGAGCTATGTAAATGCTTGCAGAGTACAGCAGAGTATTTGGTGTGAAAATATTTAAGAGTTCAAAGGAGAGTTAGAAATCTATGAGATGAGCAAACCAGGGTAAGAGCCTAATTCAACAGAGCTTAGCTGGGACTTTGAAAGCAGCAGAGAGGAATTCCAGCTATATCTGAGCTCCCAGCAAGATCAGCTATTTAGTGGTATCATCTTGCCCTAGCAAATTTCCATTGGCTACTCATGTCTCAAAACTTAACTTTGTTTCTAGCTTTCTGGGAAAATAATATATTTGGTAAGCGACAATTAACATGTACAGTAAAACCTATACAGATGAGAAAAGGGATTGCGAGTGGTCTAGCCTTTATTTTAGTCCCAGTCCCCTTCCCAGAACCTCTGGTAAATTACAGGAACAAACCTTTTCCAGCTCAGCGCTGTGATGCTCAGTTAGCTGGGTGCTTGTATTTGTCATGACACACACATACCCAGGCACATTCTGTAAGATGAGTCTTTCAATTCAGACAAGAAAATCTTTTAAAAGCAACCCACTGCCACTCTGTTATAAAATAATAGCTCTCTCTCTTAGTGAACCAATCCAAGAACTCTGGGGACAGTGAACACCTTAATGTTCATTTAACATCTGTCTTTCTCTATTAAAACCCCGCTGATCACCCAGTGGACTTAATTTTCCCAGCCATAAAATGAGCCAACAATATTTACTTACCTGGTTTGTGGCTAGAGATGCCTGCAGTAAAGGACTTGAAGAGTGAAGTAATGAATGAAGAAAACCTTCTTGTCTGCCACAGTGTTCACCATCTGTGGGAGGACATAGTGTGAAGATCATGTTGAGCAGCTGAGGTATCTGATAGGCTGGTTTACACGGACAACTAAGTCAATTGCAAGCATAAGGCCACTGTTGAAAGGCTCTGCAGGTCAATGGGGCATCACCGTGCTGTCCCATTGGGACAAAAGGATGATGTGGATGGCATGTGGTGGTGGGAAGAGCCCCTCTCTGCAGCACCAGCATGTTTGGGAGAAGGCTTGACACAGGGCAGGGCATACAACAGGGAAGCAGAACTTGTGTCGAAGGACAAGTCACTCTCCTATCTCAACACTATTAAAGTTTACACCATGAAAAATGTCTCCACCCCAGATTCCCTGATCAAGTTGCAGCACAACCACTATAATCCAATCATTAAGCACCTCTCTGCCCATGGCTGCTCTCAGCTGATGCCTCTCGCAGGACAGCAATGTCTCTCCTGTGTCTCTCAGGATAATGGCAGGGAACAGATCTGTGCTGCTCCCCTGATGATCACAGAGCCAATTGAAGCTGCAACTTTCAGTGCTGCAACTCAAGCAAAAATCAAGAGGTCGCACTTCACTCTAACTGTCTAACTGCCTTTTCCTTCCACAATGCTTGATCATCAGCAAATACAGGAATAAAACATTATAACAGACAGCTCGGACATATCCAAGTAGTTCCGGGCTCTGATGTCTGGTCAGTACACAAGTCCTTCTTTTGCTCTTCCCTCTGTTCAACATGTCACACACACCCCTTTTAGGGCACAGAGCCTCATGCATCCTCATCCTCCACTGCTCCTGAGCCTGTATCACGTGGCCATCGACACAGGCAGCATCATTGCTGGGCTTACTGGAATCTACCCATCAAGCACATGACAAGCACAGCTCAGCTAACTCATGACCCTGCAGAGGCAGCCAGTGCCACCCACTGAGCATTTATATACTCTTCAGAGGATGGAGAAGGCTGTGTAGGATGAGCTGGGATCACAGGTTGGTTTGGTGTGGGACTGGCCACAGGCAGGGCCAGATGGCACTGCAGGACTCATCGCAAACACAGATCCCCACACAGACTTTCTGGTTATCCAACAAATAATTACCATGTCCCTTTAGGATGTGTACAGCATGTGCCAGCACAATTATCACACACGGAGCAGGAGGGGACGGTGCCATAAAACAGCAGTCAATAACGAAAATTAGCCCAGGAGGGAAGGCAGGGAGGGAGATACCTTAGCTCTTCCTCTTCCTTTTTCCTTTCTCCATGTTTAGTTCCTTTCAGTTTCTCTCCCTCAGCTTCTTCCATTGTTTTTTCAATCACTACACAATTTTTTCATAATCAAATATTTTCAGTGTTTTCAGTTCTTGATGGGTGAAGGTTTCTCCTTCTGCCAGGCAGGGGCAGAAATGCTGGTGGGCAGAAGCACAGCCCCTTTCAAGTCGCTCACCCATGAAGCCAGCTCCAGATGACCTGAAAGCGCTATGAATGCAGCCCCATCTTGGAGCTTAACACCCTTGTAAGGCTGCTTATGGTAATAGAACTCAGCATTCACTATGAATAATCACAGAATTTATTTATAGTGACAAAACGAGAGGCCCTTTTATGCAATATTCACTTGGGTTACCTAGGTCAATAGCAGCCTAGTCATAGTGACTCATACTGGGGAATTAAATATTTTAAACATAGCCCAGTTTTAGTCTGAGCTTGGCTTGCCTTCACTAACTGCCTTGATCTCATTTTCCTCGTTCCCTACCCAAAAGAGCCTAGAGCATTCAAAGTATTCCATGAAGTACAGCACCTGGTTCTCCTTATCCTGTCAGACATGAGTCAGTGATCAAAGACACAGAAAGGGGTGCTCATGCTGTCTTTTGGAAGAGTTTTGCCCAGTGATCTATAGGAAACAGGGGCACATGTGTAAGATGGGGCACCTCAGAGGCTTCCAGCTGTGGTACCAGGACACCATCCTTGCAGGACCAGATTGTTGCTGCTTTTATAGTAAAGCTGCTTGAGGACCCAGGCAGCTGAGTGATTCATGCAAGGTCATGAGAAAACCAAACAGAAGACCTGGGGACAGAGTTGTGATGCTCTGAGTACAAGACCCCACCAGGAAATTGCCTGCAAGTTTTTAGAGTTCAGACAACTGAAGGAAGAGTGGTGCTTGCTGAAGACTTTTGCCCTCTCTTGACACGTAATGAACGACCTGTTTCTTTGGTCTAGGCACAAGGTCCAGCTTTCCCAGCACAGCTTCAAAGAGGATGTGCTAAAGCATCCCCCACTAGAGGTACAAGGTGGTACAAGGGCTACCTTAAAGCAAAGGCGGGAATAAAAGTGTCAAATAAACTGCATCATTTGGGCTGGAGAACTTCCCTCACCAGGGGCCTGAGAAGTCTGCCATTAAAAGCTCAGGCCAGGCATCAGACAGGATTTTAGCTCTGTACAGTCAAAACCCCTAAAAACAACTGCAGTGAACTGCTGTGCACTGGTGTGCCCCCAGTCCTGTGAAGATCCATCCAGCCTTGCCCCACTAGGTAGGAATAGAGAAGAGCCACTGCACAAATCCACCAGAAATGACGGGAAAGGAGGAATGTACTGGGGACACAACTTTTTGTGATTATAAATTACTTTATAAGCTTTCATGCAAGGATAAGCTCCCTTATTTTTTACCTTATGGGGTTAACTTGGGCTCTCACTGAACACATGGACCCAAACTATGGGCCTGAAATAGCTGACAAGTCAGAACAAATTAGGAACAGCCCTGCTGGAGGCCGCAGTGCCTCGAGGACCGCTGGAGTTCAGACTCTGGTTGCCTCACATTGTGTTGGGGTCTTGATTGACCCCTGCACTGCCAACACACTGACTGCACTCTGGCACAACAGACACCGGGGCAGAAAGTTCAGTGCCTGTGTCAGCCCCAGGAGGTGATGTGTGCTCTGCAACGGGCTTTTAAACATTCCATTCAAAAAGCTTCCTGAGACCATGCAGCATGCAATCCTCCACCGCTTCTCACACAATCATATCTTCAGAGTGTCTCTTATTTTTCCTCCAGTAAAACTGGCCAGAAGAGAAACTGCTCTGAGACAAGGACTAAATTGCTCTGATTCAAGTCTCTGCTGTTTAGAAAAGGCATTATTGGAACAATGGACATAATAAAGTGATGCTTGTTTACATGACTTTTCCATTAGCAGAGGAGAATTTGTGGGAGGTGTAAACTTTTCCAGACATTCAATTTGAGCTGTTTAATGAAACATTTTAACTAAAGCAAAAGGGTGATTTACCACCTAGGCTTATTGCCTACTTAAAGTAGAGGAGAACACTGTAAGTGCAAATAAGAGATCAAGCCTACACTTTCTTTTTACACATCACAGTACTTCACAGCACATGCAAACTTCTCTGCACTGTTACCCAGTTACAAACCCAGGCCACAGTCACTATTTCCAGGAGGTCCGTGAGAGCCCTACTAAGTCTGCTCAGAGAAGGAAAGGCTTCACTCAGCAGTCTCTAGTTACAGGACTGGTCAGTCAAGGGCAGCAATGTCTGTGTTGGTGAAGGCATCATTGCTGTATGTCACGTAGCACCTTTGGCCTGAGCAATGGAATCTCTTTTACTAAAACAAAAACAACCCAAAAATCCAAATGTTCAGCTAAAAACTGAGGTAATCCCTTCCCTCTCCAGCAGGGACATGTAAAAGGACTACCCATTTACTCTGCAACCAAAATGTTGCTTATTTCTAAAGGAGAAACAACTCCCTACGTCTGCCCTAATGTGGCCAAAGTAGTGTGAAAACAAAACTTTGGCATAAGACTTGAACAACCTGTTACCCACCATCTGGGACTCAAAGGGATTTATCATGCTCTCTTCTGTCCAGCCAAACCTGTTTGGCCGCTGAGTAAAGATAGCTTTTTGCAACTTTTGGGTGGATGTGATAGCAGGAAACAGCTCTCTCCTACACTGAGAACACTCATCTTACCAGGCATGACTGCTATCATTGTAGGGAAGGATGCATAAAGCGAAAGGAAGTAGTAGCTCACCATACTGATTAACATGTTGACATGCTAGTGTGCTTTAGAGAAGTGCAAATGGAAACAGAGGTTGGAGCTGGTCAGAATGCTCCCCTGTCTATGAGTATCAGAAAGCACTCATAGCCACCATGCTGCCACGTGGAAGCATCACTTGTTCTAAGTTGGTTATTGATCCTCCGTACAGCTGCTTCTTCTGTAATTAAGTCTCTAGAGAGGATAGAGGAGAAAAATAACTTAGGAAACAAGAAGTATCAATAACTGCTGCCGAGGTTCTGAAGAGTTTTATGGATTCAGGATGCTGGAACAAACACCACAAGCTTCCCTTGTAGAGAAACGATATTCTTACACCAAAAAACACCTGGGAGTTAGATTACTTCAAATGGAGTTATGAAAGGAAGGAACTCATACCCCGGAGTTTAGCCTTTGAACATATCTTTATAAATAACAAGTTCTGCTGTGGATATACTGGGTACAGCAGCCCATGGCTGACTCTGCTCTCCTGGGAAGGGCAAAGATGCTCTGCTCTAGCACTAACATGCATTTCAGATGGTCTGAGCAGAAGACCTGAGGCATCTTAGTTTCCCTCTACTGTACCTCACTTCTAATGATGAACTTGCTCTGCTTCATCCCCAGGATGAAAAAGTGTGCATTTCTATCCTCAAAGCCCCTGCTCTTCCACACCAGTAGGTCAGCAGCACTAATTGCTGCCATTAGCTAATAGCATTTGAAGCATCTTTATGGGTCAGCTGTGAATTTGTGCACGGCATCCATATATAACATGGAAGAAAGGAGCTCCCCATAAGTGAAATTTAAAAGAAAAAAAAAAAAAAAAAAGTGGAAAAAAATCCCCAATATTGGAGGCAAGCCAAATACCAGAAATATAAGTGATTAGACGACATCAACATGGCCAGTGCAGTTCTCAATTTTGAACGACCTGGTGACCACACGGTTCTTCCATTTGGCATTACAAACCAGAGAAATTCTGTCGCAGGAAAAAAAATCTTAAATGCAGTTAAGATGTTCTCAGAGTAAATGTATGAATAGCTTGATTTGTCCTGATGGATGGATAGACATTGTCACAGTTCACTTCATCTGACAGGACTAAGTCTCATACATGGTACGAATTGATTCAGAAAAGAGAAGACTGCCACGTGCTATTACTGCTACATTTGATCTTAATAACTATGTACTATAAACAGATTTTGGTGCGTGGCTGCTTCAAGGGAAAAAAAAGAGAAGCCCAGCAAGAATCAGAAATTCTCCTGGGCATGCTCCCCTTGACTTTGAAGGGTGGGAATAATCAAATTAATTCTTGTCCTGCTTTCCCCATTTTGTCCTCTCCATCCACCCCATCATCACTGTGCTTGGCGCTCTTAGAGGATTTGCTAAAGGCAAAGGAAGGAAGGAACTAAATCCCTGCTGCTTGTGGCTTCCTGATGTTGAATCTAAACACTCTCAAGCTTAATTCTTCTTCTCTTGCCCTGTTAGAGGAGAAATTCTGGTTTTGTTTAACCTGCTGTCATGCAAGACAGGCAGAGCTTTAGGATTCCTACACACTCTGGCCACTTGTCGCAGTGTCATTGCCTGGACATACAGAATGGCTGCATCTCTGGGGAATTTAAATAAGAGATATAACTGAAGGGTAAATGCAAAGCAGTTAACCCTCCTCTTGAATATAAAACTTTTTTAAGAAGGAAAATAGGCAGTGTTAATGTGGGGGCCCAGGTGACATCCTCCGCTCCCTCACCCAATGCACAGCACAGCAAAGGCTGGAAAACAAATTCCCTGAGTTCCGCTGGTAGACACTCCACCTCCAGAGGAGAAGCATCCAACTTGGCACACAGAGCCATGCCCTGTGTCCGAGGAGAGAAGGCTCTGCGCCTGGCCCTGCCCAGCACTTGCAATGCAAGGTGATCCTGGATGTGTCACTGCCTGTCCCTTTGCCAGCAGTACAGCAGCCTCCCATGAGAACTGGGGGAAAAAAGACCTATTTGTTTACATGGGATCAGTCACTGAATGTTTGCCCTTTTTTTTTTTTTCCTCCATGAATAGCCCTTATTTCTCCTTGGGCGCTTCCTGCCAGTGAGAGCAGAGGAGAAGGGAAACAAGATATAATCAGTGTGTTAGCAAAATTCACCCTTTGCCATCAGAAAAGCCCTAAAGATTTCCCTTTTCCTTTTTCTTCCTTTCTCTTCTAAAGCAAACAATCGAATGCAATCCACCAGAGAGTGTGATTCATCATAAAATCTCTCTGTCTAATCAGCATGCCCAAAAAGATTTTTGTCGTCTTATAATTATGTTTTAGCAGCGCTCCTTCCCAGTGTAAATGAACCAGGCAAGAAATCCCTTGGAGTCCCACAACCCGTTATCTGATGGGCAGCCTCACTCCTGGGTTACAAAGCAGAAGCTAAAATTGATTTCATTATTGTCAAGGGCAACCTGTCTGATACCCAGATTATCACACTTCTTCCCACCTCCTTCTCCCCTCCTTATCCCAGCACTTGTGGGCACAGGTGCACGTGCGCTTACACACACTTAGCCCAATTTCCTTATCCATGTGGCATATCTCCAGCAGATTTTGGCAGCTATACAGGTAGAGACTGTGAGCTGAGTATCTTTACTGAGAAAAATATTTAGCTGTAGCACGGCGAGCTGGAAGGAGACAGAATTGGAAGGACATAATGAAGAAAGCGGCAGCAAATGAAAAGATAGAGTGGGTAAGTAAAGAAGAAAGAGCCCTTAACGAAAATGCACAGCAAATAGAGAAATGCAAAAGATTGTTTCTATGGCAATGTAAGTAAGACTGCAAAACTGCTGTCTGCGAGCAAATGTATTTAAAACAAAACATGAGGTAACTGAGGTAACAGAGCCTGTGTCACTAATGGCAAAGCAATTTAGCAGCACTGAGTCTCCAGCGACCTCCACCCCTTCAACATTGGCTGCAAAGCGAGAGCATTGTGGTGACACCACCAGATTGTGGTGTCAGGGACCTTCTGTGGGCAGCAGTGTCCCCCCTCAGTGGCCACGGCTGGGGAGCACTGCTCAGGCTGCAGGGTTGTCCCTCCCCACCAAACACAGGAGTCACCACAGAGCAGAGCTGCTGATTCTTGCCAAGAAAAGCCACTCTGCCCTGCTCCTGCTTGCCTCCAGCACTGCCCTGGAGGCCCCCAGGGCTCCCAACCATGCAGGAGTACTGGCAGTGTCACCATGGCAGCTTCAGCAAGGCCTGTCTGTCCTCCCAACTCACCGATTCCATCCATTACACAGGGCCAGCCCATGACTGGGACCTGGGCTCCTCTCAGGACTAACCGGTGGCCTCCTGGCTGACGACAGATTTTTGGCAGGAAGGTGTGAATCTGGAGAAGGAGGGGACCTGGAAAGGGGTCAGCTGGACCAAGGAGAGGGAAAGAGCTGCCATGTCCCCTTTCAGAAGCCTTTAAATCACAGACCATAAGAGGAGGCAGGGCACAGGATGGGGAAGGCAGTGATGCTTATGGTGAGGTTTCTCAGGTAGACAAGGCATTGAGGTGACTGCAGCAGTGGACGAATAAGGTCTGGGCTTGGCTGACAGCAGGTCTTGGGCATATCCCAGGCACCTGCTCCATCACTGCCTTCACTGCAGCACTGGTCTGCACGAGCAGCAAGGGAAACAACTCTCCTCACACATAGAACAGGCTTATGGCTTGATCCAGTCATGCTGACTTGAATACTCCCTGCACAGTTTTGGGCACATAGAATCATAGAATGGTTTGGGTTGGAAAGGACCTTAAGATCATCTAGTTCCAACTCCCCTGCCATAGGCAGGGACACCTCGCACTAGACCATGTCGCCCAAGGCTCTGTCCAGCCTGGCCTTGAACACCACCAGGGATGGAGCATTCACAACCTTCCTGGGCAACCCATTCCAGTGCCTCACCACCCTCACAGTAAAGAACTTCTTCCTTATATCTAACCTGAACTTCCACTGTTGAAGTTTAAACCCACTACCCCATGTCCTATCATTACAGTCCCTGATGAAGAGTCCCTCCCCAGCATCCTTGTAGGCCCCCTTCAGATACTGGAAGGCTGCTATGAGGTCTCCACGCAGCCTTCTCTTCTCCAGGCTGAACAGCCCCAACTTTCTCAGCCTGTCTTCATATGGGAGGTGCTCCGGCCTCCTTATAATCCTCGCGGCCCTCCTCTGGACTTGCTCCAACAGCTCCATGTCCTTCTTATGCTGAGGACACCAGAACTGTACACAATACTCCATCTTAGACGCACGCTGAATCCCCCATTGAGCTGTGTAATGGGGTTTGCTCCTCTGTTGCTCTTGCTGTCCCCTGTCTCAGCCAGACCGCTGCCTGCATCCTGTCTCTGGAGCCAGGGAGCCTTTCTGGAAAGGGAAGGAGTGCCAGGGCAGGCAGGGACAGGCACCCAAGCTAGCCCCACTACAGACACAAACTGCCTCCCCTCTCACGACACCAGTGCCATCAGTTCACCAGTGACCTGCTGAGCCCTCCCTGCAGCCTGCCTTAGATTGCTGGCAAAAGCTTGTTAAGACTTTCAAGCTGTGGGCATATAATGTACTGTAAAATAAAACATTACTTCGTATGTGGTAAATTAGAATTAATTTTTAGGTCAAATAGACTGAAATAAAAGCTTAAAATAGAAGGGAAATGAACTCAAATGCAGGCTGATGAGCCTGTTCTTAATCTGCTGCAAGGAAGAAGAGATTATTAGAAAGCGAAATCAGTGTTTCCTCCACATGCCCTTTCTCAGAGACCCTGGCCGCTCTCTCCTGGAGACATACAAGACCTTTCTTTCCAAACCAGGACTCAAATGAGAAGCCATTCAGGCATTCATTTCCATGCATTGGGAGGCAGGTGGCCACAGGCAAGCAGCCCCAGTCCTCCCAGCCTGGTAGACTAGCCCCTCTGTGTCCCCCAGCAAGCCATGTGTGTTGTATCAGCATCAGAAGCAACAGGCAAAAGATGACAGGTACACTTGTCTAAATTAGACGATGCAGAGCGGTTCTCAAGTAAAGGGCTCGCAGCGTAAGATGTAAACTGAAGTGCAACTGAGATTGCTTCAACATACATTCTTATCAGTTTTGCTGCTAGATGCCCCTCTTTCAAGCCATGTGGCATTTCAGTTCCCTAAACTCTATTATGCCCTATTTATTTCCATTTTCTGAACTGTAAAAGCTGTAACCTAGCACCTCAAGCACTGGGCTGAAGCTTTGGACATTTGAGTCTGGCTTGTCACTGCGCATACAGCCATGGTAATATCCTTATTGAAAAAACAGGGATGATAAGTCCATGCTGCAACTAAATCCAGGTTATAAGATCCTCATGTGAGGACCTGCTGAGTGCTGAGGGCTTAGACTGGTACATGTATTGCCTTTGAGTCAAATTCAGCTTATTTTTTTAACATAAGCTTATTTATTCTTAGCGCTCTTCCATGTGCTATTCCACTGCCACTTACAAAAACGCAGTTGGTGTCAGCTGTATTTCTCTGCTGTCAACCTGACTAAAACCCTTCAATTGTAGGCCCTTTCCCTACAATGAGCCACCTTTGTTCCCTCAAGAAAAAGCTGTATCTGGATGTAGTTTCCATTATATTAACCAAGGTGCACAGAGTTTTACCACTGCAGCCCCTCAAGGCTGTTGCATGGACATCACCTAGCTGTTTAATCCTGACTGTCCCCTTTCTGCTAGGTATGGGAGCGTGCCCATGGCCAGAAATTAACTACATGTGCAAGGAAGGGAAGCCATGCTGGTGCCTGAAAAACTCTCAAGTTGTGATAACCTGCTTTTATTTCTCAGTGATCCAGACTTCACTTCATCTGCACTCCTCCTTCCCACTTTAAAAGGCAAAGCTACCATCAGCCTGCTGCTAGGATGGGCTGAAAGACATATTTCCTGTTTACAACAAACACTCCAAGTTCTCTCTTTTCTTCTCCCTTCAAGTTCAGGGTTTGTTTTGGTGGCTGGGGTGGGGGTTTTTTTGTAAAAATGGTCCTTGTGGAAGCAGCCTGACAGCCCTGCTGGCTAAAATCTGCTGTTTATCCACAGAGAGAGAACGTTTTGTGCCGCCGAAGCTTTCTTATTCTCATCACCTACATGCTGCTAGTCTGCTTTGAAGAAGCACCTCTAGGGGTGAAAGCATACTTCTGTCTCTAAGCTAAATTCAATCCCTGATCTCTTTGCAGAAACTAACAAGGGAAACATTTGGCATGATTGATGGGAGCCAAATGAATAATTCATGGCAGATCATTTATTTTGATGAATTTTAGCCTCTTTTTCTGTTTGCAAATTGTCTGCAAGTAGCTTATGAACATCTCAAACGTATATGGGATTTGAAATTAACTGCTGGATACTTTCCGCAAATAACTCCTAGCCTGTAGATTGCTCATGAACCATTCAGCAGAAGCATTCGAAATTCCAAATTCTAGCCATGTCAATTAGCTTTGATTGCTCTCAAGAGCCAGCAGCTCATCTATGATGCTGGTGTAAATGCGGAGGAACTCCACAGACTGTGCTGGGACATGACTCCAGGCTGACTTTGGTGTTACCAGCCTCAGAATCTGCCCAGAAAACATTTCTGTCCTCCAAGTATGTAGGTAACATTTAAAATTAGGTGTCCTCAGTGATTGGGAGAGGAGAAAGTAGAAAATCATTTTATGTTTACATTTATTTTCCATGATTCATAGAATGTTTTGTTCCAGTAACTCTCCCTGCCAGTAAACATCCATATCTTTAACATGCCTGGCTATCAGTCAGAAACTTGTCATTTTTTACGTGATGCATTTCCCATCAGTTACCATGACATTCCCACCTCTAGAAATCCATTAAATGAGTTTGCTAAAGCAAATGCAGGACCAAGCTCACCATTAGGCTGTCTCAGCTCCACGCCAGCTTTGCTCCCCCCAAGTCAGTGGCATAAAACTGGTGGGATAGAACAGAGGACTGTAACAGGGGGAAGTAGCTTTTGTTTTAATATTTTAACGACAGTCTTGTAGTAAAGCAGACCAAGAGAGGGCTTCTGTTGACGAGCTGCTATTTTTGGGAAGCAGAAGAAGGATCTCTCATTGAGCAAGATAAATCTGGATACATGCCTATTCAGCGAACACTTTAGCAATGTTCCTCCGAGCCTAGTGGTCCTTGTGCTGAATTCCTGCTGGTTTTCTAGGGACCGCTACATCTATTTTACACAAGGACATAAATGGCCAAGCAGCTGGGAAAGCCTCTCAGAGCCTGCCACTCTATTCGTGTGGAGTACATCCGAACAAATAGCCCAGCAGCAAAAGGCCAAGTCACCTGCCCCAGACCCATGGTTGTCAGCTAACCAGGCAGATAAGAGCCTATCTCAACTTAAAGCTGAAAATCTGACTGAAAATCCTCTCTGATCAGGTTCTCTAGCTTCAGCAAGACCCCAGGTACTAAAGGTCAAGACACACTATTGCAAACATTGGGAAACAACCCATCTGAGCTCTGACAGCTGGGTGTTGTTTTTCTCCACACTACTCTGGCTGCAAACAACCCGCAGCAAAGCAAGGGGAACGGGAAACTCTTCATCAACATGAAGGAGCAGTTCATGATGCTCCTTCTTTACCTTTCCACACCTCTACCCCTGAAGCCCCCGATACGAGACCTGCTGCCAGCCTCTCAGCCCTCTTCCCATTTGCCACAGCCATGCTTTGCTGTATCATACTTGTTTTCTCACTCCAGTCTTATTGCATCAGACAGCCAGGGATGGATGAGGAGGCAGGGTGACAAACACAAGCACCCTTCACTGCAACAGAGGCAGAGGAAGGTGCTGTGCCAGGGTGGGGGATGGCATTTCCTCGGGGCAGAGCATAAATTGTGTGGCACTCCCAGCCCACCCCCCATTGGTGTCAGTCAGCCTTTTGCTGAAATACTTGTAAGCTCGTCATTGCTGAAGTCTTTTTGGCAGCCGAGTCTATATTTAAGACTCTAATCACAACTGCACATGTCGTAAAATCACCCTTAAAACCAATTAGCTTTTATCTAAGCTTATGTTCAAGGGGCAACTCAAGATGTGGGAGCTGGCACCAGCTCAGGGTCTGAGCCTGTGTCTCTTTGCCATGCATGCCATAAAAACAGTGTATGGCATGCTTAAAAGAGAACAAAATTATATATAACGGGAAATTAAGAGGAAGAAGCATGGAACAGACTTCATAAATTAGGTGGACCATCAGGCTGCATTATGTATACATGTGTATATAATCCAATGGAGTGAACTACTGTGAAAATGCTTATTTCGCTGAAGAGTCTTCATGTGTTTTATTATTCCCTAGTTTTATTTCATCAACTGGGGGGAGCAGGGGGTGGGTTCTTTTCATTTTGAGAAAAGTGCAGGAGAGAAAAATAAACCATTCCAGCTCATATAATTTCTGTAGAAGGAAAGGGATGGTGTGAGAGAAGGAGGTATTTGTCAGTGTTCGTATCCAAATCCATCACCGGGGTATCCTGCGAGTTCAGTTCAAACACATTAGCTGTGTTACAGACATCTACCATAATGTCATTCAGGACAGCAGTCATACCTCAGGACATAGGCTGATCTACAGCAAGGTCTATATCTAAGAACCAGCAAGAAAATAATTCCCTCTGGAATTGAACTCCAGAGAAGTCTACATCTTGGCTTGAAAGATTCAGCACTCACCATGCTGGGAGGTACAGAGTTTGACTTGATGGCCCTTTGATCTCTTCTGGTCCTTTAATCGCACACTGTGAGTTTCTGAGCAACTGGACATCATTCTCCATGCAATCCTCTCTACAAAAATAGTCCCTTTATCGGTCTGTAGTCCCCACTGGTCATATTTCATAACCCAAGTCCCCAGTGCTTCTCACTGACTCCCGGTGCACCGAAAGTGAACCATAAAGCAGCTAGTGTTTGAACAGCTGCCAGGAAGTGCTCCTACTTGCAAGGCTACTGGCTTGCTTTCCCAGGCAGTGGGTGCTTCATCTTTAAAATCAATCTGATGCATTGGCACAAGCCCAGGGAGTGTTAGTCCATCTGCTGCCTAACTCCCGGTTTGTTTGCAGAGGCTTGCCGTCAGCTGTTCAAATGCCTCTTTTTTCCCCTCAAAGGAATTTCCCTTTTTTTTTTCCCTAGCCTCCACCAGGATCCCAATAATCCCCACTTTACTTTCTCTCTCTTAATCACCCTCCAGAAGGCCATGGAAAGAAGCTTAGGATCACAAAGTGCAATTAACACTACTTCTTATTTATCTGGCACAGTGAGCACTGTACCATGGGGTAGGTGAAGCAGGAGAAGCTCAGGTTTCTGAGAATGTTTGGTACGGTCAATCCCCGAGCTGAACACCATTTTTCTGTGGGACTAGATCCTACTTCCCACACTTTCCTCCCACATATTGCAGACTCAAATCGCTGCTGGTAAGAGACCAGTAGAAGACCCCACCAGTTATCTGCTGCCTGGTGGTGGTCTCAGACAAACTCCCACTGCTTTGGCACTTCTATCACAAACATAGCTACTGCAAGGAGCAAGGAGGTCTGGGACTGTGGGGAAGATAACGCTGCTGGTGGATGCAGTAATGTGTTCTGTGGCTGCTAGCCCCCAGGCTGAGGGGATATGCTTTTCACAGCTCATGAGTACCTGGAGGCCCATGAGGAGGGGCCTTCCAAGCCCCAGAGTCTCTGCAAAGGCTGTTAAACTGCATAACAAGTTCAGTGCAAAGCCTGCCACAACAAAATTCGGAGAGGCATCCACCACATAACATCTGGCTGAACCCAGCTGTCTGCTAGAGGAATGAGGCTTTGCACCACACTTCACACGCTGTCTCCGTCCTTACCCTTCTT
This sequence comes from Strigops habroptila, assembly GCF_004027225.2. Classification (NCBI taxonomy): domain Eukaryota; kingdom Metazoa; phylum Chordata; class Aves; order Psittaciformes; family Psittacidae; genus Strigops; species Strigops habroptila. The sequence continues at coordinate 13,774,438 of NC_046359.1, forward strand.
CACCACCTTCTGAATGCTTCATCTAGGGAGAAGACCAAGTCCCAGCCAGGCAAGATTTAGGGCTGTTCAACCTCTTGTGTGGACCCCAAGGTAGCTGCAGCAGCAGGATGCACCTTGTACATGGCCTTGCTTGTTCCTGCCTGACCTTTCCCAATATTCCTTTGGGAGGAGCGGCAGCCAACCTCCTCTCCTTTTCAGTGTGGGGCAGAGGTGAACACCAGCACAGACTGGCGCTGAGTGTAACCCCACAGGAAAATCACTTGAGGATGGGACCATTTTCTCTTTAGGGCTTCCCAAGGTCACAGAACACCCACCGTGGGACAGGAGGAGAGATGGGATAGGCTTTACCAGCATCCAGTTCTTCTGTCTCCCCCCTCTCACACTGTGGCCAAGCTGTACGACACACTGCTTTGGTCCCAACTTGCAGTGCCCCTGCTGCTCCGGCCCTGAACAAAGACTCCCATTCAGCCCGGACCGCGCAATGGTTTAAAGCTACAGATAAACATCTACCATTGTTGCCAGCCCAGAGAAATTAAATGCAAATTGCCTTTGTTCCTGTGCACAGACCCCCATTTCTCCAGCCCTAGGAGCCTAACAAGCACCCTCTGTGCTCCCCATTTGTTCTCCATGTATCACCTGCTTGTCAGATAATACCCAGCAAGGCTGCAGGATTTAGTCTTGGTCGCAGCCTGCTCGTGTGCAACAGCATACAGATAATCTTTTAGGGCTGTAGCTAAGCATATATCTTGTGCAGTGGGATGTGTTTCAAAATGAAAACATCAAAGATCAGGCAGTGGGTCAGCAGGCAACACGGCTAAAGCACAGCAGGTTTCCTGCTCATAAGGGAAAGGCGTCACTGCTTCGAAGCCTGGCCATCCACAACTCCTCCACAGCTGGGGCAACAGCAATACCTTGCCTCCAAATCTCAATGCGAGAAATCCTATTCCTCGAGCCATTGTCCCTTGTATGCAGGAATAAGAGGATACAACTGAGCCAATGAAAGTCAGGCTTGAGATCAAAGAAAAATTTCCACAACATTAATCTTTAAAGGTAGGAAATAACTTCCCGAGGATACTGAGAAAGCTCCAGTGTTTGGACTGCTTAATCCTATGACAGAAGAAAACAAATAGCATGGAAAAAAAAAAAATCCAACCCCCAAACTTTTTGACAGTACAGGTGACACACTGTATAATTTAATGAGCTTGGTTTGCCACTTCTAATCTACCAGAGGGACCCATCCTGTGAGTCCCCTGAATAAACAAATCCTTGGATGGCCCCAGAGCTCCACTATGATCAACTGGATTTCCTGTAAATGTAGTCTGAACCCTGCCTACTGCAGCTCCATCTCCTTCTTGTGGTTGGATCACAAATACCGCCAAGACAGTTCAGTCTCCTGATAATGAGATGGGTCCCTCAGCTCACAGTTCTGACACTTGATTAGCTGCTACAGCTCAAGAAGACACTGCTTATCTGCCAAGCTGCAGTGGCAGACTGCGTACACACTTAGCCTATCACAAAAGTGAGATAAAAATGTGTTTGCTTAAATCTTTTTCATTGCAGCTTATGCAAATACACTTTACCTCATGTTTGGTCACAGAGCACTTGCCTGCCTGAGCCTCCAGCTCATAGCAGGTTGTGGTTTTAGATGCACAAATCCCAGGTTCAAGCCTAGATGATGATGATGCCTAAGGCCATGATGTTAGATCAACACAGGACACAGATCTGCACAGAGCTGTCAGTAAGACTAAGTTTTGTATTTTGTACCAGGCTTATCACCATCTGATGAGCTCTATCCACTAGCAGCCATCACTTACCTCTCTAAAGCAAAAACTTTCAGGTCACCAGCTTTACAATTTGTGAGCAATGAGGCAGACGAACCTCTGATTTAGAATAGATGAAGCTCCAATTGGCTGATGCATAAAATGAGAAGCTTTATTTAAAATAGCCAAATATGGGTTTCCCCCACATTTAGAAATCATCATCTGCACATTAGCTCACTAGCTTCCTCAAACACACATAGATATTTGCTCTCCCAACATACCAAGGAAAAACTCCATTTCCATGAGTCAGTTCCTGGTAGAGAGCAGAGAGCTGGATAGTCCTCTGCCAAGAGGAAACGATTAAAACCGCAAATCAGCTAAAACCATATGGTAACAAAACATTGGGGTTTCTCCTGCTCCCTATAAAAGCAGGGCAGAGTTCTTGCAGATGTTGAGAATCTTTCCTTGGCTCACAAAAAGCAGATTAGCGCATTTGATCAACTCTTAGCTGTGGAAATATCCGACACAAGACAGGAGGAGCAAAAGCATCAACACAGTAGCATGGCTTCACACAAACGGCGCATAAAAGAAAAGCAGTAATCAGACTGACAAGTGGCAGGGCTTATGATTTTCATGCTGTTGCAGAAGGCCCCTGGAAACTGCTGTCAGCAGAGTCAGAGAAAGAGAAGGCGTTTCGGAAGATGCACATTGAAAACAAGAGTTGAAAAAAGTTGAAACATTTAGAGCAGTAAAGCTGCTAAGTGGTCTCCTATAGAGGCTGACTCCCCCTCAAGTGGTCTTATGTTCCACGTTCATATCTCAGACCAGTTTAACATCTCAGAAGCCTGAGAGTTATGGACATAGTCACCATATCTGACTGAGAGAATATTTCACACTCAGTACTGAGCTGCAGCTTTGTTTTTCTTTTAACAATCACAGTAATAGCTTGCACTTCTGGAACCTAAGGAATGTCATAAAACAGGCAAAAATTATTTCTGTAATCACTACACAAACAGAGGAAGTGCATGAAGGGGTGAAATACTGCAGATGCTCGGATATAGCGCTTAGCAAGGAGGATAAGCGGCCTGACAAAGATGACCCTGGCAGCACTAAGAATTAAAACCTAGGCAAGATGAAGAGCCATGAGCCCAGGTATCCACAAAAGCTGAGCACAAAGCCACCTTAACCTTTACTCAGACAAAGAGCAGTGGAGGACACTACCTTTAACAAAGGCTACAACACAAGGAGCCCACACTTACCACATCCCAGCTTATGCTGCTATTGCTAACCAGCCACAGTTGGATACGGCTCATGTTCAGTGGTAAATACCTTGACAAGGAAAAGTAGTATATCCTGTGGAAATCCAAGGCAAGGAGAATAGAACAACCCACACTGTAACACACACCACATAAAGACCTGCTTTTCAAAGCTCTGGAAATCCACCATTCCACCTAACACCTGTCAGCTGCAAGACAGCCTTGCTCACCTGCAGCCTACATTGGCTCCAAAAGAAAAGGAAGAAGGGGCTACCACAGCAGTGCTTTTTTGTCTTAACTTGTCTCATTCTGCACTGCAATTCCCACCCTAGCTGTCTCTTGTAATAAAATAAATACATTCTTGAAGTACTATAAATAGAAAGCAGGGCAGACCTTGCTTTGAACTGAGTTTCACTGGGGATCTCTACTCTGCTGTCTTCCTGCATGCTTGCACTTCAACTTTTCCTACTAGCTTTGAAACAATAGCCCAAAGCAGACTTGCATCTGAACCTGTGAATGTTTCTTTTTAAGATTGTCCCAAAAGGATGAACTCCTAAGCTGTCTGGTTCCCAAACAACAGGTTATCACTGCATCTTAAAGTAATGAAGCTTAGTGGCTAACCTCATTTCAACCTTTCAAACAGGTTGAAAGCTCAGTTCTAGCTACGGAGAGGAAATTGCATCACAAGCCCTGCAACCATAAACTTCATTTTGCTCCAGTCCACTTACTCTTCCTCCTTTCTCTGTCTTGCTGCAGAGCCTGAACAAGTCCCATTCTTGTGCTGAAGCCTAAGGCATGTCTTCCTTGCCATCAGAGGTTTGACTACAGTGTTTCTGCAATACTTTGGCCAGCTTTAATCAAGGTGCTTGTGACGGCAGTACCTACAGTGCCAGGGTAGTAAGGGCTAAAAGGAAGTCAGCACAGCCCCCCCAAGGCAATTTGCAGCCAGGACTGAAGCCTGACTTTTGAGTTTTGGTACCATTTTGCGGGAAATCAGCCAAGCACCAGTTTTCCTGCTGCTGGTGCTGAGTGCCTCCATCTGCAGGACAGCTGTACCACTGGGCAGGGTGGGAGGTTTCGGACAGGGATGAGCTCTACTCTAAGTGTGCAGGACCAGCAGTGCTCTGGGACTTCAAGGGCAACTCTGTGCATCCCCTTCAGGTACTACTTTGAGTTTCACCAGGTATATTTGTCTAGCCTGTGTGACAAAGACCATTGCCCTGTAGCAGAGACCAGAGAGAGCAGAGGTGTGTTAGCTTCTCTGCAACTTGGAATTTGATTTTTAAGCCATCCTCCCCAGTGGTTTGGGGTATTGGATCAGGCTCAGAGCTGCAGGGTCTGAGGTGAGACTACTGCTCTGCTCCCCAGGTGCTGCTGTGGGGAAAGTAACCTGCAAGAGGAGGCAGTGAGATTGATAAAGCCCTATGTGCTTTGGTTAAACCAGCTGAAGCTCTTCCACCTGAGTGCTGTAAGAAGTGACTGCCAGTGGTGGTGGGCACTGCTCTTTTTGCAGCAAATAAACTCTGGTCACTTCTCAGTGCACATGTTTGTCTCCCCCTTTCCCTTCATAGCCTGCAGGCAGTCTGTGGCAAACTCTACCGAGCCAAAGGTATCAAGGGGAAGAGATGAGCTTTTCTGACAACCAGGCAGGTGGTTAGGAAGGATCCGTCTATTCCTATGACCCCGTCCTGTCACAAATGTTTCTATTTTAAGTCAAGGTTTTCTCCCTTCAAGATTTCAGGCTAGGTTAGCTTTTTCACTAAACATCTTCCCGGTCTGACAAAGTTTGAGCGAAGCTGTGGGAGTGCCAAATCCACATTAGCTGAAAGAATTATTAAAATGTATATATATAATATTTGCTCCACTTGGCAAGCCACTTTTCATCAAAGTGGCACAGGCGGATTACTTGAACTTTCATTAGGAACTAAGAGGTATAAGAACAAGGCTGATTCTCCATGTTTTAATAAAATCTATATTTCAGACTCATAGCCTTCATTCTGTATGCCATCATCTGTAACATTTTACTCCCTTACTGCTGTATGGAGCTCAGTAACATAGCTATTTGCAACCTACTGCAAATCGGTGTTGCTGGAGAACAGCTCCTAGCTATGTCGGGGGAGTTTTGTTTCAACCTCCTCCACTGCATTAAAGAGCCCTCCCAATACCTGTTCTGTTGCCCTGCAGAAGTATTTGCATACCAGAATTGAAGACCACCTCTCAATCTCCTTTCTGAAGGCTACAGTTCATATACAGTGGCTTCCTTCACAGTTTAAATAAATTACACATATTTGCAAGCTTAACCATTAAATATTAATAGATTTTATTATAATTAACATTAGTGGTATTAGCCTTGTTGTTGTTTTCCTGATGTTGATTTAATAACACTGCTGAGATGCTCTACTTAAAGCATGGATAGAACACAACTCCTGCCCTGAAGAGCTTAATGTCAAAAATCTGGCTTTGTGGAAGATATGTTGGAATTACCCACAGGTTATTGGATTTGCTACAGCAGTAACTATATCAAGCTCAATGGACAGTGATGGGATACACAAGAGGTATGGCCATATGATCTAGTAGCCCCTCCTGGTCCTAAGCTTGTGAATCTAAATAAACAAGACAGGAAGAAGACAGAGGTGAAATCACTTAGCCAACAGCAGAGCCTAAGATGCAAATCACTAAATTCACAGTGCAGCATCCCCCTCCCAGCCACTAAGTCACCAAGTCTCAGAGCTTTTTTGGGCCATGTCGTCATTGAAAGAAAACATTTTGTGTCCTTCCACCAACATTCACTGTGAGAGTAGGAGCAAAACAACATACATATGGTAACATACATACACCGTATGTGTGTTTGTGTGTGCTTTGAGGGCACAACAGACAATGCTTGAATGTAAAGATGGGGAAGGAAAGCAAGATTTCATTCGCTTTAGATTATGGTTTTCAATGCTTTAAACCACCAACACAGTCGTTCATGGCCTTCTTCCACCTCCTGACTCCTGCAACTTCCCCACTGTGAAATACTTCGCTAGATTATATTGGTTCCCATAAAAACACCTAAGATACTGAAAGCATATGTAGAAGTCAAACTTTCATATAGGCCTTCTTCACTTTGCAATTCCAAGCTATCATCATGTTCTTCTCTCCGGCAGGTCCTATTCATCCATGACCTCCTTTTTTGCATGTGTGCGTGCTAGCATAAATGTTGCACAGCTGTGCAATTACATGTAGGTTAGGGTAGAAAGGAGCAACAATGGCTGCACAGCTGCCACCTGGAGTAGCAGTGGTAGGTGGAGTTACATCTGGAATGAAATTGCTCCTCTCCTTTCACAGTGCAGCCTTATTTACCTCAATGTCTCGTTCTTCTCATCATCCCTGTTCCCTTTCATGTCTTTGCTATTAAAGTTATTAGGAAAATTATTCATTCAATTGCTTGTAGAACCTGCCCAAAGATAAATACATTCAGCTTACTAAACCTTGTTAGCAGGAAGGAAAGGGAGAATGCCTAATTAATGTATGAATGATTATAAAGCGCTTTCAAGATGAAAAGTGCCATGAGCTCTAGGGGCACATTTCTGCCCTCTGAAGTCCCTAGGAATCATGTGCAGAAGCTAATTCTAAACATTACTGCTACCACAGTGTGGCAGTGGAAAAGATGCATGTACCACAACAACTCCTCAACACCATGGATCTGCATATAGAGGTTAACGCATCTTCCAGATACTGCCTGTCTTAAGATAACACAGCTCCCTATTCTCCTCCAAAAACAGGAATGGAGGAGTGCCAGGAGGAACAATTTAATGCCATTCCTCCATGCTTCGTGGATATACGGCCCAGCTGTAATACCACTACACTTACCTAGAAAGAACAGATTGAAACATCACACCTTGGAAGTTGAACACTACCATTTCTTACCACTCACGCTAATGGGTTTTCCCCAACTCTTGCTATGCTAAGAGTCTCCTCTCAAACATGAGCTGCTGGGACAGTCCCCTTGCTGATAGACGGGATACAACAGGTCTGGTGATGCTTTTAGAGAAATAGGAGCTTAGGGCAGAAGTGCAAGCAGAAATACTGTGACAGATGATAATCCCTAGCTATTGCAGGGAAAGGCCATGTGGGTCAAAGGAGATTTCCAGTTGGTGAAGTTTCCATGGCTCAGGAACAAAAGTATTTCTCCTCATCCAGACAATACAGCACAGGCTGAGATCTGGAGAACGGATTTGCCTCTTTCCTGCCATAAGAAATCTGCCTTTACAGCAAGGGAAAGTAAGTTGCTTCGGAAGTCTCTTAGATGTCGCTGCACAAACAAAATATGAGCTGCTAATAACAGGTTTCTCAGACACATTTCCTTTGCATGCGGTAGCAGGAGGCACATACTCTAGGCTCTCATTATGGGCTTAGGTTATGAAAACTTCCACGGACACATTTTAAAAAGTCAGTCTGAAGAAATCAGGTACTAGCAGCTCACATTTGCATAGCTGTCTCCTGAAAACACTGAACAGTCCTAACATATCCTAGAAAAGCAAGTAAAACACACACTAAAACAATAGCAAGTTTCACATGCATCTGGTGGGAAGATGAAAGGGACAGAAATTATGCTGTTCGTTTACATGTTTTCTGGTTATCACTTCTGATATTTGGAATAAACCGAACAATGCTGTATCACTCATCCCTGTAGCATTTAAAACAAATAAATAAATAAAACCTCGGTTTACCTAGGTACCCACAGAGCATTAAACATCCTCTAAAGCTCACAAATCCCTTATGGGGAAGGCTCATGTCTGTGTCAGAGGCCAAAGACGGTAAGGCCTCAGCAAGCAGAGCACAAAGGTGACCTGCAGGAGATGCAAGAACGAAGCCACACCAAAGCCCTGACCTTTACTCCCAGCCTCGAGTGCTCAGAATCAGCTGCACCCCTAAGCCTCCTGAACAGGAACAAGCAGCAGCCACTTGTGTTCAGGCACACTGCGCTGTGCTCAAGTGGCAATGTTTTTTGCAAGGCTAAAATCAGCATCTGTTTGTTCTAGTGTCTCTTCTCAAGCGGTAAGCACGGATGGCTACTTTCCCTGACAGTTACTCACTGGATGAGGAGTAATAAATCAGCCTTCCCTCCGTGAGTTAATACACCATTCGATAAAGCTGAGCCTTTTTTGCACAGGCCATGTAATTTACCGGCAGCAGTAGTTGGTCAAATTGTCATTTATGGATTTGTCTGTTTGTGCCCCAACATGAAAATTTGATTTTTTGGTAACATGGTCATTTACTTTTCTTCTCTTTTCCTGGGATATCAACAAAACCCAGACCCAACCATCCTACTCGCTGATGTTACTGAAGGGAACTCCCACATGCTGCTCTAAAACCAGCATGGAAAACTAAACACAGATCAATCACTTTTTCCTGCAGCGTTGTTGCTTCTCCCACCCACCGTCTCTCGCACCTGGCAGTGTGTTAGGACAGCGAGTGCCCGCTCACAGTTCACACTGCTGCGCACATGGAGACCCGCCACCGAAAGAGGTTTCTAGGGGCTTGTAGTGCACCAAATAAAGCAAGGGGTGTTTAAGATGCATTGAAAACCAGAAACATCCTGGTTTGCAAAGCTGCTCTGCTGTCAGCTACCAAGAGCTTCTTTACTTCTTGTAAGCGTTCGATCCTACCCAGAATCAGATCATTAACAAAGTCATCTCATCAGCAAAGAGCCTTGGCTATACTCTGACTGCATCCCTGACTTCCGTTCCTACTCTTTTTCTTCTCTCCTTTCTACAGCAGGAGCAACCCATAGTCCTAATCCTTAGGACAACATTGTTCAGCTTTGTGCATGCTCTGAGAAGCTCCAGAACAGCTCTGTGAAAGCCTGCAGTACCAATCCCTCAAGTGGAGGCTGCAGGAATAAAAGCAGGGGTGTCTGAACCTAACAAAAGACTCAGCTGCTGTATGAATTAATAGGGGACATGTCCTCAATTTCCCTCTTCTTTTATTCTTTACTTGCTTTCCCAGTCCTCTCCATCAGCTATCAGCAGAAAAAGCCAGGTCGTCTGGTTGTGGGAAGAGCTGAAATGGCACTACAGTGACTTCCCTGCTGGAAAAGCAGATCATCTGTGGAACATCTCCCTTCAACAAGCAATTCTGAATCCAACTGCCACCAAAAAGTAACCAAACCAATGACGATTGCTTTGGGACAGAAGTTGGTCTCCACCAGTCTTAAAAGAGGAGCCCCAGAACTACGTGTCAGAATAAGACCTTTCTGACACAAACAACTCTATACCTAGAAATGACCAAGCAGCCACTGCCGGAAAGTCACTGCAGGCCTGTACCTCTTGCCACTCTACGCTTGCATTAAAAGATGCCTACAAAAGACAGAACGGATTTTGCCATTTTCATTCATTGCCATCTTTAGAAATAGGTACAAAAGTCAGCATGCTTCTTCGGGAGGAAAGGGATGGCAGTACAGCTTAGGCATGCGGAGTACCTTCATTTATTCTTCCCAAATTCTCTTGAAGAACTGTCAAGGGCTTTGCTAAAGGGCTCTCTTAGACTAAAAGCTCTGGGACGGTCACAGGGACATACTTTCTTTCACAAATATTCCAGGCTTTAAAGTCACAAACAAAAACCAAAAAAACCCTTTCATACTTTAAAAAAAGTACATGAATACAAATCAGCACTGCTCCATCGCAAGTCAGGTTTCACTTGCACTTGGCTGTGACATAAATGTTACAGGGTTGGTATAACAAAAGGAGCATCTTCCTTTTTGGAAACTTTAACCATATGCAGAGTACTTCGCTGATCATACAGCAGCAGATGCCAGCACTGCCAGCAATGATACAATGGCACTCTGTATGTTTCTTATTGAAAATTTCAAGCAGTAGTTTCACTGAAGAAAAGAAAGATAGAATCATTTCTCCATGCTTGCAAACACTGTTTAGGACACAAAGGCAGTTCTCCACCTGAATGGCTGGAATTTACTTCAAGTAGAAAAACAATTGTTGTAGCTCAAGGCAAGTGTCCTTACAAGTCCGTAACACACAAAGATTATAGAATCCTGGTATAGCTTATAGTGTAAGTTAGAATCATAGAAACATAGATTTATTAACTTGGCAGTGACCTCAATGCTCATCTGGTCCAACTTACCTTGCAAAAGCATGATCTAGACAACATATCCCAGCAAATCTTAAAAGTGTCCAATGTTGAGGAATCCACCACTTCCCTGGGGAGATTATTCCAATGGCTGATTGTTCTCCCTGTGAACAATTTTCTTGTGTCCAGCCTGAATTTCCCCAGGAGTAACTTGTGTCCTTTACTCCTTGTCTTTTGCATGTGACTCCTTGTGAAAAGGGAGTCTCCATCTTCTTTGTGGCCACCCTTTAAATACTAGAACATGGTGACAAGGTCTCCCCTAAGCCTTTTCTCGAGGCTGAACAAACCCAGTTCTCTCAGCCTTTCCTCACATGGCAGGCTTCCCAGTCCTCTGATCATCTTTGTGGCCCTTCTCTGGACCCTCCCCAGCCTGTGCACATCTTTTTTGTATAGCAGGGACCAAAACTGAACACAGCATTCCAGGTGTGGCCTGGCAAGTCCTGAGTAGAGCAGGATGATTTCTTTCATCTCTGCTGGTGATGCCCTTCTGGTACCCAGCATCCTGTTGGCTTTCTTTGTGCAGCAAGAGCACTGTTCACTCATGTTGAGCGTGTTGAGCACCAGGACCCCAGGTCCCTTTCCACAGAGCTTCTCCCCAGCTGCGTAGATCCCTGCAGCCTGTGCAAGGATTATGTTTTCCCAGGTGCAAGACCTTATACTTGTCCTTGTTGAACTTCTTGTTAGCCCACTCTTCCAGCCTATCCAGGTCTTCTTGTGAGGTGGCTCTCCCTTCCAAAGTGAATACTTCCCCACTCAGTTTGGTATCATCAGCAAGCTATTATCACTGTAGATATTTAATGGTTCAGTAATAATGATGATATAGGGGTCTCTCAAAGTACTCCTTTATTCATGCTATTATGTTTTAACTCATAAAGAAAGCTTTGGAAGGAGCCTTGTGTTATCCAGCAGCCCTGGACCCACATTGAGAAGTAAACAAATAGGAAGTTACTGATCCATTTCAAACTTGAAGGAAAGTACTCAGTACATTGTCTCCTGCCAGCAGGTAAGAACAGGAAAAATAACTTCTTTCTGAACTAGCAAATAATTTCTGCCATCTTACATCATCATCTTTTTTGGCGTTTCTATCCACAGCAGCAGATAAGTCAAGCATCAAGCCCCACCCTCAGATAAGTAGAAAAAACAGCTGATTTTCACAGCAGCTACACAAAACCAAGGGACAAATAAACCCAACGTGATCTTTGCCGGCCATGACTGTTGTTCTTGCCCATCCTGTCTCTTATTTTATATTTGGGCTAGTGTTGGCACGGCAGACTTGGGCACTGTCCCTACACAAATAACAAACATGCCACCCCGAGCCACAGGCTGAGCCCGTGCAGCACAGCCAGCAGGACCCCGATATCCCAGCCTGTGAGCTCTGCCTATGGGAGAGCTGTCTGTTAGCTGTCTGTTAGTGCAGCAGCAGCCAGAGAAGCCCTCAGAAGAGATGCATTGCATCAACAGTTGGAAGTGTGGCCAAGATTAACTGTTGCAGAAGCCTTTAAGTGCCTTTTTAAGTTCACTTGCACAACTCTAACGCTCGAGTGAAACAAAGGTCGCGATACTGTCCTTTAGCCCTGAGACGGTGCTTCCTCCAAACCTTTTGCCTTCCTGGTGCTCAGAGCTCATAAACTAACCCAGCCTAGGAGAAGGGACTCCAAAACTGCGGCGGGTGCTTGTGTACTCTTGCAGGATGGCTCCATCGTGTGACCACAGAGGAACATTGCACCCACATGGGAATGGACTCAATAAAACAAAGCCTGCTTTCTCAGCAGGTGGTCCTCTGCCAGTGACTTCATTTATTCTAGCTAAAAAAAAAACCCTAGAGCAGTTCTTGGACAAAGTCCTAGGATTAGCAAGTGAAATACAGCCTTCTTTTTAACCCCTTTGTAACTTCTACATAGAAACGCTGCTTTGTGTTTCAGAACTCTGCCTCTTAGCCTGGAGGAGGAGGAGGGAGGCCTCGGGGATAAGTGGCAGTTGCACAGCATATTTTGAAATAAAGGTTTAATTGTGGCAGGGTTTCACGTTTTCATTCATTCAAGCACTGTGTCCCTTTTATAGCAGGAGTTTGTTATTTCCATTACCCCTGTCAGTTTCACATTTTCACTTCCAAGCCAAGAAGTTAATATTGATAAAACTTTAACAGTTCATATTAATGAAATAAAACTCACACCAACTCAAAGAGTCTATCTCCTTTAAAGCAATGAGTAAGCTGTTATTTACTCTGTGGTCTACACTCAGAAGCTTTTGAGCTACGTGTGTGGCTTGCAACCATATGGCTACATCAGGGGAGCCTTGACACTTAGACGCCAGAGATGCTACCTCACTTCCTTCCTCCCCCGCTCCAAACCTAGCTCTCCTTTTTATACTGCTCTTTCCAGATCATCTCCCACTGCTCATAACCTTCCTTCTTTGTACTATCGTATTAACTGCCTTCACCCTGGAGACCCCCTCCCTTTGGTGCCCATTGGGCTGGGACCAGCTCACACATGTTTCCCTTCTGGGACCTACTTCTCTGTCCCACTGGCTGGTGGGGCAGCAGTAACTGCCCTTCCCAACACTGGCCCACATCAGCTTTTCAATTTTGAAATAAAAGACAGAATGGCACAGTGGTGTACAGGGTCCAGCTTGAATAGAGTTAACTTCCTTTGCAGCAGCCCGCCTGGTGCTGTGCTTTGCATTTACAGCTGCTACAACAGTGTTGATAACATACCACTCTTGTGGCTACTTCTGAACAGTGCTTGCACAGTATCAAAACTTTCTATCCAAGCTTCTTGTTCAGGACGTGACAGGCTCATCTCCAGTCCAAAGGGTGAAGTTTAGCCAGCACAGGAGGCTCCACATGGCAAAGCTGGAGGAGGTGAGCAGGCACCAACATGAGCTCCAAAGGTAGCTGCCCCAGGGCAAGGACTGCCCAGGAGCCACCCAGGACCTGATGTTCCAGCCTAGTAAAGGTCTCAGTGGAGGTCTGTGATGTGCCAGAAGTGTCCTGACAAGGCCACAGCCAGTGGGACAGTGAGAGAGGACCATGAAGGGCTTTATGCTAGACAGCAGCTGCCAAGCTAAGCCATGTCATGCTCCTGCCCTGCCTGCCCCAAGGTCCAGTTCCACCTGCCTCCACTCCCCACAGCCCAGCTCATTTCCCTCCCCTGTGCCACGTGGAGTCTTCCGCTTCAGCCAAACCTCCTCCTTTGGATCTTGCTATGGGGCAGATGGAACTAGTAAATGTGGTAAGGCACATTCCAGTCTTCCCTGCCTATGCGCTACCTATAGATTAAAGCAGACATCATGTGAGTTCTTACTAGCTGTGTGCAAATGTGAATATTGTTTTACCACTTACATAAGAGTTTTCATCTTTAGTCTCTATCATCTTCAAGAAACTTCTGTAGTTTAGCTAATGAAAGGGAGCTGTTTGATAACGCTTCTTACAGGCTCAAATGTGATTAATTTACCACAGTTTATTAAATTACAGTCAGCTGAGCTGCAGTAAGTCCAGGGGTGGCTCAACCTAGAGTGAATGCAAAACAAGCCTCAACTCAGATCAAAAAGGTCTCCAATAGGTCTTGGTAATTAACAAGCTAAAAATGTACACTGGAAGTGACCACAGCCCAGATGACTAAGTGTAATTGCTTAATGACAGTAAATCGACCAAAGCTCTAAGCAGTCAGTCTTTTTGATTATCATGAGATCACAGGATAATACAGTTTGGAGGAAATTCAATAGGTCAGAGCAGGTTGCCCGGGCTAGACTGAAGAGCAAAACCAATCAAGCAAAGAGATAAAAACTTTCAAATGTTTTACTGTATTTGCACAGTTCTGCACAGTAACCTACCCCACAGATTTCTTCAGTAACAAAATATAAAAAAACAGATACAAAAATAAGCACTTTAAGTGCTTTAATCTTGCTTACTATGAAAGGGAGAACAGGAGTTATAACCCTCAGTACCTTTTACACCAGACTATTGCTTCCAGAGAAAAGCACCACGGATGTGCTAAAGCCTGAAGCCTGACATCTGGTACCAGACTGCAGCAAGCTCCCCAGGGCTCCCAGCAAGTTCACTGGGGGCCAGCACAGGTACAGCAGGACCAGCACATCCTCCCTCCCCACTCCCCTCTTCCCCATTTGAAGGCTGGCTGTATAGTGATAGATGCAATCCATGTTTAGAGGACCCTCTTCAGACTTGATCTTACTAGTCATGCTAAACCAAAGGGCAACTGAGGATTTTCTGAGCACTGCGAGATCAATTCACAACTGATGAGCAGCACCAGGTAGGACTCATCACGCAGTGTACTTTTCCTCCCCCTGTTTTCTTGCTTTGTGGTAGTGGTTGTAATCATTATACAGATCCTTAAAGACCTCCCTCACACCTGCTGGTAGTGATGTACTTAAGAACTTGATGTCCCGTTCAATGCAAAGGTCAAGGATGTGATATATCCCTTCTGTGAGATGTTTCTTCACAGCTGGGTGCAAAGTCACCTACAAGAAGAACAAAACTGCATTACACTTGAAGACAAAAAGGCAAGAAAACACGCTCTGCTCAGTCAGTATAGATGGAATGCTGACAACATGTCATCCAGTGCATCAGACCATCTGGACCAGTCCATTAGATAAAATCCAAGATTTTGATGCAGTATTTTCCTGATCTTTGCAAACATGTTTTGCAGAACAAACATGCCCCTCGCAATAAAACCCACAGAAGTGCTGCTACTACACACATTGGTACTGATCATTTTGGAATCACATGAAAACTCCTCAGCAGAAAAACTGTAATTAAAAAAACCCAAAATACTTGTGCTGGATTACACAGTTCAGTAGATTCTGTATGTCTCATATTAGCTGTATGCTACCAAGTGTCAGTTTCAAACGAGCTGTTCCTTTAGGCTACATTGAGTAGTCAATCAATTTTAACTTATCACTTAACAACTTGTTTTTTATCTAACAATTTGTATCTGAGGATTTCAATGTACAAGCCTTAATAAAAAGAAGCCTTCAAAAAGCTCAGGAGATGTGCACTTCCTTGATCTGTTTTAACATCAAGAAGCAGGTACTTGCCTGAAGTCATGCAGAAAGTTGAAGGAATACAGCGAATGACTCAGGACTTGGTGCCCTGCTCTTGCCATTACCCCTGCCCAACCCAAAAACAACAGAACCACCACTACAACCAGGAATATCAATGCTGACTGTGGAGTCCTCTGGTGCTCCAGGCTAACTGAAATCTGTCCCATGCTCACAAATCACTTGCTAAATACTTCCCTGCCTGAGACAGTGCTGGCCTCTGGCATCATCACATTATTTTTGCTGCAGAACCATGTCTTATCTTTGCTGAATCCCAAAATTAGCTTTATGCCTCTAGACCTAAGCCTCTGCACTCCAGGCCTAATGAAAATTACATAAAAAGCTGTCATTAAAATTCAGACTTCTTTCTTCCTGAGGCAACTAATAAACTTTGTGCTAATGAAGTGCACTCCTAATCACTGTGACAGACTCCTGCTCTCTTCCTGCCCTAAATGTAAAACAGCTAGTATATATTTTATTAGACCTGCTAACATAGCTGGGAAAAACATATCGCAGGCATTAAGGCACATAAGCCTTCCTTTGGATCTGTGACCCTGAAGAGTCTGCACGTCCAAAAGGTTGTCATTTTTTCCCCTCTGTGTCAGTTGATCTATTGGCTGGTTATAACAGATGTTATTTCTCTGTACATCATACACTAAAGTAACAGAACAGTTGAGTATCACAACTCCCAGTGAATGCGCTGGGCTGAGATCTCCCCTCCTAGGGCAGAGAAATAACCACAGAGAACAAGGACAAGAAAACCCACAGCTATTGACAAGATGGACCAGATGTCCCACTTGGGATAAGCAGATACCTCAGAGCTGCAGCTAATGGAACTGCATCCCCCTCATCACAAATTAATCTGGACCCATGCCTTATTTGGGCCACTACTGCTTTGCAGCGCAGTTTCCTATAAACACCCTCCAATACTACTGTGGGGAGCAGAACCACAGAGTTAAACAGCTGTCACTACTGGCTGGAAGTTAATTATGCTAGTAAGTGTTTTATGATCTATATAGTTAGCACAACCAATTTGTCAAGCATTACAGAGCTCTTGATGTGAGGCATTAAACGTGTGAAGAAGTATTTCACTATAGCTAAATTAAGCAACAGCTCATAGACAACAAGGGAAAAGCAGTGTCAACAGTATGAAAGAGGCGATAGATGTCACCCAAGCCAGCAAGGAGTCTTTCTAGATTAACACAAAATAATTCACAAGGATGTTTTATTTCCTGGTATAAAGAGGAAGCACTGAGGGAACTGATTACTCAACTACTTTAGGAGCAAGCGACTGTTTAGGCCAGCAGCTTTCGTCGGTTTTACCTTGCAAACCCTTAAAAGGGTTCCAGCAAGTCTGCAGATGCCCATATACAGACTTAAATCTATCAACGTGTTTTTCTCAGTTACCTTTGATGGATCCCCAAGGTTTTCAGACCACAGGCGTAAAGCCACTAGTCCGGACTCAGAAGAGATGAATGGTTGAAGGAGTTTTTCTCTCCCTCTGCGGCACAACATGAAAGATGTGTAGTGCCCCTCTTAAGACAGGTAGGCTGAGGCCTCCCCTTTCTCTGATATCCATCAATTCTCACCAGTCTAATGAGCAAATAAATCATCACCTACTTGTGATCTATCTATTCTGTCAGACAGAAAACTGTCACAGCATCTGGTGGCTCACTACACCAATTCCCCTTTCTACACTCAAAGGTTCCATGCGTACATTACCGATCTGTGGTTTCAGCTATCATCCATCACCTTCCATTTCCCACTGAAAGTATTGCACAAAACTTTCCTAGAAGTCTCATGAGACTTTGCACTGCTGCTAACACTGAGGTAAGTGTCCTTTCAACCCAAAAAGGTCATTTGACAATCTGAGTCAGGCTTTCTGACTTACGTTCAGCAATGAACAGATTACAGAGTTTAGAGATAGTTAAATAGAACAGAAGTAGCCTTAACAGTAATTTGTCCCTAGTATTTCCTGAACTACTATGTTTACTATGTAAACAATAACCAGCTTATTTGGAATACTGAATAAGATGGCTAAAACCTGATATATCCCAGGTTATGTCGGGCAATAGACAGGCTAAGACAGGCAATAGAGAAGACAGCAGAGTTTAAGCTCAGTAACAACCTTCATGGTTAGTTACACCATAAGTCTTCAGAAACACAGCACCAGTTAGGATGTTTTTGTGGTAAAAGAGCCTAAAAACAGAGACTAAATTCCTTTCCATATCTCAGCCCATGCCCAGGCCAGAGCCCCAAATAATCAATTTGCAGGTACTTGCAACACAAGCAGCATTCAAACCCTGGTGAAATCTAAATCCATTAGGCTGAACAGAACGACAGTTTGAACTTAGGTCTGGATGTGAGAAGCTACTGACCTGGCTCTGGCATCCATAATAGCAGGCGTAGCTTTTTTTAGTAAGAACTGGAATGATATCTTTGGTACCAAAGGAGAATTACTGAAAAGGTAACAGTTGTCCAGCGTGGGAACACTTTTTTTCCATTCACTTACTCATTTAGACTGGATTAAAAGGCATTTTCCAAGAGAAGTTTTCTCCATTACTTTGCCAGATGGAGCCCTAACTGCTATCAGTCCTGGACAACTGAGGCTAGCTGGGAGAACCTAACCACTAGATGAAGAAAAAGCAACACCCAACATGACAGAAAAGCAAAGCAGTTCTGTCAATAGGCATTGCATTCTTTTGCCTTAGAAAAAACACAGCCCACACCTTTAGAAACTTTTCAGGAGCTGGGTAAAAAAGATTCTCAGGAACTCTTGCTCAAAATAACAGTCTCAATCAAACCTGTATCCCCATGAGACATAGCAACATTTTTACTTCACAGATTTATAAAACTTAACACAGTTGCCTCTGGAACAGGAACTCCAAAGCCAGCACAATACAATGGCACTTTCAAGATGAATGAGAACACGTTACCTTCTGCAATTCAGTCACATACTGAGCCACAATGAAAGCAGAAAACACAGTGAAGTCCTCCATTTCTGCAGCAATATGAGTATACATCCGTTCCACCAAGTGTGCACACCTCAGTACAACTTCAAACTCATCTGCGTTGCCTAAAACAGAAAGGGAATTGCAGCCTAGTATTTGAGGCTTAAAAAACCTAGGAAAAATACCCAAAGAATCACCCAGTCTTCCATGAGCCTTGAACTACAGGAAGCCAACACCAGTATGCCCACTTTATCTTCTTTTCTTATCAAGCTACAGCTGAGAGGCCCCCACACCTTCACAACACACCATATGGATCTCTTACAATGGTTATTTTGTAAGAGCACACTGATTCCAAATCCACATGCAGTGCAAGGCAAAAAGTATGTTATAAACGCTGAAGTGCTAAAAACAGCAGCTATGGTCCCTTCCATGATTCAGTCCCAACTAGCACTGAGGAGGAGAGAACAAGGAGACAGGAAAATTGCATTCCCTGTCTACAGAAAATCAGAAGACATATTTTAGAATGTTTTCTAAGACATTCTTAGAAATAGCATAGTAAGAGAGAGAGATCTGTACTAATAGAATCTATTATGTGGAATATAGCAGCAGCAGCCACTTTCATGTGCTCTGTTATGAAAATAGAACAATTCTGCAAGGATAAATAGCAAGTTTTTCAACTTGAGGATGCCACATACCCATAAGCTTCCTGTGACCCTTGCCTTACGTAAACATATTGCAGAAGCAAGCAAATTCTCAAAGTCTGGCACCAGTCTTTCCTTCATTTTAACATACAGATATATCACCTAATCCCAACTGATGCTTCAGATATGTGTAACATTCTGGCTTTATGCTTAGCATAATGGTGACAGTTCAGGTCCGTAGTAAACATAGTTCCAGTCTCAGGAGACTCCATTTAGTAGGATTGACCTGGGGCTATAATTCAGGCATATTAGCATGTATCACCAGTGCTCACAGCCACCATGCTTTCAGGCATATGGGCTGATAGTGAGAGCACAGCAAGCCCTACCGGTTCCTGTCTCCTTACCAGCCAGGCAGTGAAGAATACCTCATTCATTAAAAGCAGTGCTGTCTGAATGTAGCTCTACAGGAGTTATCTTCATAAGCCCACAGTACTACAAACCTCATCCTCAATTTTACATAAAGGACAGAGAGGGCTAACAGTTTCAATGCCACAGCTAAGTTTTGACAACTTTGCATCTGGTGTCACGACTGCCCTGTTCTGCATTTCCTTTCTAAAACATATATAAATTACAGTGTGTATATATAATGCAAAAGTGGAAAAGATATGGTACCTCTGTCTCCTTTCTGACGTCCTTCATGCATGACAGAAACAACCAGACGATGGAAACTATTCAGAAAAGATGGTGCTGCTTTCAACAGCACCTGCAAAGACATGAAATAAAAACATCTGAGGTCACGTAGTAAAGAGAGTGGGGAGGGTAGAGGTACACCACTCCATAGTCTGAGAGAGATGAACTCCTGTAAAGGAAACTATATAGCTTATAGAGCTGCCAGAAGCAGAGATGATCTTTTCAATTGCATTCATACAGCATCTCGCACATGAGAATCCTGAAGCAGAACTGCAGTCCTGGCCACATGCAAATATAAGTAACAAGTAAACGTTATATTAGAGTTACTTCATCTCTCCAAAGCAGCATTTGACTCAGTACCCTAATGTCTAGGGAATTTGTTCTTGCTGGTAGAGAACCTGCATAGCCAGGCAGTTTCACAGAACACAGGGTCCAGTAACACTACAGATCACTGTATGAAAACAGCCTGGACAGGCAGCTTTCTACCACAGGGTTTTTGTAAGGGCATTTTAGCAATATGTACTGTCTTGCTTTTAGAATTTGCCATTTCCCCATCTTTAACTTTCTTCACTCTCAGACCTAATACAAATGCATGAGGCCCCTTTCCTTTTTTCTTCCACCTCTGCCTACATATTCCATGTAGGATTATCTCCAACCCTGTGCAAGTCCTGGCATGTTTTCACTTTCCCATGCCAGAAGGCTGCAAGAACACCAGGACAGTACAATGTTTGAAGGTTACCAACTTCTAACACGTCTAAGCCCTGTTTTCAAAGGACTGCAGAATCTTGATCTCCAGTGAGAACGAGGTCCTAGAGCCTGAGTCATCTGTGCTTCTAGAAATCCATCATAAAAAAAAGGAAAGTTTTATTCTAATCTAGCATCAGATGTTGATATGCAATCTGCTGCCAAAGACCAACAATGCAGGCATAAATCAAAGCAGGAGAGTAACTGAAATTATGTGATATTCAGATTCCCAGCCTTTTAAATGACAAGTGATACAAAGCACTTTCACACTATCAGGACAAATTTCAAAACCACTATTACAAGAAATTTCTATTCAGAGGCCTCTGTGTTGGTTCTTTCTACCCTTTCCCCTCCTCCCACCCCCTCACAGATATACCTTTGGATGACATTGCACAATAGAGAAGAGCACTTCATGGACTCCCAGGAAGACACCACGATAGTCTTCTGTCTTCAGATGATCCAGAGGGACTGTTAGGAGAATGCTGAATGCCAATGCCACGTGGTGTGGATTTAAGAGAATCCCTTCTCCTTGCCTTAGCAGAGCTGCTACAGTCTCTAGAATAGGTATGACTATGGTGGGAATCAGTGACTGGTCCTGACAGGCCTCTTTGGTTTGCATCTACAAGAAGACAAGAAACAGATGAGGAGGAGTGCACTAGCCACCTATGACTAGCGTTCACACACCAGAAAGCCTTCGTGCTCTGTCTTGAGTTCATGGAACTAGACTGGTGCAAGCTGGACTGGCAGGGACACTCCTGCACTTTAGCCATTTTCGTGCAACTGCACCCTGGGTGAGGGTGACTGTGATGCATTTCAAGTGAGCATTGATGCGAGTGTGGAACTGGAACTACTCCTCAGTCCCCTGACAATCAGGACCTCTTTGCACCTCATCACATGAATGCACTGGTGCTGTTCTCTCTTTTACATGCCGGCAGGAAGTGCATGCTCATGAGTCCCTTGCATTGCAAAGCCAACCTCTGACAAATTCTGGTCTAGAGACACCAGCACCACGATAGAAGAAAAACCTCTGTCACTAGGTTTGCATGTTGTACACATGAAGGACAGGAAACCTGGGTTTGGTTACTTGCAGTTTCATTTCCCATTCATGATTCAGTGAATTTATATTGTTATTATTTTTTTAATATGAGCATTTTTTTTCTTTTTGCTTTGCTGCTGTTGGCTTCTGCTGTGGCTGACAGTTACCTTCTCCTTTGGACAGGAGGAAGGACAGGAGACTCAGACTCTATTATCTGCAGCCTAACAAGTTTCTCCCAAGCTCCAGATTACATGGTGCAGTCCCAGAGAATTAAGAAATGGATGACCTGCACACTGCACTATGGGAGCAGATTTACTTGAGGAAGGAGGAGAGAAAGGATCTAGACTGAAAAAAAAGTGCAGGTGAATCTGGTATGGATTTCTCTAGTATCCACAACTTTTTGCTCCTGTATGCCTCTGTGCATGTTAGATGTAACCACTACAGACTCCAACAAATAAAAGGGACAGGTAATGAAGTTATAATAAAGACATACTTACAGCTAAAGCTGTGATTATCTGTGGGCTGGCAAACCAGAAGGCTTTCTCTTTGTCTCCACTTAATGGGCAGCTGAGCAACAATTTGGTTAGCGTAACAGCTGACAATACTTCCTGCAGAAAGCAGATTGATCATCAATCACGGGTACAAGATGCACTGGCTCCCTTCAAGTACAGAAGAGCTCTTTCAGGGTCAGTGGCAATTTTGAGCATTACCAGAGCCTTAACACATGAAAGTCCTCCCACTGACACATCACTTTGGAAACTGTGAAGCAAGCAGCAGCTCAACAAAACTCAATATGCTGGGAGCACTGGCCCAAATGTACTGCACGCTACCTTTATTTTTGAGTCAACTTACTATACTAATAGGCTTAGGTGATTTTTAATAAAGGAGAGCCTTCAGCTGCCACTAGGTAACAGAGGGAAGCAGGAGAGATACAGGGACACCAGTACACCATACCCTAAGAATGCTGTATTTGGAAGAAGGTGTTTTTTTTTCACTTGCTGACTGATAACAGAAACATATTACAAGCTATACTCAGGTGGCAGGAATTATATTCACAGTATAAGAATTCTAGATACACCTGGATATATCCGTGTCTATTTCTAACATATTCATGTCTATTTCTAACAAATAAGGCAGAGCCAGATAAAGCACCAAGTTTAATCCAAGTTTCATTCTCAAGTCACTGAGCTTTCTATGGAGGATACAGGTGGCTTTTTTGCCAAAAGTGTTCCATATGTCACCACAGCTGCTTAAGCTGCTCTGGAAAAAGGCATGGTACGTAAAAAGCTACTGAGCAGTATCTGGTTATTACAGACTGGAAGTCTTTAGAGAGACAAATACCAAAAGCACTGGTGCAGTTTTGGTTTTACTTAAAAACACCAGCATTTCTGCAGGTGCCTTTAACCCTGTTAGGAAGAGCCACAGGCAAACAGTGGTTAAACTCACTGACTGCTAGGATCTGCTGCGCGAGAACTCTCACCAGCAAGTAGAAAAAAAAAGTCCAGCATGTCCTGTAACATCACAGCTGTGTGATTTCTGTTGATAACACATGGAATTAAGACTGCCGAGCCCTTAAACTGGACAGGAAGTTTTTTCAGTAGGTTTCCATGATCTTTCCACCTCTCTCAATTTATAGAGAAAAAATACATATATGTAATCTTTTAGGCTGGTGAGGCGCTGGCACAGGTTGCCCAAACAAGCTGTGGCTGCCCCATCCTTGGAAGTGTTCAAGGCCAGGTTGGACGAGGCCTTGAGCAACCTGGTCTAGTGGAAGGTGTCCCTGCCCGTGGCAGGGGGGTTGGAACTAGATGATCTCTAAGGTCCCTTCCAACCCAAACTGTTCTATGATTCAATGATTCTATACCCAAAACATATCTCACCACAGTCATCAAGCCATAGCCATGTAAATTAATCCGACCTGACTACTGAACGTAAAGCAGGAAGAGGGAAAAATATTCCTCAGATGTCATTCAGCCAAGAAAATTTTTTCAAGATACAGAAAACTGAAGAAAGAAGTTGACAAGAAACCAAGCTCATGCCTTACTTTAGCCTTCTGTTGCCAAACGTTCCTCATTTCAAGCCCCTGCAGCACCAGCCTCATTATGGTATAAAACTCCTCGGCAGAGCAGTTTCCCAGCAGCTGCATAAGCACCTCTGTCAGCTCCATCTCCATACTTTGGATCACCTGGGTTGTGATTGCAGGACCTGCATATTCAAGAGGTACAAACATGTCTTAATCAATTCCCAAGACAGGACTTCCACAGGTAAAAACAGAGTGAACTGAACTTTGAAAGAGCTCTGTGGGTACCTTTTTAATACTCAAATGCATACAGGGACCCATGCTTACCTTTACCTCCCTCCCCACTAGTGCAGTTAGTTGCTATTCTCAAGTATTTCCTACCCTAGGGTTCACAGAGCAGCCAACATACCAGTAACAAGCCTTCAGCAGTATGGAAACACTACACCACCACGTGTTCACAAGCCAAGGGAGTGGGCTAAACGAGCCACAGGGCTTTACTACAAATCCTGCCAGAGAGCCATCACAAGCCACAAAAGCATTAAGATGACAAGTTTAGGTCTCTGCTGATCATAAGTCACAGTCCCCACGTACTCAATTCTTACGATGTAGACAGTCCTAGACAAACTTATATCTTCAGTGATTCTGAAGGCTTGTTTTTCAGTTCCACAAGTATCCATAGGCAATGCCAAAAGTGTTCTTCAACAGGAATCTGTATTTCACCTTCTTAAATACCTTACTTATTCATCAGAAATTCTTACAGCTTTTTACAGTGATTAATTATGTCTCCAGGCTAAAGCACTTTACCTGTCTTACACTAATAATGTGAAGCACAGGATGAGAGAGAGAAAAGTCAGCAGAAAAATTACAGCAATAGACACATCCTCCTGGTCCCTAGTTCTAATGTGAAATCCCAGCTCTCAGTGCCCCCACTGAACCCCACAATGTTAAAGGATCAAAATGCAGGCCAGGGAAGAGACAGACTAAGCCTCTACCTATGTGTAAGTTTTAGCTCAAACTCAGCTGTGCAAATTCAAGATCAAATTTCCCATGGAGAGCTCTGCTCTGTTCCTAACTACATAATACCAATACAAACACTGAGATTATGACGGTAGCTCACTTGAGCAGTAGCCTCCAGAGTGGGGTATGCATACCTCAGGGTGTGCACAACACAATCCATTGGGGTGAATTATAAATGAATAATCTTTAATTACAAATGAAATATCTTTAATAAATAAAATAAAATGTAAAAATAGTGTTTACTTCATGTTTATCTCGTATGTATGCTTTGTAATGTATCTAGCATACTAGTAGAGTAGCACATGCATATAACTTATAAATAAACATACACTGAGGCTGCATGCTCAAGTTAGTTTTAGAAAGCACTGCACTAGAGCACGTTAGCAGTAAGCCTGACAAATTCCAACTGTCTGA
Source organism: Strigops habroptila (assembly GCF_004027225.2). Taxonomy (NCBI): domain Eukaryota; kingdom Metazoa; phylum Chordata; class Aves; order Psittaciformes; family Psittacidae; genus Strigops; species Strigops habroptila. The sequence goes on from NC_046359.1 coordinate 13,799,150, forward strand.
AGAAGTCAAAGAGCACAATTACGCCTGTGCTGTGTTCAGTTCACCTCATTCGGAAGAAAAAGGAGCCATTAGGTCACACAGCCAGCAAGAGAAGTGTTTCATGTAATTTCTAGCCCTGGCTCTTTATCTGATGGGCTAAAAGGGACTGATCTGCCAATCTTCCACAGACTTCATCAGAATTATGGGTGTTCAGCATCTTTAAGTTAGGTGACTGCCACTGTTCTACAACCTTGCTTATCAGATACAAAAATAGATGAGTATGTTACTGTAAGGTCCTCCAAGATCCTCGGATAAGACATACCAGATCTGCCCTGGTCCACATCAGGTGCTTCAGTGGTACCTACTATATCAACTACATGAGCAGGACACTGCACCTTCAACCCTACATCCAGAAGCATTACCATGTTCCCGTTACTGTCAAAATGCTCTACAGGGATGAGCAACTCAGGACCTCCATTTATTAAGATGTTTACATCTTCCAGAGGATCATTAATGAATTAGATGGTGGCTATGGTCCAGGTACCACAACACTGCCTCCTTGAAAACTTTGTTATGCATTTATAAAAGGACAGCCTACTGCTTTAACACAAGTAAATCAATATGGACTTTTCAGAAAGCTCTATGGTTTCCTAAATGGCTTTTAACTTGCCTCTGTGCTGCAACAATAGCAAAGGAAGTGGAGAAAGGGAATTTTCATACCAGTGAGAAGTTTTTTCATAGCAAAAACAACCGTGATGGCAGTTTCTTTTCCAGGATACAGCTCTGGCACTGAGCAGAAGACCGTGAGGAACTGCAACGCAAACTGAAGGAACTGCAGATTATCCCCTGCGCACGGCAGCTCTCTCAAAATCTGAGAGTAGAACTCTTGGTACAGCTTAACACGGGGTTGCTCCAAAAACCCACTGGGCTCCTTCTGCCAACCCTGGCTCAGATCTGCTTTAAGAAGAGTAGTGACAGATGGTATGAATGCTACAGGCAAAGGCTGGTTTGGGGTGTTACTCTGAAGCCCTTGCTCAACAGTTCTGACCATCTGCAGAACTACTGGCTCCAACAGAGCAGACAGCACATCTGCAGACTGCAGCTTTTTTTCTGGCAGCTGCTGAAGGTAGAGTATGACAACATGACACAGTGTGGTGAATGCCATGAGCAGTAACTGCCCAGCCGCAGGATTCCCATTTTTCCAGCCTTTGCTTTGGACTGCACCAACATCCGGCTTGCAGCTCTCCAGGAAAGACATAAACTTTTCGAAGTTGAGCCTCACACTTTGCCTTCTTTCAATAATCATCTGAAGAAAGTTCTCCAAAAAGGCCTGGACTTCCTGGAGATACTGTGCCCAAACAGGAGTAGCCAAGACATCAGTGAAGAATTTGCTGGCTGTAAGCTGGGAGGTCATGACAGCCTCAAGAACATCGCTGGCATGAAACACCTTAAGAACAGAGTTGACGTTCCTGCCAGCTTGCAGGCACCTCAGCAGGTGGAAGCAGGTGCTTAAAAACTTCAGCAATAACGGCTTGCTGCACGAGACTCTAGCCCTGGTATTGGCTAGCAGGGACAGCAGCACCAGAAAACACCGGGTACACTCAGAGGGAAGAAGACTGTCTAGTTTCAGAAGAGAAGCAACTTCCAGCAAACCCAAGAAGCTCTCTAGATGACTTTCTTTCAGGATGACAGGGCGGCTGGTTTTTGCTAACAACACTATACACTGGGCAACCTTCTCCAGTGTTTTCCAAGACAAGCTGACCCCATCCTTCAGCAATTTGTTTTCCAACGATGCTTCCAATGGGTCAACAGGTCTGCAGCCAGCCAGGATTTCTTCATACCAAGGGATGTTACTTGCAGACAGCTGGTGAAGTGGCAGATCTACTGAATCCTTGGCAGCAGTGGGCAACACCCTAGCGAACTGATGGATAAGGCTGGTCAGAAAAGCACAATGCAGGACCTTCATTTCTGGGAGAAAGGAGCTATGCATCAAACCAAGAGATACCTTTCCAATGCTGATGGAAGGCTCCTGGTCTGTGGCAGCTTCCTGAGCTTTGGCCAATACTAATGTCTCTAGAAGCATATCTGCAATGTACTCTACATCTTTCGAGGATATATACGGCAACAGGATAGTTAGGTTGGATATGACAAGGTGCCAGTGTGCCGTGGGGTAGGTGAGATCACTTATTGCGATGATATCTCCATCCCACGGTTCAGATTCTCCCCTGCTCATGCTGGATCTCCCAGAGTCCAGGATGAAAGCTGCAGCATGCTGCAAGGCCTGCAGGTCAGCTTTGGTCTGCATTAAGATCATCTTCATTTTCTGAAGTGTCAGCAGTTCTAAGCAATACTTACTAGTGGAGGTAAAACTACTTGCAAGTTCCAGGACTCTCTCCCAGCACTGCTCCTCCACACCAGGGAGGAGAGCTGAAATGCCCCAGTGCCTTGCGTCAGGTTCAGTTACAGCACCAGCAATTTCAGTTCCTGGCGACACATACTTACTGCAGCTAAAACCAAACAAAGTGTCTACTTCAACCCAAGTGTAAACAAGGAGGAGAGCAGAGTCACTAGCCTTTCTTAGCCAAAGGTCTGACTTCTCCTCCTCTCTCCTAGGAGCCTGCAGCAGCTCCATCAGTGGCTGAATGATTCCCTTCTGCATCTTTGCCAACAGACTCTGAGTGCGAAGGACTACAGGGGAAGGAGTGATATCATCTAGGCTCCTCATGTTGAACAGAAAAGCGTGCAGCACCGAGCACACTGACAGCAGCTTCAAGGCCATGTCAACTGACCCTTCAACAGCAGGAATGATAAGGGTCTGGCATTTCTCCACGAAGAGACACAAAATGTCCAGAATCTGGTTGGCTGGCAGTTCAAGGAGGCACTCACGAAGCTTTACTGTCAGGCCAGCAGAGAAGACAGGCAGCCTCAGTTCATCAACCGCTGGCTGGCAGATGACTGTCAGCACCTCCTCAAAGAGCCGTGGGAACTGTCGCAGCTTGGAGTAAGTCTGAAACATGGCACTGATGAGAGTCTCCCGGGGCTTCTTCGTACGCAGCTCGGAGACCTTTGCATCGATCCAAGCTGAGGCCACTAAGTCATCCAGGTCTGGCTCTAATATAAGGTGGTTTAATGATATCAAGAGTTTGAGGCACCTGAACCAAGCAGGGATGGAAGCTTGGGAGTGCCTCATCAACATCTGTGCTAGCTTGCGGTAAAACCCAAACTGCACCTCCTTGTGCCGGATACGGTCACTGGCAATGTTATAGATATCATGGCTAAGCACCAAGCTCAGAAGCTGTTCCAAAGCAAGCAGCTCTGTGCTCCAGTCCGCAGGGGAGAGCGCATCCTCCCTCATGCCCTGCTGCAAGTCAGAGAGCCTGAGACAGCCAAAAAGCCTGCTGAGCATGTGGAAACACACAAGGTGGTTTTCTGCCTTACAGTATGAGTCCAGAAAGAGCTTATAAAGCAGGGACACCGAACCAGCCACAACAGCTCCGTGGAGGGCAGGTTCACAAAAGTCACTGCCCAGCTTGGTCTGCACTGTGTTGACTGGTAGCAAAAGATTTTTCAAAGCTCCTTTCTTCTTCTCCTGGAGTTCCTGGTCTGGCAGCAGCTCCTCTTTGTAGGATGAGAAAAGCTCAGGCTGGAATAATCCAGCCTGCAGCAAAGCTTCTACCTGGTTTCGGATTTCCCTGCTTAGGTGCTGACGCACATGGTTGTCATCTGCTTGTGTCCAGCTCCTTGCAGTCATCAAGTGCCTCAGGAGCAGACATGGCTGCAGCAAGTGACTCGTCACGTGCCCAAACACACGATTTGGGTTAGTTTGCTGCCTCTGGATCAGGAGGTACTGAGCAAAGGTAAGCTGGAGGACACTGAACAACTGGGAGCCCACAGCATCATCAGAAGCCAGCTGCTGACATGCCAGCTTGGACAAGTTGCTGAGGAGATCAACCAAGAGCTCGCACTTTGCTGTGTAAATGATGGAAAGCGAAGGAGTAGAAAGGATGCCACTGGAGCAACTCAGCACCATGCCAATGTTCTGCTGTGTTCTTTGAGAGCAGGCCTCTGATAACCTCTTATTTATAACCTGCAGATTAGGAAAACAAACAAACAAACAAACAAACAGTCAATTTTGCACGCAAAGATAAAGCTCATCATAATGAACCAACACCTTCTGTGAGCTGCCAATAGCTGCTGCTGGGTTTCTCACATCATAGTCTCAACTAGAACCTCCTCTGGCCAGAACTGTGTCCCTACATTTGTTTGCACCACAGGATGAATGAGGAAGCCCTCATTCAGTATCGGTGCTACTGGCAACAGCCTAAGATTATCCATACTTGATCCTAATAATTGATCCTGCGTAAAGGGAGTAGAAAGAAGTAGAAATTTCCTCCCTTCTTGCAAGGTCCCCAAACTTGTGCTCCAAACAAACACAAAAAACCCATACACAACACACATCCCACCTTTGATCTAGGAAGCTCATTCAGTAAGAATGTCAAAGACTAAATAATCATCTTTGTATTTTAAAGAGACAGTTTCCTGTGTTGACATGTGGAATGTGAAGGACTGTCCTCTCTCCTCTTTGAGGGATATACAGTTCTAAAGAATTAATGTTTACCTGAACTTGCATTTCCCTTCTTTTTCTCAATCTTTGTGATTTACCTTTGATCCCCTTTATATTCACTCCCTTTTCTCACCTCCAGATAATCTCGTCAGCAAACAAATTCAGTAGCAATTTACAAATCTACCTCTATTCCAGAGTTAAAAACCTCACACGTCTCCTTACATCTTGTAGTGGATGGTTCATCTCCTCAAGACCAACTGGACTAAAAGAGATCCCTAAATTCTTTCCACTGGATGCTCTACCACCTCTGTCCTTGGTCTTTAGGGTACTCTGGCCTGTACCTCTCACCTAAACTTCAGCCAGAAAAGTTTTCACCCTCAGACCAGGTTTAAATTTGGCACACCTTCTGTGTAACATCTCTGAAGCACAGAATTCGTTCAACCAATTCCCTGTACCTCACAACTCAATTTCTGCAGATAAAGCAAACCTTCTCCCTCTTCCTTCCAAACAGATCACAACTAAAAGGGTCATTTTCCCAGTCATTTTCACTGTCTTTACAGGTTATTTCTGTAACCAGGAAGCTGAATAAGAAGCTACACTTTTTGGTTCAGTTCTAAACTGTAACTGAAGCCTCCCCCATTCACTTTCATCTGATGCTAAAATAATGCTATGATTAAGATCAATAATGATTTGGCACCGCCACTGCTCATCAAGTCATCATAAGAAGCTGCAGGGTCTGCCAAACAGCACATCGCAGTGCACAAGTACTCAAGCCAAACACACTGATGAGCCCCACTGTGAGAGAAAACAGTCTCTCTCCCTAAGACTTCCAGGCAAAACACCAATATAAGCAGTAAATAATATAGAAGAGCAACATATGGAAGTAAGCCTATTGCAACACTTTGACCAGTTCACTCTCTGATAATTTGAAGAAGTTAAAGACAGAGATGAAAATTATTCTTATACCACTCTGCTGGTTTTGGCCTTAGTGCTGCACAAATACAAACTGTATTGCAGAACAGAAACAGATTGGTTTTTAGTAGAGGTCCTAAAAGCCATCAGATTAATTATTATATATTTCAGAGAATGCCTGACACTGTGAGGAGGAGTCCTGCACTGTAGAAAATACAAACTGCTACCTAGCATGTAACAAACATCCACAGCTTTAGTTACCTGTGCAATTGAAAAACTGAGACCAATTGTCTTCCCACTCTTTAAGAGATTCTGCAGCCTTTTACTGTGGATAACATTGTCTAGATACGCCCAGAGTTTCTCAACAACTTCATTCTCCAGTTCAAGTTTCTTGTTGTAGTATGAAACCAACGCATGGCTTACCCAATCAAGTAATACCTGTTAATAAAAGGGAAAAGAAATAATCTTTAATAACCCCCATGTGAAAACAAGACAAAAGTAATACCTCTTCACAATTATACACCTGTGCCTTGAGAACTGCTCTGCATCCAAGCAGAACAGGCTCTGAACAAGCAGAGAAGTTCACCCTTGTAGGTTTCAGTTCCTAAGAGCCTTCACCTGAAATCCAGCATTGGCCTTGTACCAACCAAAAACAGCTCTCAGGAGGCAACATCCTAAGACCCTTTCATTAGGGCATAATTCTGACAGCCAATACTGATTAGCTAATGCAGTCTTTTACATCAAAACATAAAGAATCAGATGGTTTTTACTTTCTGACAATTGGTATTCTTTTCACATCCTCCTCTTCGTATGTTTAAATTTACTACCTAGAAATTCAGGCCTAAGAATTTAGATATGTGCAAACCAGAAAACGTTGACACCCACTAATTTAAATTACTTATTTAAAAATAAAATTACTTTGTATGGATAGGTTTAATATTCTAAGTAATTGAAATAACAAGAACTCAAAACATGGGTCTCTGATGGTGAACGAGACCCCACAAAACTGCTGGGCTGGTGGAGCAGCATAAGACACCCCTCCCTCGGGGAAACACTGAACAGACGCTCAAGAAACAGGGTCAAAACAAAAGATCTGAGGGGACAGAGTGGGTTCCAAGCAGAGGACACCAAACCACTTCCCAGGGAGAAGCCCATGAATCCACAACACACTCTTTGCACATATACAACAGGTTCAGAACACCAGAAAACACGTTTGGCGACAGTTAGTTCTCCCACCCTGAAGTTCTTAACTATGACCAGAAGCATCAGAGCATCACTCCTATATGGGATGTAATAACCAGTGCTAATGACTGCTGTGAAGACCGGTTTCTCAGCTATCCCAGAGACAGAATGCATGCACTACCCTCTCCATAAGAAAGACTTCATTCCCTCCCTAATGCAGACCTTTCTGCTGAAGCTACTTGAAAGATGATGTTATGAAAACATTTCGTACCACCGCACAGAAATCAAGCGACTCCACATCACAGGTATATTGGCACAACTACCGGAGGGTCAAGAGCTAAATCTGGATACTATGAATCAATTCACCCTCAACAGCAATTAACTACTGGGATTTTGGGGGTTTTTCTTTCCGCCGCTCACCATTAAAAGCACTTACCTGTTCTTTGTTAGGGAGAACGCACTGGTGCGAAACCCACGCAAACCGGGCTAGTTTGAGTTTGTCCTCCCAGGGAGTCTTGGTGCTTTTCAGCTTCAGGTAAATCCCGGAGTAGATGGCAGCCATGGGGACCGGCACGGCACCGCTGCGAGTCACGCCTAGAAACAAACCCCGCATGAGAAGACGGCAGCACACCGGGCGGGTGGCCCCGCACCCCCAGCCCCTTGCTCCGGCCTGACCTCCCCGACCGCCTGCCCCGGGCGGGGCGGGGCAGGCGCCGCTCCCCAGCGCATGCTGCCCTCCCGCAGCCCAGGCCCCGGCCCCCCGCGCCGGGACCCCCGCCCCGGGCCCGGAGCGGCCCTCACCGTGCGGCCGGGCGCACGCCGCACGCTCTCCCCGCCTCCCCGCCGCCGCTGACCTCCGTCCCCGCCAGGCAGCCGCAGCCGATCGCCGATCGCGGGAGGCGGCGTGTGGGGAGCCCGCACCCATTGGCGGCCGGAGGGCGCCTGCGCGCGGGGCGGCCCCGGTCCCGCTCTCCCCCCTTCCCCGCCCCTCCCCGCGCCCGCCCGCCCGCCGCGGCGTGTGTCAGCGAGCCATGGAGCGGCCGCCGCCAGCCGCCGCCGGGCCCCGGGCACCGCCGGCCGCGCCAGCGCCACCACCACCACCGGCACCGGCACGCAGGGGAGGCGGCGGCGCGCCCGCCGGCAGCGCCTGGCGCCGCTGGGCGCAGTGACAGCGCCCCCCCGGCCCCGCCGGACCCTGCCTCCCGCCGCCGCCGCCGCCTGCGATGCTCAGTGAGTGGCAGCGGGCGGGCAGCGGGGACCGGCGCGGGGCCGCGGCCCGGGCGGGATCGGGGTGAGGCAGCGCGGAGGGGGGGGCAGTGCCGGCCGGCCGGCGGCGGGAGCGGGCCCCGGGCGTCCCGCCGGGCCGCCTCGTGGCGGAGGCCCGCAGGCCCGCCCCGGCCCGGCGCGGCCGGCGGCTCCCGGGAGGCCGGCGGGCCCTGGGGGGAGGCCTTGGGCAGGGGCGCGGCGCTGGGGGCAGCCCCGGGTGGGGACAGGGCCGGGCGCCTGTCGGGCGCCCCGGGGGTCGCGGGGTGGGCTGTTCGGCTGATAGCCTCGCGTTTCCCCGGGCAGTGCGCGGGGCTGGTTGGCCGCTGCTTATCGCACCGCGCCTCCCCGTCTCCTTCCCTGTTCCTCTGTATAATCCCGATAGGGGAAGAGTTTGGCTGTCGCGGCTCCTCAGCGAGCGCTCTGCCGCTCCCCGCCCGCAGCGCTGACCGGGCGGCGGCAGCAGCGGCCCCGGCCGCCTCTGGGATGAGCGAGAGGCTCCGCGGGGCCCCTGGCCTCGGCCCCGGCCCGCCCGGTGGTCCTCGCGCCCGACCGCCCGGTCCGGCAGCCGCCTTCTTGGAGGCAGGGTCAGGCGGTTGCTGCGGGCAGGACAAGCGCGTCCTGCCAGGGTCGCGCAGGGGATGGAGGCTTCCCCCGTGGGTGAAGCGCGCTGCTTGGCGCTGTCTGCAGCGGGGAGTTAGAAAATACGTTGTGGAATTGGTAAAGCTTAACCCAGACCTAGGTCCAACGCAAGTGGAAGCAGGCTCTTGTAAAATCACAGCTGTTTCCTCTCTGCCTCTGCATGTGAATGCTGCTGCTTTGGAAGAAGCGTTCTCCCTGGTCCCTGCTATCTGCAGCACTTTTCCTGTTTTCCACCACCACACCGCGTCTCCATGTCGGCTTGTCGTGTTCGGTTGCCTGTTCTTCTGAACTGCAGCCGCTGCATGCGTGATGTCCCTCGGCTCTAGGTTCATAGTTGTCTTCCTGTCAGTTTACCCTTGTTTATTCTGAAGTTTTGTGTATTTGAGATTAACCTAATGTCACAACATGATTTAGTATTGTCAGTATACCCCAAATTTCACCTGTAGTTTGAAATTCATAAGCGTGAAGTACCATCTGTCCACAGCTGAGGCCTGAGACACAGATCTCAGTACCGAATATTCAAAACGCACTTCTGTGGGGTGTTTTATTGGTTTATTTTTTTAAGATTACTCGTCCTTGGTTCTTCTCTGATGCTCACAGGTCTTTCGTCACTGTTGGAAGGAAGAGTTTGCTGTCCCAGCGTTAGGACAGGAATGCAGAGTCCTTAACAGCAGCATTTCCAAGACTAGTTTTCAAGCTCTTTTCCGTATGTCTGCAGTGGTAATATTTCAAGGTCGTGGAATCTGCCTAAACCTATACCTGAGGTGTAGCTGAGGCAGGAAATGAATTTCCACAGCTAATTTCCCGCCTCTTTAGGAAAGAGGAACTTGTGATGTGTTGTGTATGATCAGGCTCTGCTCAGGGTTTCTTCGCTGGTTTTGGTTCCTCAAAAAAAAAATTAACCTAATATCCCTTTTTTTGTGCTCCAGTTTGTGACACTGCAGAAGATGCTGCATTGTAGCTGTGCAGACTCCTGATGTGATCTTTCTTCTCTCTTCCCTTATGTATTTTGCTTATCAGTAAAAATAGTTGATGGCATTAGTATTTATAGTTGTCTTTGGCTGTTTGAGAAGAACAAGGCAGCTGGGACATCTGGCCGATTGTTTCAAGCTTTCTGCAGGCATGGACAGGGAATGCTGGATGATTTCAGTTTGTTTCACATTTTAGAGATTATCTTCAGTGATGAGAGCTAGAGTTTTAGATTAATTGGAGTTTAAAACGTTAGGCTTGTCCTTTTTTGCCTTCAAATTCTGCATCTTTGACCTGTTGTGAACTGGCTCAGCTTGAACGCAGCTAAAGGCATTTTGGCAGGCCATCCTTATGTTTATTTTATGATATACTCTAATTTTGAGGGCTTGATAAAGAATATTTGTAGGAATGCTGGTTTTGCTCCTCTTGCGCTTTTCATGCATGTTTTCCCTGCCTCTGTGACATTGCTCTTTGCAAAGCTGAGGGTGAAATATATAGGGAAAGTGAATGAAGAAACAAAGATCTGAAATGAAAGTAGGGGTGATGGTGTGTCTGATGTGTCTCATGCTAACGGGTGTTTCTTGGTGAAGATGCATTTCCTGTAAAGTAGTTCCTGTTCTGTCACCTGGAGTAGGGAAGGAGATAGTGCTTGTAACACCCACCACTGTGACTGCCAGGAGGAGTACACAAACTATGTGAAGGGAGCAAGAAGCTGTACAGACTGCATAAAGCAGCTGCAGGCGCCACCTTGCTAGACTTGGCTGAAGAAACTGGGGCTTCCCTGTTGTCCCTAAAGCTCTGAAAAAGCTCGGATTTGAATCATCTGCCAGCGACTGCTCCTTTCACAGGCCCTTCTCTCCTGCTGCTGAAACATCAGATCCTGCTGTTAGAATTTGGGGTTACCTACTGCTTTTTTTGCCTACCATTTAAAATTTACCATTTTCTCTGTTCATCGTCTGCTGGTTCAGCAGCTTGAAAAGGCTGATCTAAGTGCTGCTCTTGTTTGTCACTGCCATTTCAAAGGGTCCTCTGGAGTTCTGCATCTTTCACATACCAGTTTTCAGTTTCTCTGATCCATTATGAGTTTATGAAGAATTACCTGTACTCACCAAATCTAACCTGGTGCAAATTGATCCTGTAACTAAAGCAAAACAAAAGAATGGGCAAGGATATTTCTAGATGCTCTCTCTTTGCAATTAAACCACAGACTTGAGGCTGATGTGCACAGTTCTGACTGAATAAAGCACTTCAGAAACATTTAGATGAATCTGTTCTGTGCCATTTGTGGGAGTGAGTTTCTTTTGGATTATAAGCCAAATACAACAATCTAGAAGCAAATTCTCCAAAACAGTTTCTGGACTTGAAATCTATGAGATATCACCTATGCATCTATGAAAGCATCTCAAATATAATTATGTTGCTACCCAAACCTAAACCGTACATCAGAGTACATGCAGAGGTGAACTTAGGCAAGTCGCTTGTTCGTGAGTCCATGCTGCTGGCTGAAATTCAGGATGGAACTTAATACGTTGCAAAGCTTAGTTCAGGGTGTTTTCTAGGAGGGTGCTAAGATGCTGGTCCATCCCTATGTTCACCCTTCTTCGTGGTCTTCACTAGAATTCTATCTTCCCTAGAGTTTTGTGCAGCAGAAGTGTTGTAGTTGAGACAGTATAATACTCAGATGCAATTTCTTTAATTGCAAGGAAAATGAAAAAGAGGTTTGCTTTTGGAGTGGAAAAAGTTGTGACTGAAATTCATTTTAATAGGTTTATTTGGAGATGTTCCGAAAACTCCACTTTGCTGATGCCCCTTCACCACCCTCAACAGTTATTTCACCTGTGAGGAAAAAATGGAAATCTTTTTAAGGCTTTTGCCAAAGCATAAGGGTTTGCAATTCCACGTATCTGTTTAAAGCAACTTTTGCTGAAACCTTGCATCTCTCTCTGCTTGGAACTTCACAGAGGGCTTATTGTTCTAACAACTGGGATAAGCACTAAAGTGTGCATGGGTATTAGAAAAGGCTCATTTACGATCATTTTTAATGCTGTCATTTTGTGGGAAATACAGTTCTCATAAGGGGGGAAGGGCATCCTTCTCTGTGTCTCTGAGAAGTTATGTTTCATCAGATTTAGCTACTCAAACCAGAAGGCGTGTGCACTTGTGAAACACGTGCAGGTCACTGGTAGTGGAGCTGTAATGTGTAGATGCAGGCTTTACCTATTACTCTGTTAGAATAAAAATGTTCCTTAGTCATACTTTACTTAAAGCCTTTTAGGTTGTCTAAACCTATGTGTAAAATCAATGGCTATTGCAAGGTATTGGTGGCAGTCAGAGACGACTCATATTGCAAGGGAGTGATTGCTTTCATCTTACTGAGATTCTTTTATTACAAGCCAGAGGCTAAAAGCTAGCATTGGGCTCCTTTCAGTTTTGAGATACTACCAAGTGGTGTCCGAGAGGACTTTTATAGGAGGGGACTCTAGGTAGATAGGGGCAGGTGAAAAAGGCAAAAGGCTCTGCTTTTGTTTTAATTTCCCTTTATTTTTATTTCTTTTTTTCTGGGGACTTAACCTGACTGAAATGCAATTGGTTTTTTGGTTGGTCAAGCAGAGGAATCAGAAAATGACTGAAGAATACCCAAACAGCCACTTTAAAAAAGCAAGGAAGAGAAACACTCCCTCTTTATGAGCTATTTGTAACAAAAACAAATGCTGCAGCTCACCACTGCAGTTTTGGTCCAGAATCCTCATAAGTGTTTTTGATTCCTTGGTGAAAGTAGTAGAATTAGGCAGCAAAATACCTTCAGGGATCTGATTCAAAGTGTCTAGTTACACCTCAGTACTGAGAGGCAAATACATAAAAGTTTCTTTTCTTTCTTCAGTAATGAAGTTGTTTGCTTTCAGCAATTAAAATACTGAGCAGTTTGTTTTCTATCAGTTTATCTTAGCATATGGAGTGTGTTTATCTTAGCATATACCTACAAAGCAAGAGCCTCATCATCTCTTTCTTTCCTCTTGAGGTCATGAAACGCGTACGCGCAGAACAGATTCAGATGGCAGTGTCCTGCTACCTCAAGCGCCGTCAGTACGTGGACTCAGAAGGTCCCCTAAAACAAGGGCTGAGGCTGTGTCAGACTGCTGAAGAGATGGCAGCTAATCTCACAGGTAAGGCTATTGTATTTTCTACACGTGCTTCTTGGCAGGGTTGTGCCGAGTGTAAATATGTACGTTGGTAACTGTGAATTTGTCTGTGCATATGGACAGCTCTCCTTTTGAAATAAATTCCTCAGTGTGAAGTTGGAGTGAGATAGGAACTTTTGAAGAATGAAAATATGTATGAAAGTGTAACCAGATGTGATTCATGGTTGGTGAAACAGCAACTAAAACAGGAGTATAGGAAGGGTATATATCTGTGTAGTGGAAGATGCTTGTGTTGTATCCCAAAGAACATGAAGTCTGGTGAGTAGTGGTGCTTTGGGATGAAGGTTAGAAGAACCTAGATGAGGAATTAAGTGGAAGCATGAAAATCTGTTGCACCTTTGTACTCCAGGAGAGTTATGTCGTGTGAAATGGCAGTGATACAGGCTGGTTTCTTTCTCTGCTCTGTCTTGGAAAAAAAACCAACAACAAACAAAAAAACCTTCAGTGGGTGAGACAGTTTATTTCCCTGCATGCCCTTCCTCCTCATTCTTAAAGGCTTTTGAATCCTGCTATACTACTTGCTTTTCAAATCATGTCTGCAACAGTCTTCATTCTAACTATTATTTTTGTTACAGCAAACTATGTTACTGCATGAGCATGTACAAATAGTGAAAGGATGCAAGCAATGTGGAGGTTATAAATAAATTTAATTGTAAAACTGATAGAAAATACTGGGCTGACCTTTGGATGAAAATACCAGGAGGAAACGTTTTTGTAAATGAAATTGCTTAGGTTATGACACTATCCCAGGCCAAGAGTCGTGGAGACCTTAATTACTGGTGATACAACTTGATTTGACAAAGCATTAGTTGCTGTATAACTCTCTGCTTGTAACTAGATAAGATTGGATGCAGAAATAGCTCTTTCCGCCTCTATAGAGTATTTTGGCATAGTTATAATCCAAAGATGAGTGACTGGTGAGTAAATGTTCAGTCTGACTTTCTCAGGGGCCTGAAGGAAATTGGGTAATATTTTGTTATTACAAGTGACTTACGTCTTCTTAGTACTTTTAATTTCCTTGCAGTTTTCAGAGTAACTATCGGAAGTTTGTTGTAACTCCCTGAAGTAATTTTGGGGGAGATGGGGGAGGAATGAAACCAAAGTAAAATGCTGAAATATTTTTGATGGGAGATTTTATGGGAGAGGTGGGTGGAAGGGTCAGTGTTGAAACGGGACTAGAACTTGGGGCGAACCGTGCCAGGAAGACACAGGAGTATCTGAAATAGGAGAGATGAATTGGATTACAAGCCCTTGCGTTTGCATATGGCATCATCCAGGGGAAAAAAATGTTTCAGGAAAGAGTGTGAATGAGTGTCTGATTGGGTTTTGTCTTTTTACTAACCTTACACCAAATGTTATTACTAAATTTCTTACTAGTCTGTGTGCTCTTGCCAGTGCAAGGGTTTTGTGGCTGGTGATTCAGAACTTAGTCATCAGTTTTCATTAGAACTGAAAATGGTCTGCTCTCATGTATTTAGCTGCGTACTACTTGTCAGACACGCTCGTAGTAAGCTGTCAGTGAGTATGCTGCAGTTCCATGAATAACTGTTGAGAAAGAAAATCCCAGCTTGTACTTACTTTGAAAACAGAGGCTGAAAATACTTTCTGCTGCAGTCATCTTAGTTTTGCAGACTGAATGAAAACTGACCAGATTCTAAAGCCTGCGTTGCTTTATTTCAGGGAAATAAAAGACAGGCCATCATATTTTTGTTTTTCTTTGATTTTACAATAGGTGACATTGAAAACTGTCACTAAATGTTGTTGAGTTACTGTATGTGCGTGCATGCAGTTTACTTTCTCATGCTGAATATTGATTATGCTAAATTTTGATTCCAAATAGCAGAGTTTTTTACTTTAGCCATGAAGTAATACCAGTCTGTGGGCCTCGAGTTCTTAGCAGCTTTCAGTTTCCGAAGGAGCCAGGCTGTAGAAAGAAAGTGCGGTGTATCTGTAACTTTTAACAGGTTGTATTTGTTTATTTCTAAACTGATTAGAGAGAAGATAGGGTATTGGTGCTGGAATCTGTATTTGTTCTTTCCCATGAGTGGATGATTAGCACAGCCCTGCTCTCTGTTTCCAAAGGTGAATTCAGCTTGCCCTGGAGAGTTGGTAAACATACTTCCTGTATTTCCATAAGCTTCAGGAAGACAGAATGTCTTACCAGAGAGAGTGAAAGAGAAAGGGGAGAACAGCAACAGGCTGCCTGTACGCCATGTGCTGATCTCTTTCTAATTAGCAGCATTGAGATGAGCTGGAGGCTGGCCTATCTCTCTTTAGCATGCGAACATTTGATGATGTCGTTTATAGACTTCCAGGGCTGTCAGAACTGTGCCTCTGTGCATGAGCCAAGCGCTGGAACAAAAAGGGATCAATCGGGAGTAGGAAGGCAAAGAGAGAGGATGGAGAGCAGTGGGGGGCAGGGGAGGCTGAAAGAAGTTGAAGTGAGAGTGATGAAAACAGGTTTTGTGGAGGGGAGAACAGTTACAGATTTTTAAAGATGTAGGAAAGGAAACTAGTGAAACTCTTTGCCTTTTCGTGCTCTTAGAAGAGCAGACAAATAAACATATGGGTTATCATTTTGTAACTCGTGTTTCTAATCACTAGCATTTGTATATGCTTAGGTTATGTTGGTGGGTGCCTGTAAACTCGCACAAAGTCCCCTGTCGGATTCTGAGAGGTTAGCAGGAGAGCAAAGGTTTGGTGCCAGAGCAGGAGAAGCCAATTCCCAGCATTGATGCTGGTTCTGAAAATCAGTTTAACGCCATTGCAGGAGACCATAACAACTGGGGTTGTGGTCAGATACCAGCTGCCCTTTAACGTAAAATCCTCAAGGAGGAGGACACATTCTGGTTAAAAACTACTAAGTGTTTGCTTAGAGATTCAGTGTGTTTTCACCATCATCTTTGGGAGACTAGTAAATGATAATGATTGTCATTTGTTGTAAATAACAATGACTGGGGCAAGGAATGTGAGACTCTGAGGTAGTGCTACTGCAGACCTCCTGTCCATGATGGTTGGTGGGTGCTGCTGTAAAAGAAACTTTGTTTTGGAAGAAGTTGTAGATTGCTTTCCTCATCTTTTCTGGATGCACAGTAGTAAAACCACTGAGTATCTTGTAGATCTGTGATGGTGTTACTCTGAATTTCTTGGGACCTTAAGGTTGTATTTGAAAACTTAACAGTATATTCTTGGGGAAGCAGATGAGTAGCTGAGATTTTTAGGTTTGGCTTTTTTTAAGCTTTCAGTATACTTTCTCATTCGCAATCTGGCTAGGTTGTTAATGCCATGTTTAGATGCTTCAGTCTATGTCACCCCTGGACAGTTCGAAAGGTGAAATGTCATCTTGATGACGGCATTACCTTGGGTTTCATGAGAAGCTTTGTTTCCAGACACACATGCGAAACTCCTTAAATCCCTGTTTGATTGTTACTTATTTTATTTCACAGTCCAATCTGAATCTGGTTGTGCCAACGTGGTGTCTGCAGCTCCCTGCCTGGCGGAGCCACAGCAATATGAAGTACAATTTGGACGATTACGCAATTTTCTCACAGGTAAATACCAGGAAGCAAAGGAAGAGGAAAGTAGATGATTTTTTTATCATTTTAATGAGTAAAGGACAATATATTAAAATTTAAAATCATGTCGCTAACAATCCTGATTTCTAGATTAGAGATTTCAGTTAGTACAATTAGAAAAATTTATTGTTGTTGTTGTTGTCTGAATGCTTGAGTAGCTTTGGGTTTTGTAGATAGCTGCCTGTTTGCCCTTTCTTATTCAAGCATTTGGCCTTTGTAGATCTTCTATATACGGGACAAGAAGGAAGATTAGAGTGCTTTATGTGAAAGGCAGGTAACTTAGAAATGAGTGTAGTTCTCTCTCTTAGTTTAAGGTTTTAATTTTATTCATAATTGGTTTATTTTTATGATGGTCTAGATTTTTAAGGGAGAATGTTCCCTTAAATTTATCTGTACTGGCTTGGAGACTGGAGGTGTATGACAGAAAGTAAAAAAAAAAAAATTCTCATTCTGTAGTGTGATGCAGAAGACAATCATCATTTTTCTTTTTTGATATAACTTTTTAATAATAATGAAACTAAAGGTACTCCTGGGAATGTCCTTATTTCTTCTAATAGTCCGAAATGTGGAAAGAAGAAAGGAGATAGGATTTTTAGAGAATAGCTCCAAGGAAAGCCACTTCACCCGCCTTTGGGCATATCTACATTTGTCCAGTGTAGGGATTTGATCCCAGTGTGCATAATGCTATGATTAATATTCCTGGTAGTCGTTGAAGGGAAAAGGAAGGAGGCCGGCAGGAAGACAGAGGCAGAAAATAGTGAAGTCTTCACCTTGCCACCTAGAGCAGTTTTACGCCATTGCACTTTAGCATTGGAGGTAAATCCTTACAGTTTATTAGATTTTTAAGTATGATTGCTCTGCTTAGTGGCTTAAATATCGCTTGGGGAAGTGCTAGGCATGGTTTTGGTGCTCAGGTCAAGTGTTTTCATTATTTTTGTCCATGTTGCTCAGAATTCTTACGCACATGAACTGCTTCTGTTTGTGCAAGGGAATAACTTCCCAGCCAGCCGCAAGGCACAGCAGGACACTTCCCATCTCTGTGATGCCTGAGGAGTGGGCAGGGGACTAGGACCACTGAATAAACTAGGAATTCTTCTAGAGGTCTCTAGTTCAACCAGCTGCTCAAAGCAGAGCAAAATTAGAGTTTGATCACATTGCTTAAGATCTTGTCCAGCCACATTTTGAAAATCAGAAAGTATGGAGATTGCTCCGGCCCCCAGCTGCAGGGCTGAGTGATTCGGTGAGCATTTCCCTTGCAGCAGCTTGCCTGTCATCCTTTCACTGAGCACCTCTGAGAAGAGGCTGGCTCCTTTTCCTCCATAATGTCCCACTGGGTACCGCAGCGAGCGGTTGGATACCCCCTTGTTCTTCCCCAGGCTAGACAGTCCCAGCTCCTGTAACCTCTCTTCCTATGTTCCTGGGTGAGCATTTTCTTCATTCCCATTTCTGGCGACTTCCCATCTCTACCCTTTTTTCCCCCCACTGCAGGGTGAGGTCCTTCCCCATGTTACATTTCTAGAAAAAAGCTCATGCTGGCTGCTTAAGAGTTTTTACTACACACAGGCCAATGATTTCACTGGCTTTGGCCCAGTTTCAGTGGGACAGAAAGTAGAATGATGCCTAAGTATGCAAATACGTATATACACCACACGCTCCGTAGTTACTCATCTAGAAATGGGAGAGAGGCACAGTATAGACCAGAGAAAGTCTGAAGGAGCGCTCAACAGGAGAGGAAAAATAACCTAATGAAAGGGGGAGGAAAAGACTATACATTGGTGAGTGGCAGAAGGGAAGTACAAGCTGAAAAGCAGCAATGCTGTTTGAAGAGCAGCAGTGCCTATTTTGTTCTAGTAATTTGGACCTTGTGGTCCTCTGGTAACTCATTGTAGCAGCCCTGTATTTTGCCATGGTGTTCTGTGGCAGGGCTCCGCTCCTTGGAGCAGCAGCCAGCTGAATCTGGGAGGGAAACAGCCCCAAGAAGCTGGTGACACATTAGTCTCTGCAAGGTACAGCACAGCCTCATCGGGAGTTTGATACAGTGTGTACTAGGAATTACTGCTGCGGTTTGCACGTGAGCAGGCACAGAAATAAAACAAGAGCACACAGCGTATTGCAGTACATTTTGCAAGCTAGCTTCCTTTCTCCTCGAGACAAGTCAGTTCCATCCAAAGCACCACGTGCAAGTTTTACTGAAGTTGAGGGGGGAAAAAGCCACCAAAGTACAGGCCCACACAAGCTAAGTAAATAATTTTGTTAAATACTATTTTAAATATAATGAGTAAATTTTGAAGTCCATTTATTGCAATAAACAGAGGGCACAGTTTTTCTTCTTAAATAAACGGGAAAATTTCAGTTCTCATATATTTTATGAGCTGGCCCATGCCTAAAAAGGGTTTTGAAATCTCTGCATTTTCTTCTGACAAGGTCCCTCACTGACTTGAAAATCTCTGTTGAGATCTGTAGTAGGTACTGTGTATCCCCTTTAGGTGACAGAAGAGCTTCACTTAGGTGCACCAACAAAAGTCTCCTCTTGCTTGCTCTCTGATGCCACTGTCAAGGTTTCTTGCAGTAGTTGTCCTTGCTCTGTTTTATTCCCAGAAGAAAATGATTGAGAAATCATTCACAGTTTGTTGCTGTTTTTTATATAGATTCAGATTCTCAGCACAGCCATGAAGTGATGCCTCTTCTGTATCCCCTCTTCGTCTACCTCCATCTGAACATGGTCCAGAATGGCCTAAAAAGCACAGTGGACAGTTTTTACAGCCGCTTCCATGGCATGTTCTTGCAGAATGCCAGCCAGAAGGATATCATTGAGCAGTTGCAGACTACCATGACTATTCAAGATATCCTGTCCAACTTGAAGCTCCGGGCTTTTCTGGACAACAAGTACGTCATCCGCCTTCAAGAGGACAGCTACAACTACCTTCTTCGCTACCTCCAAAGTGACAACAACAATGCCCTGTGCAAAGTCCTGACCTTGCACATTCACCTGGATGTGCAGCCCGCCAAGAGGACTGACTACCAGCTCTATGCTGGCGGGAGCTCCTCACGCAACGAGAGCAATGGTCTGGAACCCAGTGACGTGCCAGCTTCCATTCTGCAGAACGAGGCGGCGCTGGATTTACTGCAGGACAGCATCAAACGTGTCAAGGATGGGCCCCCTTCCTTAACAACCATCTGTTTCTATGCCTTCTACAATACAGAGCAGTTGCTGAACACTGCAGAGATTTCACCAAATAGCAAGCTGCTGGCTGCTGGGTTCGATAATTCGTGTGTGAAGCTGTGGAGCCTGCGTTCCAGGAAGCTAAAATCTGAGCCCCACCTCGTTGATGTGTCCCGCATCCGTCTGGCTTGTGACATCTTGGATGAGGAGGTCTGAATACCTTTCCCTGTTTCCCACCCCTCCACCCTTTCTGCTTTAGGCATGCATTGTGGAATATCTCGTAATGTTTCCAGGGACTGTGAGGCTGTTCCACAACCTGCCTGCCTCAACACACAAATTTTATAGCCTACTCTTGTCCTTCTTCTTTCCTGCGATGGTTGTAAATGGTGCACTGAGGTGCAGTGAGTTTGTGCTCGGGTCATAGTTTGCTAGTGCTAGGTGCTGATCTCTCTCCTCCAGCTGTCCTTGAACAGACAGCAGTACACAGGCAGCCCTGTACGGAGAAAGCTTCCTTCCCTGAGGAGCTTAGGGCCTTCTTGTGGATGGGAAGATGAAACAAGCACATGCAGGCAGTAAAAACACACTGTGGTGAATGAAAATTAGAAAGAAAGCAGCTCAGAACCACCAGTCAGAAGGGTGGAAAGAAGGGAAGAAGTGAAGGAAGAGGAAAATAAAGACAGAATAAGGAAGGAGCCAACCAGGGCTGGTCTGAGGCCTGAGGAAGAAGGGATGCCTAAGTGCAAAACTGAATTTCAATATCACTTTATCCAGAGGTGAAGAGTTAGCATGGAAAAATTATGCAAAATGTCTCTGTCAGGGAATCTGCAGTGTAGAAACTGCAGAGGCTTCCCACTCTGGAGCGCTGGAGACAAAGGCAGGGCTGTGTGTGCCTTCACATGCCAGGCTAGATGGCATCTTCTAGTTTACTGGGGTGTTTTTCTCCCCTTCTAGTCACACCCTTCCTCCCCTCTTGCCGTAGCTGCCCACGTAGCATCTTATATCTGGTTAGAGATCAGAATTTGTGACTCTTCCTTTGTTCAATCACACCCTTTTGAAGGGGGGTTAGCACCATCCTTTTTTCCACTGTTGTTCTCACAAAAAATACCTAGTGGCAGGGTTCTGTTTATTTTGGAAGAGTGCAGAGAGCTTGCAATATGGAGAGATCTATGGTTAGGGATTCCTTTGTTAGTCAGCTTGAGGAGGAGAGGCAGGCATCCAGGTGAGATAGCTAACTGCTCCCCAGGTTAACCCTTTCTGCAGAGCGAGCGGGTAAGTGGGTCAGACTAGCTCAAAATGGAACTATGGACTTGTTTTCATTATAAGCTGCAAGAGTTCACAGGACACATGACTGTGTATTGCCTGTCATGGAAACCAAATGTCAATAACTGAAACAGAGGAGAATTTCTCTGGTAAATCAGCAGGTCACCTCCTCTGGCTCCAGACTACAGAAAATCGAGATACTCACAGGTTATCAGGAGTGCCTATTAGCTTTTTTTGGCTCATAGACAGATACTTGCATATCGTATGTGTATTATGAAACAGCCGTGGAAGCTTGAGTACAAATGGCTCCTGCTGGCTGTTTTAATATTTTGTGTATCCTGCAGTATTAGTGCATAGGTCTAAACCCAAAAACTGGTCAAGGACCAGCACAGATCAAAGTCGTCATTGCCCTGAAAAACTTCCATTACTGAAAAAACAAATAGTGACCTGATCAGGAGTTCAGAGTTAAGGGAGGATACCATCCTGAACAGACTGTTGGTTATATCTCCCAAATGAAAACGAAAGCCTGTTGACCACAAAAGAAATAAATTCAAGTATCTGAGAGTGTTGTGGTTCAAGCGGACAGGGAGTCCTAAGTGAAAATACACAGGGACCCACAGGGTCGCAGGTGGGAACAGACCAGCACCCTCCTGGGTTCCCTAGTAGGTGGAAGCCGCAGATACCGAGACAGACCAAACAAGACCATCCTTACCGGGCTGCAGTCATCATTCATGCAGCTCAGTCAGACAGGGGCTGTGTTTCAGCTGTCACTGCAGTCTGATCAGCAGCAATTCACAGCGATAAACCTGATGAAAAATTTGACAAAGAACAGAAATTCTGAATGTGCTTTGGTACTGCTTCAGTGTATTCTATCAAATAACTTGTGAGGAGCTTAAACTTGGCTGGGTTTTGTAAGGTTTCTGAGCTTTCTTTTGGTTGATTTCTGTATTCTGTAAATAGCTTTGGATACTGTGTTTAAATAGTAGTGCCTGAAATAATCTTCAGCTTGATTTCTGATTTGCTGCAAGCAAATGGGTCCTTCCTATGAAGATACAGAAGTCTTAAAACTGTTAGTTTCAGTAGATCTTGTTCAGGGTGGCAGTAAAGCTACACTAGTGGGTTTATTATCTCTTTGTGTGTGTGTATATATATAAAAATGAGGTTGAGACCTGGCGAAAGTGTTAGAAAATTACTTTTTTTTACTAGTCCATGTAAAGTCACTGTCCCTAAGGTTAAAATTGTTTACTCGGTCTAGATTTAGTGAATTTTGCTCAGTTGATGCTCCAGTGCACTTCACCAGTGTTGTCTTGCTTTCTGGAAGTAGGAGAGGCTTACTATTTGGGGATAAAGTAAATCCATTTTCTTTATAGTAGCATCTCACAAATGCCACTTCATAGTCTCTCTTCCTTAAAGTCCAGTATAAAAATGCAGTTTTACAGCTGTGCAAGTGGATGTATTGTTTGTCTCGCTGCAGTTTTGCCATGCTCATTGCTGGTATTACATAAATCAACAACAGAAAATAATACTGTCTATTCCAAGCTGCAAGAGTGGCAGTCTGTAAGTTTTGTGAAGACGTAAGTCTTGACCCCATTCAGCTCTGCTTCTAAGATTCTGCTTTTAAGTGGCAGTGGTCCTTCAAGTGGTAATGAGCAGGGATGATGCTGACACCTTGGTGGAGGGCAGATGGGAGGGAATTCTGGAAGGAGCAGTAAGGAATGTCCTGCAAAGAGAGCCATACCTACTCCCTCATCTTTCCCTGCTGGGAAGCTCCCTGCTATAGGCAGTTAAGGGATCTTTCCTCTTGGCATCTTAAGAGCACCGCAGGATGAGATGATGACACGCAGGAAACCTGTTACTAGTTAGGAAAAAGGGAGGGGGCAGGGTGAGATTTTTTTGTGTGTTTCAGGGTTTTTTGAGGTTATTGTTGCTTTTTGAGGCTTGCCCATTCCCTTGAGGCTTATGCTGGGTGGAAGATCAAGGTAACTTTTGTCAGCTAGATAATGTTTGCTGCTCACAAGGTTAAATGCATCGGCAGTACATTTTTCTGGGTTGAAATGACTGTCATGCAAAATCCATTCCTGATTTAAGTAATAGCTGAGTTAGTCTGTCCATAGGTGTATAATTTGGAAGGTATCCCATGTAATAAAACATGCCAGCATTTTTGTTCTTTTCAGTTTCTTAATAATGTAATTTTTGCAAGTCTTGTACTTGCTCAGGAAGACTTCCTGTTCACTGTTAAATTCTTTTTAGGTCACTTTAGTAGTGTTGCTGGGTTTTCCAGTTCCGTTTTATGACTTAAAATCTGTTTTAATAGTTCTTCTTTTCAAAAGGGATAGTTCAAATACTAAAAGGTAGCTTTTAGTGTGTGTGTAGGTTATTGATTAAAATAGGCTTATATAATTTAAATTTCTTGTCCATTCCAAGGAAATACAAATCGTTTATGCTAAGCTGCAGCAGCAGCCACTTCAAAAGGAGCTAATGGATATCTGGGTAGTGCCCAGTGGTATGTTATATCCTGGAAACATACTCAGCGTGTGAAATTGAAATCATGAAAAAATATTACAAAGAGGGATTCTCTGCCTCCCTGCTGATTTATAACACAGGTCGTAACCTTTCTGTAGCTGCTGCAGATACAAATCTACACGGTAGTAGCTGTGGGATGAAAGGAAGAGTGTGCTTGATCTGACAAAGAAATGAGGCTTGGTTCTGTGAGGCAGTCATTCAGTGCCTGCACTTCCAGCTGCTTTGTTAGTCTGGTCAGCAGACTGACTGCTGTAGGGAGGAAATGGAAAAATGCGGTGACTCAGAAGCATTATAGGTACACTGTTTTCAGTGAGCTGTAACAGCACTGTGCAGTTGATATGTTAAGTGTGTGTCAAACAGAAGTCAAAAGATAAGGTTTACTACCTGTGACCGTATAGGAGTGTGGTTTTGAATGCTGCAGAGGCATTGCGAAATAAGCTGCTGCTGTAATACAAGAAAAGAAGAGTAGGTACTTGTAAAAGAGAATATGTGCTTGCAGACAGCCCAATTCCCTGTATGAATTTGAAGGCAAAAAATGAAGTACCTGGACTTGCAGAATTTACAGAAACTATAGTACATTATAGGTAACTTGAATGGACTTCCACTGGTAACTTGTGTGGAATCTTACGGCCATAATTAAATAGTATAAAATGCTGCAGGTATCAGCCTCTCCCTTTAATGTGGTATCATAGCCTAGAGATGCTGTGGATTCCAGCAAGCAATGCTCTATCTGAGGCAGAAAAAGCAATTTGAATGAGAATGGGGCTTTGCATGCTAGAGCCTGCAATTTCTCTGCCTCACCTCCATAGCAGAGATGAAGTTGGCTCCCAGCCACATCATAAAACTCCCATGGGCACTGACTGCTCTGAAGAGAATTAGCATTGCTAAACATGGCTTGCTGCACACTACTGAACATGCAGCTGAGATGGAAAAAGGCAGCGAACTAGCTAAGCTCACTTCTGAAGGGAGATTTGAAACCACTGGAGGAGAAGGGCTTCCAGGCTTGTTGCTAAGTCTGAAGCAAAACTGTCTGTGGGTCCTGAGGTCAGAGGTATGGGAGATGTCAAGTCAGCCGAGAGAGCTGCTCGGGACACATTGACTTCTGCTGGTCGCCAGCAGTCCGGCAGCCCTGGGGAATTGGGTTTCCTCTCGGGGCAGGAAGTGCTCCTTCTGCAGGAAACGGGCCAGTTTGTGGTGATAAAAGTTAAAGGGGCTGCTCACAAACAAAAGGGTGTTGTGTTGAGCTTGATGTGCAGAGATTGTCCATGGACGAGTTACTGATTCAGTGCTGAGGTAAAGCGTCTGCCTGACAGGCTGAGGAAGCGCGGTCTCGAGCACAGATGCGCTCCAAGCCATGGTTATTTTGCACTCTGTCAGGGAGACCCCAGCTTGTCAGGCAAGGGCACTCTGAGGTTTGTTGGAATTTGTGCAGTCTGTAGCCTTTGAGCATCAAGAGGTGCTACTTGAGTAGAGGGTAAGAGACTCTTACCCTCCATCAGGAGATTCCTTTAGCACAGCTCACTGAACAGTCTTTAAATGCTAAAGCTTTTACTGGCTGACTGTCTGCCCTGGTACTTGGATTGGAGAATTACAGGATAAAAAGGTTTCCAGTGCCATCCTTTTTGTGGTTATTCATCTTCTCCTAACCCAAAATAGATCCTTTGACCTAAATAAGCTGCCTACATTTGCTGTTCTTGTAGGCTGTTGAAGGGTGAGGATGTGAAAGCATCCTGGTGGAGCTTGCATGCAGAAATAGATATTAAAGCCTTACTGGGTTTCTGTTCACATGTGGAGCTAAGAAAGAACATCCAGCAGATAGCTTGTCAAGTATGCTTGGTCTTCCCATCTCCTACCTTTCGTTTAAGACATCTGTGTTTCTTTTTCCTCTACCGTGAGATTCACTTCCAATAACGACCACACTGAAAGAGCACATGCCAAGATCTGTTTCAACATCTTTGCCAAATATTTAGTAGAGAGTGGACAGGGAATAAGCATATGCTTTGAGCAAGTGGGAAAATGACATAAAATACTTTTTTCCCTATTTGCATACAATCCCAGGTTAAGGTGCCTTCTGCAGTGAGCATAAGGCTACACAAAATGAGGATAAAAGCTTTGTTATATAAAGTCTTATCTCGCCATCTTTTCAGCATTAGCTTAGATGTAACAAACGCGTTTGTGTCTCAGAATGTGCCATGTCTAAAATAACTTCTTCTGTTTTAAAACCCGCCTGTTTTCCTCCTGGTGGTTCCTGTATTTGTTGAGCAGATAAACATGCTTTCCTTTCTTGTTTCTTTTTCTCCTCCCTGACCAGGAGGAAGAGGACGACAGCGCAGGCACAGAAATGAAGATCCTGAGAGGACACTGTGGACCTGTGTATAGCACGAGGTTTCTTTCCGACAGTTCAGGACTCTTATCTTGTTCTGAGGACATGTCCATCAGATACTGGGACCTGGGAAGTTTTACAAACACTGTGCTGTACCAAGGACATGCCTATCCTGTCTGGGACTTGGATATCAGCCCCTGCAGCCTGTACTTTGCCAGTGGTTCCCACGATCGCACTGCAAGGCTCTGGTCATTTGATCGGACGTACCCGCTGCGGATATACGCAGGCCACTTGGCGGATGTAGACTGCGTCAAGTTCCACCCCAATTCCAACTACTTAGCGACAGGCTCCACGGATAAAACTGTGCGCTTGTGGAGCACTCAGCAAGGCAACTCAGTGCGCCTCTTCACCGGGCACCGTGGCCCCGTGTTAGCGCTCGCCTTTTCTCCCAACGGTAAGTACCTGGCATCAGCAGGTGAAGACCAGCGGCTCAAGCTGTGGGACCTGGCGTCAGGAACTCTTTACAAAGAACTGAGGGGGCACACGGACAACATAACCAGCCTTACTTTTAGCCCCGACAGTAGTTTAATTGCTTCAGCATCGATGGACAACTCAGTCCGGGTCTGGGACATTCGGAACACTTACTGCAACGCCCCTGCAGATGGGTCTTCCAGTGAACTGGTTGGTGTATATACCGGACAGATGAATAATGTACTGAGCGTACAGTTTATGGCCTGTAATCTTCTTCTAGTGACTGGAATTGCACAAGAAAATCAGGAACATTAATTTTTCTTTTCTTTCTTAGGGAAGTGGGTGGGTGTATTGAATGCCAGAGTCCATTGGAAGCTGAGATTACTGACTGTGAAACACTTTTCTTCCTCTGCCCCCTTGAAAGGCACGTTCATGCAAATGCTTTAAAATGCCTTGCCCACAAAAAGGCCTGTGCTGTCTAATGGAATAAGGCAAAAAGGAGGAGGGATGAAAATAATGTATACATTCTAATCTTGTACTGGTAAGGACGGGGAAAAGGGCAGTAAATCCAGTAGCTTGGGGAAAACAAAAGCCTAGTCCAGACAAGTGAAACCGCCAACCAGATAAGCTGCTGACCTGCACTGAAACATCCTGCATTGATTGATGGGCACATCTACCTACTGTTAACTGAGGCTTGAGTGGAGAACTACTGGCCCAGTGTTTTTTCTTTTGCTTTCCTTTTCCTGGTATTGCAGAGGACCATCATTTTAAGACCCTTCTATTAAAAGAACATTGTGTATTTTCTACAGTGGTAGTGCTAAATATTACAGCTTCCTATAGCACTTCTGGAATATTTTGGACTAGCTAAGTAGAAAATACCATCTTTCTTTTTAGTAAGGGAGCAGAAATCTGACCTCAGTTGGGGCCCATCTCTGCATTGTCATTTGGGTTTGGTTCCTGGTACTAGCTGTGATGTATTTATGTTCCATTAATTAGGAATCTTTCTGAATCTGGTTGCACTGTGTTTTGAGGATGGGAGGACAGTGGAGGTAGACTGGTGGCTTTAAGGGTAAGAAACAGCTTGCCTTGTCTGGAGGAAGGGCACAACAGAACTGAAGCGACTGAGCTTGGACTCCTAATGGAAACAGGGCATGTCAATCCACCACTGCACCTCAGAAATATTTCCGTAAATGGAAGTTGGCAGTCCAGGGAGAGGGGAACAGGGAGAGAGACACACAAAGTGACATGGGAAAAAATAGTATTACTAAATTATTGTGTCTACACAGAGGCAGCTCTGCCAGTGTTGGATTTTTCTCAAAATGTGGCAATATCAGTTTCATGAACACTTTGTGAGATAAATCATCAGCATTTACAACAAGGATCTGCGGAAAAAGCACGTTCTAGTTTGTCATTTTGAGAGATTAAATATTTCTGCTTTCTGGAAAGAGTTATTTTGTATTTTGTTTTCTATTAAAAGCATTTAGTTTAAAAAAAAAAAAATAAAAAAAAAGGTTTGGTCCCTTTCTGGGAAACTTGCTCTGACTTGCATGGGAAGGAGAGGGCAGGAGCTTGCTTCTCTGCTGCTTGAGCCAGAGCCCGCTTCGCACTTGAAGGCTGAATCTGGTGGTCTTGTTCACTTGGTGCCTGCTAAGTTTGACATCCCCCTACTTGCTTTCTGCAGAGCTGACTTGGCAGGTCATGGGGTTAGGGTATTGACATACCTTTGTAGATCAGCTGAAATGCATGCGGAAGATTTTGGTATCCCCTGAGATTGACACTGTGCACCAGAAGGCCTCATTCCGTAGCGTTGTGTGACCTTTATTTTGTGGTTTGATGTTCTAAAATGTCTCTTTTGAGCAAAGGCACAACCCTAATGTTTTCTAGGCAGCCTGTTGGTATTAAACAATATTTTCCTTCAGCTTCCTTCAGGTCTTCTGGACTTTCATGAGAGAATTCTCTTGAGAACATCGAAACAATCTATGAGTTCAGATGATGGCTCGCAATTGCCTTTTGTCTATTTACACATAGATAAGTCACCAAAACCTTTTATCAGAAGGGTGTTTGACCTTTCTGAGATGAGCAATAGCATGTGCTGCAGCTCAGCTCTGGGAGAACCAGAAACCCCTCTGTATGCTTGGAGCCAAATGGCACTGCTAAACTTTTGATGGCTGTACATCAAAAGTGTGAAGCAGCTCAACAATCCCGGATTAGGATCAGGCATTCTGAAAAAAACCAGTATGGCAGATGGTTGTCTTGCTGATGCTTTGTGCTGTACAGGTCTCTAGAGAGACCTTTTCCTTCAGATCTAGTGAGCTGATACTGCTCACCAGACTTAGCACATTATGTTCTTCAGCCTGCAGTAATCTCTGTGGTGGTTTTGAGGTTTTTGCTTGATTCTGTACATTCTAGCCCAAAGATTTCATTGTGAAATGACTGCTCTTGTATCACAGCAGAGTGTCGAAGCGCTTGGTTGAATGCCTGTGTGAATACCTAGGAAGGATACGGCTCACCAATGTTCACTGTAATTCATTTAGCTGTTTGTTGCCATGTGTCTGTTTAGATTTAGAGCAGCTGGACTTTTGGTGCTGAAGTAGAGCAAACAGTGACCAAAAGGGGAGGAATAAAGGCGAGATGAGCAGGGAACAAAGTTTTCCTTTAACATCTTACTTCTATAGTGGAATTGGGTTTTTTATCAGTTTGGTTATTCTGAAGTATTTTGCATACAAAAGTGTCAAGTAAAAGTAAAGAGACTTTGGAAGCAAATCCTATTGTGTGTATATAGGCTAAAAGATGTAGAAGTGATTTCTGAAGTCTTGGGAAAACATCACTAATGATGCACTTCAAACCTATGAACTTCTTTCTACTGTGTGGACAGTTTGGTGCACATGGAATGTAAATGATTGAAGGCAGGAAGCCAGGAAATAATCTAGACTATCAGAAATGTCTGCAATTGATTGACAGGCTGAATTTCAAGGCAAAACTGGGGGGGGGGGGATTGTGAGTGGGAGGAAGGAATACCATTGAGTCTAGTAAAATTTGGACCGTTATCTCTCAACAACTGTGTAGTTCAGAAATAAGCCTGCATTTGCACAGATCCCTTCCTTACTCTATTTTAAATATGTATCATAAAAAATACAAGAGCATTTAAATTGACACAGTTAAGCACTCAGTAAGTGTCATAGCAGGGACTGTTGCTGCTTGTGAGTGTGTGTGTAACAGTTCTCAGTCACGTAACTGGGTGCTCCTTTCCCTGCAAACCTCTGCTTGCTTCTTGTGCCTCCTGGCCGATGCACAGTGCACCAAGCCCTGCATGGTATCAGCCAGTGACTAACAAGAGGTACTCTGGGAAAGAGGGCATATAGGCAGTGATCCTTACATGGTTTATGTACTCCTGTCTTCTCACACTTAGTGTTTGTTGGTTTGGAGAAGTGGGGCTTTTTTGAGTAAACCTTTGCAGTAATTCACTGTAATTCATTTAATTCTTTTACCTGCTGATGGATTTAGTTCCTGTTAATTTTGTCTCATCCCTTTTATTAATCATCTATATACCTTCCACAGTTTACTGCAGCAGGGAATTCTACACCTTGATTTTATGAGGGCTTGGTTTTGACGTCCACTATCTGATAATTTCGTTCTATTCCCTAACCTCTTGACTTGATAAACTAATGCAAAATACCCTTTCAAAAGGTGTTAGGTACTCTAGGCCACAGTAAATAGAGATAAAGCTGAGGTACAAGTCCATGCTTAGTCACTGAATGCTGATGAAGGGAAAGGTATATACCTCCAACAAACTGCTACACCCATTCACAGGTCTATGTTAAAGTAGCCCTTCCCACTTTCAACACTGGCATCTCCTGAGCAGCTGCTGCCGCACTCTTCAGTCTAAGCAACTTCCTGAACAGTGGAATTCATCCTATTCCTCCCGATTCTGGTTCCTTTGTGAAAAGCTGTCTCTTACCAGTTTCTTTTAAATCTAAAAACATTTTAGAGATGCAGTATTTCCATTAACAGATCCTTTGGGTTCGCCAAGAAAAATAAAAAGGGCTTCAGGCTACTTTGCTAACCTTGTTTCAACTGTTGTTGACTTTGTTAGTCCTCCAGGCTTACTGGGTTCTTCAACAAAGTCCTGAAATGGCCTTCCTTCTGAGTGGTGTCTAGTTGCTCGCAGTGAGCCAGGCTCTAAAACTGTACCATTACAAGACACAGATGTGACAGTTAAATTAACTGCCTGGATGTCCCTCGCCAAAGACTATCCCGTCATGCTGCGTGCTAGCTATGGGTTTTTAAAAGGACTGGATAGGAGCCCAAACTGACTGAAATAACAATGCTCGCCACTCTGTGTATTTCAAGTACAAAATACCAGTAAAATTTGGACTGATAATCTTTTTTAGCACTTTTAAACGTGCATCTGGCTTCCTGTTTGCTGGACACTGCTGTACAACAGCACCGAGCAGCGGCTGTACAGAGAAGGTGGTATATTCCAGGTACCTGATTTAAGACAAGGTATTATCTACAGTGTCTGCCACCCTGCAGAAATACTCTCTTGGGATAGTGAAATTACTGAACAAGGCAGCTGTGGAAGCTGTTTCTGTAACTAAGTATCACAGGTGTTACTCTATAACTAAACCATGTTTTTAAACAGGAGAAAGGATCAGCTGTGTTAAGCTGAGGGTTAGTCGGGGAAGACTTCTTCAGGAGCCTGCTTTATCACTAGCCCTGCTTTCCTACGTAGTCCAGATCTTTGTAGTTCCACTTAGGATATAAAAATATCTTCTCTTTGCTTAGGTTTCTGATCTTCAGTGAAGTCATGGTCCTGTTTGTGACAAGCCTGATAACAAAAACATTTTAATATCCACCAGCAGGGGATCAGCTAAGAACAGGACTTCATGGTATTTGGTGCTGTACAAGCATCAGCACATGGGCAGTGCTCCTCTGACACTTTCCTTGAGACCAGGAGGAGGAAACTCCACCTGAGTCACTCTACTCTGCTGTCAAAGGTGGGAGGTGTACCTGTATCGCTACCCCAGCTCCGGAGAATGGGGTGGGAGGCGGAGCGGGAACTGTGAGTGTAAGGGCACGAGACTAGGATCATGATGGTGTCCACTTCTATTTCTTTGCTCTCACTTCTTCCCCTCACCCAGTAGCGATTCTTCTGTTCACACTGCTGCACATCATGCGACACCACCACCTCCGGCAGCTTTGGTAGAGTAGCAGGGCTGGTTGGGTGGCTTGTTGAAATAGTCAAGCTGCCTTCCTTGCTTGCAGATTGCCTGTAAATATTTCCTTAATCAAACCTGGGTTTCGTTTGTTTGTTCCTTTGGTTTTTGGGGGGGGTGTTTTTTTTGTTTGTTTGGGGGCTTTTTTTCTGTGCTTAAAGTTGTTTAACAGAGGTAGGCTGTAGCATACTGAACTACCTGTTTCCATCTGAGAGAAGCCTTTGATCTTGTGATACTCTTTGGGATATTTGGGGGATATTCTACTCCCCTCCCTAATTTGGAAGGTGCCAGATCAGACTCTACTTTCTCTTTTACACTTAGGTAAGCAGGCTACCTAGACAGCAGTGAATGCCACAGCTCTATGCAGTGGCACAGCAATGCTCCTGCTGAAGCATCCAAAGGCCAGGCTGCACGTGAGTCTCAGGAAAGTTCCTAAAAGCAATGGATAGAGGAGAGGTAGGTGGACATTAGGAGGAACAGGCTGCTAGATAAGAAACCAGTCTTGCCAAAAGGAGTTTCTTGGTCTCTGGACAGCAGCGATAGTGCCTGTCCACTCTGATGTCTGCCTTAGGCCAGCCCTGGACCTGGCTTTGCAATAGCTAGTGATGCTTCATGTGTAGTTCATGGAGAGGGAAAGGGCAGTGCAAATAAGGGCAGAAACTGCCATGTGCTTGCTGCAGTGGTAAACTGGGGTCATGCTGTAAGACAACCCCAGGCAAACTAGTGCCAACTGCATCTGGAGGATGGCCATTTGTCTGGCATCCAAAAAAGCACAGCAAAACTCGTGTAATGACAACTTGCCCTTTAGAACTAGCACAGAGCCTTCCAAAGCTGCATGTAGTCAACACCAGGAACCAGCCAAGCCCAAACCATTAGCTCAGGCATCCCGAGGTCTGGAGTTGTGGGCACAAATGCGACTTTGTAGTGTTTTAGCATAACACATCACAACTTCAACACATTGCTGGAGTTGAAACATGTTTGCACAGTTTTTGCTCATTTCTTTGTATCGGTGAGCAGTTTAGCTGGAGACTTATGTGCTAGACCGACTGCTGCTGCTTTTGCCATTTTTGCTTAGGGCAGTAGCAGAGCAATGTGGTAAACAAACTGGAAAAGAATAGTCAGAATTTTAGACGCTCTTTCCCCTGCTGGCAACTCCACTCACTAGTGCAAATATTTCCTGACTACTTAAGATGTCTGTATAACCATCTGTGAGTTTGGGGGGTGTGTGTGTGTGTCTGTGTTTTTTCACATTACTATTTTTCCCCAGAAGCAAAGCCTGAACCAAAGGAACATAAAGCTCTGCTGCTTCTAAACTTCCCATAACCTTTGCTGGTCAGATCAGCCCTCTTTGTGTCTGTATGGGTTGTTTTTCTGCAAGAATGTGGTGCTTCACGCCTGCATAATTTTATCAAGAGATCACCTTGCCCATCTTGGTGACACCTACTGCAGGGATGTCAGAGCCATACCCTGCACCCCTCACTGCTCGCGCTGTGTGTGCTCCTGTGGCTGGGTTGCACTGTGTAGCTGGCCGTGGAACTGTGTGCTTCAATCAGGTTTCATTTCATGGTGATGTTTCATTTGCCTTCAGATGGCACTGCGAAAGAACGTATTCTGGGATTTCAATGCTCTATCTTGCTTTTGTGCTACTTCACAGGCTGTTGTCCTGCAGTGCCCAGTTGTTTCTCCTTGCAGGTACAGAACAGGCTGCAAAATTATTTCAGTATCATGCAATAACTAAATACAAATTTATCATTTGCAGTTTAATTTACAGCATGTAACCCCGTCAGCTTTCATACATCTGGGCAGATAACCTGGGCCCAGCGCAGGCTGAGGAGGACAGGAATGCAACGCCTGAAGCTTTTCTGGAAGACATGAGCTCTCATCTCTGCAAAGCTTTCCTGAGTATGCCCTTTTTTGTGGTACTTACACCTTGCCTCCCTTCCACCCCTGCATTCACTGGGTTTCCTCTGTGTACCTTCCAGCACCGTCGCAAGTTTGGCTACAGCCCCATCACTCGGTATTGCACCCAGGCCAGAGGTTTGCTCTCTGTACTGCGTCCCAAACCCCAGCTGATCCTCACCCGGTGGGGCTGATGTGGGGCAGTGCGGTGTGTCCCTGCGGGCAGAGGGCACAGCACTGGCCCCCGGGGAGCACCATGGCACACAACCCGCAACGGCGGGCAGCTCCACACAGGCCACAACAGGCTCAACTAACCATCCCTCCTATCAAAAATACTCTTATTTTATCGGGCCTTTCCCCCCTTTATAGACTTATCTCACACAGTTTTGCTACAAAAAGCCCCTTTGTCCAGGAAACGGGGGTTTAGTCGGCCCGAGGCCGCCTAAGGGTGCTGGCCGGGCTCTCTCCAGCGAGCAGCGAATTAACCAGAAACACTGAAACCGCCCTAAAACTGAGGGAAGGGAGGAAGGGCAGAGAGCTCGGGTCAAGATCTCCACCCCTCGCAGGGCGGAGGCCGAGCTCTTTTCCCCTGCGGCCGCGCCGGAGCGGCCCGCCCCGTCCCGCCAGCCTCGCCGCCCGCCACAGGGATCGATTGGTCGCGCCTCTGTGCCGCGGGCGGCTCGGGGAAGCCGGGAGCGCCAGAAAGGTCCCCGCGGAGTTCTGCGGGGCGAGGCGGCGCGAAAAACCGCCTCCGCTCTGCCTGACGCGGGCTGCCCAGGGCAAGGCGCGGCGGCCCGGCGCTCGCGGGGACGCCGGGTGAAGGAAGCGTTAATGGAAAGCGGGGCGCTGCCCGCCGGGGAACCCTCATCCCCGGCGCCCGTGGAGCGCGGAGCTCCCCCACGGGCAGGGCTCCCGGGGGCCCCGCGGTGAGCGGCGGCCTCAGCGCCTGCTGGCGGGGAGGCTGGGTGTGAGAGCAGGAAGCCCGAACGCCTCGGGTTATGGTGCTGCCCTCGCAGCGCGGGTCTCCAAACGCTTCAACCCTCACCCGAGGCTGTGAGGAGGGTTTATGCTGATTTAGGCTCCGGTATCAAAGGAAACTGCTCCGGCAAGGGGGTGGTTTTCCCAGGGCGAGGCTCCATCCCTCAGCGCGCTCGCCGGGTGTGCTAACCCTTCCGTTTCCCTGAACGCTGGGAATTTGGCTATGTAGTTTGTATTCGTATATTTTAATACGATTTTATTCATTCACAGACTTTGAAGTGTGGTTGCTCAAACAGTGCTCTTGAAAACGCATCTCACCAGCTGGTGTCAACCAAGTCACAAAGAGGCTTGTCTCAAGGTTTCCTAAGCAGAGCTGTGGGTATCACTACAGCAGGGCGAACAAGGACTCCCAGTGGGACCAGGTCCCTGCTGTGGCTTGCCGCGCTGCACAGCCCCAGGACAGCTGTGTTCCCGTGACTCGGTTTCCTTAAATCATGGTTAGGGGCAGCAGATTCTTTGGAAAATGGCTTGTACACCGAGCAGCAGTACATGAGGAGGACAGGAACGGTGAAGGGTTGTTCATACAGACCTGGCAGGCTCTGGCCCGAGCGTGGGCATGTAAGCCACGTTCATATGGATCTTGTAGCCACCAGCCTAAGGGGTAGGTGTGCGGTGTCTGGGAGGTACGTGAAAGCCCCTCTGGCTGGGGGCTTTCTCTTGTCCAGACCAAGACCCAACCGCGGGACAGAGGCCAGCGAGGCACGATGATGCCTGAGCTGGCCTCCCTGGTGTGACCCGGGCGGGAAGAGCAGGGGAAGGGGGCTCGGTCCCTGCTTCCTTCTCCCGGGGCCGGGTGCCTCAAGCCCCGCTCCCGAAGCAGGTGGGGCTCCGCTGCCACCGGGCAGAGCAGGGCAGACTCAGGCGCCATTTCGGCAGGCCCCAGGCCCTGTCACCGACCCCTCCGCAGGCCGGGCAGTGGCAGAGGGTGCTGGCCGGGGGCTGAGGCGCGGCCCGGTGGTCGGGAGGAGGCCGACGACCGCGGCCTTATCAGCCCGCAGCAGGCCGGCTCAGGCCTGGGCCGCTGGCCCATGGGCGGCGGCGGCGACGACTCGGAGGCGCCTCCTCCTGCCGCAGACCCGCGCGGCGGGGACCGGCTGCAGTAGCAGCAGCAGCGCCGCCGCCTCGGCTCCGCCGCGCCGGCCGCATGGCGGGCTACGCGCCGCGCCTGCCCTGGCTGCTGCCGCTGCTGCGCCGGGCGGCGCCGCCCCCCTGGGCCCGGGCGGCCGGTGGTGTCGCCGGCCTCCGCGCCCCGCCGCGCCCGGCCAACAGGTGCGGGACGGCTCCCCCGTCGCCGCTGCTGCTGCCAGTGCCGGTCGCGCCGTCATGCCGCCGCCGCCTCCTCCTCCCGCCCGGGGCGGCGGGCAGCGCCCCCCGCTCGCTGAGCGCCGCCGCGGGCGCGGAGCCGCCGGCGCCGCCGCCACGGGGGGCCGCGGGCTCCGCGACGCGCTTCGAGGCTCGGAGGCTGCTGGCCCTGGCGCACCCCGAGCGCTGGAGACTGACAGGTACCGGCCGCGGCCTGGGGCTGCCGCGCCGAGGGCCGGCCTGCGGCTTTGTCCGAGCGCGGAAGGGGCGGGGGGGACGCGCCGGGCTGCCCTGGCCCCG
Source organism: Strigops habroptila (assembly GCF_004027225.2). NCBI lineage: Eukaryota > Metazoa > Chordata > Aves > Psittaciformes > Psittacidae > Strigops > Strigops habroptila. The sequence goes on from NC_046359.1 coordinate 13,834,931, forward strand.
GCCAGGTGCTCCCAGGGCCGAGGCGGGCGCCGGGCCCGTGCGCTGCCGTGTGGGTCCTGCCCCGCCGCCCGCCCGCCCGGCACACTGCCCGCGGCGGTCGTGCCGCAGTGAAGGAGAAGGTCGTGTTTCTCTGCCGGACCGGCACATAGGGCAGCATCTGAGCACAACGTGGAGTCTTTGAGCGAGCGTTCGATCCGTGTAGAAAGCTAAAAACGTGCATTCCCTGCCCCCCCGCCCTTGCCGTATATTAGTTTGTGGTTGTTTTGAAGGGAAGGCAGAAGTTTGGGAAGTTACAGAACTCCTCCCTATTGCCAGTAGGGTTGGTTAATGCCTCTGTGCATGTTCAGTGCTGGCTTCACAAGCAGCCTGCAATAGACTCATTCCTGCGTGGAATGAAGCAAAAATGGGAATCCTGAGCTTTCTTTAAAAAAAAAAAAAAATAAAAATTGGAGTTCTGTCTTCTAAGGATTTTTTACATAAAACTTTTGTAGAGTGCTTTAAAAACTATTTAGTTACTTAATTTTAGTGTCTGTGTGGCGAAGGCAAGCACCATGGTTGTATAAATTGTGCCCTTAACAGTGGTATTATCTACAAAGAGTAGAAACAAACTTTTCTGGATATTGGGTCTCATGGGGATAACAGTTGTTAGTGAGAAAGCGTTGCTACGTGGTTTAGTTTTCCTTAGAACCATTTTATTGGCGGGCAGCATGTGTGCTGTCACAGCAGCGTGAGGCCTTTGCAGAACCCTGGGTAGTTCCCATGCAGCGGGTAAATGGTGTTGGAAAGAAGAGAGGTGAGGTAGGTAGGCTTACATAAAGAGGTGGTTTGAGAAATATGAAATACCTTGTACAAGATTGTTTTCACAGTGGGCAGTTACAGAGCTTTGTTACATGTTGGCATGATGTAGCTGAAATATTTTGGATCCAAATTAATTTTTATAAGAAATAAGAATTATTTCTATGCCATGACCCCCTCTTTCGTGCAGCTAATGCCACTGTCTTGGGTGTGCAGAATAAAAGCAGGGGAGTATTGATGGGACAATGGGTGGGCTGGATGGATGGCGGGAAAGGTATAATGTTCAGTAAGGCTTCAGTCTTGCTCAGGATTATTTTTCTTCGTTGGCTTATGGACTAAAAAGTAAGAAGCCCTTTGCTAGGAACTGATGTTCAGTCTGTTCATATTTTGGTGAAGAAGTGAGTATCTGATCAGACAGGTTACTTGCTGATTTTACTATAGAGCTCTTTGTTTTTCCCCATTGAAATTGAAACAAATAAATTGGTTATTTTAAGGGTGGCTTTTAGGAGGCAAACGCTCCTAACTGACTGAGAACTTAATTTAGTTCCCTTTACTGGGGACTTGCTTATCACAGGCAGGGTATGGTATATTTGGTTTAAAATAAGGCTAAGTATCCTTAATCTGTGCAGCCCGATGGTTTTATCTAAGTAAATGGACTATCACAGTTACTAAAAATCAGCTACATGTGGTTTTGTCTTTCAAGATAAGAAAGTGGCCTGAATTAAATTAAAAAAAAAAAAAAATCCCAACACAACAACTCTATGATACCAAATTATGAGGACAGAAAAAATACACAAATATACTATCTGCTTTTCAGCATCTGCTGGTCTTGGTTCTGGGAGAGGAGTGAATTTATGTAAAATCCTTCTTCACCATTGACAACCTACTTAAGGGAAAACTTGTTAAGTTGTAGTTAAGAGGGAGATTGGAAACGCTAGGAAGGAAATACTTTGGGTCATTATAGAATACCAGGAATAACAAATGTGTGTGAAATGCCTTCTAGGTGGTTGTATGGAAATCCTGTCTGCCCACTGTATCTAAAATATGTTAAAATATGTTCCATTTTGTTCCTATTGCATCTTTGTACTGAGAAACTAGTCCTTAATAACTTAGTATCTCTGGTTTTCCTTCATTCAAAGAAAGAGGAGGGTTAATGGTTTCACTGTGTGAAACAATGAATCAAGGGTAAAACATTTGATTTCCTCTTCAAGTCCGCATAACCAGTAAGCAAATGCTGTGGGATCTCTTCAGAGGCTTACTGGTGTTCTTTTGTTCTGCAAGAAAGTTGAGCTTTTCCAGATCTTTTGCACTTTATATACACAGTAGTTGGTAACATGGGCGTATAGCATTACCGCATTTTCTGTGATCCCATGTGGTGTGGGTCATCATATTCTGCTCATTGAAGTTGTGCGTTAAAATTCACGGACACAGAAGGTGAAGTAGTTGCAGCGATGGCCTGGGGAGCAGAACGTGATTTATGAGGAAGTTGAGCAAGATGAGGTTCACCCACTTGCTCTGGTGGGGAAATGGTGTCAGCTGGGGACGTGCAGGTACAGAGGTGAAGGTGACCTGCCCCGGTTGTGCCTGGCACCAGGAGACGGTTGTATCTTGCTTTAGGCAGGGTCTCTTCACCATCTGCTGGCTCAGGATGAAGTGGTGTGCTCTGGCTACGAGTTCCAGTGTGCTGGCACACAGCGCCTCTTGCAGTGCTCTCCTTGTATAAGGAGGTTCTGACCCTCTGGAGCCTCTTGGGAATGGAAATAAATGTACCAGATACCACACTGTCCAAAAAAATAAACAAACCAAGGATCAGTGTAATATGTTCCATGTTTCCATGTTTCATATCCAGTTACTCCTAGAGCCGTGTAGAGCCACGTAGAGCTGCAAATACATTTTAAATGGGACATGTGTATTAAATTCTGTTTTTCCAATTTAAAGTGGTAAAAAGATGGCTAAATACTATGATGGGAATTCACTCTGACAGTACCCACAGTTTTGTATAGTGAAATTAGGAGTCTGTGAATTCTGTAATACCTCCCAGGCTTAACAAAGGAGAGAAGTAATTTTAGGAGTTCTCTGGCCGATCCTGTACAGTCAGGTCAGGTAAACCTGTGTCTTCAGTTAAATTCAATTCCCAGAGAAGAGGACAGGGCTATTGTTGAAATTAATAAATCCTGCTGTGTGTGTGAGGCAACAAAAAGTGCCTTTTCAAAATGATCCCTTTTATTTCCTCCTGCCTCCTCCTTTTTTCCCCTGTGAGAATCTGTCCGTTGCACTTTATCCAAACCACACTCGAAGGAAACAATAGTTCTATTGAATTGTAAAGTAAGCACAAAGAATTCTGAAATTTTTAATCCGGTAGCAAAGTGTGCCCTTTCCCTGTGCAGCACTCCCTGTGCACTGAGCAAGGTTTGTTTTGTGCACAGGTCTTCTCTACAGAGGTGCAAAAAATGTTACTTCTAGCATTTGGGGCATAATTTGTAGTAGTTGTTTTCCTATAGGTTGAAATTTGCTGTGAAATTAGAAGAGCACTGCCTTGTTCATAATCTGCTTTTTCTGTATTTTGAAGTTACACCAAGTGATGCACTTCCTCATCCTTGAACACGAAATACTGTATTGCTGTAGATGAATCTTTTTTAGTTTCTAATAAGCAATAAACACCTATAAAAATAACTCTTAAAGAAAGGCAGTAGTTGTACCTAAGACTACCTGATTTTTAGGTGTATTCTTTGCAATGTAGTACAGAAACTATTTTAATAATTCATTTAATTAGGGATGATTGGGGTAGCGAGCAACTTGAATTTTTTCACACCTACTGATGTAGAATACATCAGCTGTGAGTATTGCTACTAGAAAGTCATGCTTTCAGTTATTTATACTTGTACAAGCTGACATTTCTTAGGTGAAGTACTTGAGTAGGAGTATCTTTGAAAACTTCAGTTATTTGGGGAAATTAAATTGGACAGATAATATGCATTTAGTTTGTAGTAACACTTCTGGTTTCATTTTGAAACTTGCTCTTCCAAGCTTTGTAGCATAAGTTTGACCATCAGCAGGCAATCTCTGCACTTTTAAGGATATATTTTCCCCCCCTCCATTTAAAAATTAATTAAAAGGCAGACGATTGGCATCTCTCTGAAAAATCAGTTTTCAGATACCCATTTGTACCATTCCAACCTTGAGAGTGAGTCAGATTAGTTCTGTAGTGTGCGCAGCAGGAAGGAAGTTAATGGGAGCAGAGGTGGTGCTTAGAGGCACTGGAGTACCCTGCTCTTTGGAACCTGGCTTGAACTCAGTCTTGTAAATCTTGCTGTTTCTGTGCTGTGGCCCAGTAGCTGGGAAATCCTTGGCCAAAATTTGGGTTGACTTCTCAAGCCCACATATATGGTTCACTGGTTTTTATTACTGTATTTAGTTACTGTAAAGTGGTTCTGCTCATCTGAAAGCAACACAACCACCACACTGAACCTGAGTTTTCTAAAGGCAATTCTTGTGGTTTTAAAATTGTAATTCCTATCTGTGTGGTATATACAGGGCCTCCTTACTGACTGTTTTCTCATGTGCAATGTGCCTTTTCTAGAAGTCTTATAGGCTATGTGGGTGTTTTTGTTGTTTTGCTTTTCTTTTGATTTTTTCAGTGTTTGGTATGAAACTCACAAAGGTCCAAGCAGCTTTGTGGCTTTATCAGAAAAAGATTGCTTTTCTGTGGCTGGTTGGTGACAGTTCCTTATTTTAAATCGATGGTGAACTGTTAGTGAAACTACTGAGGTAAGGCAGGAACAGCAGCTGCTGACCACTGTGATCAGTTAGGTGCTTACAACTTAATCTCTCTGCAGAATGTTTTTGTGTTATTTGTGTAAATTGTGAAGATAGAGGGAACTATACCTAGATTGGTCTGACATAGAGACTGTCTTCTACACAAGATAAATACAAACAAGTTAAAGGCTTTAACTTTAAAAGCATGGTAAAAATAAATAAATAAATAAATATGAAGCTGTAATCTCTCCTGCAAAACGAAGGTTATTTTATTACTTTCCAACGTTTGGCGATTAGAAACTTGGTGGATTTTTGTGGCTGAGGAGAATCAGTGTCATGAGAAAATGCAGTAGAAATTCTGAAATATGTTTTCTTTGAAATGAATTATAGTTTTTAAATGTCTCCAACTGAACTCTATGAGTGTGTAATTAATGATTTATGCTGTTTTAACATGGTGTGATAAAATACAGAAATTACTAGTGTTTTCCTGAGTGAGCACTATGCTTCCAGTGTGCCTGAACTACAGACCGGTGCGTTCTCCTGAAGCAGTAGTCCAGGGAAGCTGCTGAAAACATTCTTTCTTAAGAGAAGGTGAAGATGCTTGCAGTCAGAGTCAAGCCTCCATCTTCGCTTTCAAGCGGAGGTTTTGCACAGCTCTGCATAGGGCTTCCATCGGGCTGTGTGCCTTGCTACCTCTTCCTTCGGCTCTCCTGGGCAAAGCAGGAGTCTTATCTGCTCTTCTTTTTCTTGGGCTTCTTCGAGTCACTGTGTGCTGCTCTGCCTGGAAGGACACTTCTGTTGCTAAATATCTTCTCTGAAACCTCTTTTGAGAAACCTTCTATAGCCTACTCTATAAAGGCTCCTTGATACTTCGATTGCTCCATAGCAGAAGGAATCCTGGCAGGTCTGTCCTGTTTGATCATAGAAACCTTACCGAGGAGCTACCAAGAGTGATTTCTATCAGTCACAAACACCTCATGACTCAAAGAGCTTTCTTCAAGGTGAGAGACGTCTTCCATAAGTTACATTGTGTGAAGGTTCTGAGCATAACGGGTGCCACCAGCTGTTAGTCTGGGGCTCACTCCTGCGCTGGTATCTCGCTGTGCCCTCCAACCCCTGGACACTGGTCTTGGTTTTGAGATATTATGTCAAAGGTATTGTCTGTCTCTGTTGTTGTCTCGCAGCAATTTTCTGCAACTGTTAATTTCTCCAAACTGTTGTATAATCCTGGTCAGTCAGATGACCCACAGTATGCCATGAGCTGTCTTGAAGATATTTTCAGTAAGTTGTGTAACTGTATTGTTGTTGTACCAAAGAAAACAGTCTTTACCATGTGAAAACCTGAACTGCTCTTTTTGTGCTTAAAAAAAAAACCGTGAAAGAAAAGAAAAAACACTACAAATTCAATAAGCACATCAAACTGTCTATAGAATATTCCTATAAACATTTTCTAAAAACTGTGGTCATCACTGGAAATAGTAACTTGCAAGATTCAGTACACTGACAGTAACTGCAAATTAAGACAACTCCACTCAAAAAGCAAGCTAGCGGCTTTCCAAAATGCACCAGGAATGTGGTATACAACCATGTCATTGGACTCGAACTGTATTTTTCTCTGAGCACAGTATTACAGTTCTTCTTAATAATGTAAGGAGGATGATTCCAGAAGGTTCTTCTTGCAAAACAATACATGTAGTCCAAATATCATGTAAGAATTTACTTCAACACAGAAAGAAAACCACACCACTCATCCTTACCCTAGAACTGTACAGAACATCCTTAAGTGCTTACGAAGTACTCTGGAAGAACATTCTGTCTTGAAATAACTGTTTGCAGAACTGACTCTTCACAGGATTGATCCCAGTCCTTCAACCTCCCTATATTAATCCAAAACAAACTCCGTGTGGGCCAGGGTTCACCAAATGGAAATGGACTTTACCTAACCAATAAATGTAAAATTTATCAGTGCATCTTTCTCCCAGGAAAGAATAACTGAGGTTAAATATTTATGCATTTGTGTTTAAAAAGCCCTTTCTCCTACAGGCTTGCAAGCATTTTTTTTTGGCTTTGTATACTTCCATAGACTGTATTGGGTGAGGAGGATGCTCTGGTAAGAACCGGCAAAATTAGAAACTCTCACTCTCTTGGCAGTGTTCTTGCATGTAGAAAATTGGTTTATGATTTGTTGGAGTCAGTCCATGTTCTGATGGAAAGTTTCTGATAGCTCTGCCTAGTTATTGCTTGTAAACATCCTGGTTTACCAGCTGGTGACCAGTTCCTTGCCCCCAAATACATTTACTGTGGAATGAAGTTGCGTATCTGCTGTCAAGAAGCAAGCCCACATTAGCCTTAACAAAGAGCATGCTGATCTTAATAGTGATGAAGGCATCACTTTGTGCGATGATTGGGTTTCTGAGGACTGCTCAGCCGCAGCTGGAGACAGCTTGCCTTGTCTTTGCTTTGGTTGCCATTTTGGCATAGCCCTGGTTTTATCGATTCCACTGATCTGCCTCACATTTTCTTTAGTTTCATCTCATAGCCTACAAAAGAAATTGATTCTAAAAAATAATGCTTCCAAAGCACACTCTTTTGTTTAACATAATTCTCTGATTAACAGAGTAAGCTGTGTGAAATTAATACTGTAAAGTATACTCTGACCTTTCGTTCTGTCAGTAACAACCTTCGGCATCACTGAAGTGTTTTCATATCTGGTTGTTGAACACCTCATGTTGAACCCTTTAGCCAGTTATCACAATGACAGCTCCTCTTTGAATGAGGAGATAGGGTATTTGCTGGTTCCTATTTCTTCAATTAGTCAACAGTTTAAAAAAAGAGCAACATCGTGGCATCTGTGCTGTTTTTTAGTGGTTCTGCTGGTATAATCAAAGTGAGAGTTTCAATTAGGGAACCTTATTTTGATTTGGGATTAAACTGATAAAGACAGGTATATTGCTTAAGGGCAAAATTACAAGTGACATCTGGATTGTGTAAATTTCATCTTCAGGACTGCATTGCTCTGATACATTATTGACACTTTGTAAGTAGTTCGGTAGACTTCAGTTTGTTTTATGCACTAGTGTTTGATTTTAGTTCAGTTAAGGCTGTTAACAATGAAACCCGTGCTCGTTTGAAGAATAGCTGAAGGTAAATCCAAGCCAGAGAGAGCCATATGGGAATTTTAGCCATATAGCCCTCTTCCTTCAGTGGATATTTATAGATGCAGCTCATGTGTCCAGTTCCATCCCTAACAGAAATTGTCTGGACTAGTGGAGACTGAGCTGCCGCGCGGCACTGTGCTTATAAGTAATACTTTTGACCATGTCCAGCTGCCTTATAGACCAGATTTTCTTCCCAGGAGATGACCTGCCTTTTGTTGGATTTTTCCTGTTGCTTCACAGCTTGAATACACCAGTGCAGCCAGGTTGTTAACAGGCTCACTCACTCTTACGAAGTTTTAGCTAATAAATAATGTGCTTATGAGATGTGGCTATGGCATGGACCACAGAAATTTGCAACAGGAAGTCTTTCCCTTACTACTGTGGCTTCTTACAGTTTCTATAGGTTCAAGTTAAAGATCCTAGTCCTTTATCTTTTGTGTGCTTGCTGGCCTTAGTGCAACACAATGGAAAGATTGCAAACAAATCTTGAATAGGACCTGCAGGCTGCAGATCGGATGCAAAAGGAGGGGTAGAGCTTGTTTGGGCAGTGTGTGCAGCTCTCCCAGGACTGCTCTGTGGCACTGCAGTGAAGGTGCAGAGAAGTGTTTGCTTCGGGTGGTAGCAGGTATATATGTTTTGTACCCTGAATTCTTCATCATAAATACACAGCTGTGTTTATACTTCAAGTGAAAATGGAAACAAAGCTCTCCATGTGTTTGTGGAGGTGGTAAGAGGCATCAAACCTTCTGTGACAGATGTTAGAAATACTGCTTACAGTAGTATGCTCTCTGTAGGAGGCTCTCTGCTGTCTTCATCATAGAAGTGATACAAGCTCAGCAGAATGGAACACTCAGGCAACTTCAGGATTTTCAGTACAGTGTCTTTTTGCCTTTAAAGGCATTACCTGCTCATATTTTGTAGCAATCCTGTTAATGGTTCCTGTAAGTGTGGGGCTGGCCGTTGGAAACTTACACTGTATAAATAGCATTGTTTGTTGTGGTTCAGTGGTTTTCATATCAAGTTTTTTCAGTTTTCAATTAAGATGGGATTTTTCCTACTCAGCCTTCCAAGCTGGGCTTGCCTTTTCAGAGTCAAGCCGTGTTCTTGGCTCAAGAAATTGCCTTGCAGATTGAAGTTCAAAAGGCTCAGTCTTGGTCTAGTGTGATTTTCATACCCTGTGATGCATCTTCAAACAGTTACACAGGTTGCTCCACGGGTGACCTTGCAACTGGAATTCAAGAGTTCTGCTCAACAGCAGATGTGCTTATAATGCAAACTTACGCTGTTTTTCTTTTAGACCAACAACAGTAAAGAGTAAAATAAATGTATATACATTTTGCCAGTCAAGAGTAAATGTAATGCTTTTTTGTTGTTCTTCTCCCCGCCACCCCAATAAAATTGCATGTTTTAGTTCTCAGATCAGAACTTCAGTCCATTGCTGTCTCAGAAATAGGCAGTTGGAAGCTTTAACACAGTAACAAGCATGCATAATAAACCCCAAAGCAAACAAGAGTTGAAGAACCATGTGGGATATGTGGAAAATGTGGTAACTCTTAATGGTCTGTAAGGATGACATCTCTGGAAAGTTAACCTTGTTGGGTGGTGGTGTGGAGGGTTAGACAAGAGAAGTGATGCCAGGACTTTGACTGTATACAGAGGCTTTCAGGATCTTAAAATGTGCCTTGCCTAATTTAATTTATACAGTGACTTAAAATATCCCATTCAGAACTGGGCCTAAAAGAAGGCTGATTATTTAAAGTAGCACTCTCAAGCTTAATAGAAATTTCAAGCGAAAAATTATTTCATATGTACTATTAATGATCTTGCAAATTCAGAATAATTCTCCTTTCCTTTTCCTTGTTGATTTGCAGCTGCTGTTGGCTTCCTGACAGTTTCCAGTGTCATTACCATGTCAGCCCCTTTCTTTCTGGGGAAAGTTATTGACATTATTTATACAAATCCCAGTGAAGATTTCACCGACAGCCTGACCAGCCTGTGTGCCTTGCTGAGTGGAATCTTTCTATGTGGTGCTGCTGCTAATGCTACTCGTGTCTACCTCATGCAGACTGCAGGTAAAAACAGAAGCAGAAAGCAGTAGTGAGAGTCATCTGGTTTTGACAGAGTCAGGATATCTAATGATCTGAAATAAGTTCTTGGCACTGGCTGAGAGATCCTCTTGGAATCAGTAGCTTTTTACCAGATCAAAGGTAAACTAATAGTGCAAAGATAAGTATGCTGGAGTAATTGTTCATTTTTATTCACTGTTACAAGACATCTTCAAGCTCACTCTCTTCTGGTATATTACAGATCTGTAATGTGAGTTGTTCAGTGTTGCATCATCCTGTGATTTTTATATTGTTAGTCTCTGTGAGTATCACGGTACTTGTGTGCCATGCTTGACTGGCTTTTGTTTCCAACAGGACAAAGAATTGTGAAACGTTTGAGAGCAACCATGTTCTCCTCTATTCTGAAGCAAGAAATTGCTTTCTTTGACAAGACCAGAACGGGAGAGCTGATAAACCGCTTATCTTCAGATGCAGCCCTCTTGGGCCGTTCAGTGACTGAAAACCTTTCAGATGGGCTCAGGGCAGGATCGCAAGTATCTGTGGGGGTTGGAATGATGGTATGGTGGTCTCTTCCCTGCTTGTCACTTCTTGTAGTTTCAAGTTTGTTTCAGTCCTATTAGGCAACGTGTGAATGTGATTCAGTCCAGAAAGTGGTGTGTGATCTTTGATACAAGAGTATTTCACTGGTTATCCACTATAACTTTTATGTACTGCATTGCAACAGATGATGTGCCTGTAGCCACTTGATGTTTACTCACAAGCCAAAATATGGATAATGAAGGTTTCAAATTAACTACTGTTGCTGCCCAAATTCATCAAGGAAAGTATAGTAGACAAATAGCTCAACTCTATTCTTACTGAGCAACTGGTCTAGTGGAAGGTGTCCCTGCCCTTGGCAGGAACTAGATGATCTTTAAGGTCCCTTCCAACCCAAACCATTCTGTGATGCTCTGATATTAAAATAAATGATAAAGTTTCTGTGGTTGTAGGTAAAATAGGGTGTGAAGGGCCTGATGTAAAACTCGTTGAAGTAGGGTTGATTCTGGTTAAAGCCTCAGTGAGCAAAGGCAGCACTGAAAATCAAATTACTGTTGAGGATTTTTACAAGTGTTAAGTCTTTCTGCTCTAGTCCGTCAGTAAAGAACATATTTAGGTATGAAGCATGTTAATGAAGGCTTCAGTGAGGTGCATCAGTTAATATTCCTTGGTGGTCAGTTGGTTTACTTAAAAATCTGATTTCCTGCATGTTTTCTGTGGCATTCATTTTGTTATTCTTATCTGAGAAAAGATACATTGGTGGAAATTATCTTAAATGAGGGTGTAGTAATTCCTGCTGTCTACCTGGAGTTAAAAACAGGTAGCAAAAAGTCTCCTCATAAAAATAAGCTTCCAATATTGTTGTTTTTAGAAACTGTTAAGAGTTTCCACTGTGAAGCTTTAAAGCTTTAATACTTTGTCACTGATAAGAATTCTGCCTTTCTGTAGTTATCTAAGCAAATAGAGTCCATAAAGTTTTATCTTGCCATAAATTAAATAGAATATAAGGCATTCTGCTCAAAAATGCTGCCAAGATTCAGTGTTAAAAGGTGGACTATAAAAGCTTGCCCAGAAAGATTATTATGAAATAATTATAAAGCCTGTCAAGGAAGTAAACTTTGAATTTTTCTGGAGATATTTGTTTTCAATACAGAAAGCAAGATGAAATGAAAACACATTAGATCTAATTTCAATGAATCTTATGAAAATAACTCATTTAGGAGCTTTGATGATGATTGTTATGAGTGATAAGGTTTTGCAACAGGAAATTAAATCTATTATTCCAGGTTATGAGCATTCATGGGTGTAAGGGAGCACTGGTGACCTCCATCTGTTTCTCGGTTACCCAGAAGTAGTGTATGATATTTCTCTACTCAAACTTTCTGTATTACACCATCTATTTAAAAGTTGTGAAAGCGCTTTAGGAGCTATATAATAGTTTATGTCTTTCAACATCCCCAAGAGATTTCCTGGTAGGTCTCTTTACTGGCAGGTTAAGATACTTGGCTTAGACCACACAGGGAACCAGTGAGAAAGCTAGAAATGAAATCCAGACCGCTTTGCTTATAATCCTTTGTTCTAACCGTGGGATACATCCCAAGTACTGTGGAGGAATGGTTATTTTGCCTGGAAGAAATAAAACATGACAAATGAAAGCATGGCAGCTCTAAATTAAAATCCTACTAGTTTTAGAGAACTCCAGGAAGGGAAGTTGCACTTCAATGCTCCAGTGTTTTTTTTAATCTGAATGCTAACCCCTGACACATACCTTTTTTCTTCTAGTTTTTTGTGTCTCCTAGCCTTGCTGCATTTGTTCTGAGCGTTGTGCCACCCTTGGCTGTCCTGGCCGTGATTTATGGAAGGTACTTGAGAAAACTTACTAAAATGACCCAAGATTCTCTTGCAGAAGCAACACAGGTAATCTATTAACAGATGCTTTCTAATTAACTTCAAAGTTGCTCTAGTGTATTTAGGTTAATATCTCTGAAGTTACAGATCTTCTGAAGATAATTGTACTGTTCATTGCCCTAAGCCATGCTGAGCCTGCCTGTAGTTTTGCACCTGAATAGCATGAAAGGTAAACGTCAGTAACACTTATGCATAGATCTCATCAACAGCCACGCTTAGGTTGTCCATCACAATATAATGTGGAGGTACCAGGCCCTGAGAATTTGGAAACATAGGAAAGGTTAAGGAGGTTAGGCTTTAGCTTTGTGAGAGCATTAAAAAAATCAACCTATGAAGTCCCGTGTTATTTGGTACCTAGGTTTGAAAAACACTTTTCTTGGACTATGGTTATGAGTTTGAAGCCATCAGAAGCATCCTAGATGGACCTGTTTTTAAAGAAGACTTTGCTAGCAGGTCTTTCTCTGGAATGAATCCTTGACGTCTGACTTTATTGTCAGCTCTGTAATATTTATGAGGCTTAACGTTACTTAAACTTTTCTGGGCATCTTAGCACATACCCAGGTATTTGGGAGGAAAATAGAGGGACCTGTTGAGGCTGTCGTAGAGGAGCCTTCTTTGTGCTTGCTGACCGTGCTGAAATAATACTGCAAAGTGCTATCAGAGCATAGTAGTGATGGTGACCTATTCCTTACAGGCTGAGGGTGGGGAAACAGCATTAGAAAGCATAGAAATATAATTAGGAAAGATCTAGTTGAAATAGCCACACTTGTCAGCTAAACTTAGGGTGTCCTCTGTAGGACTTCTGCAAATTGACTGTGCAGAAGGAAGATTAGCCCTCTTCTGCTTATCTTCCTTGTCCTGTGTTGAAGGGAGGCTCATGCCTTCGTAAACTGGGTGTGGGACTTCACACGAACAAGCACTTTTAGCATTACGTTCAAATTTTCAGGTTGAATGGGGGATGGAAGAATAACAATTATATTTTTATATCACATGCATATGCTTTATCACAAATATATATTTTTAGTCACAGAAGGAGGTCTTGTTCTTTTTTATACCATCACGGTGCCTATTATCAAGTTAGCATAATAGGTTACAACTGAGGTAACTTCAGAATGAATTCCCAGTGTTGCTTTGATCAGCTGAGTGGAATTGTTTCAGGAAATAACTGTAGGCTTTCTTGCATGATTTAGTATAGAATAGAATAGTCTGTATTTATTTTTCCTGTCCCCATCTTGTTATTGCAAGTTTTGTGAATAGTGTTTTCCTTTATGTGCATTGTTCACATCAAATTATGGTGGGTTTTTTTAACCCTACTTTTATATTTTTCTATCCCTGATAGCACTTAAGGCAAGGCAATCTTGAAGTTCTTTTTAAACTGCCTGGTCATGCAGTTTACTTTTATCTTAATAAAATTAGAAAAAAATAAAGTTGGGGGTGTGTGGAGAGGCGGGCATGACAAATTTTCAAGTGGTATCCAAAGGAATGTAATCGGAGATTAGTGTAGTGATATTGGTTTAGCTTTCAAATGTTCTGTAATATGAGCATTCCAAATTGTGTGTCTACGTGTATTTGTTTTGTTCTTTGCTTTAATGCAGTTAGCTGAAGAGCGTATTGGAAACATAAGAACAGTTCGAGCTTTTGGGCATGAAGTGGCTGAAATGGGGAAATATACAAAGAAAGTTGATTACGTGCTACAGCTGGCTAAGAAAGAGGCACTCGCTCGGGCAGGCTTCTTTGGAGCAGTAAGTATATTTTGATGAAAGTAAATCAAGCATGCCAAGTGTCAGTTATGTTAAAATTCATGAGGATACTTATAAACCTGCAAATTAATGAACTGCGTGTAAATTTAACCCACATAAAGCTGCCAGAAGACTGGACTTAAATCAGTCTAAAGGAATCGGGGGGGTGTGCAGGTGAGGGAGGAATTGCTTTTTTGCATAACAGCTTGCAGTGAGTTTGCTTAATAGTATCCTAAAACTGCAACATAACTGCAGACTATCAATTCTTCTCCTTTAATGATGGTTGAGAATAATGTTTGATTTCCTTTCCATCTTGGGGAAAAACACAACCAACCAAAAAAAGAATTTTCGAAACTGTTGGATGGCGCAGTGCAGTGCCCACCGGCTATTGCCTTGGATTGCTTGAGAATTGGTTTTGTTCAGATTTAACTCAGTCCTCTCCAAATCTTAGATACCCCTAGTGTAGGAATTCTTTTATTAGAAGGAAAATTCTGAAACAATATTTTAGAGGATGAAATTTAAGATGTATGTGACAAAATCTGCCTTTTCCTCTTTTTCCTTAGAGTGGCCTTTCTGGAAACTTAATTGTCCTCTCAGTCTTATACAAAGGAGGATTACTAATGGGCAGTGCCTACATGACAGTTGGTGAACTCTCATCTTTCCTAATGTATGCTTTCTGGGTTGGAATAAGCATTGGAGGTATGGAATGAGAAATTACATTTTCTCCAGTTCAAAGCGTTACAGCCAGTATGGGGGCGGGAGGGAAGAAACTCTTAAAAGGTCTGTCTTTCTTAAAAAGCCTCTTCCAAATGATCTTCCCAAAAAACATACTTCTTTTTTTTCTGAAGAGTTAATTAAAATAATAATTTATAACTTAATTTAAGCCTTCCATTTTCCCAAACAAATACAAGAGTTATTTATTTCAATGTGTGTTTATGATGGACACATATTACTTTAATTTTGAGTCTAAATGAAGATAGTTGATATGTTTTACAAAATACATGTGTCAGTGTTAAACATACTTTGTTTAGAAAGGCTTGCAGAATTTAGCTGTAATTCAGTGTAGAGTGTTTAAGAGCTGAAAGAGTTAAACAAGGTGCCAGCAGAACACTACACTGTGGTGTTTTCTGGTCTTCCTTACTGTCTCCTCCTTGAAGCTCAGACTGTGTAATCTACTGGCCCAGAAACAAACTGTTCATCTTTTTGACAGAGCAGTCTTCACTACTGCATACAGGCAAAAATGAAGATAAGGTACTTTGAACTTTACCTGATTGGAAGGGTTCTTCTTTAAAAAGGAGACTGTTACTTCTGATAGACCAGCAGGGCAATGCAGCTCCGCTGTACTCTTCTAAGACTATGCCTGGTATCGTGGGAAGCACAGAGATGCACCTGAGGGCAAAATTCACAAAAGCTGCTTCCTTGAATATCCTAATTCCAGTGGCACCCATTCCAACTACCAAACCCCTTTCTTCTCTGCGTAAATCATCCAAGTTTGGTCAACAGACAGATAGCTGGCACTTTGCAAACATGGGACAAAATAATGTTAAGTAAATGAAGGATTAGGTTAGAAGCACTGATAAAAGGTAACTGAATTAACTTTTATTTCCTATAAAAACATATTTTTAAATTCTACTTCAGATTATTGAAGAATGTTATTTTGCACAGAGCTGAAGTGTCTTGCCAGAAGAGGCTTGCCTTCCTTGACGCCTCTACAAGGCATATAAATCTTCTAAGTACTAAGTCTGCTTGGTGTATATCATCATCGATACATGTAGGAGTCCATGCAATGAACTGTGAAGCTCACTGCATAGTTTGGGACTTTGCCCCTTTTTGATATAACAGTTTGCTGAACACGGGTTGTAAAAATTAAAAACATTTTCTAATTACTATTTGCTGTCTGTATAATATACTGCTTTTTCATGCGTGGTTGTGAATTTGCAAACCTCAGTGTCCCAATCTCAAGGCACTCTGTGAGGCTCGTGCCTCCTCCCCTGTGCCCTGCTCTAGGATGTAGATGCTTTGGCTCTTTATTCCAAGCAGACAGCTTCTCACCATGGCTAGGCGCTTCGTGTCACAAGCTTTCAGATGGTCCTCAGCAGCAGCGTGATGAAATATCCTGCCTACGCTTACAGACTCGTGACCTTGTGCTGGGCTTGTTGCTCTGCAAGAATAAACCAGTAAACTTATTTTAATATACCTCGGGTTTTCTGCCCTCCTGAAATCACTCTTAGCACTATAAGCATTTTAAGGTGGAGGTGGTTTATTCTATATGTTTATTCTGTTGGAATTCAGATATTCTGAAGTTGGTTACTCTATTTTGAAAGACACACAAAAAATGAAGAAATAAGACACATTTATGTCTTACTCCATTTTTGGTTCTAGGTTGGTTTCTGTGTTTATTTCAGCCAGAAAACCCTTCAGCCAAGCCAGCTCCAAGATGATTCACACAGCTGCTAAGAGCTGGGACCCAGTACTATACGCAGGCCTTGTCCTTAGCTTTTACTTCATCCCATAGTGTTTGAAGCACGCTGTCTCGGGAGGCTCATTTCTTTATGTTGTCTGTTCTCCACATAGCTTCTCAAGCATCAGTTCCAACTTAAGTTTTGTGCCCTCTCTCTGCTGGGGCTTATTCAGCCAGGCTCCCCTGTACTAGTATAACCCCGTCTGACGAAGAACAGTGTTCAGAGTGCTCCATTCTACAGAATGCTTTTGAAAATATAGCTGGTTGTATGCAAGGCTGTTTCTCTAAAGCTGGATGTTGTTCTTCCTGACAGATGAATGAAAAAAGTTACTTTGCTTTTGAGTATACGCAAGCTTAAGTGTATTAATGTTTTCTTTTTTCTTCAGATAGATTTATTTTACAAGTACAAGCAAAAATGGTGAATAAGGGTTATTGGTAGCTCTCAAGTGAGACTAAATGGAATTTAAATCAGCATGTTTGATAGCGTGTTGGAGTAGAAGATCCCCTACACATCTGATGCTTCAATGCTGGTGGTGAAATGTATAATGCAAATTTTATGTCTGCTATGTCTTCCATTCCATATGGATGCGTAATACCGCTCTGCTTTTTGTTTAGGTCTAAGTTCCTTTTATTCTGAGCTAATGAAAGGACTGGGTGCTGGTGGACGTCTATGGGAACTTATTGAAAGGAAGCCCCAGCTTCCATTTAATGGTGGGTTCTTGGTTTGTTACTATTACCATCAAACTGAAAGCCTGGAGAAGAGGGGGGAATCTGGGAAAAAGAAAAGCAAAGTAAATTATTTGTTCTAGGAACAGCAGGACTAGTGAAATCTTGATTGCTACTGATGGGTGTTTGTGTTTCCTATCCACAGTTACTGTTTAACCAGATACGGGCCTGTGCCACCATATGCCGTGGCTAGTTGGGGGTTACTTGTGTGTTGCATCTGGAAAGAACTAAGGGGTTTGAGTTGCATGTCTTTAGCATGAACAAACACTACTCAGGTGTTGCCCTGGTGCTGCCAGTTTTCACAAAACTGGTAGGAACTACGCCAGTGAGACTCTGTCCTTCGGGAATGCAGCACTGCTGTCTGATTAGTTTGCTTTGTATGGATATGTGTTGCTGGGATATAAGAGGGCTTGAAGAAATTGTGTTTCTTTGTCATATTACCTATGACAAGCTTTTTCTAGTACTGATACTTTTCTGAGGTAATTGTTTAAACCAAACGCTGTGCTCCGGAAAGAAGTTGGTTGTATTCAACTTTGGCAATCATTCATTCATTCGTGGTAGTTTGTTATGGTATTTCACAAACTGACATTTTAGTTTCAGTGAACTGTTGCCTAAGAGTTATGCCTCTGATTGGTCTTGGAATACTCTCTTGTCCTGAATTTATTAAATATACTTTCATTAAAAAAAAATCATAAACATGGTCATTAATGCAACAAACCCAGCAGCAGCTTTATGCCAGTGACAGCCTCTTCTTAAAAGCTACATAGCAGATAGTGGAGAAGGAACTGTTCTTGTTCAAAGAGGAGGGTGCTTCAGGTGACTTCTGTGGCTTGGTGAAAGGGTAGGAAGTGATTTGCAATGTTTATCTTTTTTCATGTGTTCTATGGCAACGGGACTTTGGCCTGCGACAATGCCATTTTATTTCACTGCTTCTGATAGGCAACATTTAAATTGCTTATAGCACGTTTTAAAATTCAGATAATTTTACCAGAAGTGAACATTGTTAGTTGTTAGATATTAGCAAGATGCAAATTCTCCTTCTTGCTGTAGGTTCACTGCTGGTGAGCAACCTGAAATTGCATTCAGGAACAAGTGGTCTATCACACTAATTCAGTCACAGCTGAAATACAACCCCTGTGGTCCTGAATTGTGGCTTGCAGCTACCCCTACATTTAACACAGAGATGAGATATTTCTGTTGGGTGTCTGTAAAGCAAGTTCTAGGAGGGCTGAGCTGATTTTCATTTCTGTTCATGTTTCTGTATTTTATTCTTTGTCATATAGAGGGAGTCACATTGGGCAAAGACACATTCAGAGGTGCTTTGGAATTCAAGGACGTTGAGTTTGCATATCCAACACGTCCAGAAACATCAATTTTCAAAGATTTTAGCCTTTCCATTCCAGCTGGCTCTGTTATGGCTCTGGTTGGCTCAAGTGGTACAGGGAAATCGACTATTGTATCCCTTCTGCTGAGGCTGTATGATCCTATCTCAGGTATGTTTTGTGTGTTGTTCTCATTCGTGACAATTGATGCTTTGCATCTCACGTACACCTTATAAGCAGTCAGAGTTCCTGTCCTTGAGGTCCTGATGTGACTGTTCCACAGATGCACTGTGCTCCCTTCTGGGGTGTACAGTTACCTTGTGGTGGTGCCTGCATGGCTTTACATTTCTGATCCACCAGTATGTGATCCCCAGGGGTCGTTGTTCTGAACTGTTCTTTCTGCCTCTTTTCAATACCTGTCAAACACACTTGACTCCACTGTTCTTAATTTAAGGTACTATCACCGTTGATGGCTTTGATATCCGTCAGTTAAATCCACTGTGGTTCAGAACAAAGATTGGAACAGTGAGTCAGGTGAGGAAGAAAAGTAATTCTAAGTCAATGAAATAATTCTGTGTGATCAACTAGCTGTGCCTTACTTTGCTTCTTTCTGAAACTCCATAATCTTGCTTTTCAGTGAAACCCCTCCCTCTCACCATAACTGCTGTTGTGTGTGCTTTGTTCTAAAGTATTGAGAGCTAGTCCCATTTTTCTGTAGTGCGTTTTTACACAATCACAGCAATTCAGTGTTAGCATAGAAGAAAAGTGTGCATGTGGAGACTGGGAAGTACATTGTTGCAAACTGTATAGGTATACCATCTTGATGTTTGCTATGACTTGTTGAAGAAAGTAACACAAAGCTTAATACTTAATTAACATTTCCTATTAATGGAAGTTACACAATCATATTTTACACAACCATTTGGAAACTGTCCTTCTGTGCTCCGTGTTGTTTCCAGGCAAACACAATTCCGGTAGGAAAGCATGAAAATGCAGCACTGTTGGCATTACTCTTGTAGTGTTCCCTCTGTAGCAACCCCAAAACTCTGGAAATACAGAGAGATGTTCAATGATCTCTTAAACATAAACTACTTCACCAGTTAAAATATGTATGTTACTTCCCTCATCTCCCGAGATGCTTCACAGTGTAATCAACTGTTAGGTTGATGTCCTGGTTAAAAGCACCAGGATAACTGGGTATATATTGCATTTCAAAACATCTACTTTATGTAATAATGCCACCAAAAACTTACATGCAAAAATGCTTTTCCTGTGGTCACATCAGCATTTGTCTTTTTGAATGTATGTATTTCACTTGAGTTATCAGTAGGAGATTCATACTGATATTCATACTATAGCATCTCTATTTTATAAACAGAGCAGACTTACCTTGTTTCAGACATTTTCCCATTGTACATCACTTGTCCTATCTGCCAGTCCTCTTCTCTGTTTTAATCTTTAATATAAATTAAATGCACAAAATGTCATGAAATCTATGTAGAGATTAGGAGAATCATCATCATTGTTGCAAATGATGATATGTAGAAAAATACAAAGGGATGTTTTCTGATGTTTGAATGAATAACTCTTTCTGAACTCTTCCTCAAATATTAGGAATTGAAGGTTACGTTACGTATTGTTCGTTCAAAAAGCAGCTTATTTTTTTAATTAGTTTTCACTGCCCATTTTAGTGTTAGAGGTGGTTTTATTTCTTTGGTTTGAATTCAGTTAACTCTAGTTTACATACTTGTTTATATGGATAGAAAAGAAATGAATACCGGGGCTTTTAAGTGGGATTTATATTATTTGAGATACAGACGATACATGCATGTAACTACAGATCTACCATATTAGTTATGTTTTTTAATTTATCAGGAACCAATTCTGTTCTCCTGTTCCATTGCTGAAAATATTGCCTATGGTGCAGAGGATCCTTCTACAGTGACTGCAGAGGAGATTCACAAAGTTGCTGAAATAGCTAATGCTGCTAGTTTTATCAGAGATTTTCCAAAGGGGTTCGACACACTAGTTGGAGAAAAAGGCGTTTTGCTTTCAGGTACATCTTTCTATTGCTTATTTTAAAAATCTTGATTCTATAGAGTGAAGTAAGAATTCTATCACTTTTTGTTACCAGTTGTTTCCAAAAGCCATAGCCTGCCACAAGTATTAAAAAACCCCTCCTTTACCTCCCTTCTTGCCCTAAAGTCATGTGCCTAATTCTGCTCAGCGCAGGCATTCGGTTAAAATCACTTCACTTCTGGTTTCCTCTTTCAATTTACTGAGCTTTTCCCCCCAGGTGGACAGAAGCAACGAATTGCAATAGCTCGAGCTTTGCTCAAGGTAAGCCAGCACC
Organism: Strigops habroptila; assembly: GCF_004027225.2. Taxonomy (NCBI): domain Eukaryota; kingdom Metazoa; phylum Chordata; class Aves; order Psittaciformes; family Psittacidae; genus Strigops; species Strigops habroptila. The sequence continues at coordinate 13,855,752 of NC_046359.1, forward strand.
CAAACAGCTATTTAACTGCTCTGTGGGGAGGTGGGAAGGGTTAAAATAAGAGGCAGTCTTTCGATGGGAAAGGTGGAAAAATATTTTTAAAAAGAAAATTGTATCTTTTACATCAATGGGGAAATTTAAAAGGGCTGAGTGGATTAACTGAAGAATTTGCTTATGTAAGTAATTCTTCCTATCTTTTTGGTAGTTGTTGCCGAGACTGGTGGTAAATCATTGTATAATGGGTCACTTTCAGAAGACCAGGTCAAGGATGAAGGAAGACTTGAGAAATGTGGTGCTAGTAAACTCATATGAGACACTTCTGTCACTGTGTTCACACCTCTGTTGTTCCTAGGTTGATTTTTCTGGGTTGCAACTTACTAGCTCTATAAATGCCCTGTCTTGGCTTTGAGAGGAGCCGATCTGGATTTCGGGACAACTATTTCAGGCACATCTTTTCCTTCAAGGGTTGGCCTGGGTCTGGTTTTGGGGCAGAAAAAATTCTGTGCTGCATGAATTTCAGGAGACTCCTGAGGATCAGAAGAACAGGGAGTGTGGTTCAGGGACAGCCACGGGGCCTCGGCAGGAAGCAGTTTGGTGCTGATGCTCAACTGGAAGTTCTGGCCCTTGCTGAACCCAGCTTACATTCATGTTAAGCTGCACAGATCTCTCTAGCATGTTAGCATGACCAGTTCTGCTAGATTACTGGGAGTTCCTCATTATGCCAGTTCTCTTTTACCATAAATACTGAAAAGCTGATTGCATTTCATGTCAAGTACAGTTCATGGGAGTAGAGACTTTATTTTGGGGGAAAAAAGAAGGTGGTAATAATTGAGTAGTTGATATATATGTGATTGGGGGTGCAGTGGAGTCCCCTCTCTTCCAGATAAAGTCTAAACCTTTACACTCAACTTTATCAAGGAAGTTAGGAGTATGTACTGTAATTCAGAAGAAGCTTCTAAAGGATTTGAGTGTTGGCGGGGGCTTTGGGGGATTTTTTGTTGGGTTGGTTTTTTTTTTAATTATTGAATTGGGAAGAATTCTTAAATGCTAGTTCTTAAGTACTATGTACTTCATCTGGGGTGAAATACTGCTTATTGGTAGGTCTTTGCTATTTTTTGTTACTAGACAAGGAGACTGACTGCAAGCAGAGGGTAGCTGAGCCTCTGCGAAAGATCCACATAAGAGCAGTAAATAGGAAATTGAACTTTGACTACAGTGCTCCCAAATATGCATTAAAAATCATCTCCCCCCTTTAGTCTGTAATTTTTCAAATAGTACCAGATAATAGTATTCTGATACTTCAGTTTGGAAAATTTGAGGATGGAAGAATGTTGTTTCTGTTTTGTCCTCTTGGCATTTAGACTTCTTAAAAGTAATGTTTTGAACAACACTCAGTTCTTTTGATGAAGTAAGTACAGTTACTTGGAGTTTTAAGCTGTCTGAATGCTGTTCTCTATTGATGTAAATACTGAGATCTTGTCTAGTTGTTATTATAACTGATATTACTTTCTTCTTCAGAATCCTAAAATTCTTCTGTTAGATGAAGCAACAAGGTAAGAAAGAAAATAAACAGAAACTCAGAAATTACCTATCTGCAAAACTCACATCTGGGAGGTGTTCCCTCTTCTTTCTCTCTCTCTGCATGCCCTTGCACAAATTATCTAGCCCCTTATTTTTGTCTGCTCACAAGAATGTACTTTCTAGAATGTGTGAATTGGTTAGGAGACGTGTGATAAAAGCTGTTTATGCCACATGGAAAGGATAGCTGGTACACTGTGTTGTAATTTTTGATGGAGTTAAATATGTGCTATGTAACTTGATTTTGAATCATCTACTTTTTTTGTATCTTTAGTTTAAATGAAGATCTGAGTGTGAAAGAGAGATGATTACACTGCAGTATAACTTTTTGCACTAATTAATTTAACGTTATTTTTCCACGCATATATTTGCATATGAGAATGTAATGCCTGTAACTTGGGTGTGTGCTCTAAGCATATTCATGAAACTTCCCTGCAGTTCCATGGATTTGTATTCACCAACAATAGCAAGGGTTTGCAGTTTTAGCAAAATAAGCCTAATGCATGCACAACTAACCTGTCCAAAAATAACAGATATTCCTCTCTCCCCCCTCCCCACTTCCTGTTTCTTACTAGTGCTTTGGATGCTGAGAATGAGTACCTAGTGCAGGAAGCTCTGGACCGGCTGATGGAAGGGAGGACAGTCCTAATAATTGCTCATCGTCTGTCGACTATTCAGAATGCTGATTTTGTTGCAGTCCTTGGTGAGGGCAAAATTCTTGAATGTGGAAAACATGATGAACTACTTGCAAATCCAAATGGACTTTTCAGGAAACTAATGCAGAAACAAGCTTTTCTTCAGAATAGTGATGCTTTTGCATTAGATTTACAATCCATAGAAAAGGGCTCATTAAAAGAAAATGTATGAGAGAATGTGTGAATAATGGAAGCTTACAAACTACAAAGAATATAACTTATGTTTCAGTTATGTAAAGTAAATGTTATATTTTTCCAAAATGTACAAAATATTCTTTTGAAACTTAAATGTGTTTAAACTTTTTATTGAAAGCTTTTTAATAATTATTGCAACTTTTTAAATTGTCTGTCACATTGAGACAATTTCAACGTATAGATTTTTCTGCTTTTTGTTGAGACCATTTAGAATCTTGTTTGCTGTAATGCACTGTATGTTGGTGTGCTGCATTCCATATTTTAAGGGTAATTAAATGACAATCTTATCATTTTCATATCATTCTCTTCCCTTTTCAAGGAACATTTGATTTCTATGCTTGTCAGTCATCTTAAAATGCACGACACTAATGTACTCTGAAATTTCTGACTTCGCCGCTGCACTGTCCTTCCAGTTACCATTTTGTTCTCAAATGTGAAAGTTGGTTATGATCCCCATCTACAGTCGCTGTGGAGAATTACACGAGTACACATTTTAGAGTTGGAGGATGAGTAGCATGAGTTGGAGGAAAGTTCTTTAAAACAAAACCCCAACAACAAATAACAAAAAAAAAAAAAAGTAACCAAACAAAAAACCTACCTGACTTTACATATAAGGACAAAGGAAGTGTATTAGTATATTGTCAGCATAGGAAACTCTAAAATTTGCATGCATTTTCTTCCCTTCCCCATTTTCCCAGTTCTTTAGTTTCACTTCTTTTCTAAGTGGATGTCCAAAAAACCACTCTTACATATACAAGTTTTTGTCCTTTCCTAAGGCATGTGTAAGATTTTTATTGTTACTTAAGTTTTCATTGATAGAAATCCCAAGTTTTGCCTAACTGCTTTATTAGGGACAACTACTAAACTGCCTTCTCAAGAACAGCTAGTAAAGTAATAGCATTACATTAATCTGAATAACTGCAGGAGGGTACATTTGGCAGGAAAGAGTAGGCTTTATGTTTCTAATTTAAGAATCTCTTCCAATAGAATCTCTCCAGAGTTTCTGGAAATGCAAAAACCCACCAGGTAATATAAAAAAAAAAAAAAGCTAGACACTTTCTGGGTCACATTAAAACTAATCTGTGCTAGGAAAACTTTATTGGCAATAGGTGAGATATATGCTGCTGCGCAAGCTAAAAATGTTTCTCTAATGTGCCATTTATGGCATTTTGTGGCACATAGTGAAAATGCTAAAGAGATCCCTGTGCTAAGGAATGAAAATAAAATCACACCCACATGTAATTTTATCTTCTGATAATAGTTTTACTAGAAGCAGATACTGTGCTAAAGATATGCCAGAAACACCACTGACCCAATGTTCTCTTTCGGTGTTGACTACCAAGTATTCTCTTTAGAATGCGTTTAGAGGGGCTCAGACTTTAATCCTTACTCATGTAATGTCTCCTTACATGAGATGCAATGAGCCTTTTGATTCATGTGTAACACAGGTTACAGGAATTACTTGCAGCTGAACTGAATGACTGGTTTATGGCTTTTTTTCTGGCTGTTTTATGTCTTTTGTTCATTAGTTGTTCTGGCAGGCATTGCAATCCACAGAAAAGTGTGAAAAGCTTCAGAAAAGCTCTAGTCCATAGCAAGGTGAGTGTCCGTCATAACAGGTACACTGGATAACAGACTTTGTTCAGTTCAGAGCCACTCAGTATTCCGTGGAACAAACCACAGACCTCAACAAGGTGAGAAAACACAGTTTTGTAGTCATCTGCAAGTAGAAAGCTTTGATGGACAGCTTCAGATTTGTGATTTACACATGTACAATATATGTGGTGTGTGCACGTGGCATGCTCTATGCTTCCACAGCAGCGCTAGTCAACTCTGAATATGGTTTAATTTTGAACTGTAGCTAGCTTAGTGAGGAAAAAGGTGTGAGAAAGAGAAAAAAATCAAGTATTGCATTATTTTTGTTACAAGAGTTGAAGAACTTCCTGTCTAAGGTGGAAGCTCTTGGTGTATTTTCACTGTTTCAGCACATTTTCAGCTGTCTTGAATGGGGAGATTCTGTCCAGTTGCTTAAGGGGTCTTAAACTCATGATGCAATGATCCAATAGATTTTGTACCCTGACGAATTAGGGAACTCTGTATTCTGATGAGCAAGACATTACATTTCTTAACCTATGAAGAAGAAAATGGTAGTGATCTTTTACACACATATTTGTTTAAACATCTCCATAATCGCACAAAACATACTCAGCCAATTCATGAGAATTCATAATAGAGTTGGCTGCTATCCTTTCAAACTAATCTTTCTGAATAGGTAAGCAGTTATTGGTGGCTAGTCTATCAAAGCAGTGTTTTCTACACTGTGTTTCAATTCATCAATCAATAAATAAAACCAGGAGTATCAATTCCATATATTTTGAAGTTGTGGCTCTAATATAAGCCCACTATTTCTATTCTCTTAGTTCAAGACCCCACTAGTATTGTCAGAATTGCCTGCTGGACACTCGCCTTTTCATGTGAAAAACAAGTACCACATGAGTCCCAGCTGAAGAACTGGTTAAGTCTCTAACCAATACCAGCATAAACTACTTCTGTGTTGAAAAGGAGATTTCAAGGTTCAGTTGTATCTTCTCTCCTGAAGATGGAGCTTTTAACATGGGGCTGCGACAGCAAAACAAGTAACTCCCTGAGGAAGTGTATATATAGGATTCAAACAGCAAAACCCAACTGCTCACACTGCATCATATTTGATATTTTTGAAACGTGAAGACGAGTTTTCTATTTTTAAAGTGTCACCGTTCATGGATGTTGGGAAATGTGGATGGCAGCTTGAATTTTACTCGACCTTTTTCCCATTTGCTTGTCTGTGTGTGCATTTTCTGTTTTGTTTGGTTTGATAAAACAACGGTAACATGATTTAGCATTGCTGCATGGAGCGTAATAGAGAAGGCTGTACAGGACACTGCATTAGCGTAACGGTATACTGATACTCCGCTAAATGTTCATGTTTTGCTTTTACTGTAAAATCAAAGCAAAAGGCCATTTCCCGAGGTGAGCTGCTCCATAGAGGAGCCTTCGACCCCGGAGCGAGGGCAAACCCCGCGTCCCGGAGCCCCAGCTCTGAGCGGCGAAAGTGCCAGAGGGAGCCCCGAGCCCCCGCCGGGCCCTGCCCAGGAGCCGCAGCTCCGCTGCCGCGCGCAGGGACCCACCGCGGTCGGCGCCGGGAGGGAGGCACCGCCCGAGCGGGGAGAACGCGCCCCGGGGAGCGCGGGAGCAGCGCGGGGCGCGGCGCTTGGCGCCGGCAGCGCGGGCGGGGCGGGGAGCGCTCGGCTCAGGGCAGGGCCCGCTCGGGGAGCTCTGCTCCGGCGGCCCCGGCGGTGGCAGCGGCGGCGCCGGGCAGAGGCGAGGGGAGGGGAGGCTGCGGCGCGGAGCTCGGGTGTAGGAAGTGCCTCCACCGATCTCTGGAGGCGAGGGTGCGCAATGGGCAGGGCTGCCCTCGGTGCGCCCTGGTGGAGGTCCTCCTGCAGCAGGGGCTGAGCTACGGGACACTGAGTACCTGAAAGATGACAGGGCAGCTGAGAGGGATCTGGACCGCTGGCCCCAGGCGCAGACTGTGCAGGGCCACAAGCGTCCATCATAGCGCATGCAGAAAAGGAGGAGGAATTAATCCAGGAAGCTGGAAGCTAGTAACAAAACAAAAAAAAACAACCAACCAAACAAACAAAAAGAAAAAAAACCCAAACCAAAAAAACCCACCAAAAAAAGGAGGAAGAGGACAATTAACAGCAAGGGGCTTCCTCCAAAATCCAATGTCCCCACCCAGAACCGCTTCGCAGCTCTGCACGGGGCTAACGAGGAAACAGCCACCTCACCAAATGAACATCCTGCTGATGTTCATTGTGAAGAGGATCAGTACTGGTTTCTGCAGGAAAAAGCGGCGGGTCACAGTAGCAGGTGACTCTACGTTGAAGGGCACAGAGGCACCCATGTGTCAGCCTGACCCAGTCTCGAGGGAGGTGTGTTGCCTGCCAGGGGCTTGGATCACAAATGTTGCTGGGAGGCTGCCTGGTCTAGTGAGTCCCACTGACTATTACCCACTTCTAGTGGTCCATGTGGGTGCTGGTGATACCAACAGCAGTAGCCTGGGAATCATTAAGAAGGATTACAGAGCCCTGGGAGAGGTGGTTAGGGGCTCTGGGGCTCAGACAGTTTTTTCATGGATCCTCCAGGTCAGAGGGGAGGACCTTGAAAAGGCCAGGTGGATTTGGCAGGTTAATAAATGGTTAGAAGAGTGGTGCCATAGTCAGGGATTTGGTTATTTAGAACATGGGACTCGATTTGGGAGGCCAGGTCTACTGGAGGCTGGTGGAGCTGGTCTGACAAGGGGAAGAGCTGCTTTGGTAGGAGACTTGCCAGGCTGGTCAAGGCAGCTTTAAACTGGATGTGTTGTGGGAGGGGGGCATTGATCCATCACAACACTCCCAGTCAGTTGCCAGCACCTGTAATAAATGCTTGGAGCGATGCAGAGCTATTTCAGCCACTCCAGCCAATGAGTCGGCTTCATTTGGAGCTCGGCTCAGATGCCTCTGTACAAATGCCCATAGTACGGGGAATAAACAAGAGGAATCGGATGTGTACACGGCTACAGGGATACGATATCATTTACATCACAGAAACATGGTGGGATGGCTCCTATGGCTGCAGTGCTGGAATGGAAGGTTATAGACTCTTTAGGAAAGACAGGCCCGGCAGACAGGGAGAGGAAGTTGCTATTTATGTCAGTGATGGGATGGAGAGTATGGAACTCTGTCTGGATACGGGGGATCAGTCAACAGAGAGCTTGTGGGTCAGGGTCAAAGGGAGAACAGCGATGGGGAACATCACTGTGGGGATCTGTTACAGTCTACCTGATCAGGAGGACTCTGTGGATGAAGCGCTTTATAGACGAAGAGTTGTGGTCAATGGCTCAATGTCCAGTTGGAGACCAGTAATGAGTGGTGTCCCTCAGGGATCGGTGTTGGGACCGATCTTGTTCAACATCTTTGTTGGCAGCATGGACAGTGGGATTGAGCATGCCCTCAGCAAGTTTGCCGACAACACCAAGCTGTGTGGTTCGGTTGATACGCTGGAGGGAAGGGATGCGATCCAGAGGGACCTTGACACGCTTGTGAGGTGGCCAATGCCAACCTCATGAAGTTCAACATAGCAAAGTGCAAGGTCCTACACCTGGGTCGGGGCAATCCCAGGCACAGCTACAGGTTGGGCGGAGAATAGATTCAGAGCAGCCCCACGGAGAAGGAATTGGGGTGTTGGTTGATGAGAAGCTGAACATGAGCTGGCTTCAGTGTGTGCCTGCAGCCCAGAAAGCCAACTGTATCCTGGGCTGCATCAAAAGAAGTGTCACCAGCAGGTTGAAGGAGGTGATCCTGCCCCGCTACTCTGCTCTTGTGAGACCCCACTTGGAATACTGTGTGCAGTTCTAGTGTACTCAGAATAGGAAGGACATGGAGTTGTTGGAGCAAGTCCAGAGGAGGGCCACGAGGATGGTAAGAGGGCTGGAGCACCTCCCGTATGAAGACAGGCTGAGAAAGTTGGGGCTGTTCAGCCTGGAGAAGAGAAGGCTGCATGGAGACCTCATAGCAGCCTTCCAGTATCTGAAGGGGGCCTACAAGGATGCTGGAGAGGGACTCTTCATCAGGGACTGTAGTGATAGGACAAGGGGTAATGGGTTTAAACTTCAACTGGGGAAGTTTAGATTAGATATAAGGAAGAAGTTCTTTACTGTGAGGGTGGTGAGGCACTGGAATGGGTTGCCCAAAGAAGTGGTGAATGCTCCATCCCTGGCAGTGTTCAAGGCCAGGTTGGATGGAGTCTTGGTGACATGGTTTAGTGTGAGGTGTCCCTGCCCATGGCAGGGGGGGTTGGAACTAGATGATCTTAAGGTCCTTTCCAACCCAAACCATTCTATGATTATATGAAATGAAGTTGAAAAGCATGGAAACAGTCAGGTACTTATACCTCAGTATTGTCAGATGAAGCAGTTCAAGTTTATCTCCTTTTCCTTTCAGGTTCAGTCATACTGGACCACAATCCACATAGAAAGCTTAGCAGCCATAGTCTTTTTAATCAAAGAATATATTTTTGGAAAATGATGGGTAGTTCTAGCTACTTTTATCTTGGCTAATTAGCTCCATTGATAATATATATTCCCCAAGTAGATGGTACACCCACACCTTCTGAAACAGCTTTTTCTTACAAACAGATGCAGTTTTTTCTTTTCATGAGAAAATTTAGTTCCCCTTTAAGAACTAATTCTATACCATTGAATAGTTGTAGTGCATGACTGGCATTCACCGTAAATGTAAAACATACCAAGGTTTGCATGGAGTATTTTGTGTGGGTGTAGGGGTTTTTCATTTGGGGACGAACACCGGTTACAGCACAGGCTATTTTAAAGATTAGGCAACTCGTGTTAGTGGAAAACGTATCTTTCCAAAAGCGCCAAAGAGCAGTTTGCAATGGTCTTTCAACAGCAGTTTTTGAGTGTATCTGCTTGAGTTGGTTAGCACCAAAACTTCATGAATTCAGTGAAAAACGGCTCCCAAACCGAGCGCTCTGAACCCCTCCGGGCACATGCCACTGCCAGCTCACTCCAAACACAACCCCTGCCTGTGAGGGCGGCTGGCGCGGGGTTTCCGCCGCTCCCCGGCAGGGGCCCTGCCCCGCCCCGCCCCGGAAGGACGCGGTCCCCGTGCGCCGGCGGGAGCGCGGGTCCGCGGCGCTGCTCTCCGCACAGCCCCAGCCATGTTCCCCTCGGCGCCCGCCTCCCCGCGCACCCCGGGCGGGTCGGCCCGCAGGAACCTCGGCAGCGCCGCTCCCAGCCCTCTCTCCCGCCCGGGCGGCAGGAAGAACCTGCCCGCTGTGGCTGTGGCCAGCTCCCCCGTGCTGTTCTCCCCGGTGGCGCGGAGGAACGGCTCTCTCTCCGCCCGGTGAGTTCCGCGGGTCGAAACCAGGGTGTGTTCTCCTCAGGGAAAAAGGGGAAAGCTCTGAGGTTAGGGCTTGCGGGGACCGCTGCCCACTGTGCAGCTGCCTCCCGGCTCGCTGAGGGGAGAGGGGTGACTCCCGCGCTCTTCCCGGCTCTTCCCAGGCCACCCTTGCCACAGGGACCGGCCTCGGCGTACCTCTTGCTCCGCCGGTGCGGAGCGGGTTGACTGCAGCTCCCGTCACGTTCCTCGCTGTTAGGGGAGGCTGGCTCCTTCGTTGTGTGGGGAAAGAGCCTGCCACACGTGGCTGGGTTGCTGTTACTGAGGATCTGAACAGGCTCGCTCTTTGCTAGGTACTGGTAATGGTTGAGAGACATAGAAAATGAGGCTAGTGATTAAAAATGCAGTAAAAAATGTGTCATAATTAGAAAAAAATAATCATCAAGTGTTCAAGTGCTTGCCATCAGAATCTTTTCCTTGAGTCTTATGAACACAACCAGATGCAGACACAGAGGCTTTTAGTTAGATAAAATCGTTTGACCTTACAGAGTGAAAGGAAGGGAAAAAGTGTTATTTGCTCCTGTGTAGTAGTCAGCAATTAGATTATATTGGTCTTGTGTGTCAGTAAGTGTATTAAGGCATACTCCTAAATGAGCCTAATGAGGGGCATCTGCCTGAAAGCTCCTGCTTTCAACTATCTGTACAAGGTTTAACAAAATATTTCCTCTCTCTTTGTAAACCCTGCCTCATTTTTATGTTGTTGTCACAACATTGTTATTTCACAAATGCAGTTCTACTATTTGTTTTTTCTGTTGGGATGTATTGTAAGATACTCTGTATCTCTGATCATCCTTAAATCTATTTTCAGTAGTTTTTCTGCAATATCCTTTTGAGGTGTGTGCATGCTAGGTGGTCCTAGTACTCAGGAAGCTGTATGTGGAGTTGTGATGTTTTCTGTTTTGTCTTTTATTCTGTATTTAGTAACTCTGACTGTCCTAAATATTGTACTGTTAAGATACTGTCACTGCAGTAGTCGGTTTCTTTTATGTCTGTCCTGAAGATTTTAGACACCAGTACAGATTTATAGAATGGAAACTTCTCTGCAGTGTGTAAATTAGCCTTTCTTTCCTTCATTAGTTTTCCGTATTGCTTTCTTTTATACAGCATTTGGTCTACAGTAAAACTTTCCCTTCTATCTCCCAGCTTGATTTCTTTAGGAATCTTTGGTACTGCACCTTTTTGAAAGATTTGGGGAAATTCAAAAACTTAATATTGTCTGGATTGTATTCACTGACTTTTTTTGCAGAAAATTCTAATAGAACCGTTAGACATGACTTTTCTGTATGGAAAAGAAAAAGGAAAAAAATCTGAGAGTTACTAATCTGTATTTACTCATTTTGCTTATTTACTTTCCTACAAAAGTAGTGAGACTTTACTAGTCTGGTTTCTGAGGTGCTCTCAGATTCTTTGTAGGATGCTTGGTACACTCTGTGCTCATGGTAAAAAAAGTCTGACTGAAACATATTATAGTTGAACATTTTAAGGGTCTCTAAAACCCTTAGTATTGTACATTAAAACTATAAAAATACACTACCACATGTTGAGTTTTATACCTTTTATTAACATTTGAATTTGAGGGTTCCTGTCCTGGGTTCAGCTGTAACAGTTATTTTTCTCCTTCTTAGTAGCTGGTGCAGTGCTGTGTTTTCAACTTTAGCCTGAGAACAGTGCTGATAACACACTGATGTTTTTAGTTGTTGCTAAGTAATGTTTGCTCTGATCAAGGACTTTTCAGTCTCATGCTCTGCCAGGGAGGAGGGGAAGCCGGGAGGAAGCAGAGACAGGACACCTGACCCAAACTAGCAAAGGGGTATTCCGTACCACAGCACGTCATGCCCAGTATATAAACTCGGGGGAGTCACCCAGAAGGCCCAGATCGCTGCTCGGGTTGGGCTGGGTATCGGTCAGCGGGTGGTATCCTCTCCCCTTGTTATTTCCCTTATTACTGTTATTATTGGTGGTAGCAGTAATGGTTTTGTATTATACATTAGTTATTGAACTGTTCTTATCTCAACCCGTGGGATTTACATTCTTACAATTCTCTCCCCATCCCTCCAGGAGTGGGGGAGAGGGAAGAAAGAGGGGAGTGAGCGAGCGGCTGCGTGGTTCTGAGTTACCGGCTGGGTTTAAACCATGACAGTTCCTCAGATATATCTGTGGTATAGGAAAATATGAAAATAATAAGAACCTCTGTATTTAAAAAGAAGGTAAAATAGTTGAAGTTTAGGCATTCCCCCTGCTTTTCCGTTCCTGAATCAAACCTGAGATTTCCCATGAGCCCTGGATCAATTTCAGGGGTTCAGAATCTCTTTTTCTCAGGAGCAGCTATTTGTTGTTGAGATAAACCAGAGTTTTAGTTTTCAGGAACTTCTACTTCAGGTCTGTTCAACATGGTATTTTTTCCAGACTGGGTATCAGGCTTGTCTTCTAGCTGTGTACCATCATCTTTTGGCATTTCACACTGGGGAGGTCCATGGCACTGTTTCAGTTGTGAGGAGAAATAAAAAGAGGGCAGTAGCTTCTAAAAGTAGAGGAATGTAACCACTTAAGTTCGAAGGACAAGACAGACCTGTACTGTTCCAGGGAGAGAAGGTGGGGAAGATGCAAAGGAGCTTATTTATGAATTATATTGTGAAGCAGATAATGACTGAAACAGGTAAGAACTGCAGTCTCCACAGTAAACCAGGGGCAATGGAAGTTCTAGTTGATCCAGACTGCTATGGGTGTTCAAAGTGTTGCACAGTGTGAACTGCCCAGCAGCCTCAGAACTGGGGAAGTTGGGGGGGGGCTTCTGTTGAGCTTCTGCTGGCATTGTGGATAGCTTTATTCTACATAACCAGCACGCAGAGAAGTCGAACAGTGATTGCGTTGCTGGCGGAGGAATGCATATTCAAAAATCAGTTCCTAAAAAAATAAGGGAATTTGATGACAGATCTCAACTTGTAAGGAGGCCTTCAAATTACTGCTTTAGATGGTGCTCCCAGAGGAAGCATGTTTATTTTACCTAAACCTATTTCGTCGTGTCTATTTCTAAACAGATACTAATGAAGTAAATGTCTGTTGAAACTGATGAAGAAACAATAAAAAAGTAACTGTAACTTTTTGTTTTAAGAGCAACTCCTACCAGAGTTATCCAGCTTCCTTCAGGAAGTGAGACTATTAACTATGATGTTAAGGGGTTTGGATCCTCTCTGCCTGTTAAGGTTATGGAAGCCCTCAAGAAAGCTGATGGTAAGAACTGATTTTATCTGTTATTTTTCTCATGGAAATTGACAGGTAAGAGAAGTGTTTATGTGGTGTTGATGCCATTTAAATTCTGCTGTTCAGTGGAAACTGAAATGTTTGTGCCTTGGCTTGAATCCAGCTTGGTTAACTATGTAACTCTAATTGTAATAACACCCATGTGGGTATGGATGCATGTAAATGTCCTTCAGTGCTGTCTTAACCAATGTACCATAAAATCCAAGATTATATGTAAAGCCAGTAATAGTTTTTTAGTAACTTTTACTAATTGGTCCGTCGTCCCCCCCCCCCCCCTTTTCACTTGTTTTGATTCTGATGTGCCCTAGAGTGGATGCTCTAATTTTTTTAATTCATTTTTAGTCCTCATTTGTTATCACTTCTAAAAGCCCCACTGATACAAACCTTCCCCAGAGAAGAAATTGGTCCTCTAAGCAATTTTTCCCTGTGGCTAAGTTTTCTTTTTATAGTAGATATAAGAGGAACCAAAAATGTGTATCATAGGAATAATCTTAAAAATTGCTGAGCAATTTACAAAGCTATTAATATCTGCTGTAAAATGATGGAAATAGCTTCTAGAATTGCTTGCTTTTTACTTGCAGAACTTGAGTATTTGTCAAATGGATTTTTAAACTGTGTAGTAATTTGGTATCTTGATCAAACCCGTGGAAATTCTAACATGGAATTTAATAGAAAATATGTTATTTTCATAGGAGAGTGAAAGTTTATTGCTTTTAAGATTACTCTGCAATGTTTTGAAAATATGAATGCTTTACAAAAATTACTTTTCCTGTAGCTGATGACCAGCTGAGTGTTCAAGTGAATGAAAGTGGATGGGCCTGGCTAGTCCATAAAGAGAGGCTGATTGTTTGGAAGATTGGTCAGTCTCCAGTAGCTAAGGTACCTGAAAGATCAAGATGGGAAAACATCTGTATTTTGTGCTAGTCGAACAACTATTCAGTTGTAGTCTTTTTTTAAAGCAAGAGTTCCCTTATAAATTGGGGTTTGTCTGGTTTCCCCCACAAGCAGCGGGGTTGGCATGAAGTCATACTAACAACTGGAGTAACTGAAACTCAAGCTTTTGAGGAAGCTTAACATTTTTATGTTCCTTTCTTTATTTTTAATTGTCACCTTAACACTAAGGTTAATTCTTTGCATTTTAGTAGGCATGTCTCATGTTAGATAGACTTGATAAAGCATATTTTAATAGTTAAAAACTGGTTGATAAGTTAGAGATTGGTTTAGATTATTCTGGGACTGATTTTCAACTTGACAAAAAAAAGTTTGTTTCAGCTGTGCTGAACGTATGTTTCATCTAGGTTTCTTATGACAATATTATTTTTTACCTCTGGGCAGTGTTTCAACATCATTTCAGTGAATAGCAAGAACAGTCAGAGGAAAACTGTAGTTGCAAAATCTGTAACTTTCAATTAGTGCAACATACATTTATTATACAGGTTCTGCACTCTCCAGTGGAGTGTCAGGTCTGTGCATTCTGGTACTTGTAGAGATTTTTCAAGGGGTTAAAATTTTTATGATTGTTTAATTTGGGGAGGGAGGGGAAAGGGAGGAGTGTTTCCCCTGTCTGCTCTGTTAGTACCCACTGGCCTTTCTCAAGCACTTCTAATTTTAATTTTGTTTTGTTGCCTTGTTAGTGTATTAAGGAATGGTCAAGAAATAATTCAATATTGTAGTGTTGTGAGAAACACTCAGAAATAACTAAAGAAAAACAGCGATGTTTGAAAATGCACAAGTTGGTGGTTTTTAGGTGTTTGCTGGTTGTGACAACCTTGCTGAAAATGTCTTGTACTATTCCTTTGGTTCCCTTACATAGTGTCTGGGCTAGTTGAAAATTAATTTTTTGAAGGGTCAAAAACTCTAAACCATTCGTGGCAGAGGAGTAAGTTCTTCCAGTCTCATATTTATTATGGCATCTCTTCCATTCTTACAGTTATCTCTGTGCAAGGAACTGCAGCTGCCACCCAGTGACTTCCAGTGGAGTTCTAGTTTAGCAGCTATATCTTGTCTTGGTTCCTCAGGTGAAGTGCCTTCTCTGCAGGTGATCAACTTTTATATTTTAGTGTTTAAAAATACTTTTAGAGTAGCTTTGGATATATCCAATTTTATCAGGTACTTACTTGACAACTGCATTTGGTAGTCTATAATATCTACTATACAGTCAAAAGGTCTGGATTGATAGGTTGCAGTAAATATAAAATAAAAATAAAAAAAGCAATAAAAATGAAATAAAATTCTGCTTGTCTTCTCAAGTTACATGATTTACATGTCGTAGGATCAGATGAAGTAATCATTTTCCTAAAGATTGCTTGGTGTGCTTTTGTAACACACAAAAATACAATAAACTTAGCAGTATTGTGGTAATAAACACAAGGGCAATCAGCCAAAGCAAGTGCAATTTAATTGCATACTGGCTGGAAAAATTGTTCAGCAGTGGTTTAATTCTGAGTACACATGGATGAGAAGCAACCACCAGCACCTTCCCTTGGCTGGTCCTTTGTAAGGAAGCTGGCACTGAGAGGACAGATGATTTAATCTGTCTCGACTGATTGCTTTCCTAAGTGCCTTTTTGTAACATACTGTGCTAGAGGGGGAAGTTTGAAGATCAGTGAAGTCTTCTGAAAGTGTGTTAATCTGTCTGTTACTATCATTCATGAAGAAAAGAAGCTCTCATTTTCAGCTTGGGTGTAGTTTTCAGTTAATGTGTGGTGCTCTAATAAAACTGGATAAGCAGTTGTCTTCGGAAGGGAGAAGCAGCACAGAATATGAAGTGGGATCTTTTCTTTTGACTTACTGTGTTACACTTCCAGATGATGAAAAAGCAATCTTAGTATCTTGTGATTAGCTCATAAAACTCTAAATGCTTTATGACTTAATCATACCCAAAGAAGTTTAAGAGCAAGTAATAACACCTAAACCAAGTTTTAAAATTATTTCTATAATTTTTCTTCAGCTTATGAGCTGTGCATGGGTACTATGATTTTATAAAGTGAAGTAGAAATATTACTGTTAGAATATGGTTAGAAAACTCCAAGGAGCTCAATAGTAGCCCCTACAGTTCTTCTGTTGTTCTGTGATATTCTACTGGTTTCTTAACAACCAGCGGAATAGATACAATGTTTTCTGTCTTAAGTTTCTAGTTGAACAGACTCTTGCTTCATGCTTTGAATTTGGTATCTGGGTCATTTCCTGAGTCAGAAGCCCCAGTGTAGGCATACTGTAAGATTAGGTCTTATGAAGAGAAGAACCAACGTGTGATTTGGTGTTTCTTTTAATGACACTAGAGCGGTTTCTTTGTTAAATTACAGTCTGCATTTCAAGTCTGCCATGGTCGCTTATAATTCTTGGCACCTGGAATTCTCCAGAAGCTTTTTTCTGTCTTGCAACTGTGAGTTTTGTTTGCGTTTCAGTAGCAGACCCTGAATTACCAGGAACAAGAACCAATAGAAAATATAGTTAGCAAAATAAGCAGCGTTTCCTGCAAATATTGAGTTATGCTACAGAATAACATTGCGATTCAGTGTTAGGTTTGTCAGTGTGTATCCATGTGGATTTATTACGTTTTTGTGTGTCACCTGCAATCCTGATACGTAAAATCACATTTTACTTAAAGCTGCCGTCTGATTGTTGTTATCTTGTATGTTCTGTTAATTACTTTCTCCCTTCAAGTCTCTGGCAATAATGGTTGCTACCAGTGAAGGTTCTGTGCGCTACTGGCCCAGTCTCACTCATGAAGGCTCTTACACGGAGACTGTTACAGACTTTGGAGGCTCTCTGTGCAGTTTCCTAACAGCAGTAAAGGTACAGTACAGTATGATTTAAATTAAAATACTGCTTTAATTAGCAGTTAACAGGAATGGTTTGGTACCTCAGCCTGTGAAGTGTGTCAGTATTACTGCTGCAGTTACTTACAGTGGTAGAAACTCTGCTGTCATAAAACCAGAGAACTAATTCATCTAAATCCACAGGCCACACACTCACCGTCTTGTGGTATAGCTCACTAGTCACTGAATTGGAGGGATTTCTGTAAGAAAGTAATGAACAAGTGTACTAGGAATTGTTCTTAGAAATTTTTTCTGCTGCTAATATGCCTAAATGGGGAAAACTCTCAAAATGGTATATATCCAAAAATTCAATGTGTGTTACAATATATGTTTTCTTCAAAACTACTTAATTCAATTACATTTTATCTTATGACTTTTTCAGCATCTGCTGTTCATATCATGTATTGTAAAAATTATTTTAAGGCATCAGCATGTCATAAATATTTGTAAACCTAATCTGAAGACATTGATCTTAATGATGAATTTCTTAAGAGTTTCAAGATGTTAAGAAACACTAATATGTATCTACCCTATTAGAGCTGAATTGTGCCCAAGTTTTGGACACCAAGATGAGGAAATAAAGGTCTTATCAAACCTGTAGTTGAAACATTGCTATCAATGTGAATTCAGAGCTAGAGGAACTTGTGTTTTCAAAGAAATATCCTTTTATTAATCAGTGTTCTGAAGCTACGTTATTACTCATATGACAACCATACTTAAATAGTCATCCTATCATTGTGCAGCTTCAACTTTTAACATAATTTTCATATGGTATGATGATGAAAATTATGCTGGTTTTTTAAATTTCTTTTTGATTTTGTTCTGTGAACATTTCCTGTGCAGGTAAACAGTCAGCAACCTCCAGGCCATTAACATTCTTTTTTGTTTTTTAAATTGTTGTACATCTGACAGGCTTTGTTCATCCCTTGTAACACAGAAATTTTGAATGCAGCTGGGTTTTTGTAATGCCTTGGTGGTAGGGGGAATGAAGGCTATGTTTATGTTAGCAAGTAGTGGTAGGCAGTAATTGAGAATCTATAAAGTAAAAACGTTAGTGCTGAGGCAGTGCCACTGTCTGCACAGGTCATTTTGGAGGCAGGCTGTTACTTTCATGTAGTTGCAGCCTAGCTCCGTGAAATGAACATCTGCCAGTGGTCAGAGCCCACCTTTCAGTTTAGTTTGATTCAAAGGGTGTACAGGGTCCCTGCCAGTGCTGACTGCCAGTCAGATGTTTGACTTTTTTTTGTCATAACCAGATGGAAGATTTGTTACACAATTCGTTTAGATTAGTGTCCTGTAGAATAGGATGCTATGTAAAAAAGAAAGTTAAAGTATGCTTAATAGCACTTCAGGTTTTAAATGCACACGTGCAAGTAATGTTATTTAACTTGTAATTTGATATAATGAATGTTTAATGTAGGAGTGCCCCTAGAGATTAAATGTCTTTTCATATGTTTTCAAAAATATGATTTAAAATTTAAAAAGAATACTTTGAGTTGTATACTGCAGTGTTTCAAGCATAGAGAATAATGGGGAAAATTTGTTTAAATGGTCTTTTATGTGAGTAATACTTTCTTTTTATTTTCTTTGTTAGCTCTCAAGTGCTATGGATGCATTGTGTCTCGTTCTTGTTTAGTGTTTACCATTACAAGCTGACATAAAGAATTCTATCTTACAATAGTATTGTTTCAGGAATGTGATTTTTTTTTTTTTTAATATAGTTGCTTTTTCTCTTTGTTAGGGAGGAAGCTTTATTTTATCATCCTCCAGCGGCCAGCTAGTTCGATTGATACCAGATAGTTCTGGCAAGATCCATCAGCATGCCCTGCCACAGGGTCAGGGCATGTTTTCTGGAATTGGTAGGAAGGTTTCTTCTCTTCTGGGTATATTGTCTCCTGGAAATGATGCCATGGTAAGCTTGAATAACATTCATATAGTAATCTGTTTTCATTTTTCCTCGTAATTTCTAGCCGTGGTGTTTAAGAAAGGAAAAAGACTAAAGATGTGTGATGAAAAGAGAGATGTGTGATGAAAAGACAAGACTCCTCATTTTTGTTACTTATATTTCTTTGAAATTTGGAAGAAAGAAATCAAATAAATCTGTATGCTTAGTAAAGGAGAAAGCTAACTTGCTCTTTACATGTAAATAAAAGGAGCCTTTAAAGCAGTAATACTTCTTGGGAGATATACAAGGATCAAAGTCCTGCTCTTTTCTAGTGATAGCCTCATTAATACTTGAAGAAGCTTACAGTAACCTGTAATTTTACTTTCCTCATTAGGGTTGCCAGGGGTTGGTGATTGGGTTGAGCTTTGTCAATGAACTCTACGGAAGTTGGAAGAAAGTATGAAAAACATACTTTCTTCCAACTTTTAAAACACCAATAGTGTGTTTATAGAACACTATAGGTGTTCTTTAATCTGTAAGATAAGACTTCTCTTGGAAATTATCTGATACTCTCATCTTGTAATGTAACTTGTGTAGGTTGCCCAAGGAAGTGATGATTTTTTTTGCAGACTGAGGGTGGCATAGATTGTTGCATCCAAATATTGAGGCTGTGCTTTAACCTTTCCGGCTTTTTCTTTTTTTAAATGCAGATTTCTAGCGTTCTTTGGGATAAAGAGAGATCAAGCTTTTATATGCTAACAAGTTCAAATCTAAACAAATGGGAGATTGATGATTCATCAGAACGTTATATTCTCAGCTGGGATATCAACAGGATCCTGAAAGAACATATTACAGATGCAATTTGGGTAAGAGCCAACTCACCTGGAAAGGGCTTGTGTGTTTCTTTAATAGCCTATTTATATATAGTTGTAAGTCAGATGTATTGTTTTTTAGGGTTCTGAAAGTAACTATGAAGATATTAAAGGAGGAGTACATATACAATACATGGATTTGCAACAGAATCGGTAAGGAAGTACACTTGCATCTGGTAAGACTGATATTAATGAGATAAATGTCTTGTGTTTTCTTGCAAAAACTTTGTCAGCAATTGCAATTTAATTTTACTTAAGTGCCTCTGTTAAGAAAATAAACACATCGTATTGGGGAACTAGGTTATCCTATACGCTTCATGCTGTCATTATGTCTTTTAGCATTACAAATTCTTTACATAAGAGTAATTATTTTTACTTTTTTTAGTGTCATTTTATCAGGTTTGAGTATTTGTTCTGTCTTGATAATATAAACAGAGCAAGTAAGCAATTGTAGCTTGTTCCAGCAAATGCAGAGAATTCAGTATCTCTTGTATTCAATTATATAAAATCACAACTGCCTTCATTCAGCTTTCTACTGCAATATGAATACTGTTAGTAAAACAGCTTGAAAAAAACAGTGTTTAGAACAGCTTGAAAGAACAAGTAGTCTTTCTTTAAAAATAAAATTGGAAAATACTTATTTGTGGTTGTACTTAGATATCTGTTTTTTGTGAGTGGTAGAGTTTGAGCAAATAAAATATGTAATAATCATCTCTCAATGGTGTGATATCTGTGGTTGAATAGTGATGGACTGGTGATACTTGCTGCAGCATGGCATCCTGGCGATCGTCCGTGTCTTGTCTACTACACTCTGATAACAGTAGAAGATAAAGGCTACCAGATATCTGATGATGTTGTTGTGGAGGTCACACAGTATAATCCGTCTTTTCAGGTATGCAAATGAAGGCTCAGAAACTGAGTTGAGAGCACAGTATTTCAGAATGCTCCTGTACATAAATCAGCTGTCAGATTTTTGTCTAAAGGAAAATCAAGTTCTCTGTCTTAAGGTTGTTCTTGGAAGTATGTGTTCAGAGTATTCTTAGGAAAATGTGTACTAGCATCTTTTAATGTTTAATAGTAATTGTACGTAAAGTTTATGCCTTACATTTTCAAGTATAAGATTAAAAAGCCTCAAAAATAGAAGTCTAAACATCTGATCATTACTGATTGATTTTAACTTTTGTCCTGTCTGTGAAAGTTTCCAGAGAGTAATTTTATGGTATACTCATGCAGTCCATTTAGAACAGATCTCTGACTCTGTTGAGACTCTCTAGTAGGACAAGGAAGAGACTGTATTTTGGTCCTTGCTAGACTGCTGGCTTGCTGGGAAGGGAGGACATGTTGGTTGTCCTTAGTGTACCTCGTTTATGCTTCCAGAAGAAAGAGCACAAACTTGGGCATTAACTTTTGTTGGTAAACTTCTTCCACTCTTCCCCCTCTTCCTATTGCCTGTAATGGCATTTAGGTTATAAAAGTTATATCCATATCTTCTTCTTAAAAATTTAATTCAGGCAAGTCATGTCATCCTTCAAAACGTTAGATCTTTGTTTAGGGTTTTGATTGTATATGTGATATTGTTCATATGTAACACTTTCAGTCGGAAGAGGAAGTGGTGTGCTGTCTGATAGTCCCAGATTACTTCAGCCACGCTGCTTACCTTTATAAGGAAAATGAAGTGTTTGCTTGTTCCACTGGAACTGGAAGAATTTCCTTACCACAGGAGAAAATCATATTTGGCGTACAAGGTAACACAGGGGAGAATAATAACATTTCACCGATACTTTCTAATTAAATGTTTTCATTCAGAGCAGAGTCTTATTTATGCTCCTTTTTCTCTTTATTAAATCTTTCATGCTGGGAGTTTCTCATGAGCATATGGGGAAAGCCCTGCCATGACATCCAGTATTGTTATTGCTTACTCTACAGTGTTGCAAATGAAAATGAAGTAGATCCCTACTCCTGATATATGAAAGGATGGGGGTTTTGGCTGGGGGGAGGGAAGGGTTGCACCCCTTTGCTTTTTCTTCCAACATTCACTGTGAATGGTTTCGGGGTTTTTTTTGAAGTTAACATGGTGTCGAGGCTCAGCCTAAAATTCATACTAGGTGTCTGTGTCAGATGTCTCTCATCCTTGACCTTCAGATGTTTTCAAGTACCACATGCACGTCAGTCCTTTGGTAGAGGTTGGACCACTTGAATCTTGTTTTTTTCATTGGTTTTGGTTTGGTTTGGTTTTTTGTTTGGTTGGGTTTTGTTTTCTTTTTGTTTGGTTGGTTTTTTTGTATCTTTAAACTTCCAGTATCTGGAAATACACGAGTAGCAAATAGTGCCCACAATTTCTCTAAGTCAGGTGGAGTTGTCAGTTACTGTCGGTTGGTTCAAGATGAAATCGAGTAATTGTCTATGAAACTGTTACGTGTTGTTCTTAAAGTGGCATTTATGTGCTTCCTCCCCTTCTCCAATATTAGGAGATAGTATTTTAGGAGCAGGTTCCTGTACTAGCCTCCCCATCTTCTTTGCCAAAAAAAGTGGACTTATCACCATCTTGTCCAGGGAAAACATTTCTGTGCTTCCAGAAGACCTTGAAGATTCCCTGTCCTGTTCTGTTGCTGGACCAAGAAGTGAGGTAATAATTGTTTGCTTGACTGGTTGAAAACTGAGGGTAGACACAGAATTGTTTTTCTGGCGGGTTTGAATTATCCCTGTGGAAATCCTGACTTGTTTTGAGTTTTAAAGTTGTGGGGTTTTTTTAAGTAGAGACTTTAATGCTTGCAATGAAGGCAGTTTCCAAAACCCACAAAATGTGACAGTATCTGCCAGTTTGGGTAACTTTTTTGTTTTCCTTTGTTTTGGAGTTGAGATTTCTATGAAATCTTTTTTTCATGTTGGGTGTATTACTGTATGTCTCTAGGCCTGATATAATGCTGTGCAGAGACTCAGACTTCCTTCTTACTTCTTGATCAGGATGGTTTCTTCAGTCTTTTGTGTCTGTTCCTTTGTGTTAGAGACACACTTTTCTCATCACGCTGTGAAAATCTTGCAAGCTAAGTTGAAAAGGGCTATATAGTGGCTGAATATTGTTTCTGACCTCTTTGGGAGATATATATATTTATCGTAATACATTATTAAAAATATGTGAAAGTATTTTTATTGATATTTTGTGCAATCTGCATTTATTAAGCTCTAATTCATATCAAACATGTTTAGTTTAAAATGTATGTGGAATTTGTTGCCAAGATGTCCCTGGAGTGGGAGAGAAGAATAGAAAAATTGTTAGATTATAATTTAGACAATATTTCTGTGTGATAATAGTGAGTTTCAATCCTTATTCCAATTAAACCACCTTTAAAATGAGTTGTTTTTAACTAGTATTTTAGTGGAAGACCTTTGTGTGTAGTATGCTCAGGTAAAACTGTTTTTCTTACTGAGGTAATCTCTAGTTAGATTTGTCTGCACTTAGGTTGTTTTTGTGGGCGATAGTACTCACAAATACCTTCTAAATTCTGTCAAAAACGTTGGGTTTAAATGTTAAAATAATTATCATAAAAAATCTGACTGGTGAAATAAGTTGGCATAAGTTTTTTTACAGATTGTGTGAAGTTTATTAGAATATTTTAGGTCACACCACTGGGATTTCCATTGTAATGTATCTTATGGCCTAATGTTTGGCTTAATAAACACAACTGCTTCTAGGTGGCATTTTTACTTTAAATTTATGTTGTTACTACTTAGAAAAATTGTTTTCATAATGATTAGTATTTGTCTTTTGGCTGAAGTTTTTACTTTTCATTTTCAGAGTCCTGCATTTGACATAACCAGTAGGCTAGAATTTATAGCACAAGAAGATAAGACTAAATTGCTGAAAGCTGCTTTTCTACAGTACTGCAGGTACAAATTGCACTTGATTTTTGAGGCTTTGTTTGCTATTCTTGAAAGCACTCTAATGTTTGAGTAAGAGATTGTCTTGGCAAAGATACTCTTGTACTGTTCTAATCAAAGCTCTTAATGACACATGCACATCTTTATTAGGAAACCATTAGCTATGTCTTGGGCTAGTGAAGAAGTGATATGTGCTAGAAAGAAGCAGACTTCTGTAGTCTCAGTGACTTCGCTTACTCTGTGTAAATTCTATAGTTACATTATTGACAGTGAAACAACTTTAAACTTTGTTATTTTGACTTCCTTATTCTTGTAGTAAGTGGTGTTTTGTTGTTAAAAGACATTCCTTCCTTCCTCCTTTTTATTTGCATTGCTCTTTTCAGTAACACTTTTGAATATCTTGAATTACTGTTTATGTGGCCGTGAACGTAACTAGCATGGCACATTTTGTGGCAAGATCTTTTTTAGATTGACTGATACGGGAGAGTGGGAGTGGAAGGAGATACTGTTCATCGAACTATCCTGATTAAAGCAACTTGACTGTTGGGAGGCATGCAGTGCCTCGGAGAGGTCTGATGTTGGGATGAGTAATATAAACAGAGGAGGAAGAAGAGAGAGAAGATGAGAAAAGAGCAGTATACTTAGGTTATTTATGTTTAGAGGGGATTGTTTTCAATGTATATTTATTAAAAACAACCAAAACCAAACAAAAAAAAGAAAAAACAACCCACAAAGCCTCTTAGGACTATCTCCTTAAAGAGTCTTAAAAAAAAATGGAAAGAACAGATATAAGATAATGGGAAGTAGGAGTGCTTTTGACATAAAGCTGCATGTGAGGTAGAAGATTATGAAGGGGATTAGGCACATATGATAAAGGATATCAAGACAAAAATCTGTGAACATGCACAGAATTTAGGAGGAAAATCTACATATATTTGAAGGTGGACATGTCAGTAAACAGAACTGCTGCTGAAGATGATTGTAGTGAAGTCCTGAGGTGACTGGGTGGCTAAGGTCTGTGAGCACAGATAACAAATACGGAAGTTGGTATTACCGAGGATGTGAGCAAGGGGGTTGTAAACAGCGTCAGAAGAAAGTAGGAGGTAGTAAGGAAAGCATTGTGAACCAGTATGAAAGTTTAATGTTCTTTTGATTAAAATATGGGTCATAGTTATTAAACTAGGAGAAATTAATAATTTTATGTGATAGTATTGACGCAGGTTTTCTCCAGAAAAATAGTGTGGTAAAATGAATGGAGCGGACTTCCGTAGAACAGAGTTAGCAATGGCCTGTCCAGATGGTCAGGTGGTTGATACAGAGCAAATAATGGCAAGTCATGCAGTCAGTGGAAGCTGTGCAGTGAGCGCAGTCAGCTTTACAAGACCGCGGGATCTTTAACTCCTTAGAAGCACATGCCCTGTGGAGAAGTAAAGATGGGGCTTTCTTTAATAGAAGATTCAGTATATTCCATATTTCTAAAAGTAATCTTTGCTTTAGTAACCTTTGTGCAACTTACGGATGCATTGATGGCTTTTATTTTAAGACACATTGGTCCTGTAAATGTTCAAACTGGAAGCTTCATGGAAAATACAAATATTTCCAAAATCAGATAATATACTGGAATCACAGTATCCCTTCTCAGTTACAATACTATAATTTCTTAGTCACAAAATCAAATCAGTGCTTTTCTTGAGTATGGCATACCTCTTACATGAGTTCTTCAGTACAACTCTATACCTTGGAGGTTTAAGGATTTGGGTGCTTCTTGCTTTTTTAGTTATTGACCTGAATAGAATATGGTTCTTCGAAATTATGGGAAATAAGAATAATGCATTGTATTTGCTGAAGCATTTTCCTGAGTGCTTTTACTCTATTGCCATTTGTGAGAACAATTACATGTACTCTTGAGAAGATTTTAAAGCAAGCAGTAGAAACTTGATGACTTAGCTAACAGAGGTGTCTAGACTTAGTTCTGTATGATGAATCTTTTCTCTTAAATAATAATAATAATGGCAATAAAATAAATAGTGACCTGAAACACCTCCTGGCTTGGACTCTTTATAAGTTGTACAGCTTGCTTGCTTGAAAAGAGTCAGAGTACCTTTAGTCATAGAATCGGAATACCTTTTATCCACAGTTGGTTCAAAGAGAGCCCAAACAATGCTAGATGTTTATAATCTAAAGCACTTTACAAAAAGGATATCAGAAAATCCTATTAATTGAATGGTTCTTGTTCCGGTAATTGTATCTGCTGGTTTTATTTCACATACTTTGTGTTTCTTTTATTTCAGGAAAGATATAGTCAATGCACAAAGCATGGTAGCTGAGCTCTTTCCGAGTAACACAGATCTGGATTCTGACACTGAACTGGATAGGGCAGTGACTCAGATCAGTGTGGATTTAATGGATGATTACCCTGCCTCTGATCCAAGATGGGCTGAATCTGTACCAGAAGGTAAACATAATGTGGTGTTAGTTATAAGGGTTTTGTTGCTTTTTTTGGGGTTGGTTTCTTTGTTTTTGGGGGGGGGGGGGGGGAAGTCTTTATTACTCTAGGTGAAATCATAATTAAAGCTTTGCACAGAAGGCATAGGTGTCCCTTGCCCTCCATCACCACTAGGTATGTTTCCAGAAAGGCTAAAAAATGCATCTTATGAGACTGCCAGACAGACTTACAGGCTACTGTGGTTAGTTCTTGTCTTCATGTAGTAAACACAAACAGCAAAGAAAACAGATTTCTGAGAAGGGTGCTTTGTGCAAGGAACAGGTGGTGTCAGTTTAATGTTTCTATGATTCCTTGGATAGTTCTAAATTATTTTCCATAAATAGATATGTTAAGAGAAATGGCTGATTTGCTCATGCTTAGCCCTTTGTCAGCATGGCTGCACACCTTCTGGTAGGCTTGGATTCTGTGTAGAATGAGTTTGTGTCTCTCTGGGGCATTGACAAAAAGAAGACTAGAGAAATTTATATTCAAGTATTTGTATGTAAAGGATTAACACAGACATGTTTTCAGCAAGAAACATTTTTGTTCATGCTTCTCTGTCTCTTATGACCAGTGCTAATTTGAAACTGTCCCCAGGACCCCTAGGCAGTAGTTGCCAGTTACTGAGCAGAGACTTAGTCTGAAAGTTCACGTAGTAAATAGTTAGCGGTGGATGAT
Organism: Strigops habroptila; assembly: GCF_004027225.2. Taxonomy (NCBI): domain Eukaryota; kingdom Metazoa; phylum Chordata; class Aves; order Psittaciformes; family Psittacidae; genus Strigops; species Strigops habroptila. The sequence continues at coordinate 13,882,090 of NC_046359.1, forward strand.
GCTTGCTGCTGTTGCTTCTGTGTGGCATAAAAATGTATAGAAATGTGTTTACCTGGGAGGGGAAAAAAATAGTTACCCAGCAATGAAGATACCAAGTGCTCTGATCTAAGATTTTTCTCTTTTTTAGAAGCAGTTGGTTTCAGCAATACATCTCTTATTCTTCTTCATCAGCTAGAGGATAAGACAAAAGCACATTCCTTCTTCATTGAGTTTCTTCATCAGGTAAAATTGTACTGTTCTTTGGTATCAGCACACACAGTAGAGTACTGTTTTGTCTCAACATAACTCTCCTAGAACACTGTTTGAAGTGCATGTGGTGGTTTATGTTTTTTACTAAAAGGTTGGTGTATTTGAACGTCTGGGCAGTTTTCCAGTGCGAGCGATGCCAATGGCAACTCGGTTGTTGCTCTGTGAGCACGCAGAGAAACTAGCAGCAGCTATTGTTCTCAAGAATCACCACTCCAGGCTGCCTGATCTAGTGAATGCTGCTATACTGATGGCATTAAACAAAAGGGAGTGTGATATTCCACCAAATCTTACCCCTGCAGATGTGTTCTTTCGAGAGGTAAGAAACATCTTATTTCTGAATCATTGTATAGTATCACATGTAGTAAAAGTCGCAATGCTTTAGTGTATACTTTGGAAATTTTCGCTTTAAAAATCAAATTAACTTTACACAATTTCCCTTTAAATAGGGTTGGTGTGGTAGTATTTTCTTACATGCTTTTTTATGTCTGCAGCTGAAACATGAATTCTGATAAATTTTATGTCGCAGCAGTAAAGTTGTTAGGATTTCTAACTAACCAACATGGATGAGCAATGAAAAAGACAAGTGAAATTCTCTGGCCCATCAGAAGGTGTTTGCTAAATTATCATTTTTAAGACATGAACTGAAGAATATGAAGCTTTCCAGATAGAAGAGCTGCTTTGAGCTGTCCTGGATGGAATTATATCAGTTCAGTCTCATGTTTGTCCTCTCTAACATTAGTGAATCTGAGCTAGTTAATCTATGTTTCAATCTAGCTTAGTGAATCTAAGTTTGCGCCATGTTCCAGTCAAGCACCCAGTCTTTATTTTTTCCTTCCTACTTGAAAAAAACTATACACAAAACATTTATTCTTAGGAAACTTCTTTCCTGTAGAGGACAGTAGTTGCTAATGGATTAAAGATAGAAATAATATTCTGCTATTTTAAAGCAGATATGTTGACCAGTATACTTTATTGGACAAAGATTCTACTGCCAAATGTTTCAGAAGAAGATGGAGGAATGTGCTTAATGAAAGTTTATGGAGTTGCCTTCAAAAATTAGGTTGGATTTTGGTTTGGTTTGTTTTTTTTCCTGGATTTAAGTCCAGAAAGAAGGCAATTCTTGTGTTCTAAGTATTATATGAAATACAAGCTGATGATTTTGTTATCCACTAGAGTAGTTGATAACTTTTAATATTTCTGGCTATTGCTGTGGTTTCTCCAATACTTACTTGTTTTTCTGTGCAACTCATGACTTGGCTTTCTGGTATCAGCTGGTAATGGGTGTGTTTGTGTTCATTGCAATTTTTCTTTCTGTCTTTAAGGTGTCCCAGATAGATTCCATCTTTGAATGCTTACTAGAAGAAGAGGAACAAATCCTGAAAGATATGCCTATTGAATCAATTGAGTGGGCCCAGATAGTTGTCAACGTGAACAACATCATTAAGGTATAGAACTGCATTAACTAAGAAGTTTGTGGGAGGGGAAGGTAAGTATTGAAGAGCACTGAACGAGTTGAGTGCAGCATATTTGAGTTGATGACATGAGAACAAAAGTGAGTGCACGCTTGGCCAAATATATAAGGAAGGAAAAGATGGTCTGGTCCCATGCAGAATTAGGGACATTCTTTTTCCTCTTGAGCCACTGCTAAGAGAATTTGAGAAGCTGCAGCATTGTTGGAAGTTGTGAAAGCGTGAGTGTGTAGCAAAGAGTGAAAAGCTTGTGCTTGAGCACTGAAGGGGGGATATTGAAAGTACATTTCAGAATTATAAAATCCAGTATGCAGTAGCTTTTGCAGTCTGTGTTACATTTATAAAACTTTAAAATACTTATGTCCTTGCCTTTAAATAGGACATGCTACAAGCTGCTAGTCAGTATCGTCAGTCTAGAGCCTCTTTGTATAAAACGGAAGAGCTTCCAGAAAGAGAACCTGAATATATTCCATGGACAGGTGAGAAATTATTATTACTAGTTTATTAACTATCTATCCTAAACAAAAAATATTTTTCGTGAATTTCAATCTAAGTGTTGAACTTGCTGTTAAAAGCTGCTACAAGGTTGTCAGAATAGGAGAAGCTAAAGGTTTCATTTGGGGAATGAAACGGAATGAATCGGTGAACAGTTATTTTGTCCAGTATTGATGATGCAGACTTGACTACAAAAACCAATTTTGGGAAATAGCTCACCTATGGGATACATAACATAAAAATGATTCATGAAATGTGATCTGTAACTGTTTTAAAAGGACTGATGATTGTCTACTTCCTTCAGCGTGTCTTGTTTTGATGGTTTAATAACAAGAAAAACTATCAGAACACATGTTTGCAGAAGCAAGCACTTTGCAGCTGGTGCTTAAGCTTCCTTGTGGCCTCTATGTATCAGACACATTTGTTCAGTGCTCCCAAGATAAATCTTTTGAAAAGCGTGACCCATGCAAGCTGTTTTGCTGTGTTATGTCTTGACGATTACATCCAAGTATTTCAATCAGGTTAACAGAACTTGCCTTTTCCTTGTGTGTATTCTCTGCTTGGCTTACAGATCCTGCAAGTGATTCTTCTGAAAAACAGCTCGTGTTGATAGTTGACAGTGTAGATCTGTGTAGTTCAAGGGGGTGGGTTTGGTTTTGTTCTTTTTTTAGTACATTTTGGCCAAATTAGTATGTAAAGATGGGAGCATGTGCTTGTTTTAGTTCTGTTTTATAGTATTGCTTTCATTTGTTAAGATTAAAATGTTTATTTGCTTTCTTCTTTCTATTTTTTTACTTAGTAATGTTTTTGTTATACTTCAGCATAGGTTCCTTTGGTGATAGAATCATGGTTTTAATGGGCACTGTGTTGTTTCCCCAAGCATCTAGTGGCCTTCGTGCAGCAATAATCCGTCAGCATGGAATCATTCTGCAGATGGTGTATCCCCAGGTGGACAGTAACCTGCGCAGCATTGTGGCTGAGCAGTTGGTGGCACTACTGGACTGTTTCCTGGATGGCTATGCTTCTCAGCTGAAATCCGTGGACCGCCCTGCTGATCAAGAGCGATACAGCAATGTGGAGATGGAATTCAAGCAGAAAAGAACAGAACTCTTGTCTCCGCTCCGTAAGTACTGTCTGTTTTCCTTAACACAAGCATTAAATGTTCCATTTGATCAGGACATTCTGCAAATCTGATTGAGTAAATGGCATCTGTGTATGAATTCTGTTTCTTCTACACACTTGCCTTCGGGTTATAAAAGGCTGGGTTTATGATTTAATGAGATACTTACAAAATCAAAACGGGTTACAGAATTGCATCCAGGACTGTATCCATGCCCATACCTCTAATAAAACACATTGCTGCTGGAATTTTTTGCTAACTCATATTTTTCTGGCAGGAATTTATCTTGAACCACTTGGCTGAAAATAGCCTATAAATGGATTTCTAAATGTTTATATTGTTGCAGGTTGACATAAACTTTTATGCCGTGGTGTTTACCAGGAAAAAGTTACTGTCTGAATCTCGCTTATTTAATAATCAGACCTGTTGTTTAGTGTGTCAGATGTGGTCAGGTCTTTAATGAGTAATTGAAAACAAAGCCCCTTTTTTAATTGGAAATAACTTGGAGTAAATACATTTTAGTGACTTTATAAAGTTTAATTATTTTTTTTTTTTTAGGCTAAAACTAAATGATATAAATAGAACAATCTAATAATTGTTCTATTTCTAATAATCACTGTGTCCTAACATTCTTAAGAAAAGTCTCTTAAGCGATTATTCTTGGTTTTACTGACAGGTATGGTCTGTCTTAGCTTGTAAATACCTTTTGTATTGTTATGTTCAACCTGAAGTTCATATTTCCTTACAAACAAAATTGAGTACTTTGCTAACTCGTAGATATCTGAACCAAAAATAGTTTAAATAATGTATTTTTGATAAAAACCCCATTGGCTTTACCTATTCTGGTTTTATCAAAAGCCTTTGCCTGCTGCTTTTTCACTTTGCATAATTAAGTGACAATTATTACAGATATTAAGTCATGGGTTGAATCTACCCCTCAGCACAAATAGCAGATGATGGTAACTTTCAGAGAAAAGGGGATGTGTACCATCCGTTTAGTATTCTAAACTTCTTCCCTCTTGCATTGGGGGACCAAGGTGATAGGTGTGTGAGCTTGCATGTGCACAGGATATGTATGCAGCATTTCTTTGGGAATGTGTAAGCAGGTCCTTGATGTGAACATTTGAAACTTGTTTTCATTTTTCTGGTCTCTGCCCTTTGTCATCCTCTTACAGTCAAATGTGAGCTTGTTTGATAACTTCTTTTTCTTGGTTAGTGTCCCTGGGACAATATCAGATGGCGGCCACTTTAGCAGAGAAGTACCATGACTTTGATATCCTGGTGCAGATGTGTGAGCAGACAGACAACCAGGCCAGATTACAACGGTACATGAATCAGTTTGCAGATCAGGTAACTCTTTTTCTATTTCCTTTATATAGCGTTTTATAATAAGTTTGCACCTGAAATGTTGCAAAGTTATGATTTTTTTTGTTTCTTCTTTAATGCATATATATTTACATACACATGTGGGGGAACTGTGGAAAACTGAAGTCAACATTCACTGTTCAGAACTCAATGGAGTGTATTACTCTGAGACTGCAGAGCACGTCATGAGAAATACGAGTGCTAGCTGTATGGGCAGTGGCTTTTCATGGGACCTTTTCTGTGCTTTAAATACGTTGTCTCACTCCTGATGCCTTTCTAGCATTCTGTGGCTTGTTCGCTGAGGTGCTGTAGTCAGTGTAGATTGGTCTATTAAATGAACATAGTGCAAATTTAAGGATAACCTCCTTAAGAGGATGAGATTTTTAAATGTATAAATAGAAAGTTAGTTAAGAAGAGTAGGAAGGTAGGGGTATTGCTGTGGCCTTTCTTTTCTTTTTATTGTCCTGCTAGGTACTTGTTGGACAATGTTTCCTATGTTAAAATCTGGTTTAAAAACTTGTAAATGTGCTGAAAAATTGGAAAGCTTAAGGAAAAGGCAGTAGAGACTACCTGAAGTGAGTGGGACTGGGACAGAAATTTCCTAATTTGAGATTTGGTGAGATAGCTTTGTTTAGCTTTCCACAACCACTGTGGAAGGAGAAATCCCGGTGTCTACAGGTTTCCTAATAGAGTACAGAAAGGTTGTTTTAATTAAAAAAAAGTATCAGGAATGGACAGAAATGATTGTAAAGGTTTTTAATAGCAAGGATTAAACATTCACATTTACTGCCAAAGAAGGGGATGAATTCTCTATTTTTTTATTTTTTTTTTTACCTTCACATCCTTTATTTTCAAGAAAAAATGTAAAATTTTCTAAAGAGAAATTCCTGTTGCAAGTGTAGAGCTGAATAGATCAAGTCTAATGGATAGAATGTCAGACTGATGATCTCTTCAAACTTGATTTTTGAAACTGTTAATGCAGTTAAAATTTAGCATTATTCTAAAATTACTCTGAAAAGATTAAACAAATCTCAAAAAAAAATCTGGATTAGTTATTTTATATTGAAGTTTTTGAGGATAAAATAGGGGGAGTTGGTTCTTTTTTAAGACACCATTTTTAACTGGTGGAGAAGTAAGGTTGTAGGTTCACGTGGACATAGGACAGAATGTTTCAAAAACAGTGACGGAAGAAGTAAACATATATATGAAAGGAAATAGTAAGCACAGAGTTCTGAGGGGAGCAAAGGAACAAGTGAAAAATATAAGACCAGAACTATGATTGATGTGATACCTGTTCCCGTTCCTGTGGGTTAACATGAAGAACTTACATTTGGCACTTTGTTCAGTTACACACAGCATCCTTCAGTGGATCAGCATCTGTTGCAGAGTAGCTAATGAATTCTTTAAATGCTATTTCTGTCATGACTCTTAAGATTATTCATCAACGCTATTTTTGTGTGTTTGTCTTATTTTGTTAAGCAGGTTCTTAACATGTTCTTACCAATTGTATTTTTATGAAGCATTTTGCCTCAGAAGACAAACAAGATGTTTGAATGTAGCTTCTAAAATGCGTTCATATTGCTGTTATCTTCAGAATTTTTCAGATTTCCTGTTTCGCTGGTATCTGGAAAAAGGAAAGCGAGGGAAGCTGTTATCTCAGCCCATAGCTCAGCATGGACAGCTGGCCAATTTCTTGCAAGCTCATGAGCATCTGAGCTGGTTACATGAAATCAATAGTCAGGATTTGCAAAAGGTAGGGTTTCTTAAATAAAACCAAGCTGAAATATTGCATGTTAAGCAGGTCAGGTACATACTCAAGTAGGAAAATTATCTAGTTATGATTTCATCAAAAACCAGCTTATCTAGATGAGGTAGGGGAGAGATGATACAGGTTATTAATGGAGTACCAAAGCCTCCCTCCAGGCACCATCTGGTATATCATATAAGGCGCTGCACCATGTAATGGAGATTAGGGCTGCTTTTCTTCCCTTGTTGGTGACTAATATTTTTTTAGCAAGGGAAGTTTTGTTTGGCTGCGTGATCACTACTTGGATGGAACTGGGGGTTTACGGTGACTATCAATAGCATTATCTGATTACTTCAGTGAGGGAAAACCTGAAACTTGTATTTGAAGACTATTTAAAGTAATTTGAAGGCATCACAAAATTAAAAAGGGTATTGATTACTTTAATCTCTTACATGCATTGTTTACAAGTTTGGGTGGGGAAGGTTAATACCAAACAGCATTTGGTATTTGCTATTAAAACAATAGCAAAGGGGGGAGGTAAGTAAAACCCCACCAAAACAAAAACCAAACCAAAACAAACAACCCAACCCACAAACAAAACCACCCAGAGAATATTGTAATATTCCATTTGGGTTGACTGAGGTTTTCTCTGTTGCACCAAAGCACTGTGAAGACAGGCAAGGATTTTAAAATACACAAGTAATTAGGTTTGGATAGTGTTTCCGAGTAAGTGCTCAGAAAGTTTTTGTTCCTTTGTCTGGTAACCATACAGGCGAGAATTTGTCTGCTGCAGCAGTTACGCATATAGTTTTGTTTTGTCAGATTCCTGAATTAACAAGTAAATCAGTCTGCATGTGAAATTGTTCTCTCAGAGTATATTTGCCTGGCTTTTGTGGCTAAGCCTGGAAGAAGATCCCAGAGGTATAACATGTGAGGTTGCAATTTATCCTTTGATCATAAGATAGTTTTTCTTGATTAGTACTGAAAAGATATTTTGGCTGTAATTGGAGTAGAGCTCTGTGTCTCTTCCTGCAGAGAGTAATGCAGAGTTTTAATGTGCAAGTTGTGCGACTTTTAAAAGTAAGGGTTATAATATCACAAATTATAAACAGCTGTGAGACTGCAGTTCAGATTAAATGCTTAGCGGTTACCATTCTGATGTTAACTTATGAAACTGATCAACTGATTTCTAACCTCTTTATTAATTTCAGGCTCACAGTACATTGCAGACTTTAGCAAATACAGAGACCCGGTATTTTGCAAAGAAGAAAACACTTCTTGGCTTGAGCAAATTAGCTGCACTGGCATCTGACTTCTCAGAAGACATTCTGCAAGAGAAAATAGATGGTAAGAAATAAAAACAGAGCAAAGTGAAGAATTGACTAATGGAGTTATTGAGTTAGAATCACGTTAATTTTGCACATTGTTAATTTGTTAGGTTGAAGGCTCTAACAATGTGCTAAGGATAAACAGACTGATCATTTTGGTCATAGCAGGAAGGATAAGGAATGTAATGTGAGGCAGTAATTGAAGTATTCACTTTCACCTGTGAGTTAGGACTGTGAGCATAGGAAGTCTACCTTTTCACTTTTTCTAATAACACACAATATTGGCATAGTTAAGAAGCTGCGCAGTATTTTGAGAAGTCATTAGACAGTTCTGAAGTGGCTTAAACTTGTAAACCCTTCACACAGTTTGTTTTTATGAAGCTGCATTTTGTTTTTCAGATGCAAAGTAAAAATGCTTTAAGTTCTTAAAGCCTGTTGATTGACTAGCTCTCAATTCCAAATTCTTCTCAAGGCCTGAGACTCTTAGGTTGTACAAGAAAATCAGTAGCTATATTGTATTGTGATAATGTACCTACAAATATATGCATTTGTGATCAAGTGCTTTCTCAGCATCTTACTCTCTGTATCTAGAAAGGTTACAGTGACAGCGTTCCATGATGCTCTCACTGAAAGGATGTTAATGGGAAAAGTAGGAATACCTATTCTGCTTCATGACCAAATGTCACAGTTCCGCTGTTTTGCCATTCCTGTCACTTAGGAAAATACCCTTTTCCTGACACTGTTTGTGCAGCACGTGGTGCTGTGAGTTTGGGGCAAAAAAAGGTCTATGCTGACAGTTGAGCTGGTTCTGGCCACCAGGGGGAAGCTTTGAAATACTTCTCAAGGTTACTGCTCAAGCTTCCTTCTGTTTGTCTTCAGATTTATCTGTGTGTGTTATGTACAATTCTTAAAAGAAAACCAATTGAAAAAGCCCAGGTAAAATGATGATGACTAAGTAGTCTTAACAAATTATTTTTAGCTTGTAATAATGATAATACATCATCTGCCTTTTAAATTATAAAACATTGCATGAAATCTTAAAGCTTAAATTTGTTTTTCTCACTACTGTGGGGAAAAAAACCCCAGCAACAAAACACACCTATGCTGAGGTGAACAATCTAATCTTTAAATAGGAAAACTGTAAAAAAAAAAAAAGAGGAAATCAAAGCTGTATTTGAATAGACCAAAGGACCCTCAAAATTTGGTCTGGTCTGTACTCCACTACATGTTTCTATGACACATGGCATGGCTTTTAAAACTTACACTCTTTGTGTGTCAGTTTCCTATTGATAAAGAAAGAATTATTTCTGCCACATTTTGTTCATCTAAAAATGCTCCTTAGAATTATTGTCCCATTTCTACCACGCAGTGGAAGAGGGTGCGCAGGGCAGGGTTCACATAGCGTGGCTGAAATTATTCTTCTATGATTGTTTCAGCCTAATAAGTCTCTAACCCTCAAGCAGATCATGCTGGAAAGTAAAACATTCAAAAATAGACTAATTCGTGAGATGGAGCAGGTCCATGGCATGGGTCTTCAGCCAAAAGGTAGCTCCTAAAAATGGCCACCAACTTACTTTTCTGCATAGTGCAACAGCTTCCCTCCAATTTATGTATTGACTTTGTGGTTTTGAGAAAAAGGAAGAGTTATTAGTCTGCGTTACTGGGAACCTGAGTGGAAGGTAAGAACTAGTTCACCAGGATGGCAGTGTTGAAGTGGAAGTATTTCTGTGTCCAGACAGAATGCTTCCTAGCAAACACTTGCGGACCTGAATAATACTGTGACTTGACAGTTATTACTGTGCCATATAATTTGTTTCTACATTTCAATAACATGAAACATTCATTTCTTTAAATGGCTACAAGAAATATCAGAACAGGAACGCTTTCTGTTACATCAGGAGACACTTCCTGAACAATTACTGGCAGAGAAACAGTTGAACCTCAATGATATGCCAGTGTTGTCTGCATCTCAGCTCATTGATGTAAGTATCTCATTTTCTTCATTACACAAGTAAAGTTCCAGTATGTTTTCTGCCTCCATGTGATAAAATAAATGAGAAGATCACAGCTGTTTTTATCCCTTATACGGCTTGCTAAGCACCTAAAGATCTATTAATAGGTTTATCTTTGCTTAGTTTCTGCCAGCACCAAAGTTCAGAATGCTGGTTTTAGTTCAGATTTCTTGCTGAATGTGTGCTTTAGAGCGCTGCTAGGAGGAAAAGCAAATCAAGTCAGCATCAGAAGGTGATTTACTGGTCTAAGCCAGTTTCTAGACGTGAGACAATTTTTACTGTTTTATTTTCAGTAGGGCAAAACTTGGAAGGCAGAAGGAACAAAGGATTCCACCTTAGCAGGCAAGGCTGCTGCAATCTAGAAAAAGAAAGGGCTAGAAGCAGGAAGAGGCTTTTGGTCACCTGTTGCAAAGAGGCATCCAAAGTCTTTCTATTTTCTTTTCTCTTTTGTAAAAAAAAAAAAAAAACAAAAACCCAACCCATACTGAAACAAGTACGTGAACTGCTCCAGTAGTGGGGTCTGTAATAGCGCTGACTCCTTTTCCACGCCCCTTTCTGGTGGCAGCCAGGAACCAGTAAGCCTTACTGCTTCTGCCTTGTTGACAGCATGTTTTTACCATCCAGTGATGCACACAAAAAATATTCAATGAGGAACAATGATACATTGTAAAACAAATCAGGTTCTGGCTGGTTGTCAGTTTTGCAGCTCCTTGCTTTCCCGTAATCCTCTGGAAAATCAAAAGCTGCTAGCGTGCTTCTTTACATTCTCTCGGTTTTCTTAGAGCAGAGCTAATAGATTCTGAAGTCATTGCTCCTGTCTTTTAAGTGAGGCTACCTGTGGGATTAGGGAAGAGTAGGAAGTGTCACACGTGACTTGGCAAGTGCTGGCGCCAAGGCAGTTTTCCTTCTGAATTCTATTGTCAAAGCAATGTTCATACTTGCTACTTACAATGTGAGAATGAAACTCAGAAAGTGTAAATAAAAAGAGCGTTAATGTTCATTTTCCTTTGAAGTACTAATTTAGAATTTTGTTGGGGGGATGTGTGTGAAATATTGATACCAAACTTTTCAGTTTTAAAAGGTGAAAGGCAGTCCATGTGCTTAAGTGCTGCTTTGAGCTTGTTTACCAAAATCATTCTGAGAGCTTATTTGTGGAGCTGAGCTCTGGCTACAATAGTCCTGGAATGTTACAGCCTTAAATGGCATTTAAATTTGAAACCTAGCAGCCTTAATATCCAATATCATTTGTCCACGGGCCATTGTCATGTAAGTGGAATGCTGCTCTAAAACATTAAGTATATTCCTTACTACAAAAATACTTGTTGTTGAATCAAGACATATTTTCACGAGAAGGTCGTGTGAGTGAAAATACATGGTGGTCTTCCCACAATCAGTTGTCCATGATATCAGTTACATGAGTTTGTAGGATAAAAATAATTCTCTGCATTAATCTCTCATCATAGATGTACATATGTGATGAGAACAGAAGGGCCAATGAGTATGACTTCAAGAAAGCACTTGATCTCCTGGAGTATATTGATGAGGTAGGAAAAGTTCTTTTGAAGGATTTCTAACCCAGAGACTTATGGTTTTATTTATAATTATTATTATTACCATCATTGTAAGTATTATTTAAGCTAAGATGGTGCATTTGTAGTGAGTTAACATATTAGCTTAGTGTACAGTAATTAAAAAGAACTCCTGATGTGTTTTTTCAGTTTGTTTTTAAGTCGCTGGAGAATTAATGCCAAATGTGGTTTAGATCATTTAAGAAAAATGACACTCCTCATCTTCGCTTCCCATTTATAGTCTAGAGTTTCTTCTTTAGAGCTTTGCTTCCCCAAGGATTTTCTCCAAATAGGACTAAGATCATCTGTTTGCAGTAGTTTAGTTCTTTTATCTTCCCTATTGGCAGTTCCTCTGAGTGTCATGAGATATGTGGGATAGTCACCAGCTTTTTCACATGTAAACAGCATCGAACCACAGATTTGCTATCTGCTTTCTCACTATCTCCTTGTATGATCTAGTATCTTGTCAGGAGTAATTTTCCACTAAGCATAAATAAATCAGCTTCTGAGGAGCATCAAACCTGAATTAACAACAGTCTTTGCTAAAAAGCTAGAGTTGCGTTATTTTAGTGGAAGCATTCCTTACCAAGTGAAAATGAGAGCTCTTCTCTGATTATCCCAATTCCCCCTAGTCTGGGTAGGGCTCCAAGTTAAAATCCTCTCTGTAGTAGCACTTCGTAAACACCATTGTGCCATTTTATTGGTCTTCAATAACTTTTGGGTTGATAATTATAAATATCTATAATTGGTTTTAAATTTTAAGTTGATTTTAAATTGGTTTGAATTGTATTTTTTTATTTTTCTTTTGAATAACGGTTCTTTATTGTTATTCACTAGTTGGGATTTTTTTGCTTTCTGTGTGAATATGTTTACTTGTCCTGTCTTTAGTATTATGTTATATTTCATGTATGGAGGACAGAGTATTACTACTTAGAGTAAGTAGCACATACTCTGAATTAGTTTTCTTTAGTTTCAAAAGAAAATTCAATGTTTTTTCTTTCTATTTCCTTCATTTTTACAAGATAAATAGTCCAAATGATAACATTTTGCAGTAAAATAAACTTGAGTGAACTCATTTGGTTCTCTCTTTTAAATTAGTTTTCCTCTTAAATCTTGTCAACACAATTCATGAACAGTGAGACAATGATATTGGGGGTTTTATCAAAATAAATGTCACTCTCAAAGCATGAGATTTCAAAATGATTTGCTCAGATATTTGAGTCTCTAACAACTTAGTGTAGAACCAGTCAGCACAAGTTAGAGATGGTGGTTTAGACTAGAGTCTAAAAGCTGTCTGTTCTCTAGTTTTCCCTGCTTTTCTTTTGCAAAAGTGTAGCTTAATGTCGAGACCCATCCTCTTGCTTTCAGTCTTCTAAACTGAAGTGGTTTCTGTTATCTCTTCTGAGGGGAATTTAAAGTAGGTGTGATGCTTTGGGCACTGAGGGCTGGAAAAAAAATACATGGTCTTTTTTTTGACATTATATTTTTAAATGGGCTTTGACACCAATTATCTCAAAAGTTTCTGTGCAACAAAGGGACTGCCCTTTCCGAGACAACTGTGTTTCTTTGAAGATACTTATTAATACAAGCATAAAACACACATCCTACTGTGGACACTAATGCATGTCAGGTAGCTTGGCCATGCTGAAAAAAGAGCCTTGACTTCAGTCACTGTTTAGCACATGTTAAAATAAAACTTGCCTAGAATACCATGTTTTACAAATTGGTATTTGTTCATGTGCTTTAAAATAGGCCCTTTGCCAAACTGAGGTAGTTAGTCTTTAGGAGTCCTGTGGTGGTGAAAGTCTGAGCCATGTTTTCAAATGGAAATAAACAGTCCTTGGTGTTTCAACAGTCCGATCATAAAATAGCATGTGTTAAAAACAGTGCTCAGCAATTGAAGAATCTAATGCATTGCTATAATCTGTGTGACAGATCAATGATTTCTTTAAGAAAATAATTAAAAATTTTAATTTACCTGTCTTTTCTCCGTATATGAATTGAAGGGAGAAGAAGTGGATGTAAATGACCTTAAACTTAAAATTCTCTGTAAGGCTCTCCAAAGAGATGGGTAAGTCCAATATGAACATAAATTACTGGGAGCATTTGTGACATAGCTGTTCCAGAATTGCATTTTGGTATACTGTTCTCTAGCTCACTGAAGAGATTGAATTTCATAGTATAAGGTTAGTAAAGCATTTGATCAGAATGTGGCTTTTATTTGTAAAGTGAAACCCCAGCAAAAAAAATCTGTACTCCTTTGTTCGCTTAGCTTCCTGGCAACCTACTGTGCATTCTTAGCACCTGAGGCAGAAATGTACCTGTGCAGCTTTCACTCTTGAACCCTTTGCTAAGGTAAAAGAAGTGACCGATGATGAAACTTTTTTTTCCTTTGAAGCATCTCAACTAGAAGCTAGTTAAGAGCAACACAGGCAGAGGTCACTCCTGCAAACTTTTATTTCACTTATTTTTGGCCATTGCACCACATTGATAAGCTCATGACTGATGTGAGTTAAAGCCGCGTTCTTGATTTTAAGAGATCGAAGGCATAAGTACTGCTTAAAAGAGCCGCTCCTAGGGGTGTTCAACACCAAATACAGGCTGAATCCAACTGGTCAGAAGAATTGCCTCATCATCAGTGCTGCTGTTTTCTCCGAAGTTAAACAACTCAAATGGTATTTCCTCCCTTTCCTTTCTAATTTTTGGAAGTTATCCAGCTTTTCTCTCATCCACGTTTCAGGAGGACCTAAGGAATAAAACATGAGGAGAGAACATGTTCCAACTGTACTGTGCCATTTGTGACTAAAATGGAAATAAGCAGCATTTGGATTCACACTTATACATAGGATAGATTCCAAAGAACAGTGGTCTGAAGAAAATCTATTATGTGACTAAGTCATTGTCACATATGACACAAATAATGTGCAGAAACAGGTTCATACTATTCCAAGTGTTTTCTTCCCTTTCTGTGATTTTCAAGACAGAAGAATCCAGAACTCTTACATGGCACCAGTCCAATAATTGGTTTATGACCTGTCCAGCCTGGGCTGAGAACAGAGATCTGAACATAATATTTAAAGCACTCATCACATATAGTGCTGACAAGACTTTTCCCACTCTGCTAGCTAACCAGATGCAATTTGAGATCGCTTTGCACTGAATAGCATTTAGAAAACTTAAATGTCCCAGTTGCATTTCCAGTCCAGCAAGGCTCTCAAGAGGCTTACAGAGAGGTTGATGGCTATTTCAAAAGAAGTAGTGTTAGCTTTCATTTGTGTGCAGAAGTAAACGTTTGACGTTACAGTACCTACTTTTAAGGATGGCATCTGTTTTCTGGCTTAATGGCTACAAATGGTGGTAAGGTTCTTGGGTGGAACGGAGAGCCTTGCTGAACATGCTTTTGATGTTCTGGTAGGGTCCTCACTGTCCTCTGTGCCTAGGAGGAGGAAATCCCCTGCCCCCTTCCCTCCCTCCTTCCCTCACATTTTTCCCAGTAGAATTGAAGATGAAATCCTAGATGTTTGGGAGTTTTAAGTGACATCCAGGGTCAACCTGTGGTTTCAGTGAAGCACAGAGGCTTTGTCAGTAACAGCTTCTGGGAGCCAGGTTGGGATCTGTTGGAAGAGTGTCCCGTGGGCCCGAGGAGGTTCATGTTGGTTTAGGGAGTGATAAAAGAACTGGTTTTGTCTGGCAGTTTCACATATGGAACAGGCAATTTCAGCAACTGAAAGGTTAGAACCACAGCAAAACAAGTTAGATTGGTGTTGACTTAAAACTGCTCCATAGAAGTTCTGCAAGAGCGAAAAATTATCATTTAAAATTATCTCTTAGAAAAACCTGTTTGGGATTTTTTTAGCAGAGATAAGACTTGCATTCAGGAGTCTCCGCCTTCAAGTTTAATCACAAATGAGACAAACTGTGTTTGGGGTGTGTGTGTGCTGGTACAGGCCTGCAGCTTAGATTCTACAATTTTTTTTTCCATCCTCCTTCCTTTCCCCCATTTGCTTTTTTGTTGCTGTAGGGTTTTTTCCACATGTTAGCAAACTGATGCTCGTGCTTTATTCTACAAAAACCAAATCTATACCTTCAGCATCTCAATCATAAAATGTGATTACTAAGAACAGGTAATTCTTATCTTTATGGGTTTTTTTATTTTATCAAAGAAAGAATGTTTTCTTTTACAGTTTAGAAGATGGGAAGCATTTCTATTGGCCTCCTAACTAGACTACACTATAGTAGTGCAATTTTATTGCAGTTTTACTCTAGGAATAAAGAGTAATCAAAACAAGATGGAAAAATCCTCTTTGAGCTATAGCCAAGCACACACCACTTCTGTGTGAACATGGATTAATCACCTTTGATACTTTATCAAATTCTCGCGCATTTTGTTCTTATTTGTTTTCATTTGGTTTCACCTGTGCAATTCTTTCCACAAATTATTTTTTAACTTGCAGATGGTCCAGTTCAGATGGTAAAGATGATCCAATTGAAGCATCTAAAGATAGTATATTTGTGAAAATACTCCAGAAACTATTGAAAGAAGGTAAAGTGTACTTAAATATAATTGAACTTCTAGAAATGGTCTGCTTGTTTTAAAAGCTGCTTAAGATGAACACTGATATGTAAGAAGTAGCCTTAAGAAATTCTGAGTAATACAGACTTCCATATGCATTCCACTAGATAATTACAGTCATATGGAGCTAATTGGATCTCTGTGACATGTTGAGGGGATAAGAGATGAGCAGATTTCTTGGTTACAATCTTAGTACCCTCAAATTATTTGCTTAGTAGGGCAGCCATCGGGTTTTTAGCAGTTTCTTACTACACTAAAGGATGCCTTCTGGAGTTAAATATGTGTCTTCGGTAAGATGCAGGATTAGTAACTAATTGAGTGCCACTCAAAAGAGCTTGACCTATATTAGCTTAAATATGTTTTTGCTTTTGGTTTCTCTCTCTGAAAGCAAAGAAATAATGATCCACTCCCCCTAGTTAAAGCTGACCATGGGGAGTTATGGCCATGGAAGTTACAGCTGGAGAGGAGGGAAGCCATTTGGAGTCAAAGTCCATTTTAAATCTTACTGCATGAGAACCTTTTCCAGAAGAGAGAAGGCTCCCGAACAGTTCTGATTTTGTGTGCTCAATCCTGCCACTGGCTTTCCTTTGTAAGATTTTCACACCCCAGGCTGAAATGTATTTATTATATGACTGATCTTTCTTTTCACTTTCTTTTCTTTATTTTTTATTTTGGTGAAATGTTATGTAAAGACTTGGACTTTAGGTTTCAGGATTTTAGGTTTAATCATGAATTCACTGAGAAGCTCTTAACTCAGTTTTACAGGCTCCTTAAGCTGTATTATATTTCTTGACATGTATAATAGATCTTCTCAATTCCAAAAGAGTAATTTAACTCTGAGGCAGGCACAGGTGTTCACCTAAAAATGATCTTAACTGCTAATGCAGGGTACTTTTATCAGTGTTGTAATAAAAGGTTTTGTGTTATAGGAGTTCAGCTAAGTGAGTATTTACCGGAGGTGAACGACATGCTGCAAGCAAATGAACTTGGCAACTTGAAATGTAATGCTTACTTCAGATTTGTGTTAAAGGCAAACTATGAACTCTATGTGCAGGGACAAGCCTGATTCTCACTGTTTTTTAAAACATTTTTTCTAACGAGCTGTTAAATTCCTATGTATTTTTTTATGTTCTGTTCATTTGTTTTGTTAAAACTTTGTAATAAAATCTATGTGAGTAATATACTTGGTCCTAAATTTATAGCCATTGATGCTTTAGTCAGGGGAGAGAGAGTTGTGTTTTCAGGCAAAAGAAGAATAAAGTTTTCATTTGCTGTGCCTTTCCTAAACTTGCTGTTTCGTTCTGTATCTTCATTAGTATGAGTCCTGCCTGAGACTCACAGATGTGCAGACACGTAGGGTGAAATGTGGGACCCACTGCAGAAGGTGGGGAAACTTTTGCTCTCGCTTCATTGGGGCTGGGATTTCGTACTGAAAACGTTAATGCTGGGTGACTGTAGCTTACCTCAGAAACAAATGTTTATTCTATCAGATTACTCTCTCCTTGTACAATGCATTCTGCTGCAGAAGCTAGGGAATCTCACTTTTGCATTAAAGATTACTGGCACAGAAAGGGTAGCTGGGTTGTCACTGGTCACTCAGCCCCTCTGGGACAGAAAAAGATAAAGCACAATTCTCATTCTAAGTCCTCTGGTCCAGTAAATACACCGTTCTTTCAGCTTTTATCTGCAAGATCAAACTTTTCAAAACATTTCAATATTTTATCTGTACAACTTTCACTTTAGCTCTATCCAGATTTCTAGAATATATGTAAAAATGAGATGGGCAGCTCACCGTGCAGTCATTCACCGCAACTGCTTGAGCCTTGGCTCAGAAGAAACCTAGAAAGCAGTGATGAAAGTGTGGGAGTCCAGCACGGTCTTCCTTACTCGGCGCCTTGTTCTCTACAAGTTGATGCTACTAATTTTCTGCCCCAGTTAGTTCTCTCTGATGTGGGAATAAAAATCCATTTGACTTTTCAATTTTAATCACTCAGACTGAAGTAACTTTTATTCAAAGATTAAAACCTGCTGCCATTCTGACGTGTTGCACCTTTCTTTTGCAAGCAGCTCGACAGCCAGAGAGTGAATGCAGAGCAACTTGCATGCCCTTATGTTTTACTTGTCTGGCTCGCTGCCTGCTGCAACAACTTGATCCAACAGCTGAGAAGGTCAGAAGTTAAACTGGTTGAAGAGAATCCAGTTTCTAGTTTTAAAAGCACAGCTCCCGTTCCCCGGCTCCCCCTCCTCCCTGTACTAATACAGTAAGCTGGGCTGAGAGTCTGAACTTGTTTGGAAGAATAGATTTATCTAGAGAGGTTCTAACTAATATGGGAAAGAAATGCACTAGCAGTCATCTTCTAAGATTGTTCTAAGAAGCGAACTCTGCTCTTTTGCAGCCTTGCATAGCTGAGAGAAAGAAGTACGGGTAGAACTCTCAGCTGCGGCTTCAAACGAGTGGGTCCTTGAAAGAAGAATTCCTTAGAAGAATTCCATATGCTCGCTTAAATGTCACTTTAAAGTTGCTTTCGCATTTACCATTTTGAGAGAAAGGGAATAATAGAGCAAATGGTTCTACCTGAACTTTTACTAGACTTAAATTTTGATTGAAGAGGAATCTCTTTAATTGACTGTCCACCATGAAACACTTTGGGTGTATCATCCCTTCCCAGACTGTTGACCCTCTCTGCTCTGGGGTGGCAGGGTAAGTGCAGGGAAGCTTGCTCCAGAAGCAGGTGTTTCTGTTCATCCTTAGCTATCCATCTGCTTCAAGGTGCCTGCCTCTTCTGCTGGGATGGGTTTATTCCAGCTGGTGTAGAAGCGTTCTCCAGGTTCTCAGGAAACAATCAGTCGTGTGGGCTCCGCAACTAATGTTTTATTCCACTGCTGGGCTGGGAGGCTTTGGCATTTGTACAGCAGCTTTCCATCCAACTATTGCCAGAACAGAAGGAGTTTACTTAAATAAAACCTCATTAAAATAACTTCCACGTCGAAACTGAAGTCTAATGTTCTTGTATGAGGAATGTTGAGCTGGTCACTATTCCGTTGGGAAGCTGGAAGAGGCTGGGATGTGGGGCTGTTCCTCCTCTCTGTCCTCTGGATCGTTATGTAATGAGCCATTCTGATGCTCAAATCCGGTCTCAGATTACTGTATGGGGAGGATGCCTTCATTTACCACCGCGTATCGAAGGTCATGCCAGAGCTTTAGGTTGTTTCCAGGCGTAACAAAAACAAATAAACTGGGAACAGGAAGATTGGGGTTTGGTTAAAATGGCTTAAGGAGTATGCACAGCTCCTTTTGAATAACTATGTGTTGTTTCTTAAGCAGTTGTTTCTCAGTAACAGAAAACACATATGGTATGAGGTGTCCACACTCCTATCCTCTGCTGTCACGAGAGTAGCAGGAAAGCTTCAGTTGTCATTCGTCGATTTCAGAATTTCTTTGTGCCCAGCTCTGTTCTGGGAACTAACTTCAAAATCGAGATTTCCTGGTTTCTACAGTAAAAAGTGTTGTACAAAGAGAGAGTAGAGTTACCTGATAGAATAGTCATTTGTTCCTTAAGTTAGCCACACAGGTTGCTTTGAGCAACCTGGTCTAGTGGAAGGTGTCCCTGCCCGTGGCAGGGGGTTGGAACTGGATGATCCAACCAACTAGATGATCTTTAAGGACCCTTCCAACCCAAACCATTCTATGATTCAAATGTTTTCTGACGTGGGATCAAAACGAAATTCATTCAGTGAGCTCAGTAAAATACCAGACCTACCTGTGGAAAATGATCTTTTGTGCAGAACTCTAAAAATGTAACATTAACATTGGCCATTTTGCTGTGAACTAGATTGGAGTAGAGAGAAAGCTAAAAGAAACAGAAGGGACAGAGTGGGTTTATGCTTGTGTCTGGTTTCATTGAAGGATTAAGAATGTTTATCCTTCAGCGACACTAGGCTTTCTGTTACTTGATTTCTGATTCAACACAACTGTCCGTATTTTGGAAGCCACAGCAGAGCATTACAGTTCTGTAAATAGATTTGATGGCTGTGATGCCTTTACGTTCTTTCAGGCTTCCGACTTTTGTACAGCCACTTGTTGATGACAGAACGAATGAAGAATAATATGAGACGCTGAAGAACAGTATGAGAGAATAGCGTGTTTTGTCCCCAGCATACTTTAATACAGTAACTTGACAGGAATTGAAAACCTATAGCAGAATGAAATAGCTGCCAGAGTTAAGGGGAACACTGCTGAACTGGAAGATGCAGAAAATAGAGCAGAAGAAAAGTTCTCTGCTTCTCTGTTGACCCATCTGCTCTGCCTTGCAGTGGCGGCAATCAGCTGCAGAAACTCCTTCACTTGCAGGAGACTCCTCACAGCATGAGCCCTTCTGGCTTACCATTTCTTCTTCCTTCTCTCCCTACTCCCTACATTTTAAAAGGATTTACTCTTGGCCAGTTGTGCCTTCAAAGAAGGTCTGGAAGGTTGATTTGCATCAACTCATTAGCAGGGCTGGAAATCTCCTTGCATTTCTGCCTTTTCTTTCCATCAGTAACTGGAATGCCTACATAAAATCTCCTAAGTGTCCCACATGGAAACTCTGCTTAAGCTGAAGGAGATGAACTGTTCCTCCTCACTTCCATAGTACCTTCATCTCATCAGAGATGACTTGCCTGTGAGACCGCGCTCCTTTTGGAGAGGGTGAGCCACAGCGATAGCTGGAGCATTCCCTTGCTGCCCGGCCGAGCTCAGTGGCCAGCAATGGACACTCGGTAATGGCACCAGCATTCACGGCTACGTCAGGGATCAGACGGTCACTGGGATGAATGCTTCACTGGGCTTCTCTTCAGGTGTTTGTCTAACAGATGTCACCCCAGGCGTTTATTTTCCATTTTAAAATCACAACAAAGAAACAACACAGTTTTCTTAACTCGGTGTGTAAAGCCGTGGCCGTCGCCACATGCCGCGGTGTTATGTACAAACCACAGCTCCCCCTTACCATGCTGCCGGCTCCCACAGCCCCTTCTTCCCCCTGGCGCCCACCTACACCCACAGGCGTGCGGGCCGCGCTGCCCTTTGCAGCCCCAAACTGCAGGGCCGCGGCACGGCCATGTAGCCGGAGGCCCCCCGCCTCCCCTGGCCCGCTCCGCCCTCACACCCCGCCGGGACCGGACCCGGGCCCGCTCCGGCCGCTTCACGGCAGGGCCGAGCCCCGGCGCTGTGCCCCGCGGGGCGGCGGCGGCGGCCCCACCTGCCCGTCCCTCAGCGGGCCCTGCGATGCCGGGGGATTATTTCAGCCGCGGCCGCGGGTGGCTGGGGGGGGGGGGCCGGCAGACGCGCCTTATACGGCCGGGCCCGGCTCACCTGGGCCGCGGCCAGAAGCGCCTTCTTTGGGCAACGCCGGGCCGGGGCCGCGCCGGGCCCGACGCCCAAATATGGCGACGGCCGGGGCCGCATTCCTGGGGGCCGACCGCCGCCGCGATAAAAGGGTCGGTGTCCGGCGGCGGCACACGAGCTACCCTGCGAGCAGCGGGAGGCCTCTCCGCCAGCCGTCCGACGCGCCCAGCCGCAGCCGACACAGGTAAGCTCGGGCCCCGCCGCCCCTCCCCGCGGCTGCCGGCCGGCCGTGAGGCTGAGCCCGCGCCCGCCGTGCTCCCGCAGACAACCGACACCATGTGCGACGAGGACGAGACCACCGCGCTCGTGTGCGACAACGGCTCCGGCCTGGTGAAGGCCGGCTTCGCCGGGGATGATGCCCCGAGGGCCGTGTTCCCCTCCATCGTGGGCCGTCCCCGCCACCAGGTACGCGCCGCCCGCCCCTGAGCCTGCCCCCACGCCCTGCCGCAGCCGGGGCTGTGGGTCCCCACTGTCTCCCGGCCTGCCGCATGGAGGGAGGATGCTGTGCCTGCTGGGGAGCCCCGTGCTGCTGCCCGTGGAGAGGCTGCTGAGCCCCCGCTTTCCTCCCTGCAGGGTGTCATGGTGGGTATGGGCCAGAAAGACTCCTACGTAGGAGATGAAGCCCAGAGCAAGAGAGGTATCCTCACCCTGAAGTACCCCATTGAGCATGGCATCATCACAAACTGGGATGATATGGAGAAGATCTGGCACCACACCTTCTACAATGAGCTGCGTGTAGCCCCTGAGGAGCACCCCACCCTGCTCACTGAGGCCCCCCTGAACCCCAAAGCCAACCGTGAAAAGATGACCCAAATCATGTTTGAGACCTTCAACGTCCCTGCCATGTACGTGGCCATCCAGGCTGTGCTGTCCCTGTATGCCTCTGGCCGTACCACTGGTGAGTGCAGGTGTCCCGCTAGCCCCAAGCAAGGATGTCTAGTCTAGTCTAGTCAGACTAGTCCTGGACAGCTGACAAGTGCTCTGCCCCCAGGGCAGGACCCTTCGTGAGCTGTGTCTCAGGTGGCTGCCTCTTGTTTCCCCAGGTATCGTGCTGGACTCCGGTGATGGTGTGACACACAATGTCCCCATCTATGAAGGGTATGCCCTGCCCCATGCCATCATGCGCTTGGACCTGGCTGGCCGGGACCTCACTGACTACCTGATGAAGATCCTGACTGAGCGTGGCTATTCCTTCGTCACCACAGGTAAGCACTATTCCCTGCCCCAGAACGTCCCCGCAGGCTTCTGTCCCGTGCACCTCTGGGGGTGCTGCAGCCTCTTGCCCCGTTGCAAGCCCCATGAGTGCTCCCTGTTGGGAGTTTGTGTGGTGGTGGGGGTTTGGAGTGCCAGCAGACCTATGGAGGAGGTGCAAGCGTTCCCTGTTTCTCCTTTGCAGCCACTAATGCCTTTGCTCTCCCCTGACAGCTGAACGTGAGATTGTCCGTGACATCAAGGAGAAGCTGTGCTATGTGGCGCTGGACTTTGAGAACGAGATGGCCACCGCTGCCTCTTCCTCCTCCCTCGAGAAGAGCTATGAGCTGCCTGACGGGCAGGTCATCACCATCGGCAATGAACGTTTCCGTTGCCCAGAGACTCTCTTCCAGCCTTCCTTCATTGGTGCGTGTGCCCCACTGCCTCTCCCCTCCCCTGCCAGCTCCCTCCTCTCTCCGAGTCCTCCATAGAGCTCTGGCTCTGTGCTTAACTTCTGCCTGCTTTTCCCCCCTTCCCTGCCCCTAGGTATGGAGTCTGCCGGTATCCATGAGACCACCTACAACAGCATCATGAAGTGCGACATCGACATCAGGAAGGACCTGTATGCCAACAATGTCATGTCTGGGGGTACCACCATGTACCCAGGTATTGCTGACCGCATGCAAAAGGAGATCACAGCCCTGGCCCCCAGCACAATGAAGATCAAGGTAAGGCTGGAGCATGAAGGACCCAGGTGCAGGAGCAGCCACCTTCTGCCCTCCCACAAACCCTGTGCCACGCAGTGGTTGCATGTTTACTGATCTCTGCTCTCTTGGCTCTTCCTAGATCATTGCCCCACCTGAGCGTAAGTACTCCGTCTGGATCGGTGGCTCTATCCTGGCCTCCCTGTCCACCTTCCAGCAGATGTGGATCACAAAGCAGGAATACGATGAGGCCGGCCCATCCATTGTCCACCGTAAATGCTTCTAAACATGTTTACATGATCACTTTGCCAACCACGCTCAGGATGACAACCTTCTTGGTTGCAGGCTGCCGAGGGCCTGCAACAGCCATGTAACTCTCTGTTTTGTAATGATTTCTGGTTACTGTTGCTGCAAAGCTCCACGTGACACAGTGTATGTAAAGTGTACATAAATTAATTTATTTTACCTCGTTTTGTTTGTTTTTAAAACCAATGCCCTGTGGAAGGAGACAAAAAACTTCAAGAAGCATTAAATCACCAGTCATTCTGTCACATCCCTAATGTGGTGGTCTGTCGTCATTTGCTTGGGTTCACCCATCGCCCGCTGATGTAGGGTGCTGTCTGACAGGAAAGGCAATGGGTGGTGGGGCTGGGCCTCCCCAGACACGAGTGAGACTGTGGACGGGACAGAGCCCCAGCCTGAGGGAACAGCTCTGGGTGACTTGCTTGGGTTGCAGCTGTCTGGGCAGTGCTGGCAGCAGCCTGGGGATGATGCTGTGTGTTGCATCATGCAAGATGAGAGCCCACTGCTGTGCAGTGTGCTCCTCCCAGGCTGGGGAGGAAAGGGTTACCCAGAGCCTTGGCTTGCAAAAGGTTGTATTTGGCTCAGCCTGCCAAAAAAGTAGCCCTGGTGCACTCCGAGGCGTGATGGACAAGGCAAGGCTGGGGCTGAGGGCAGGTGGGGGTGCAGGTTAAATAAAGACCTTTCCACTCCACTTATGGGAAACCTGCCTGCCACCGTGATGTCCCTGGGGGGCCGGGGGCAGCCATGGCCATTTCCTCACCCTGCCTGTCACGCTTGCCCTTGCCAATGCCCTGCACAGGGACAACTCCTTCCTCTGCCTTCCCCAAGCTGGATCCTTTGGCCAGGGACTCCCTGGGAGCTGAAGGAAAACCCCAGGGACTTCCCTCTGCCGCAGGTGATTGCTCTGCCTCTTTTGCCTGTGGAGGAGGCAGAGCAGGGTGAGAGGTGGGAAGCTGCTCCTACCTGTCTCACTTCTCTCTTACTAAGGTGGAGGGCTCTGGGGCCTCCCTTTGCTACCGCTGCTCCCGCTCCAGGTGCTGAGCTCCCTCAAGGAGCTGCCCTAAAGCTCCTCCAGGCTTGCCACATCTCCCTGGGCCAGTGCACATGTGCAGGAACCAGCAGCCTTTGCAGGAGGACTCCAGGAGCACAGGGCCCTGGCAGGAAAGCAGCGCTTGAGTTTTGGGGTGTCCCTTTGCTGTGGGACACAGCAGTGCTGGGGGACAAAGATGATTTTCAGTTAAACTTCCAGCCCAGGAAGGTGTTTTGCTCTGCTGCAACTATGCTAATGGAGCACTTGTTTTGCATTTTGGTTGGTTTAGTTCATTAAAGTGAGACCCATACATGAGCGTGCTTTATTGTAGCCCTATCCCAACGGAAAGCCTGCAGAGGGAGCTGACCTGATGCTTCTCTGGTATGTGTGGACAGGAAAGCCCCTGGGCAGCCCTAGGCGCTCCTGAGCAGCAATCCCTCTCTGAGTGTCTGGGCTTGGACTGGAAAGCAGGAACACGGTTGCTTCTTAAACCACAAACAGGAGCTTTTACTTGCCATCTGTGCAAGTTGTTGCATAGTGGCAACACATTTCTTCTGACAGCTCTGTGTGGTGTTTTGGGGAGATGCTTAACTAATATTAAGTCTTCAGTACTTGACCTCTTATCTCAGATTCAGTTGTGGCTTAAGCGGAATTATGAGATGGATTTTAGGACCTGCTTCTCTTATTTGATTAAAAAGCTGTTCTAGAAGCACAGACGAGATGTGTTTCTCCTGTTTGGGAAAGGGAACTGGCACCCTGACACACTTCTCCCCTTGGGCTCCAAAACTGCAGAAACAAAAAGCACTTTGACCTACAGTATTTATGGGGTTTGGCTTTGCTGAGAGGACCTGAACACCCCCTGGGCCCCAACTCCAGTATGGCTCTGCTGTGTACTCGGTTGACTGTGAATCTCCCATGGACATTTGGCCAATGATATTTGCTCAATGAGGTTTAGTAAAAGGACAAAATAGAAGCCACTTGGAAAATACCATTATTTTATCACAGGAAACTCCTAAGCAACAAATTCTGTGGCGATCTTTATCTCTGAAAGTGAAGCATTAAAACAAAGCCCGTCAAAGAACAGTTGTTTAAAACTCCAAACACTTCTATTTTATAGGAATTTTTTTGTTGCTATTTCATTAATCCGCATAAAAATGTCATTAAATGGAACATTGTCTGTTTCTCTTTTTCTTTCGTTTTGAACCAAACAGGCATTTTTATTTTACGAATAATTAAAAGGGCTGTTCAGATGTATGGATTTCCATGGTGCATCTCCTGGGGCTAGAAAAAGGAGCACATTGAGGGTGACTGTAACCTATTGATCAGCCGATGGATAACTGCAGGCAGTGTTGGTGTGGAGGGCTCTCGTGTGGGACAGATGCCCGTCAGGGTGGGCAGCTTCAGTGATGGGGCCATTGGGAGCATCCCCTGGCCTCAGGCTCTTTCCTGGGAAGTGCTGGCGGCTTTGCGGGTCCTCCAGTCCCTCAGGGGCAGAAGAGCCTCTGAGGGGACCAAAAGCATCCAGCTTGAAGCCCGGGGAATTAGCTGTAATTGCAGCTGGCAAAGGCTCTGGTTTATATTTGTTCAGGACTCGAAAAATAAAGCAGCTTCTGATTGCTATGCAGCGAGGAAAGCCGGGATTATTGCTGGCTCCCACTGGGGAAGTGCGCTGTGTGGGATGGAGATGAGCAGATGATGGAGAAACCTTTTATTGCCCAGGGTGTCCTCTTCTCCCCACTGCCAGGGCATCCTGTCACCCTTGAAACTACACTGCCTGGTGCACAACTGGGGCCAGCAGGGTGCAAACTGCAGCGACCTTGGGCAGTTTATCCTCCTGTGTCTGCAGGGACCACAGCCAAACCCTGTCTTGTCTCAAGGCCGTGCTTTGCAACTAAAATGCAGCTTGGAGGCAGCTCAGGCTGCCGTTGTTCAGGGAGTGCCACAGGCAGCCCCGGAATGAGCCTCTCTTTAACCCCACCTCGGGGAGCTGCACATATATAGATAGATCCCTGATAGCAGCTTTCCTCCTTGGCACATCCCTGCCACCCGTAATACCCTCCAAATATGCTCTCCCTGCCCTGCTGCGCCCTCACTGCTTGGCTTCCAGCAGCTTCTCTTCCTTCCAGGGAAAACAAGGCTTGAAAGCTGAGAAATCTCACTGCTGGAGGGAAAAGGGGGAGGGAAAAGGGTTCTCACACATGCTCAGAGATCAGCAGCCTAACACCAGTGGCAACAGGCATCAGTCCTTGACCCTGGCTCATGGAGGCATGAGGACCCGAGTTGTATTTGCAAAGGAGGTCATGCCTTGTCGCTCTGCTGATGAGGTTGTCCCCTTTCACCAAAGCAGGAGTGCTGTGAGTAGGGGTTCAGGTCCATGAGTATAAGGGCACCTTTGTATGAATGCAG
Organism: Strigops habroptila; assembly: GCF_004027225.2. Taxonomy (NCBI): domain Eukaryota; kingdom Metazoa; phylum Chordata; class Aves; order Psittaciformes; family Psittacidae; genus Strigops; species Strigops habroptila. Next base: position 13,909,033 of record NC_046359.1, read on the forward strand.
CTCTGTCCTTTTCCCAGGGGAAGACCTGTGCTGGTGCCCAGCACATGCAGGCAGGGACGAGGATGTTCCCACAGGCAGTGCTGCAGTGGGTACAGGAGATAGTGACCCTTCCTCTCACACCTACTGCTCCCTCAGGCATGGACATCACCTAATCTATTTGAGTGCAAAATAAAATGAGTTTACATTGCCATTAACGGTGGCTGGTGCTGAGCTTAGATTGCTGGTGCTGCGCTGGCTAGGTCAGCGCTGGGGAGGGGACACCCAGAGAACAGGGGAAGGGCTGGTCACCAGCACGGTGCAAGACCCACAGCACTGCCAGCCATGATGGGAAGCAGACAATGACAGGACAGTCCTGCCGTTCCCAAACTAAGTCCCCTGTGGCTGCAGGGAGATGGCTGGCTGCAGAGGGAAGGGTGGGGGCCCAGCAAGTGGGGGGAGGTCTGAAGCAGACCAACCCAAAAGAAGCCAACCAGGTTTCTGGTTTGAGTTTGCTGGCGACGGACAATGCTGTCATGGGCAGCCTGTGGAGTACAGCCAAAGAACACAGCGGGGAGCTTTGCCTGCTCAGCGCTGCATCCCATGCTGCAAGTGAAGCATGGTCCAGATGCTGAGGCCATCCGCTTTCTTGCCACAAGGTTTTTGGAGTGGCTGTGTGGGGCTTGAGGCACTTTTCAAAAGGTTGAAGAACAGGATATTTCCTCATCAGGATTTTTTGTCCTGGAAACCTTTGCCCCCCCCAGAAAAAAACCAACGGGGAGCTACCAGAGCCCCCTAAACCAAATCATTCTGAAGTAGCGATGGTGCTGTTCCTACATGACCCCAGCAGCAGTGCTGCAGGTGGTGTGCCATGTTCCTGTGAGTGCGGGAGGTTGGTTTCCTCTGTGACCATAAGCAAGTCGACACTTGTGGCTCCGTTTGTTGCCAGCAAAGTGGCTTTTCTATCGCAAAGGAAGATAATGAGGAATAGCTCATGCTTGTGAAGGGTTTTGAGATGTTGTCATAGAAGGTGCCTGGGGAATGTGAAATACTTGTGATCCTAAATTTAGTTCCGAAAGTCACGCAGCCCAGTTTCCTGGCACAAATACCAGAAAAAGTCTGGAAATCTGAATGTTTTCCAGGCATGGCCACAAGTGGAGGCTGCAGTAGCTGCTGGAGGTGCCAGGGATCTCCGGCTGTGCCTCCGGAGAGCCCGGAGAGCCTTGCTGAGAACCCAGGCCACTCTCTTCCTCCCAGCCTGTTCACACCAGCAGTTTCTGTCCTTGCGCTGGGTGTGATGCCTCCATACTTGGTCTGCAAGAGGACAAGATTGTTCTTCAGATTTAATGAAAGTGGCAAGTTTAGGAGGATTATAGTGTTCAATCCAGTCAACTCAGGGAGAATACAAGAAATCTCTCTTGGGATAAATGTTTTGGGAAAAACATGGCAATTGATTTTAGACCTGCTACTCCGAGATTTACTCCCTCTTCACTTTATCTTTGTTAGCCCAGTGAAGCCATCCCATTCTAGCTGAGACTGAATGGTTGAGGGTTGTGATCCCACTGTTCACATGTGAGAGGTTAAATGCCAGACAGGTTAATAAAGAAGATTGATCTGCTTAGAAAGCAATATATGGCATTAAGTGGAAGTGCTAAAATCCAAAGTCCAAGATAAAAAGGGTATCATTTAATCCATGAGGTGCTTAACCTCTGCTGACACCTTGCTTTATTCTTTCCTAGTACCTGGTGCACATGTTCCTGTGCGGAGAAGCAACTTGACATAACCCCTGTCACATCTTGACTGGTATCCAGAAGCTGAGTGTAGCTGTGCCTAGGCTGGAGGTGTTTGGCTTGTTTCTTCCCATGGGAAAGGCTGCGGTGGGATCGCAGGCAGGCCGGGATCGCACCTGCTGAGCCTGCATCACTGCTTAAAAATAAAAGGGGAAAGCAAAGGATAACATGGAAAATATTGCAAGGTCAGCAGATGGCACAGGGAGGGCCTGTGCCTGGACAGGGGGTCTGGGCAAGGACAGGACAAATACCAGGAGCTGCAGACACGGCCACCTAAGGAGGAGGTGTCTGGGGTGATCTGCAGCACAGGAGTGGTGGAGAAGGCTCCCAGAGGTCCTGTGTTGACATTGCACTCGGTATTAATGTTTATGATTTGTGCAGGTTAGATTTTGACCTATTTCAGCCAAGTTCCAGCTCATTTATCGAGTTTCGGCTCCCCTCTGCTGGGTTAAACAAACCCTTGATTTAACGATTTGCAAACCAGCTGGAGTTGGTTCATGCAAGTAATCCCCTCTGAAGCCACTGAGAGGACAACGGATTTGGTTAATGGTTAAGTGCTTGTATGATCAGGTCCCACATTAAGAAACAAGGCATTAGCTATAAAAGCAATCACATGAGAAAGCAGAAGGGAGGAAGAAGGAATAATTAATTTATTGCTGTAGGCCCAGAGCCTGGCATGGCTTAAGCCTATGAAATGATCAGCTGGAAGAAAAATATTAAAGAATTATTATTTTCCTGAAACATTTAAGACATATGCATTAACCTGTTGCCTGTCCTGTAGTGATTTCATTGGTGATTTCATATTTCACATCTATTTTTCTCCATTTTCTATGGAAGAATCAGTCTGAATTAAGGACCAGTTGAGCAAATGAGAGTATAGAAGAAAACAGAACGCAGTAAGACCCAAGTCTGGAGGTATTCTGTAGTAGCTTTGACAACTAAGATAGATCAGTGGAAAAAAAGCATTTAAGGAGAAAATGCTTTATGATGTAACTGTTGTCCCATTGGTTTTGTGCTGAGAAAGAGCACTGAGTTGCAGAGCTGGAAGCGAGGGCAGGCTCAAGCCCTGAGGAGTTACTTTCCTTTCCAACCCTGGTTTATCTCTGACCAGCAAGTGGTAAGTGGCTTCTGAGTAGTTTGGGAGAAATTACCATAAACATACTTACCGCATATGGGAACGGTGTTTTTATATGGTAAGTGTAACTGTGAGCAGGGTTTAGTATTGCTAAATGAATATTTAAAGCAAATGTGTGATAAGTTCTTCACTGGCAGTTTGACTTGTGAGTCACGTTGCACAGTCCCCAACCATGCCCCTCTCTATTTATAAAGTCATGCCTTGCTATATCTGACTTGCTAAATAAGCCTTCCAAATTGCGGAGGGGATTCTGGTGGCGTGTTACGGGGTGCAGGGAGTAATTTAGAAGAGTAAGGGAAGTTAGAAAGGGCACGGAGAATCTCCTCACGCCTGCTGCCTTCTGAGGAGTAGAGCTAATGTGCTGTTCAGCTTTTTCACTGTGAAGAAGTCCAGGAGCCGGGGGCTGTTGACCGGTCTGCCGGGCACAAGGTGGGGGAAGAAGAGCAGAGCGAGGATTCATCTGAGCTGAGTGCCTGGCTGTGTTTTAGGAGGTGTGAGCAGCAGGGTGAGGTTAGCCCCGGGAAGCGTGCCCAGAAACCCAACTGCAGGGGAGCCGGTGGTTCGCTCCCTGTGCACGGTGCCTGGAGGGACAGCGCGGAGCTGCTGGAGCTGGTCCTTACTCAGCTGGTCCCTGGTCAGCCAATGTGGAGAAGCGCAGTCTCGGTGGGGGTCCCCGACGGCATCTGCCCAGGGCCCTGCGCACGCGAGAGCTCTTTCCGGGTCGCTGCCCGCCGGCTGGCTGCCAGCCATGGGGTGCCTTGGTGCTGACAGGGCTTAGATGTGCCGGAGGGTGAGCGGACACATCTCTACAGCTGCCCCGGAGCTTGAGATGGGGCTGGGGCAAACAGTGTGCTCCCAGGTGCTGGGCTGCAGAAGCCCTCCCAGACACCACATCAGCGTCCACCTCTGGCACAGGGTCTCTGGCACCACCTGTGCAGGTTGCTGGGGTTGCCGAGTTGCCTGTTTCTGAGATTTTAGTGACTGGAGGTACTGGTTGTAGTCCTGCTTGCCTCTTTCTGTGTGCCTCCTGGAGCTAACCACTTTTTGGTGGACATTGTTTGACTCTGAAGGACTTCACAGGAAGGCAATTTCTGTCCTCCCCAGCTTAGCAAGGCTGGGCTGCCATCGTATTCATTCAGCTGTGCTGAGCACCTTCCTCTGCAGGCAGTTGGTCTGAGCACCACGGGGACAAGCATACTGAATCAGTCACATAGGATAGATAATGGTACAACTACAAATCAGCTAGTATTTCACAGCCAGAGGATGATGCTGCTCTGCCCTTGCATGGGTGGAGGATTAGGAGCATGAGAATAGGAGGGATGGCCATACAGCTGTGCCAGTGCCAGCAGCACAACCTGGAGTCCCAGACTCCTGGTCTCCTCTCTCAGGAATAAAGCTCTGTTAGCAAAATGCACAGCTCAGGTTTGCTCGTGGATAACACCAGTGTTTCTTCTCAGCGAGCCCATCACCGGTACTGAGCTGTTCTGGTGAGCTTCACTCAGTGCAGCTGCGTTAAATCTGTATCCCCCCAGTTCCCTCAGGTTGTCCATCACCCCCGATCCAGGGGAGTGGTGGGTGCTGGCACAGGAGATGGAAAGCTGCTTAGTCAGCTCCTTTGCTGCTCCAAAACCAGCCCACCTGCAGCACCCTTGGCCCCCTTGGAGGGGAGACCAGCATGTAATTCTCCACGCACACTTGCAGCTAACACAGCAGTGTTTCTGGACACTGATGGTTTGTTTTGCATGGGGCAGCGGGAACAAGGGGGCCCAGCTACCTTCCCCCTTGGTGCCACCAGGGTGGGTCATGTAGGGGGAGGTCTGGTTCATGGGCGGCTCAGGCTGGATTCACACCAACAAGCCAGAGAGATGAAAGTCAGCCTACTGCCACTCTCCAGAGCCAACAGGTTTCGTGTGCTGAGTAGGTAATCCATTACACACAATAAATGCAGGTGTCAGCACTTTCCAGGGGTGCTGCTCACAAGTGGTGCACAGGTTTTTTTCAAAGGCATCCATTTGTCAAAACTGTTCTTAAGATATTTCCGGCGCCTGGGGGGGGGGAACGGTGCTTCAAACTAGGGCTTTTCCTGCTGGGCACAGTTTGTGCTTACTCCCTGTCCTCTAAGAACCAAAACAAGCCGTGTGACAGAAGATTTGAGGTATCCTTTTAGTAAGGATGCTGCAGGGTCCATAGCTGCTGTTGGAGAGCAGCCAGCATTTTGGTGACTGTCCTTGCTTCGCTGGAGTATTTTAGGATAGAGAGCACCAGAGGGGTCAGACAGGTGTCTGGAGACAAACATATTCAAAATTTAATCTGGAGAGGCCTGGGGAAATAGCTGTGGTGTTTGCTTTTCTGTGTTCTAAATTAGTATGGTGTTTTGCTGAACAGCCCAGTTTTTCTCCCCAGGAAGTGATGAGGAATCCCATAAGACACAATGAGAGGTTCTACAAACTCCTGGACAGAGTGAGGACCTGCAGACAAACCCCGTGCTGAGGTAGGCTGTGGTTTAATTACAGAAACAGAGCAGGCCAGGGTGCATGTCACCTCATGCAGAAGGGGTGGTGGAGAACAGAGCAATGTCAGACCACAGGCCAGCATGGCTGGCATCCAGCCCTGCCGGCTTCTCGGCAGTGCTGACAGATGGGCTGAGCCTCTGCCACAGCACTGTCCCGCTGACGGCCGTGACCCACCGGCTTGTGTCTCACCCTCCCCAGGCTTCCTTTTCATGCTTTGCTTTGCTTTGCCTTGCGGCAGCACTGCCACCAGCTCCCTCCCACCAGCAGAGCCAGGTGGGATGCCGAGGTGAGAAACTTGGACCCAGCGTCGCCCTTCCCAAAAACAGAACTGCAAAGCTGGTGTCTGGTCAGTAGCACATAGTATTTATGTGAGTGCTCAGGCTCTAGCTGGGGTTGCTACCGAGCCAAAGGAGGGAGCACAGTGAGACTTTAATTACCTTTCTCAGTGGAGGCTAAATGAACCCTGACTGTACTGGTGTTTCCCAGTCCAATAGCCAAACCTCTGATCGAATGCCTCTGACTAGCTGCAAAGACCCGCACACATGGGGTTTGCACATCTGCATACTCCAAAGGGTTAAAAATAGATCCCACCCCACCAATGGCACATTTTATGTCCATTTAAAGGTGTGCCATGCTTTCCATGCATTTCCATCCTGGCACTCCTCTGTGAGACCTGAGAGAATGCCTGCATGGTGGTGACATTTTGTTCAAGGCCCTTTTTTTTCACACCATGGCTGCCCGAGCTAGCTCCCCTTTGAAGCACTTTGAAGCAGAGATGCATTTGCTCCCCACTGCCCTGTTCTGAATGGGAACTGCAGCATGACTGCCAGCACGTTTGTGGTGCTCTCTGCTCCTGCTGTGTTTGTGGTCAGCAGCTGATGAGTTTGTTTTCCTGAGCAAGGCAGGGACTCACTCTGTAAATGAGTAACATGTTTTCATTCACTTTCCTTTCTTTTAATTCTTTTTTTCTTTATTTTAATGAGGACAGGGAAGACTTGTTACAAAAGCACTGTCCTTTCTGCCCCTTGTTTGTGTCGGCCATGTGGAGTGGTGACGCTACTTTTGGGGTGGACACCCCAGCAGGTACCTGGCACACGTGTTTCTCCATGTGTCTGCCATGTGTGTGCTATAGGAAATAGCTGGGGCTAGAGCTGGTTGCACCAGTCACCCCAGCTCACACATGACCCGCTCCTAGCCTGGCACCCTCCCCAGCCCCATCGGTGCTGCCACCTCCCCACCACAAATAAGGCAGTAGAGAAATGGTGCGTGCTGAACACACTGCGACCACAGCGCGGGTAGGCTCCATTCCCAGCCAGCACTGCAGGGCAGGAGGGTTCCCACGCACAGCTCCCGCAGCCAGGGAGGCTGCTTGGGAAGCAGATGGGATGGGGTGACCAGCGTAGCACACAAACGGGCACCTGGGCAGATTGAGAAGGTGGCAAAACAAAGGTGAGCCGCTGCAGGTCCTGCCATGGAGGGGAGCAACAAGGTGGGAACTGGTGCGGTGGCATTGGTCTGCACCCTTTGAAGCGTGTGCTGCCGCTGCAGGGAAGCAAGGCAGGGTGCCCACAGCACAGGGGTGCCATCAGTTTTCCTCCACAGAGCAACGCTGGCAAGAGCTACGTGCTGCTTGAAAAGGGACTTTCTCTGCTGGCACCCACCAGGTCACGCACAGCCCAGGCCACCACCTCGCGCCATGTGAAACCCAAGAAAGCCTGGATAATCTCCAAAATGCAGCCGAAATTCCCATATCAAGCAAGCCTCGCTCCAGCTCTGCTAAAGCCCAGCGAGGTTTGCCTTCGTGGGAGGACCTGGGTGCTTTTATAAAGGGCTCTATTCCTCCCCCAGGAACCCCCAGCCAGTCAGCGCAGCCAGGACCATATTAGGGATGCTGTTCCCCAGGTCCAGACTGCACATTCCCATCACATTTGCCATAGGAAGGCTGCCCATGAGGTCCTCCCTATCCTGACTTAAAGAGGCAGTGAAGGTGGTGGCTTCCAGGAGAGAGGCAAGGGAAGATGGGGCCCAACTGCTCGTCCTCCAAGCCAGCGCTCCTCCCAGACAGGCAGCAGTGAGGACAGGCCAAGTTGACAGCAGGGAGGGAAGGGAGAGCCATCAGCCTGCCCCCAGTCATGGTTCCCCAGACTGCCTTCACCTTCCCAAACGCCATTTCCCAGTTTCCTTCTGCTGCTCCTGTGTAATTTTGGAAGCAATTCAGAAGCTCAGCTCAGCAGCTGAGCCCTGACCCTGTTCGGAGCTGAGCCCTCGATGTGAGTGGCGTTATTTGGGACTGAACCTTGGCAGCGTGCAGCTCTGCTCCATCAAGAGGCTGGGACTCCTGCACACTGCTGGGCTCTGCAGAGGGCAGGGAACCCTTCCTCGGGGAGCTCCCTGCACAGCTCCCCTCCTGCCCCCTGCCCCACTGTGGTGCCCTCCTCACCCCCCATCTTCAGCTGGAGCCAGGAGTTCTTTGGAGCTGCTTCTCTAGGCGGGCTGAGGAAGAGCTTGTAACTTTTAATTCAGACTGGTGCTGGAGGTGCTTCAGAAAGAAGGCAGATGGCCGTGGCAATCTTCAGTGGACGATCTCAGAGCACGCAGTTGTGTCACTGAGGTCCGTAAACAGAGTTTATGTTGGGATGAGGTTTATTCCGTCCTGAAGACCTATTGTTTCCAGAAAGAGGAACAATGAGATTAGGTTACACTGATTTCACAAACTGGCAGTGAAATCAGCCAAGAGCCAACACTGAGCTGCCACTAACTTCAGGAACATGCCCTTGAGCGTGGCCTGTTCCTTAGTCCCCTCATGGCAAATTCTGTGAAGTTTTTTCAAGTAGTGAATTATTTTCCACAATGCATTTATTATTACCCATCAGTTTACTACTTGGGAAGCTGAAGCCCACCACTGTACAGCTTGGTGCCAGGTTCAGGACTGGCACTGGGCCCCATGACAGGCAGATGTCAGGTTTGCACACAGGGAACAGTGAGGCATGTGGGTTCCTATGCTGGAAACAACAGCCTGAAGCCACAGGAAGAGTTTCTGTCCCCATGACCTAGCGGCTGGCGCTGGCCCAGCAGGGATGGTCCGAAACACTGGTCACTCCAGCAGCACCCACTCACTGCTGGGAGATGGGGAGTGGGTTTCAGCAGAGGTGCCCCTGTTTTCCCCCAATGTTTGTGTTCTCCCAGTGACAGGTTGGCTCTCAGAGGCAGCCAGTCCATGATGGAGATTTGTAATCCCTTGCTTGCGGCAGATGCCGTACCAGGCTCGTGGGTGCCATGCTGTGATGCAGGAGTGGAAACAGGAGAGGAAGACATGCATGGGACTGAAAAAGGAATATGAATGGGAACACCAGTAAAAGTAATCCTTACCAATGGCTGGATTGCTGTCCCGGAGCTCCAGAGGGAAGGGAGCATGAGCAGAGAATAGCTTTGTGCAGCATTATGAGCTTGAGATAAGGTTGGAGGAAACTATGTGGGCCCAGATACTTCTCTACCATCTTCCTCTCGCTGAATGGGTGCACACAGGCTGCCTCCTGCCTTGGCTTATGGAGGTGGGATCCTGGGGCTACTCGAGCAGGAGATGAAGAGAGAACAGGTGGGAATCTCTTTGGATTCACCTGCCTCTTCCTTGGCTGGTGTGTAAACCCGGCTTTTATCAGGCTGAGCAGGCACCTGCAAGTGTGTTACTGGGGGCAGTGCCTTGACAAGCGCCCTTAGAAAGGAGGATGGAAAGCATGGACCTTCACCAAGGCTCAGAGGAGCATCTGAGGTTGCTGCAAACTGCTGCTGTGGGTGCCTGGAGGCACAGCCACTTGGAGCTGTAGTGGTAAAAAGCTTCCAGGGGCTCCAAGAGAAAGGTGAGATTTGCACAAGTAGCAGGATCTGTGCTCAGAGCTGCTGGAAGAGGGGTTGCAGGGCTTCCCCTGCAGCCCATGCTGGGCAAAAGCAGGTTTCCCAGAGCCCTGGATAACAGCATCAGGCAGTTCTGGGGGACTTTTCCACTACCACTGGCTAACCTGCTTCCCAGAGTATTTGAAGTGGCTCTTCTGATCCTTCTTCCATGACAGTGTTACCCTGTGGGCAGCTGGTGCAGACCTAAAAGGGATAATAGCCCATGAAACCAAAGAACCCGCATCTGAGGGATTAACCAGGCTTCTATTAACAGCGCAATGGGTTGTTTTGTGAAATGATTGGGACAGTATTTGGCAGAGTTTCCCTGATCTAGGTGAAAGCGGAGTTTCATAGGTCTAGGAAGCCTGTGTTTTTGTCCTGACTCGCAAATATTCTTGCTGGTTTGGGTTTTATACTGTTAAATACTTTAAAAAAATGATTGTCTATGAGAAACAGCTTATTTCTTTTCCCTGTTTTCTCTCTCCTCCAGACTTTACCCAAGCAATAGCTTGGTGGCCCAATTTCAGATCATGACAGCTCCTGCTTCGGCTGGAAGCCAGTCTGCCAATCTGAAAGATGTGTTGACATGTAATTTTACACTCCTGCTACACGTAAGCTGTCCACTATTCCCCCTCATTGCCCAGAGCCAGTGAAAGGGGCAATGGCAAAAGACTGCAAGTCAAAACCATGTGTAAACTATGCGTTTCTGTGACCACAATATGCAGAACAACATCCGTGGTCATTTTTCATTACCTGCCACTTTTTGCATAAAAATCAGGCAATCAAATCTCTTTGCTGTGACTTTGCTCTTATTTTTGTCAGAAACAACCGTTACCTAGGCCAGGCTGCTCTTCTCCGTGGCAATAAGCTCTGGCGATCCCATTCAAAAGGAGGTAGTAGAGGAGGTTGGGACTCCTGGGGTTTGCCATTGACCAGTCACCTGTCATGGATCTGGTTTGAAACTCTCAACCTACCTGACCACCTGGCTTGCTACCTGTAGGAGAGCAATAATAAGGATTAAGAGGCATAACTAACATCCTCAGGGGAAAAGTGCTTTGAAAGGAAAAAGCATGTTTAGAATTTCAGTGTTATGGTTTGAATGGTGTCTTTATTTTGTTTTTTAATAGAGGAAAGAACCCAGCAATATATGCAAGGGAGGGAGTTCAAGTGTTAATATCAACCTCGTAAATATCGTAGTTCCTCATTCAGGAATCATTTACTAACTGGCTACTCTCAGCCCTTGGAAGTCTCTGCCATGAGGTAGTGAAGCCAAAACTCATTAAGATTAAAAAAATAATAATGTTTATACATCTATGCTGAGAACATCCAGGGCTGCTGTGCCTCACTGGGGAATGATTCCCGTCTGGTACATACGGAGCTACTTGGCTGCAGCTGGAGGGGTGAGGGAGGAGTTGTCCTTCACCAGGGCAGTCTCAGCATCCTCCCCAGAGCTGTTGGATGTCTCTGGAGCTGGTTTGGGATGGTGGCTGGACTGGAGGGACATTGGGCCTTGTTTCCTGGTAGTTGCTGCACTATAAGCCTGAAGACTAATTGTGGCAGGCCATGGGGAACGTGCCAAACAGGCACCGCTGCTGCTTGCATCTGCCTTAGGTAGCATGTGATTTTCAACATCATCGCTGCTGGGTGTCTCTGCACGCTTCTGTTATAGGTCTTTTTATACAAATGGTTCCCAGTTATTTTCCAAACCTAGCGCTGCTGCCAATCCACCAGGAACTGTGGGACGTATGCACAAACTATAGGATGGGGTTGCTCTGCAAAGGAGAAACTGGAGCTGGACTGTGAAGGTGCAGCTTAACTTGTAGCACATGGGTGGCTGGGCACTCATTTTTATGCCAGCAAGGGATAAGGCCCTAAATCCAGTTCAGTACAATGGAGAGGAGGTGTGGAGACAGCTACTAACAACACTGTTATTCATGTGGTGCTGATACCTTGCAGGCTGGTTTGAAGAGCAGATGCCTGCTCTGGAGAGTGCGGAGTTTAGGGAAAAATGCAGAAAATGGGAACTGGCAGACTGTGTGCCAGGATCTGGTGTCTGACATTCTGGCATTTCATATATGATGGCTGAGATGCAGGTTAATGATGGGCAGTAGGTTTATGGGCACCTCAGGAGAAATTTGGCTCTGGAAAAGGTGAACCCTTTCTTCTCTATCATCAGGAAGGGAAGCCATCAGAGAGTACCCCTGTACCTCTGATATAGCTGCATCTTCCTAAACTGGAGACAGAAGTTCTGTGCAAAGGAAAAGCTATAAATGATCATTGCTCTAAAATGATACCTGGGAAAAACAGCAGCCTTTCCGTAAACACAACTGCCAATCTAAAACTGTGCAGGCTGGCTCAAACTGACATTTTGTACAAAATAACATTTGCTAGAAGGAAAGCAAATGCTGCCAACCCCAGAGCTTGCCCATCCACTAATGTCGGCTGCCTGTATAGACTGAGCAGAATACCAGAGTAAGAAAAGAGAGTCCCAGTTAACTGGGGAATAGTCTGCTCCCCTCCCTAGCCAGCACTACTGCTGCAGACCTCTCTAGTCCTGCCTTCAGTTACGGGTGGTTTTATACCAATTGTCCCCTGCTATTTTCCAAGAAACACCCTCAGGTACAGCAGGGCATGGTGACACTGCAGTGGGACCACAGGAGTACCACTAAGGGCAATGGGAGAAGGCAGCAGGGACAACCCAGCTGCCACTGGAACCCTCAGTGGGGATAATGCGCGAGCAAGGCAGCTCCCAAATGTAATCCCCAGCATAGCACTGAGATGGGGAAAACCACTGCATCTGCCTGGTTTTCTTCATACATCAGCAAGGCTCCTGTACGTCTCCCTCGGACAGGGCACCATGCATGGCACAGCATGGCGAGAAGGCGCACTCAGAAGGAGCTCCTTGCTCATTTTTGAAGCTCTTGTGTGATGGTAGGCATGTCAGCAGTGCTATTTCTGTGGCTCTCTTCCCAGTGGATGCACAGCCCAGGCTCTGCTCCCTTGTAGCTCCGTCACCGCCTAGCCCTGAGAGCAGCCAGCGGAGCCAAAGGAAGCTGGAGAAGCTCTAACTGGTTTTAAAATGAAGCTTAACAGGTTTATGAACACAGCTGTATTCTCGCTCACACCAGGGCACCACAGGGTGTCATGAATGAGTGGTTTAGGGGCACTTAAAGAATCACCATCAAAGCTATTAGCAGAAGTAGTTTTAATGTGAATTTATAAAAGCAACTCTTAACACAGTTCAATGGCAAGGTTCATTCTATTACTTACTACATGCATGAAACATACAAAGGAAAATCGAGTTAGAATCAATTTAGAATGATTTATACGGAGACTGAAGATGCATAAGGATAAAGGAGACCCTCCCATTGAGTCACAAGGTTCAGAGTAGACGCCCTTGCTTTCTAAATCCCTGATGCAGCTTTTGTGTGACTAGGTCCAATCCTGGTCCCAGGCTTGGTCTAGGGTTGCATGTGTAATCCATTAGGATCGCCAAGATATCAGCAAAAGGTGGTCCTAATATGATGTTGTAAAAGGACCAGTTCATCCCATATGGGACTTTTACAGGGCTTTTGACCCAGCAGCAGAGTTCAGTTTTAAGGCGGATCACAATGTCTAGCAGCTGTATAAGGATATTCGCAGTGTAAGGTGGAACACAAGATGGAGTAGTAGTCCATCACTGACCAATTTGATAGTTAAAAAATGAGTCAAGAGGATGTATTACAGTCACAACAGTGACTTTTATTAGAGATCCAAGATGACAACGTTCATACTATAACTGCTATAGGGTAGCTAAATCAATTTACACACACTCGCACAGAGACACAAAGATATATATATGTATATATATGCATAAAGGTATACTAGTTAAAAATTCCCCTTGAATTCAGTGCAATATTCACTTCCAATGTCTCAGCATTTCTACACAGGTGAGGGTTGAGGCTTGAGGAGACAGGAGTCTTCAGCCCAGGCCCCATCACCAGCTTTCAGCAATGGTTCTCTGGACTTTGCAAACTTGAGATTTCATGAGCTCTGAGAGGTGCTCCACTCGGGGGGAGATGCTGGTCTCAGCCTACTGCGCCCCAGGACGGCTCAGAGGGCCTCACTTAGGACCACTGTTTCTAGGGTCGCAAGATGGTTGGCTTTAGTCATCAGCAAATTTCCATCCTAGCCACAGTCTGAGCCGGTGATTACAGTGGTACTGCTCCACTCAGGCTGTGACCAAGGTGAGGATTGTTTGAAGGCTGTGAGGGGATGACTGTTGCTTCCCACCTTGGCCAGGCAACAGGAGTTCCTGGTAGGGTCAAGGGATGTTCACCACCCAATTCATTACACAAAAGCCAAGGCCTGACGGGAATTTCTGAGATCGTAGAGCAGTCCAGAGGAGGGCAGAATGCACACACAGGGTTGCAAAGCATCAACCAGTCCATGTAAAAACTGACAGCTATATTCTGTTTGATCTGAACAGTGATTAAACTAAGTCAGTGTGCTTATGGTAGCTGCATTGGGGACTGCATCCATCTGCTGCACAGGCAGAGGTGCTGTGTATAGCCACTGTCCCCTCACATTAAAGCCATTTTGTTACACTGAGCGGTGGGGGCCAGCATTTTCCATCCTGGGAATCCGTGTCAGCTTGCGCTTTTTCACTTGTGCCGGTTAGGGGAGGCACAGGGCAAGGAGAAGACATTGTTTGCCTGGAACTGTTTCTGGAAATCCATCAGTGCCCCCGTGTGTTGGAGCAGGGGCTGGAGAGGCGGCAGGAGAGCTGAGCCGCGCGCACGGTGTGGGGGGGAAATCAGGCTTATGGCTACCCAAAATGAGACGTTTGTGACCCCTCAGCCCAAGGGTTGGGACTTGATGAGAGTGTCATGCTCATCCAGAGAGGTGGTGTGAGGCCATGGCATTACAGCAACGCTCCCCAGGACAGTCATGTTCCTTGTGTGCGATGCCTTAAATACGGAGTGAGAGAGAGAGAAGGGAACATCCAGAAATGGCTCAGGCGCCACAGGGTGCAGCCGCTTGGCAGGGACCTGGTGCTCAGCCACGCCGTGCCTCGGTGTGGCCAGGCTGGCAGAGGAAGGCCAGCCGCAGAGGCTGCCCTATTTTCTGCATTCATCTCCAAAGCACTTAATTTCCCAAGTGACCACAGCTGCCTAACACGGGGCTGGATTAGGCAAATCCTGTTCTGGCGTTCACTGGAGATGGGTTTTTAGAGCAGATTAATGCAAAATGGAGAAAGGTCCCTGCTGTTGCAGCCGCCTTCACCTCCTTTTGGCAGGCCCCTTGCTGCTACCCATCTTTTTTTCTTGCAGAAGCAGAGCTTAAATCAGCACTCACCCCTGCCGGGGTGCTGCACAAAAAAAGAACTGTTGTTGCAAATGCACCAATTCTGGTGCACAGCAGGACTCTCCAGTTTTAAATGTCCCCTGGCAGGAGCGGGGCTATGCCTGGCTGCCCCTTCGGCAGGGCGACAGGGCAGGATGTCCCACCTTGGCCAGTGCAGGGAGCACCTGGGCTTCAGCACCCCACTGTGGGGCCCAGGGCTGCAAATCTGGGGTCCCGCACCCCACTCTGGCCCGGCCATGGCTTGCCCTGGTGCAGGCGGCAGCAGTGTGGGTGACGGGGGCTGCTGTATGCGCAGGCTGTGCCAGGGCAGCACGGGGGGCCTGCTCCCATGAGACCGTGCCTGGGCTGGGTGCTGCTTCCGAGATACGGCCAGGGGGTTGGCGGGGCTGCAGCGCTTTGGCCTGATTCTATTTTCTTCTATTCTATTCTGTTCTAGTCTAGTCTAGTTCATTCTACCCTATTCTACCCTATTCTACCCTATCCTATCCTATCCTATCCTATCCTATCCTACACTATCTACCCTACCCTATCCTACCTTATCTGCCCTCTCCTATCCTATCTACCCTACCCTATCCTACTCTACCCTACCCTATCCTATCCTACCCCATCCTATTCTATCGTATCCTATCCTATCTACACTACCCTATCCTATCTGCCCTATCCTACTCTATCTACCATATCCCATCCTATCCTATCCTATTCTATTCTATTCTACCCTATCCTATCCTACCCTACCTATTCTATCGTATCCTATCGTATCCTATCCTATCCTATCCACACTACCCTATCCTATCTGCTCTCTCCTACTCTATCTACCATATCCTATCCTATCCTATCCTGTCCTGCCTTAATCTACCATACCCTATGTTCACCCAGTTCCACCGCACTCACGTTCTCTCTCCCCCCGCGGCATCCCCGCATGACGCGCGGGGCGGTGCCGGTCGGGCAGGGGGCGGCACGCCGCGATTGGCGCGGGGCGGGGCCGGGCGCCGCTGTTTGGATTTAAACGTTGCAGCGGGAGGGGGCGGGCTCGGCCGTTCCCGTTTCCCCCGTTTTCCCCGTTCCCGGCTCCGCCATGGTGGTGCCGGCGCGGCGCGTGAAGACGGAGTACATGAAGCGCTTCAAGGAGCCCAAGTGGGAGTCGTGCGGCGCCTGCTACCTGGAGCTGCTGCGCTACCGGCTCAGCCGCCGCCTCCTGGAGCAGGCGCACCGGCCCTGGCTGTGGGACGGCTGGGAGGACGACAGCGGCAGCGGCGGCGGCAGCAGCACCGCCGGCTCCCCCTCGCCGCCCGCCGCCAGCAGCCCCGCGGCCGCGCAGGAGGAGGAGGCGGCGGCGGCACCGGCGCCGAGCGAGGCGGAACGGGCCAGCCCCGGTCGGGAGCGGGGTCATGGCGGCGGTGAGTGGGGGGGTCTGTGTGTGGCGGGGCTGCGGTCCGAGCCCCAGCGGGGCCGCGCTGCTCGCCGGAGCCAGGCGGGCCGTGCCCGGCCTGAGCGGGGCTCATCAAAGATGGCTCCGGCGGCCCTGCCGCGGCGGGGGTGCTGCTCCCCCGTCCCGGGGTGACCGCCCCGGGGGTGTCCGCAGGGCCGGGCCCGGCGGGAGGACGGTGGTGCGGCAGGGCCAGCGCTGAGGGCAGCGGGGCTGTGCCAGACAGCTGCGGGGCACGGCTTGGTACCCTCCGAGCGAGGAGCGGGGAAAGCCGGACCGGGCAGGGCTCGGGGACACGTCGGGACAGCACCGGTGGCTGTCCCGAAGGAAGGCACAGAAGGGAGTGCTGTGAATGGGATCCGTGCTGTAGGCCTGCGGAGAAGCGATAGCTGCGGCATCGGAGGTGTTTCTTTAAAGAGCCAAGCGGTGGTAACTCATCCTGAGTCACAGCCACTGATGTAAACTGTTGCCATGGGAGCGGAGCATCTCTGCAATTATATAAGCTGTTTCTCTGGCAAAAGCAGCGGCAAGTTGGACTGTTTGCCAGTGATGGGCACTTAACACGGTTGCTGTCCTGGATCTGCGCACATAATCTATCTCAGCTGAACACTTGGTTCTTAGTTCTGCCCGAGGTTTGGCCTCGGGTTTGCAGCTCGGTGCAGACAACTCTGTAGGCCTGAGCAGATGCAGAGCTGCTGATGTCTTCCTCTCTTCTAGCACATCTTGCCTTTTGGTATCTCAGGAATTAACTATACAGAGTGGGTAGACAGGTAATGACACTGTCAAGCTTCCCAGGCTGGTGGGGTTTTTATCCCATAGCATATGGTCTCTTATATAGTCTCTATATATTGTCTCTATAATGAAAGAAAACTTTATCTGGCAACCATTGATTGGTGTTTTGCAGTGTCTTTTGAATCCTATATGTATCTGTTGTACAGTAGCAAGGAAAGTCCTTGAGAATCGTCCAGTTAAGCCTCATGCTGCCTGCATTTTTTTTCTGGTTAGATGTGGTTGGTTGGAGTGGGGAGATCAGTCGGTTTCAATGTCCCTTGGGGCCTGAGTTTAGCAGAATAACCTGTATTCTGGTATGCAAGACTAAACTGTGTTCATAGTCCTTAAGGATACTGTGTTATACAAAAGCTTTAGCTTTGCTGAAATTACCTGTTGAAGAGGCCTGGTGTTCCAGAGCATGCTGGTGATGTGGGGTTTTGCAGTGAGCTGCACTCCTCATGGCTGGGTGGCCCTGTGGTACCAGCCCCCATACACACATCTGTATGGGGGTGCACACATCTGCTGGCTGCAGGGTACCTGCAGATCTGGCTGCAGTTACTTGGTAGCCTGATTCTGATTGGGTTGGTTTGGCAATGGATAAAAAGCTTGATATTTGTGGATATCCTGCTCATGCAGGCACTTTGCCACTGATGCACCTTTGCCATGGTTGCTGGGAGGGAATGTTCTACTAGGTCCTTGCTGTTTTACACTTATAATGAGAGAAAAAATCTGTGCCTAACCTTCATGTCTTTGCTAGGTAGCTTAGGATAAACAACTTTTAAGCTCTGCAAGTATTCGAGGGCTTTACTAAGTCCTTAGCAAAAGGACCAAAAGCAACCCTGCTTGGGCATCGAGATTTAGTTGAAATTTATTGTTTGTTAGGGTATATACTAATATATAGGCAAGTGACTTGGTATTGGATAATTGTAAGGATGTTTCCTTTGCATAGTGGCTGGCTAATTAAAATGAGATAACATGGAGATACCACCCTGTGAATCTTCCATTGTTCAACTGCCTTTTCTTTTCTGGAAGAACTTAATTATACCCAAGTGCTGTGGGGGTAGCTGAGTGTGCTCATGGTGATGACATCTTTTGTCTTCTGAATCTGAGATCCACCCACATGCTGCAGCATTCTGGTTGTTACCTGGCTACTGCTGCTTCCCTCTGTTCTGTGGGGAACCTGACTTCTGGCTGAGTGGTACTGATAATGCTTGTGGCCAAGTACACCTGGCCAGCACTCATGTTGCCTAGCATGTGTGGTAAAGCCAATTTGTAATGGTGTGTGGCCATGGTTATTTTCCCTCATTAAGATGAGCCTGTGAGTGTTTGTAAATGCTTCTGGTTTGTGTAGAGAAAGCTGATGTATACAGCTTGACTTTAAGGTCTAGTGGTCTTGGTCTAAAGTACGACCAATGTGAACATCTGAGATCACAGGGGACAAACGCATTTTGCCATGGTACTTGTGTGTAAGCTATAGCTGAGTGATCCTAACGTGTGCTCAGTGCCAAATCTGGGCTAATTCCTTCTGGCTCTTCACTTGCAGCAACTGTTCTGTAGAACATGTCCAGGCACAGATGTGCTTTAAACACAATCCAACAAAATCTTGACCTGAATCAACTGGTCTAGTTGACACATCCTCAAAACTGTCAGCAGAACTCAGTGGGCTGGTGAGAGACAGGAGCTCTTGGCAGCTGTGCTGCTGTCAGACCTGTTGCTTGTGAAATGATATCGCTGCACACGCATGTGGGATGAGGGCATCTTTCAGTCCTATTGTTATTTTGCCTTCACCATGTTTGTGCAGAGGTCTTAAACGGCAGTAGTGACAAGCTGCTATCAAAGCAGTTGCCACACAGTAGCTGGAAAGTGACTGATCTGGATTAGTGCAACTCTGCAGAAGATCCAGTTTCAAACTCGTTCCCTGATCTTTTGTCTGCCATTGTGTTGCAGGTGTATTTGCTGGCCCAAGAACATGGGAAGGAGTAGTTTGTGGTGCAGGAAGAGGCAATAGTGTCAGTTTAGGGGTTTATAGTACTGTGATTCAAAGTTGCTCCAATTCTTTTGGTTGGAAACAAGCTTGGCTATTAAGCCAAGCCAGTCATTACTTTCTAAACTCTGCTGCAGATGAAGCTCGTGTGAATCTATATTGGCTTTGAGCTGCTGTGTGGCTGGTCGCTCCGATACTGCTTCATATAAGATTTCTTGAAGCAATGATGTTGAATTCTTTCAGCTGTAGTAACTACTTTCTACCAAACTGTAGTCTGTTCATACCCAAAACTGAGTATGTGCCCCCTTCAAGAGGCCTTGGAGACCTGGCTTGTTTGGAGAGAGGTGTTGTACTAAAGCAGGAAGCTCTGAGTTCTGCCCATGGCAGTTTAAGCACAAAGTGCTTCTCCTGAGCCTGAGGTGGTGCTGTAAGGAGCAAACCTCTCTATTGAAGTAATATTGAAATATAGTATTACTTCAATAGAGATTAGACCTGTGCGTCTAATATGAAGGTTGTTGATGCTTCTAGTAAGTCAGCAGGGCCTTTGAAATGGGCCTTAGAGCAAGCAGTACTGCGGGAGGGAGGGAAGCTCCACTGGAGCTTTTTGTGCTTGAGCCCTGGAGGGGGGGAGCTCCTGTGTGAACTGGGCACTGCAGTGGGGTTTAAATGACCTCTTCTGGGCAGGAGCTTTCAACAGCCATATTGGTTGGGCCTGGCAGCCTTGTTCTGCTTGCTAAGCACTTAATCCCCTCCTGTACAGCGTGCTCTGCTTAGCATCCATGATGCAGTTTTAGACGTTCCTAGCTTTTTCCCTCTCCTGTCTAATCCCTGTAATGCTGCTGCCAGTCAGTTCAGAGTTTCCTGTGTCTGCTGGAGCTGGCACACTGCATGGGAAGGAGGACATGGGGAGGTGTTGCTGGTGTTTGGGCTCCCTGAGCAGCTGGGTCTAACTCCTTCCCTGCTATCAGCTGCTGCTTTTCTACCTTCCTGTGAAGAGGGGTGCCTAACAAAATGCCTTGGATATAAACTATAGCTTTAAATAAAAGGCTCAACTGTTAGAGATACCTGCCTTGTGCCTTCAACTGAGTTCTGTATAAATGTACTGTAGGAGTGAATTAATTGAAATACCTGCTGTAATAGCAGCTGCTTATAAGGTGCTATAGTATGCTCTGGCATACAGCATTTACTGTAAAACTGTGCACAGGACTCTGCATGCCATTTATCCATATGCTTTTATTGCTATTTTGGGACAAGCTGGCTCAGTCATTTCTGTATCAGCTGGAATTATATCCTAGTGAGCAGCATCCCCCAGGCATGGCTGTTGCCTTGAAATAGTATCTTAGAGCTGGAGTTTCCATGCAATTGCAGAGTCCCCACTTCTCTGTATCTTTTAAGTCTCTAAATGCCACCTCTGCTGCTCATGAACTCCATGTTGCTCCATCCTTCTTTGCAGAGAAGGAAAATGCCATTTTTCTCTTGAACAGAGGATGGAACAGCTTCCCAAAATAAAAGCACTCCTGTTTCAGAACTGGCAGTAGTATGTCCCCCTGCAGTGTTTTATTTTCTCAAAACAGTGCTTCCTTCTGATAATGGACTTAGCCAGTCCCTTATTAGGAGTGGGCTGGGTAGAGAGTTGTGTGGATAATATTTTGTAAAGGGATAGCTCTGTGCTGCCTGTTCTAGCTGTGATGAATGAGCTGCCTTGTTAGAGGTGAAGCTGTGTGTCCCAGGGCACACTATGCAGAGCAGGTATTTTACCACATTGAGGTCACTGTTGCTTATTTTTTATCCAGCCTTGGCTATAATGACTGAAACTATGTGTACCCAATGCTTAGATACGTGAAATTCTTATGGCTATTTTTTGTTCTCACTCTGTCACTCCTTTGGCCTTGACTACTGTTCTTGGTTGCTTTGTGGGGACAGTTAAGTGAATTCTTAACATACAGCTCTAAATACTTTCATGTTGCTGGCTACTTTTACCCAAATACTCAGCTGTACTGCAGTATCATCCGTAGTGGAATGCTGCACCTGCACAGCTTGGAAGACCTGTGTGCACAGGCCAGCCTGAACAGGGCCCAGCACCAGGGCCTCTGTGCTGGCTGGCAGCAAGTAGATGTGCTGGCAAGACTTGGGGCTAGTGAGAGGGAGCATGAGGCTCGCCTTATGGGCATGCTGGGGCATGTGGCAAGTCTTCATGGCTTTACCCTACAAGCACAAGCAGCAGTGTCCCATTGGGCATGTACTTGCTTGACTAGCTAAACCATAGCAGTTGGCAAGAATGATTGCTATTTTGTCACAGGATTGGCAAGACCTTCTGCTTTCAGTGAAGACCCTGAAATTTGTACTAGTTGTTTGTGATCATCCTCTCAGTATGTAAGCAAGCCTTAGATGAACTCCTGTCAGTGGAGGAATTCCCTCTGTACATACATGCTGGTGGTGGCTGAACATGCTGATACAGAGGTAGCTTGCAGCTGGTCCCTACCACAACCAGAAGTAGATGGTGTGGCAGAAAACTTGCAAGTTCAGCATGTTTGTCAGCAGAGTTTGAATGTGTCACTGAGTGTGGCTGGCAGAAGGCAGCATCTAATGTACAAAGGTGGACACTTGAAGGGAAGCCCTTACTAGTGGACTGCTATGCTGTTAGGGTAATAAAAGGCATCACTGGCCTAAAAGTCACAGAGACTTCAGATCAATGTCTGCTGCTGCCCACAATGCTTAGGGGTTATGTTCAATGTCTACTGTAAACCTCCAGCTTGTCCGCACTACTGTTGAAGATTAGGAGGATGGAGAACTAAAACGGGGATCTCTGTACTTACTTTTTTCCAAAGTCATATTTCCCAGTATGCTGTAAGTACTATATTGATTAGAGTTACAGAATCAAATCATTTAGGTTCGAAAAGATCTTTAAGATCAAGTCCAGCCATTAGCCTGGCACTGCCAAGTCCACCATTAAACAATGTCCTTAAGTGCTACATCTACACTTCTTTTTTAATAGCTCCAGGGATGGTGACTCCACCACTTCCCTGGACGGCCTGTTCCCTTTCCTTGATAACCCTTTTGGTGAAGAAATTTTTTCTAATATTCAACCTAAACTGCTCCTGGCGCAACTTGAGGCCATTTCCTCTTGTCCTACCACTTCTTACTTGAGAGATAAGACTAACCCTCACCTCACTACAACCTCCTTTCAGGTAATTGTAGAGGGTGACAGGGTCCCCTGAGCCTTCTCTTCTCCAGGCTGAACAACCCCAGGACCCTCAGCTGCTCCTTATAAGACTTGTGCTCCAGACCCTTCACCAGCTTCGTTGCCCTTCTCTGGACCCACTCCAGCACCTCAATGTCTGTCTTGTAGTGAGGGGCCCAGAACTGAACACAGGATTGGAGCTGCAGCCTCACCAGTGCTGAGTACAGGACGATGATCAGTGCCCTGGCCCTGCTGGCCACACTATTGCTGATACAGGCCACGATGCTGTTGGCCTCTTGGCCACCTGGGCATGCTGCTGGCTCATGTTCAGCAACTGCTTACCAACAGCTCCTGGTCCTTTTTCTCTGCACAGCTTTCCAGCCACTCTTGCCTAAGCCTGTGATGTTGCAGGGGGTTGTTGTGACCCAAGTGCAGGACCTGGCACTGAGTCATGTTGAACCACTGGCCACAACCCATCCATCCAGCCTGTCCAGATCCCTCTGTAGAGCCTTTCTATCCTCCAGCAGATCAACACTCCCACCCAACTTGGTGTCATCTGCAAACTTGCTGAGGGTGTACTTGATCCCCTTGTCCAGCACATTACGATAATTAGTTTAGATTAGTAGTAAAAGACTAGTTCAAGACCTCTTGTTACCATTTGTAACACCTTACACACCTCAAAGGTGGGAAAAATCTTTGGCCATTCTTTTCCAGTAACTTTTTATCCATAGGCATTCACTTGACTCTATTTACTGATGTCAAAAACCAGACTTGTTCAAAGCAACTTAACTTTACTGTAAGGCATGACTTTCTTACCAGCCTCTCTCTTGCATTTACGAAGTATTGCAGTGCTTCACCAAATATTGGCTTCCTTCATCTGAAGTCTAAGACAGTTTTTTGTATGTAAGTAGTAGTATGCAGGAAATGTCAAGAACTGCTGGCTGTGAGGCACCACAAATGGGAAAACCAGTTCCTCCATAGCTCTAGCTCTATAAAGCAAGAAGATGACATTTTGTTTCCCTGTGATTTTTATTAATTAGTGTCTTATATAATCCTAATTTGGCCTTTAGTGTTGGTCTATGTCTGCAAAGATGAGATGATACAGACTTTAAATTCTTCCTTGCAAACTCTGCTTACCCAATGCCTGGAGGACAAATGCTGGACCCTTGTTATGGAAAGTTTAAAAAGCACATGTGGGGAAAATCAGCCTTGGAGAGCACTGCCTGTGGAGTGTGATGCTTTAAATGTAAAACACACATCACAGAACAGATAGCATGGGTGATGTCTACCACTTTGTAAATCTTTGCTTCATATTCCCCTCTCCTCCATAAGCAGAAAACCACAATCAAGATGTATGTATAGTCAGGGCACTTGAAAACAAATCACTTTTCTTTCAGTGGAAGCTTAAAATAGAGGGATTTAATATTGCACATGCTCTTATTAGACTTCATTGCTGGCTGGCTGGCAGCATCTCCATGGCATTCAGCAGTCCATATGTCTGCTGTCTGAAAGATGGAAGGATGAGATAGCGAAGACTGAAGATCACTGGAAACAGTTTTTGAATACTGCCTGGAGCTATTGGTTATCTGTGGCCTTGCTAGTGAAAGGCATGTTTGAGTATGTGAAAGCTGATGTACAGAGGGACGGGCTTAGAAATACTGAAGTCTCTAAAGAAAGGGTGAAGGCATGTAAGCAAGGTATACCTCTGTGGCTAAGGAAATAATGACTTCTGCAATTCTAAACCCAGCAGTTTCAATGACATATTGAGAGGCTGTGCAAATCATACCTTAATATGTTATCATTGGGAGCTTAAAGCATAAACTTTTTCTTTCTTTAGAGAAAGAAAGAGAAGATAAAGAAAAGCAACAGAAGGAAGAGCAAGAAAAAACTGTAGAACACACTTCTGCAAAGGAAGCAGACAAAACCAGCCGTCCGGGACGACGTCCAAGTCAAAGTGCCTTGTCCAGCCGGAATGATCGCAGATCAGCCAAAAGCCCTCAAAAGACAGATGCACCAAAGGAGAATAAACATCCATTTGCTCTGTATGGGTGGGGAGAAAGACAGACAGATACTGGAAGCCAGAAAACTCACAATGTCTGTGCTTCTGCTTCAGCAAATGAAGTAAGTAAAAGCTTCTGTTTTGTTAAAGGGCAGTGTGTACTTAGTGCCTGGATAAGACACATATCTAATATTGAGGTAAAACTTCTCAGGGATGCCTCTGAGTGCATGGAAATCCTAGCAATAAATTATAAAAAAATTAAGAATTATAACAATGAACCTGAGGAGGTTTGACATGTCTGACTCAAATAGCTCTTAACTGTTAATTTGGGTTTGAAACTTCCCATGTTTGACTAATACTTGCAAGTTCTGATTAAAACTTGGCTATCTTGTTTCTGGCTGTTACAGTGCTACCAGCAAAACTGGCTGTTATAAATGTATTTCTGCATTCTGAACTTCATGAAAACAAGAGAAAAGCAGCAGCAGGCAGTTAGCACCAGGCATCCCACAGCAGGCAGGTATATACACACTGGGGTAGCACACGTGCTGTGGAAGAGTGACTTTTGCTGGGGCACTTCTGAGGAATAGGAGCCTCACTGGGGAGGAACAAATGCTTTGCTGCTGAAATGCCTGCCTAGCAGCCTGCTTCAGCAGGTTGCTAGCAGGGAACTTCTTGCAGACAGTAGAACAGTCTCTGAGATGGCTGATGGATTGCAGGGTTGATATAAATATTGGCAAAATAGCACAGATAAAATTCATATGGTCATGGACAGCACCAGGATTCTGCTATGGTGGGGTATGTTTCCTGGCTTAGCAAGAAACACTAAAGTTGGAGTGTTGCAGCAGGTCCATTTCTTTCTTTTCTGTAGCTCTCCTAGTCTGGTAAAACCTAGCCATTGCTGTATCCCTGCCAGAATCTTGTCTTTATCACTAATATAGAGTCTGAGTCTATGACCTGAGATATCAGAAGATGAAGGTGGATGGTGTTCTTGATCTGTGAGATAGAGCTGATGGGCTTCTGATGGGCTGTTTGGGAAGGGGTTTGAAGCATAGTGTTTTCCTTTCTGGACACTTCTGATACACTTCCAATTATGTAGTGCTTTGTTGCTAAGGATGTTTCTTTAAGTGGGAACTGACTACTTACTGCCTCAGCTAGGTACCCTTCCCTTAATGTTTGAAAGTTCTTACATTCTCCTAACTGAGATAGGACATAGTTTTAAATCTGTAGATGGAAGCCAGCAAATGTAGAAGCTGGCTCTTAAATTTAGGGGAAATATGATAATTAATATAAACATGTATGTAGGTGTGCCTGCAGCACATTGTCAAAATTATGTTCTTCAGTGTCTTGGGACTGGTCTTACTATTTTGGCTTAGGCTTGAAGGGATGCTTTGGGTATATTGAGGGATGTTTAAGAAATTAAAATGGTAGAAATGGGAAACTTGAGGGTTTTAGAATACGTAAGAGTAAGACTGAGAAACATTAAAGGCTTTTGGAATTGTTTAATAGTGTGAAGTGGGAAAGATAACGCAGAACAGAATTGGAGTACAGAATTTCAATCAAATTCTGTACTCCTGTTAGGTACACATTACAGAAGAAAATATTATCTCCCTAGCAACCCCTGTTTATTCAGGATCGGGACTGGGACAAATACAAAGTCATCCTCAGCTTCCCTGGGGGTGTTCTGAGGCTGTTTTCCTGCTGTAATACTAACTCTGGTCTTCTAGATTCACGAATCTGCTCTCCGAGCAAAGAACAGGAGACAAGTGGAGAAAAGGAAGCTTTCTCAGAGGCGGGTACGATCAGCAGAAGCAGAGAAAGCCTGGCGAATAAAGCCCTCCCCTCCAGATAACCCTTGGATGACAGAGTACATGAGATGCTACTCAGCAAGAGCTCTGTGAATCTGGATTCCCTTAGGCATCCTCAAAAGAAGTTACGCATATCAGGACACTGGTGCAAGGAACCAAACTACTTATGCAAGGTTTTTATAGGGAGTTTCCAGCTGTTGAAGTATTTGTTATGATGTTTTTATCTTGGCTACCTACCTCACAGTGGGGTGCATTGTTGGAGCCATAGCATTTGAAGAGGCTTTTAGCTAGAGCTACCCAAACTTTTAACCAGTTCCCCTTTTGGGAATTTTTCTAATGCTTCAGTTGACTTGTTTTGGGGTGGGAGGGGGAACCTTAGCATACAGGGAGTCAAACACTCTTTTGATCTTGGTTACAAATAATCTGTTGTCCCTTATTTTAAAAGTTCAAGTTGCAGGGAGGTGGTGCTGGGGAAAGGTGTGATGGAGGTGCCTTTGCATTTATAGTACTATTTGATTTAATACTTCTACCAAAATAAGTATATTGAGACAGGTAACAGGAAAGCCAGTGGGTCTGGTAAACAGCACTAATAAATGTAGATGCTTTAGGCAGGCAAATACTAAGTATTGTCTGTACATAGAAACTTTCAAAAAAACCTTGTTTGATTAGTGGATCTGCTGACTCTTATTGCTGTTTCTAAGGTCATTAGAATAAACTACTAATTTTCAGGGCAAGAAACAGCTACAGGATTGCTTTGCTGTCGCTGTACCTGTTGTACCAAATAATGGATGTAGACAATCATGATCTGCTAGGTGCTGCTCAAGAAGCAGTTGCTTGTTCTACCAGTATGAAGTTGTACCACTGTATTAAGCTCATGGTCACACTTACTCTGTGCTTAATCATGTAAATGTGTTTATTGAAGGAGAGGGCTGGCTCCTGCCTAGTGAAGTTTATTTTTAACACTTAAGAGTACCTATTATGCTCAGTGGGGATCAGAGTGCAATATGCATTCCATTTGGTGGCATTGTACAAGTATACTGTTAAAGGTTTTAAACTTGGAACTTGGGTTGATAAGACTTGTAGATGAAGTCCTGAGCAGCTTTCTGCCTCTCGAAATTGGTGTGGAACCCTTTGCTATAGGGGTGAGGGGAAGGAGAAGAGGTGTACCCTTTACTAAACAACATACAATGGACTTTGAACACTCACTTCGTAGGTCCTACTTCTACACAGCAAGACAGTCATTGTTTGCAATATCCTCAGTGGGCGCTTTCCCCCTCAAGCTGCTGTGAATTTTTTATTTCAGTTTGATAACTAAGCTTTAGCAGATGATTGCTGTAGTTGTGAGCTTAAAGTTTTGTTCAGATGTGTTGTGTGTTAGTTACATGTGTTGGTTACCTCAGTTTAATTGTCTTGAAGCTTGTGTTTTGCAGACTGAGCACCTTCTCATAGGAAGCACACTTGCACTTCTGCAGCAGATGCCTGCTCTAGTCTTAGCTTCATCCTGCAATCTGTGAGTAAGCAGGATTCTAGAATTGTTACTGCAGCACAGAACTACATGCTTAGTGGAAAGTTTCATTTTAAGTCTCATTGAAAGAAAGTAATCATACAAAGGACCAAGCACTGCTGCCTCCTAGTGTTAATGGCATTCCATCAGTACAGGTTTCATTACTCCTTCATTAATCTTACTAAAGACCTAGAATCCATGAAATTGTAACCTGATTTTTACTTGCCTTTTAAGCATGAAGTTATAAAAATACAGACAACTCTTGTTCAATCTACTTACTAGCAATCTTACGGCTTTTAAGTCTGGGATTGCAAAGTATGATTAAGTATGTTTTATACACAGCAAAAACTACTGTATTCCAACTCTTAAGTAAACCACAGGCTAGAACTTCCTAAAACTGTAGAACAGTGAGCAAAACTGAGGTAAACTATTCCAGAGGATGTCTTTATTCCATATGAGATTCCTTTATTTTCCTTTTGTGCTTTGTTTTCCTCTTTAAATAGCTGCTCTAAATATGCTTAAGTTGCTTCTGCTGCTGTCTCAATTCAGAAATGCACCCTAACTTTGAACAACACTATCAAAGCACTTACTCAGTGGTGTTTAATAGCCTTATTCAATAAAAACTATCTGTTCCAGTTGCCCACAGGCTTTGCAGGCTCTGTGTAAAGCAGAAAGACTGTGTCCCTGGTGCATTCTGTCACATTAAACAGCTTCCTTGACTGTGTGGGACATGCTTTCAAAGACAGCTTCTACAGTTCTCTCTTCCCACTGAGAATGGAGGAGCTGAGATGACTATGTGCCTGCCTCAAGTACCCATTTTTGGATGAGATGGACTTCCCATCAGATGCTGGTCTTTCCAGTAATTATAGAAGGCTTAAATGTCTTCTGCCATGGATACCAGGTACCAAACTTAAAACATCTCAAACAGGCTTGTTCAGGGTGTTCTACAGGGTGTGAGAATCTTCACCAGCACCAAGGCTGCTGTGTACTGAGGATCTAGTTCTTCTCCTTGTTGGGTCAAGAACTGTCCCCATCAAAACCATCTGCTAGAAGACAGTAGTGACACTAATCAGGTCAAGTGAGTCTGTGTCATGCTTTTTCAAATGGTTTGTAGCTAAAACTGATCCTGGGTGCTATGTTGGTACTGTCTTGGTTTACAGAATATAATGCCTGAAGTGAGGGGTAAATGATTCTACGATTCAGGTAGCCTTCCTGTGTTTGGGTGTTATTTGGCTTAAAAAGGCTAGTAGGTTTGCTTAGACAATGTGAAATAGCGTAGTTCTGATACTGCGGAGTTGTACATGCAAAATATTTGGCACGTGCCAGGCTGAAGTCTGAAAAACTGTTATTTTAATGTTTTGACATTAACAAATGACAAGCCAATTGACTTGGAAAGCAGAACTCTTCAAGTGTAAAAGCTTCAACTATATTGCATAGGTTCTTATAGGAGATGGCTGTTTTGCATTGAATTGGACTCACTAAAAACGGAAAACCTAGCGAATGTCACCCAATCCAGTGAGGAAGTTCTGAACTTTGTCTTGCACAGACTCTTGAATTCAGCCAAGTAATGAACACTTCTCACTCCTGTTTTAGAAGTAAAACTGTTCATAAGAACACAGTAAATACTCAGTTGTCCCAAGTCTTCATTAAAATAACTGCTTATTCCTTTTTGTTTCTGAAAGTACTTAGCTAAGTGAAACAAAACTTTTACAATGTGTAATGCTGAAATTTAACTATAGTGTTGTGACAACTAGTGTTTACAATGTGAAATGTTACCATGAAAACTGCGTAAGAATGTCCCTGTGAGCTACAGTAGCATGCCTGTTCAGTCACTGCTGTCACATCTTTGCAACTATAGACTACTGACTTTTTCACTGGAAACCGAGATAGTCCAGGTGACAGCTGAACTTACAGCCAAACTTAACAAAACAGACACATGAATTTCTGGTAAGAATTTTATCCAGGTAGCCAATGCACATTTTAATCAATTTTTTAACATGTATGGAAGTGTATCTGGTTTTGGCTTTTTTTTTTTTTATGGTATAATGCAGTGCCACTGAATGATAAAGGCCTCTCTTGTTTTTTTTTACTGTGATAAGGACCAAATGCTAGCAATCTGAGGGCCTTATGTGT
The DNA here is from genome assembly GCF_004027225.2 of Strigops habroptila. Classification (NCBI taxonomy): domain Eukaryota; kingdom Metazoa; phylum Chordata; class Aves; order Psittaciformes; family Psittacidae; genus Strigops; species Strigops habroptila. Next base: position 13,938,487 of record NC_046359.1, read on the forward strand.
GGTAAACCTGTTCCAGTTTATTTTCCAGCTCAGTTAGTGCACTCAGCAGCAAAGCCATATATGGAGCCTGACTCAACACCTTGACAGTAGCCCCTATAAATTAGGGGGACAAGTGAGTGGGAAGCTGCCTCAGCTCTTGTTAGCACTGAATTCACTTTAAAAACAATAGGAAAATACCATCTAAGCTTGAAGCAATATGTGTTTTTTAAAGTTTTTAAACAGTATTTGTTTTTAATGCTTCTGTATTGTCTATATTTAATAGTGTAGTGTCAACTTGTATATGTGAATAAAATGAGTGACACAAAGCCCTTGGCTGCTTGTACTGGGTATTTTGGGGGGTCTTGGGTTTTCCTCTGCAGGGTGCTTTAGAGTCTGTGTGCAAAATAGGTGAAGGGTTAGATTACAAGTCCAGAGCTGAACTTGTCTGCTCCTCCTAGAACCCTCACACAGATTCATAATACCCTTTCCCTCCTGCATGGCTTTTTCTACTACTAACAAGGGCCTAAAATAGCTGTCTGGATTGCTATGCATGCTGAAGCCTTTGGGAATCTTAATTTAGAACTTTGGAAGAAGAGGGTAACATGGGGGAAAAAACTAGGAAGCTGCATCACTAAGAACAAATATAATCTTGCAAATAGCAAAAGTTAAGTTATTAAAGGATGACTACACTGAAGTTCTATATGCTGCTGGTTCTATAGTAAAAAAAGAGACCTAATGTTTCCATTCTCTGTGGATGTACAATGAATGTATTCCTTTATTATAGGAATATACAATGTAATCAGGCTTTTTTTTTTATAGCATTCATTTCTTAAGGACTGAGGGGAGCTGTGTACTTCTGCGCTATGAGGTAGCTCATTGACCACAAAGAACAGAATAGATAAGTCAACTGTGTATTCAGTCTGAGTTGCCTAAAGTGGACGAACATCTTCCCCTTTGCTTTAGCTTTTAAAAAACATTAACTTCTGAAGCTGTATTATCCAAGTGACTTAGATCTATCTCATCCCTAGTCATTAGTGCAGAAAGACAAGGAAACTAAGTGCAGCATGGCAGGGTTGAGGCCCTCCCATGCTGTCTGCGAAGCAGGCCCTGCGCCCAGGAAATACACTGGAGCACTCTAGCCCTTCCAGCTGCTTCCCCAACCACATACTGACTACACAATGAATTCAGCAGAAGTCTTTTTAAGACTACCTCAGGTTTGTCATGTTATGGACTTCACTTGGTAGGCAAAACTTGTACAAATAAATAGGATGTGCTGTAAGACACCTAGAAAACCAAGAAAGAGTCTTTATTTGGGGCTAGATACAGGCATTAAATGAAATAGTGTAGGCCAACAAACTCATTAAAAGGCAAGACACAGGCTTTAATAAGACATTTAAATCCTTTAAAGGTCTAAACAGCTAAAGCTCCACATCCAATAGATCCTAGTATTATTTCATGTAAAACTCCAAGCCATCTTGCTTTGGTAAAGAAAGAATTTTACACTAAAACCATTCATAGTTGAACATATTTCTCCCTTACAGTTAGGTGAGCTAGGTTTGGTTTGCAAACTCTAATGCTAAAGCTTAAACATCTACTCCAGGGCTGTTATTGGCATGATGTTTAGTTTTAGAAATGCAAAACCCCTCAGAGGAGAAATAGTAAACAATATAGCTTGCACTGGTGAGAGCTCTTACTTCCAACAGTATTTCCCTCAGGAGTTGCCATTTTAGAAAGTTTATTTTTAAAACATCAGTGAGATCTGCAGCATAAAAAGTTGTGCTACTACAAAACACGCACATTAACCAGGTTAATGTGTATATAGTAAGAGTATACATTAAGGAGAAAAAAAAAGGTAAAAACGTCAAAACTCATTATAACAACACTATTCTTGCCTTCCAGGTAGGAAGGGGACAGCTTAAGACAGTTGGTTACAGAAAGAATAAAACTGTGCTTACTGCTTCTTAACCAGACACTTGACTGAAGTAACCATAAGAACCAAGTATACAAAAGAGGCCAGTCTCATATGTAAAGGGAAAAGGGCAGGGAAGTATAAGAGAATCCCAGCCAAATGCTTATACTTTCTATTTAAAAGCAACAGGATTAAGAAACAGTCCCCCACTCTTTTCAACTGCTACTGTAATAATGGAAAGAAGTTTTGATCAACAGCCAACACCACTTCAACCACTGTAACAGTGAGAGGAGAGAGACCTTCAGCTAACTTCAGTTGTCCTGTGTCCCAGCTGATAAGCAAGTACTCAGCTTTCACTTTTGTCAGTGTACTAAGAAACCTGATTAGACTGTGGTAAGGCTGAGGCGGGGACAGACTCCCAGCATTCCAGAACTCTGGCAGAAACACAACACACCCCAGTTAATAATCTGCCATTTGGATTGGTGGAGGAGACAACTCTATCCAACACTCACTTCAGAGGACTTGCTTTTGGTAACTATTTCCAGTTCTGAGTACTGGAAGCCAAAATATATTGGGTGAGGATTAAGACAGGTAAGTTTCTTTGGAATTCTTTGATGTTCTTGTAAATGCACAGTTAAGCTGCTTCAAAAAATACACTCCTGCCAGGGAGAGAATACTCCTTGGGAATAATTGTTACCAGTTATATAACAAATCCAATCCTAACTATAACATAGGAGACAGAGAGATAACATAGAAGTCTTTGGACCCAACACCCTTTTTAAACCTAAAAGTAGGCTTTTCAAATTCAAAGCAAACTTAATTCCTTTTAATACAGAGATGACCTAAGGTGTATAGTTTTTAAATAAGCATCTATTTGAACCAAAAATGTCAGGACAAAGGGAATAATTTTAAACACAAACCAAAATCCATAAAAGATGGTATACCTCTGTGTAGCATTCTTGCTTTGCTCTTGTGCTTTAACTGCCTTTTAAATTACAACACGACTTCAGTTTCCTGGTTTAAACACACATTTGACAAGTAACCCTTAAACAGAAGAGATTCATATATAAATCAATAATAAAACATGCTTGACCCTGGCATTTCAGTACTGGGTTCTGATCAAATTAATTATTTTGTGTTAACTTGCACTTCCAAGGAGACATCCCATTTCTAGTTATACAAGAAACTAAGTAAAAATGTCACTAGCAATTTCTGTCACTGCAAGTGCCCTCTTGAATTGGTTGAATTCAGCTACCTCCAAAAATACTAGCTTAGCTCTGCAGCTCCCTATCTGGCAAAACAAAAGTCACAGGTCTCTTACCTGAACAGTTGTCATGGCACTGTAAAAATGATATGCAATACTTGTGGTACAGCCCTCCCTCTTGGACCCTTTGCAAGTCTCTTCTGTCTCCAGCTGAGCAATGAGGACAGGATTGCTAATCTCCTGCCCCACACCTCTTCCCCACAATAAAAAAAAAAAACAAAACAGGCAGGAAAGAAAATCTGAATTGTGTGTTTTAACACAGGGGAAAAAAGTAAATAAATAAATTCAGTACCAAGGCTGAAATTCTTCTTGATGAGTTCCACAGGGAGAAAAAGCTACGTAAGTGGTACGCTTGGTTTTTACCTTCCATCACAGGAGTCTCCTGAGGGCAGTGTGGACAGCATTTCATACAGTGCTCTCACACAAAGTTCAAGGGTAGAGCTCCAGCAAGACACACCATAAGTTCCTAATTTTAAAGTCTAATTTTAAAATTCCAAGTTCTTAATTGTACTTCATGAATGTTTAAGTAAAAGAAATTAATATTTTAAATGTCATACATCCAAGATACTTCAGAACCACCCATTTTGGTTCAGTTTGTACGTCACCAAGTATGATTCAACAGAGATTGTATTTCCACAGCGGATTGCTCTGTTGTGGTCAGAGGTTAGGAAAACTCCTGCTGTGATAATTCTCCATCAGCCCATGCCCCTGCTCTGGAATTACAACACACACAGAAGATGCACAGTTCTGTTCACATATACATTCCACCTTTGTGATGCCAGTGCTACACAAAACATCAGGACCACGAAAAAAGATCCAAGTCAGTCAACAGCCATTTGAGAGACTTACAAGTATTTTTTCTAAACTTCTGAAGTTTGATAAAAGCACTTCAGAAGTTACTTAAGAACTGTGATAAAATAGGATATGTGGACATCAACAAAAATGACTTTTCCAACTATAGTAGTAAATGTAATCATGGGTCCTAACCATATGCTGAGACTCAGTCATGTCAACAGCTTGTTAGAATGCGGCAAACTGAGTAGGAAAAAATAAAACCACCACCCCTCACTGACAGTACCAGTGGTTTTATAATTCAGGTCATAAATATAAACTATTGTGCAACAAACAAACATGACAAAGCCTACCTCAGTTAAATCTGTTTATATGATAGAAAAATAAAATATTAAACTGCTTGTAGTGCAACATTCTATCAGCATACATAAGTATACCATGCTTCGTAAATTTACTGTTACATTATTTACAGTATATAGCAATGCTTTAAACTAGAGGTGAAAGAACAAAAATAGGTAATGGAAAACGGTTACATACAGGTATGAGTCTTAATATCGTCCACCAAATTATCAAGTTTGCTTTGCAGACTTGTATGTCACGTGAACGTTCCTGCCCCACACCACGCGGTTCTGTCAGCAGCAGTCTGCTCTGTCTGTCCATAGTGGCAAGATGTTTTTTAAAACCACATAACCTTCTCCAAACACCATTTGCAAGGACAGCTGTAAAATACGCAAGAACTCCATCAGTTTCCTGCATCTGGTCAATCTGAAAACTCAACTCCTGAAATAAGATAAATAAATATTCACTTCTGCAGAGCCGTACTGAAGCTCAACTAAATGAATGCCATTTTTCAGCAGTCTCCCAGGTAAAGGAGGATATTTTATGGGAGGAAAGCAGTTCAAGATTCCCATCCATTATTTACAATTCTGAGCTTTAATTGGGAGATAATCTCCCAGAATACAGAACAAGATATGAGAACGTAGACTTTTATGCTGCCTTGTTTAACCTTCTGGAGCGCTTCTGCTCTGTGCACTGCTCAAACTGATAAAAAATGAATACAGTAAAAACGATGCAGTAGCTGTGCCTGCAGTACTTGATTCATTTGATATCAGTGTCCTCATGTCAGAGAAATAAGGATTATGTCAGAATAATTAACTACGCAGGGAGAAAGAACTGTCCTAGGAGCCACTTGCATACTGCAAAGCATTATGTAAAATCCATGAATACCTAGAGGTGTCTTAAGGACAACTGTTCATAAGAAAGACTAACTACCAAGCTGTCTTAGGAGTAGGTTATGTTACTTTTACATCTCTTTCCCAACCACTGCTAAAGAGAAAAACCTGTTCCTCACTTTCTCTGAGGAACATCTTTGGAAGATGACTGCACACCCATTCCATAGGCTGCAACAGCCCCAGAAGAGCTACTTTAGATGACAACACTGCTTAAGCAGAAAATACTGATACTCTCTTGTTTACATTTCTGCTCATAGCAGACAGGAATCAGAATGACTTCAGGCTGCTTTTAGGTAGGAATACCAAAAAAGCCACTGGAAGTTTGAAATCCAGTATTATCTTTCATTTTCAAGTCTCGGGTTTAAACTTCATATTTTGAGAAAAGACTATGTAACAGCTTTGGACAAGATAATGCAATATACATTTTGTGAATTCTTATTTTATTGTAATTTTTGTCCATGACACAAGAGAAATGATTCACCTTCTCTACAGTGCATTAGGTAATCATGAGGGCTATAATGCATTTCAGGAATGCAGAACTTGAAAATGTATTCCACAGCACTACTCAGAGTAAGCAAACATTAGAAATACTTGAGTAAGAGCACTAAGTCTTGCTGTAGTGGGCAGATGATATTAGGAAAAATCAAAGTATAAACAAAAAAATCCATTCTACTGTGCATTATTTCACTAGATTCTATGCTACTTTCCAGGCTAACCCTGAAAAAGCCAAGCACTCGATACAGCACGTTTATGAAGTATGGTAATTTACCCAACACCTTGAGATTTTTGTAACCTTACCTTCTGTATCTAAAGTAAGTATTTGGGATTTTGTGTTTCGTTTCTTTAACACCCACATTCTTGAGCACTTTGTGCTTGTGCTCTACGTGGTGATCTCAACTGTCTCAAGGCAGCATCTCCATACTGAATTCCTGAGCCCATTCTTTCTGGATCCAATTCTCCTGATGAGAAACAAAATGGTCACAGGAAGATGGATCATGTGCAAATAACACATTCCAATTTAACTGACAACATTAGAAAAGAGTATCTAATTATATTCTACCCTAGTTATGGAGAGATCTATTGCAACTCTGTTTACTTTTAGGCAATCCCAAACTCATATCGTTTTCTCCTCTAATTTCAACTGTGCGTTCTTAATCATAATGACAAAGCAATTTGTCTCTGAGCCAGGTTGCAACAAGAAATGTATCTGCACTAAGTGCTTCTAACAAAGGAAATGTCCAAAATGTTTTCTGCAAACACTATTAAAACCCACCTGCTTTCAGAGACTAATATGCAAAGGAACTAGTACTGTAGACACCAAGCCAAACAAAAATGGATCAATCTGACAGTAGGTTTCCATAAAGCACTGCCCCCAGAGGAAAAGATCTCAATCTTCCCTACTTCTAGTATCCATTTCTGCCTTCTCTATAGCCTATGCCTTCAGAAATGTTCTTATGGCTGTATAGCGGACTGGCCAAGATTAGAAACATTTAAATAGAAATTCAATACAAAAATCCCTCTGAATAGTTCTGATCACTTACTCAGGTTCACTGCACACATGCGATCCCTTTGTAAGTCAGTAGGTGGCACCATGTTGAGGGGGCAATTTGACAGCTCAAGGGTAGGGCTGCCATTCAGAAAAGACCTTGGCTGACCCTGAGGAACAGGCCAGCAGGAACCTCTGAAATTCAGCAACTACACACACAGAGCTCTCACTCTGAACCTGAATGTGCTTTAAACAGGAGGCTGGACTAGAGACCTCCATAGGTTCTTTCCAGTCTCGATTGTTCCATGGTTCAACGCTTGTGTGCTGGCACGAAAACAGGAACAGCTCACAGAAAGCACGACTTAGCTTCTCTTGTGGTAATGCCTCTTTAATCAGCCATGGAACTACAGTATTAAGAGAAACTAGCTATACTTTGCTTTTTGGTATGGGGTTTTTAATGTTTAAAATGAAATTTGCTGTTTGGCATTGTTTTGATGCAGTAATCAGGAAATTCCTATGAAAAGACCATATTCTTTTCATCTAAAAATTTGTGTTTGGCACTCAAAATAGGTAATTAGAGTCTGAGAGAAACTTTTCAGTATAGCCAATACTTAAAACTTTGAAGATATCAAACGGCTAGAAGACAAGAGAGGAAAACTGGAATGCAAATTAGCTGAAATGACACCTAACACTCAGAAGCCTGTCTCCAACAGAAACCTGCCCACTTGTGCTGAGAAGCTTCTGCTCTATTTCTGATCTGCAAATGTAAAAATGGCTTCAACGGAGAGGCAGGAAGGTCACTTCAGAGAAAAACACAGTTGCTAGGAAACACCCCTGAAATCTTCAATATTACTGTTCGAATTCTCTTGACTGTATTTCCTGATACATATGAGAAGCAGAATTAAAAGTTATGTCTGCCCTGATCCTAGGCTTTTATCCTGCATTGCTAAATCTGCCTAATGTCAGGCTTGATGTTTGTAGGGACATTGCAATCCACAGAGTGTATCCCAGTGCATCCCAGAATGCACAGCCTACGCTCAGAGCTGACTTAAGGTAAACACTGTGTGAAAACATTCATAATTTAGACACCTCCTTCCTCTTAGATATACAGATCTTGGACATCCATTCCCATTAAAACATATGGGAAGCAGCTATAAAACAAATGGGTTATTTTACCACAACAAAATGTTAGTTCTTTGGGTTAATTCTGTTAGAGAACTTTGAATGGTGGTATTTCCATGGGTGCTTTTAGTTTTCAAGGGAAAAAAAAAAAAAGAATATAAATCTCAATTTACCTGATTCAATTTTATTGAGTATTTTTCTTGCACACTGTACAAAGGCCTCCTCAACGTTTTCCCCTGTTAGCGCGCTCGTTTCTAAGAACATCAGCTCTGCATTTGACATCAGAAAAGCAATCTCAAAACAAGTCTGGATATAACAATATGTATCTGATATTATAACTCAAAGCATGAAAGCTAAGAACAATAAAAAATTTCTTAAGGAGAACTACTGTCAAATAGTATGGTCTGGAAAAAAAATCAGCTTTTAATAGCAAAACCACATAAAACTTCCTCTGAAATTTATACATTAACTGTAGAAAGCTGGAATCCAAAGACAACCTGGGCTGTGCCTGCAAAATAGCACATGAAAACAACTTCATATAGTTTCCTATTAACATAAAAAGTTACATGCAAAAGGACAGCCAGTAGCCACAGTTGGTGGAAAAGACTATTTGTAATTGGTTTATAAAAGCAAACCCAGATTCTACTATGGCAGGACTGCAGCACAGCAGCTCAGACTGAGACTGGCTTTAGCTGCCACAGAAATGTGTCCTCAGACTGGAAATTCTGAATACTACAGACCAAATAACAGTCCTCCGGAGCCATGACATGCACTGAACTCAGTTTCCTATGAGTAGAACTCATCGTTTCCAACTGCAGTACACCCTATCCAAACTTGTCTATGACCTATAGAACCTGTAAGGTGCTGAAAACTAGGAAATTGCACTCTTCTTTTTCTCTTCAGCCCTATAGAGGCAAGGCAATACCTGAAGTTGTATTACATTCCCTAGGGAGTGTATCTCCATGCAGAAGGTATTCTTTAAGCTGCAACAGGAAGAATCACTGGTAATGAGACTTAAGTAGTACATGTGGTTTTCACTGTGGGCACTTTCTTCTCTCAATACCTCATGTACTGACAGAACTCTCTTTTCTGTAGATATTTGACTAGGTACAGCAGGCAACAGTCCTACCTAACTGCACACAGATATCTAATTTTAATAATATATAATTATATATAATATATATAAAATATAATATATATAAAATATATAATTTTAAGTATTATGTATCTTTGAATGCTACACAAAGATTTTGTACTACTTACCATTTTCTTGTGCAAACCGGGATGCTTCTAAAAAAGTAACTTCACGATCTGCATCAAGATCCTTTTTGTTTCCACACAGTATTATCACAATATTCTGACTTGCTAACATTCTTGCATCCGTCAACCAATTAGTAAGGGCATTGTAGGTTTCCCGGCTATGTAGAAAATAACATTCTTTATTAGAACATACTCATTTCTTGTGAACAGATCACTATTTAGTGAACTCACATTTCACTAAAACTCAGGAAGGAAAATCTGTATTTGTGACAAACGACGAATTGCTGCTAGTCAGACAAGTCACCTGCACAGCTCAATATGCCAGCTACGAACTGGGAAAAGTATCAAGCTCCTTCATGAAACTATTTAAAAACTTAGTTTTTTAAAAGCAAAATTAAATTGACCACAATATAGAAGTCAGTACATATAATTATTAAATACTCAGGTAATATGAAAAGCTATGATTTTAAGCACCAATCTAGTTTCAGCCTTTTTATGCATGAAATTTTGAGATAACAGAATGAGTTATTGTTTAACGTGGAATTTGACTGATACTTAAGTTTCAGGTGAGATTGTAAGGATTTACTATGCTTGTGTAGAATTGCATGCCTGAACTTTCACATCTGTGTCAAGACCGATCATATACCAGGCAGTTACCCTGCACACACCATTAGTCATTGTAGCGGTGGTCAGAGATAAAGCTTTCAAGCAGTAAGACTGACAAGGTGAGTCCAACTGACCTTAAGCAAAACAGATTTCAAAGACTGTTCAGAGGAGAACAGCCCACTCACAGGACAAAAAAAGGCAACAGATCTAGTAAATCATCATTAACAGACACAAAACTTATCTGACAAGTATTAGTCTACAGCGGCTAGGAAAAAAACTGGCAATGTGTAAGGTATTCTATTGGCTGCCTCTATTAAAATATTAAAAGATGCAGAAATGAGTAGAATTTTCATTTCAGGCTACAGTTAAGAAATGTGAAGTAGAGCTAGCTTCTCCAGAGAATGACCTGTTACACCAATAACTACTAATACTAACAAACAGTGTACCACCTTGGTTAAAAGTGGTACACTAAGCCTGCTCTTAGTTTCTGTTGCAAGGCTTCCTGAGCCAGTGGTTGCATGTAGTCCACCCTGATCAGACCAGCTACTGATGGGCCAATTCCCAGGTATTTGTCTAACCCTTCGAGACTGTTTATGACATTCACAATATCTCATATAAGCAAGTTCCAAAACTTAAACATGCACTAAACCGGAGGTACTTTTAATACTTCTTCCTGCCGTTACAGAATCACATACTTGGGGAGGAATCATTATGCATTAATAGTATATGGTAGTCTGTAAGCAGAAGAGTTGCTACCTTTCTTACCTGGTTATATCATAGACAAGCAAAGCACCTGCAGCTCCTCTATAGTAACTCCTTGTTACGGACCTGAAACAGAATTACAGATGTACATTTCCATAACAACTTCATTGTTTCAAATCTGGGTTAACATAATGCAATCTGTATTATGAAACACATTTCTCGTTTACATAGTTTAAATAAAATGTTTTTCAGAAAACATCAGCTGTGCAGCAGCAAACTATAACTAAACTTTTGACAGAGCACTTTCACTAAATATAGCTGTACAGGGATTCTCAAAGTCCATTATGACCTGTGTGCTGCTGAAGCTACACATATTATCATGCTACACGGCCTGATACAGAACTGGGAGCTGATGGTACTATATGTGGCATAAAACCAGTGTAATTAACTTGTGTTTGAACTCTCAGCAGTGAGGACAGAATGAGCAAAGTAGCTGTAATTGAACAACTTAAGACTCATTAAGTTGAAGAGAAAAGGGCAAGGAAAGCAAAACAAAGCATCCTTCAAAAAGTTGCAGAAGAAGAAAAAACCCCTGCTAAGTATGTAGAGGTGTGATCAGCCTTAAAAATAAAACAATTAGATACATTATAAAAAAGAAACAGGGAGGGGGGTAAAAAACCTGCAAGCCTGTGACTACTTTGAACTAGTTCGGTCCAGGTGTCCCTGCCCCTTGAGCCCCTCCTCACGGGCAGAGCACGGGAAACTGAGTGTGTCCTTCATCAGGGTAAGTGCTACTTAGCAACAACTAAAACACTGGTGTGTTATCAGCACTGTTCTCAGACTAAAGCCAAAACACAGCACTGCACCAGCTACTGGGAAGAAAATTAACTCTATCCCATCTGAAAGCAGGACAACTTGAAAGAGCAGAATTTGCACAAGCTTTTGAAAGTACGCAGCCTCCAAACTCCTCAGAATCCCAGGATATCTGGCCAATGCACCAAAGATCTCTCATTAATGGAGACTATATAGCACTGCCCAGCTTCACCCAGCCACGGATGTCTCTAAAGAACTTGTCTAATCCAGGACATTTACTTGGATTGCTGCCCATTACTCAGACTTCCACCATCATGCTCACCTTTGTAACCACTACCCCCCCCAGCCAAAGAAACCTTCCACCCACACCCCAAAAATATAAAAACTGATGTCCTATCCGATGGTGAATGTACTCAGGAATACATCAGATCTTCACTGAGTTTCACCTATTCCTCAGATGTATGACATTCAAAGTACAGCATTAAAAGTACACTGGTGGATATAAGCTGACAAATAAGTTTCTTAAAGAAAAAGCAATGTAAAAGATCTCTACCTTGCTAGAAGTGTATTTAGCAACATGAACTTGACAACGGACTCCCTTCTAATAAAATATTACACTATGAATTTGTTCTCATGCAAATTTTAAACAGCTTACAACTTCCTGGTATTTACTTACTCCCACCAGAAGGTCTTCTAAACACAGGAGCTAAGCACACACAGTTCTATTCTGAGCTTGGCTGGTGAACAAGCTTTTAGCCACATGTTCTATTCATGTACCTTAACCATCACAGAAAAGACCCAAGGAAAGAAAGGGCAGAACCTCAGATCTGCAAGACAGCACTGCTTTACAGAAATCCATGGATCTATGTCGCTACGTCCTACTTACAAGTGGGCATAAATAATACACTATACCAACAGCAGCAATTTACTAATAAACACTTAAGAAAATGATTGAAAAGGGTACCTGAATCTCTCTTGCCCCGCTGTATCCCATATCTGCAGTTTTACATATTTACCACCAACATTTATGATCTTTGAACCAAATTCCACTCCTATAGTATGATTTGAGTCGTCCTTGACTGGAAAAAAAAAAAAAAAGCCAAATTTATTTAGAGTGAATGAACAGGTTTTACATAATCCAATTGAGGTATAATCAAAACTCCTCAGTGTTCCAATTACAAACTACTTCCTGAGCCACCAAATTCAGTGCCATACAGAAGCCTACTGCCACCATGCAGAAACATTCTTACAAATTTGAAGAGTTAATTCAATTCAAAATTACTACTAGAAATGGCTGCCTTAATTAAATCATTCCCAGGTCACATTAATAAATGGCAAGATAACTTTTGTACACTTTTTTTTCCCATCTGTGTTTTCTGATATTTCAGTGCCATTTAAAATTAAAATTCATGGAATAGGCAGAACACACAAGGACACAGTCTTCCCATGAATAAGCAAGAGCTACTTCTTTAAAGCATTAAGTTAAGATACTTGCTGTATGTACACTGTTGCTATCACAGATTCTCAGTTCAAGATCAATCATAGTATCATGCCATGTTCCTCAGTGATTGCACATTCCTATCCTAGAGCTACTCCTCAAGAGATAGGGTGAATTACCATTCGGTTGCAAAAGATAACAGTCACCTTAGATTTACAAAGGCTTCTAAAAATGAACATTATTTAATCATGATGATAAATGCACGACCCAACAAGAAATATTCTTTTGTATCAGCCACTCATATCTAAATAACATTTACAGTGGAGTCTCTTTACCAGTATTTATCATAAAACACAGTCCTTAACAAAGAACACAGAGTATCTGTTTATTTAGAAAGAGACTGCAGGCTTTCTAAATCTACTCAAGCAATTCAACTTGTCTTTCATTTGCTTAGTATTTTTTCTAGAAAAGCCAAGTCTCCACTATATACCTAGGGAAGCTCATAGCTGCAAGATACAATTATCACAAAAAGTAAGCCTGTATTTTCATCAACATCCTGTTATATTTATTTGAGAGTAAGAGGGAATACTGGTCAATATCAGGCTTTTGATTAGAGGCAGTAAGCCATAAGGATTACAGCATGGTTGTGAACATAATTCTCAGTCAAAATCTTCACCTATACAACTAAAAGAATCACAGGAACTTCCATACAAAGAATAGATACTCATGTAGGCAGAGCCTTCATCTCTGGTACAAAGCAATGGAGAACTCTTACCATACTCACATATACTTACATTTCTTTTCAATAAATTGGTGTAGTAAACAGGATTTTCCAGTTCCAGCATTTCCTATGACCAAGAATTTAAACAGGAAATCTGAAGATTGAAAGACAAAAAAAAAAAAAAAAGAAATTGCTGAATTTCAGTACACACACTTTTGTCACAAGACCAAGTACACAAGCCAGCTATTCTCTATTATCTGTTATCCCAAGGAGAAAGGAATAGATGACAAAATTAACAAAACAGCAATAAATCTGAAGAATAACCCAGTGTGTTCAATAGTGATGTTATAAAGTAAGAGCTAAGAATGCCATTTGTTCATGGAGATAAAAGAATGACAAGAAGAGACAGAAATGGCTGGATTTGAATTCAGTTAAAACAGGCCAAATTACAGGTATATGGTTGACTTGTATTCCACAACCTGTTTTAAGGGCATATAAGCTATTAACTATAGACAGTACAAACACCCTATATAAAGATGCCATTTCTCAAAATCTGTATAGTTTTGTACTTCTAAATTTTATTTTATTCACATTAATTTGAACTTCTCTACATTAACGACTTAATACTGATAAAGCTGAATAACTACAAATGTACAGGCAAGGAGTAATTTTACTCTGGGATGCCTGCTTTCCCATTTCCTCCACATGGTAAATTAAGATACAGGTACTTTGGCACTTTACCTGCTTATTGAGCCACTTACATCAGTGCTTATTAGTAATACCTGTATTCAAGATTTATGGTCTATTGGTATTGTTTTAACAGTTACATATAATGCTTTAATACTACCTCCTCAGATCTGCTCTCAGTTTAGCTACAGACTGAAAAAGCTTCCCTGTCTTAGCACTCTCAAACATATACATGGATAAACTGTGATTAGAAAGTTTACAATTGCTTCCCCTAATATAGAGGCAATGGTGCAAGATTCACTATTTATTTGTCTACCAGCAGCAGCTTTTTTTACAGCCATCTTTACAATTTATTGCACACTTTCTCTTACAAACATAGTGGGTCTCCAGAAGACATCAGGTAAGCATTCAATGAAAATGAGTAAGTTTGAAATATCAACAAAGATAAAAACTTACCATTAATTTCATTAACAGTGTTCACAGCTGCCAAGTGGTTACACAGATATTGGCCCAGGGGATGGCAGAATAAAAAACAGAATGAAGACTATGCTAAGCAAGTCAAAGCACTGACACGTTACTCTATCAGAACCTCATTTTGAGTCTTTAGTTTTACAAATGGAATTTAATATGCACACAAACCTATGTGCTCATTCCATTTCATGCAGGAATTGTTATGGTACATCATAAACACCCCCTAGCAATGGTAGAGGCAACAAGCAAGTTTCTCATATGGTAAGAAAATTCCCACTGTTGAAAAGTCAATAGCAAAACAGAGGGCTATTACTCCTGGGAATGTCCACCATCTGTTGTCTTCACCTGTCTTCCAAATTTTACTCGTATTTAAAATGAGGTAATGTTTTACTAAGGATCTTCATTTTTTTACATTTTACCTTTGCATGACTTTTCTTGTTTTGAATGTTGTAAAACACTTGGTACAGAATCTGTATTCTACCCTTCTCAGAAAGAGACTGCTGTTTCTTGCTCACAAATATGACCATTTACATGCCTAAAACATTCTGTTCCAAACTCCTCTCACTCTTCACGCCTCCACCCAGCTGCTCATGCTTTCTGGATGAAAAAAATAAGTTACAAAAAGGATTCTGCTTCAGGTTGTGAAAACTGTGTGTGTTATCTCCTCTAATGAAGGGCCCTTCATGTCATCTCAACTGCAAAACAGGCTAAAGCTGAGAACACTTCATTCTAAGCAAACTTCACTGTTAATATGAAATGTGGATACACAGCCTCAAAGTGTTAGGTTAAGGAAAAAAAAGTCATCTCTGAAAGAAAGCCAAGGTTCTCTTTTTATGGACCAAATATCACTAGTTAGCTGCCTTGTGTACCTTTTGTATATTTAAACTACTGTGGGTGTGTGTAATCTCACTGGTTTTACCACTTGCAGAGTTCCTCAAAATGTGAGATGTTCTGAGACATAGTCACAATTAAAATAACCTGTTTCTGGTCTCTGCAGTTTTTCCCCAAACAAAATCTGAAATCCAGTTAAAACTGGTTCTCCTCTGTATCTGGTGAATGCTGTTTGGCAGATTTTCTTGTTAAAAACAACTACAAATTTCAAGTCCACCTTCTTTTTTTTTTTTACCCCCATGGAAGACTCAGATTATTGACAGTAGTGAAACAACTGCTGTCAAACTAAACCAGGAGAAGAATAAAAGCCAAACTCTACTCCTATACTAACCTGCTCTGTAACTGTAGGCACTGGTTGTTAAATGTGGTTAACGAAGCCATACTTGTGCAACCCCCAGAATCGTGCTGAACATTTAGCACACTGCTCTGCTCTGTGCAGACAAGCTGCAGGCCAGTGAGAAACTGAGACAATGGTGTCACTGTCAGAGACTGATCTGGAATAGCTTCAGAACAGCAGTGTATTTTTCCTGAGGTGTTTTACATTGAGGTGCTTTATATTTTGCTCTGAAACAAAGACTGATATTTGGGGGTTTTATATTCACCTCTTTAAATTGAGAACATATTCTGTATTATAGACTCCTAATTCCTATCAAGATTCTATTGTGTCAGACAACTTTAAAATGGAACTTTCCTACAAATAAATCACTTTGATGCCTATTCAACACCTGTCTACTATTTAGTACACAAAAAATATATTTCCCTCTGGCAACACAGCAGTGAAACCTGAAACTGCAGGTACAATTCACTTGTTTGCAGTATGAAAGTAAGATAAATGTGTTTTATTCTACCAAAGAATGGAAATATCAAAATATTATAATGAAAAACTCAAAACCTTTCTGCACCAGAGAAGGCAGCAATGTTTCCAAACACGTGTAGGCTCATACAGTAAACGATACTTTGAAGTTACATTCACAAGTGCAATGTATTCTATCAGTTTAAACTCCAATTTTATGTAAATTGTTCAACACAGCAAAAGGCTTTTAGACTTATGTTAACAGTTTATCCACAAGCACGAGATAACACATTTCAGGAAATACTTCAGAATACTTCGCACATTTAATCAACCGCAAAGAAGGGAAGAAAATGGATTTGCCAATGTCAAAAGTCACAAAGATCAATACTGAACAAGTTTCTAAGCTCACAGCCTAGCATGTTAATTATAAGATAATATCAGGTAAGCATAGGAAGACCAGTTCTCATTTTGTTATTTTAGAATTTCTTTCTTATAATGTCATTCTGTATGATAACAGGAACCACGTCAGTTCAGTTTTTATACCTTTTTTATTGCTGGATTTAGGACATGAAATATCTTCTCTTTGAACTGTACATATGTATCTAAAAACATACAACAGTTCAGAAACACAGAAACTGAATGAGATTGGACAGATAGCTTCTTTTAGCCAAACTGTAACATCACTGTGTGCTCAGACCGTGAAAAACTCTTATATAGTCATTCTTCGCAATTTCCCCAAATACAACTCATATGGTAGTGTTTGCATTACTGCTTAATTGCTCTAGTTCTGCTTTTTGGTGTCCTCTTCCCCCTCATCCCAGAGAAGTTAAGTCACTTCATTTTTTATAGCCCTTTTTCTTTGTTGTGATTGACAAAGCAGCTCTGAGCTCCAACATTCCAGCTAGCTGCCAAGCCTGTCACCCTAGAGAAGTTTTTCTTTTGAATTCCGTTGTTCCTCCTTCATGGAAAAGCTGAAAAGCAACATCAGTCAGATGTTACAAACGCTTGCTACCATGCTGGCTACTGAAAAAGTCAGAAAGTTGAAGTATTTTGCCTGTAAATAAGATCATCATTACACAGAAAGGATTTAGGACAAAAACTGAATTCTGTGTCAAAAGGAAAAAGGTTACAAGACATACACTACAGAAAGCATAAAGAGATGAATGATAACATAGCACGGCTGTATAAGGAAATAAGGCAGTATGAAAAATCAGCTTACTCTCCTCTGTGACCTACACGCATCACCTGATCCCAAACCGGGTAGGGAGTGCAGGGAACAAACCTTATTTTCTTATTTGTGAGCTTTGACTCGAGCACCAGCAAAACCAGATGTTGATGTGGAAACCAGCCCCAGACATCTAGCCTCCTCCTTTGACTGAAGTTTACTCCAGCAGAAGGAATAATTGAACAGCTTCTGAGCAACTGCAGCTTAGTTTTTAAAATATAATGAGGATTAAATTGTTTCTTATATGCCTGCTAATACAGAAGGGGGGGGGGGGAGAAAGAGCAAATTATATCCTCACTCTCAGTTTGGTCTTCTTCCAACTCTTTGATAAAGAGTAGAATTTATATTCACTAATGCTGACCCTTTGGAAACTCTTATTAATGTAATGAAAAAAGTCTTCTACTAGTTACACATCTTCTATTTTGCAGAATTCTGCATAAGGGAAGACTGCTCTGAAGCATTCCTACTGGCATATGCTGCCTCTAAATGAGAGAAAAGAGGAGCTATTCTCCCCACTTACTCCTTTCTCCAGCAGTAAGTATTAAGAAGATAAACAGGTAGCACAGATAAACCTGGCTCTATTCCAATCTGCATAATAAATGCTTGAAAGATGGAAGATCTGCTTCCTTACAGGCAAAAAGAGCTATGCCCTCTAAGCAATAAAATCAGATCTGAAATAAACCAAAGGCCAGGGTGATAAGTGCAGGGAGCATCAGATAAGGGACAAAGGGGGGGGGGGCGGGGGGGGGAGTGGGGAAATGGGAAGAAAAGGGTGAATCAAATTGTCCAGACCAACAAGGGATATTTTTAAATGGACAGAAAGCCTATACATTCTCTGAAAATGACAGAGATTGATAAACTTGTGTGACCAGAGTGAGAGTAGTAGATACTGGTGGAGAAAACACAGGGAAGTTGGGACTGAGGAGATTTGATTGGAATCTTACATATCACATTTACTCAAAGATGGTACAACCTTTCCTCTGTCCTCCTAACGTTTAAAATCCAAAGGTTGCTTTGCATTTACCTATTAAGGGTAAGCTATTTTTATGTCAGCCGGTACTTATCATAAGACAAAACTACATCCATTTTGCAATCCGAAGCAGGAGAAAGCATGCATATTACATGGTACCTACCTACAGAGAGGCCACTGCACCTCAGAAAACTTGAGTTAAAATAGTTTTGCTAGAAGAGACTTTTTTTCCCCAATGTTACAAGATAAACTTTTAAAGAATGACCCTCCTGTCCCAAAAGTAGCAGTATAATGCTCTTTCTAAACTCAGTTTCAAAATACATGGAGTTTTCTTGTATTTTTGATTGTTTTGGTTTTGATTTTGGCACTTTGTAAAGGATAAACAGATCAGAAAGCTGGGAACAGAAGATACACAGCTGATGAAACAGATCTAAAGGAGAGAAAATATAGATTACAAACAAGGAATTTAGTACCAAGACTGTGAGAGGCTACAGTGCTCGGTTTGAAAAAAGGGAAGAGATCAGAATCACAGAAAGGGACAGAAATAGTTGGGAAAACTGGGTGAACAGGAAAGCTTCAAAGAAGACAGACACAGAGAAAAGAACTCAGGGAGGGAAAAAAAAAACCAACCAAACAACCCAACAAACAGGGAGACACAAGTAAACTAACTGAGGTGGATAATGAAGTAAGATAGGCGGAAAGGACAGACCAGAAGAAAGACTCTTTGTTTCTCATGGATTGAGAAAAATATATAAAAAAAAAATAAAAAAGGGAAGACAAGTTTTAACCTCACAGCAAACTGAAGGCAGGTAAAAGTCAGACAGCAAAATTAGATTAAAACAAACAAAAAAAGAGAAACCCAACCAAGCAACCAGAAAAAAAAACCCAAACCCAAAAAACCCTAAACCCCACCAACCACTTTCCTGAGCCTATCTGTACAGAGGAAAAGACTGAGATTACATAACTAGAATGGATCATAATCCAGGTGTTTATTCAATTCATGAATAAGCATCCTCAAGAGCAGAAACTACAGGGATTCCAGCACAGAGGTGACAGTGACCACTGATCTCAGTCACCAAGGGGAACTGCCCTAATACATCTATCGTCCTTGACAGTCCCTGTAACAGCTGGTCAGAAACAAACCACTCTTTGTTAGGACTGTGAGCACATTAAATCCCAGAGAGTTCGTGCAGCACAGATCATCCATGATTTTATCACATTACACTCTTTACTTCAAACTGTCAATTCAAATGCTACATATGTGGACAGGACACTGCAAAATTAGATACTGATTACTGTTATGGTCAGAGATGGTATAGCCATTGTTAAATTTTATGTTATGAAGTAGGTTTTATTCTTCTATTTACTGTAAAACTTGACAATCTCAAATATTCTAGCTCAGAATTTCTGTAGCTTGTATATGAATAGAACAATTACTGAAACTCAAAAGAGAAATATACCAAACAAGAATTAAACAAAAGGAACAACCCACAACTGCAAACCTTCAATTTTAAGGGCTTGTTTTCTAGGACACCAAAACAATCAGAAAGCATCCACAGCTACAGTGGGCTTACAATCACTATTTTGCATCACTGGAACAATGCAAAAAACGTTGAAATGTACTTAAGCTACAACCATCTATGTGGCTTGCTGACTATTACAGGACCACTGCTGAAATTCTGTCAGTGCTTGTTGCCTACCAACCCATTTGCCAAAGCGATCCCAGGTCTTGATCACCAGAGTTCAGAGCATGAAGAATTAGTTCAAACTCAAACGTGTATCTACAAAGCACACCTCTGTGTTCTCTATGTAAGTTTTACATCTTTCAAGAAAGCATGGAAAAAAGAAGCAGGGCCTGAGTACCCCAATGTTCACACTTCAAGAGCTGCCCCACACTCTTGCCTCATTTTGCCCCTTAGTTCTGTGTGTTTGCTGTACACTGCAGCACTGACTTGTGGGACAAAACATCTTAATGTTGACGATGAGTTAATGTTACTGATGACTAAAGTATTGCAAATATGCAGCAGAAACAATCAGGCCAGTTAGCCTACTACTAAGAACTCCTGGTGGCCGTGCAAGGTTCCCTCACAGTTAGCAGAGTTGTTGTGTCCAATTTTGCTTTAATTGTCCAAACTATTCTTTACTTTCAAGACTCTGCTCTAAAAGCAAGAGGATGCAAGTCCAGCTCTAAAGTCTGAACAGATACTGAAGACAAGATGTAACAGAAAAAGCTAGAAAACAAGTAAAAAAGTTTATCACTTTTCAAGTGATCTTACTCCCCAACAACCTGTCACATGGACTTTGAATATGTTTGACATATGAATGACAAATGAATCACATGGACTTTGAATATGTATGACAGCATTTTTATACTGCAAAATACTACAGAACTGTATGTTATGGAAACAGGAAAAAAACCAAATTGATTCAAGCAAACAGAGATATTTCAAGCAAAGTTATAAAGAAGAGAAACAAGTACTAGGCAGTTGTTTCCCACCTCCTCCAACTAGCCAGCGATACCAGCTCTGTATACCTTTCCTATTCCTCACTTATCTTTGACCAACCTTAAAGATCATCCACTTCCAACCCCCTGCCATGAGCAAGGACACCTTCCACTAGACCAGGCTGCTCAAAGTCCCGCCCAATCTGGCCTTGAACACTATCAGGGATGGGGCAGCCACAGCTTCTCTGGGCAACCTGTGCCAGCATTTCACCACCTTCACAGCAAAGAACTTCTTCCTGATATCTAAATCTCCCCTTTTTCAGTTTAAAGCTGCTCCCCCTTGTCCTATCACTCCATACCCTTGTAAAAAGCCCTCTCCAAATTTCTTGTAGGTTCCCTTTAGGTACTGGAAGGCTGCTACCAGGTTTCCCTAGAGCCTTCTCCAGGCTGAACAACTCTCTCAGCCTGTCCTCATAGGAGAGGTGCTCCAGCCCTCTGATCATCTTCGTGGCCTCCTGTGGACTTTGATGCTTCCCTGTGAAGCACTGACACACTCCATCAGTGCCTGCACTCTGACTTACTCCTCTGGATGTTTTTCTACCATAGCAGTTAGTCATCCATGCCAACACAGGGACATACGAACGTACTCACTGATCCATTTGCCCTATCCCACTCTCATCATCAGCTCTTTTTGATGCTTGCACACCTCACACAGCAGGACCGAAATCCTAACTTGACCCTCAAAAGAACACAATCTCCAACTAACGCGCAGCTTCTCCCGGAGGACACGCACTGCAACTTTCCTCCTAAACTCACTTAACCGTAACAAGTAGTGTCTGACTCCCCTCGCCTACATTGCGAGTCAACACTTCCACACCGTGTAAGACCGTTCCGGCCGCTCACTGCCGTTTCAGCCCGGGCACCGAAGGGAAGGAGGGAGGAAGGGAAGGAGCACCCGCGGGAGAGAAACCCACCCGAGACCGGGCTCAGCGCCCCGCTCCTCAGGAGGTGACGGCCCGGGCCCGCTCCCCGCTGAGGGGAGGAGGAAGAGGAGGGTCCCCCCAGCCCTCCCCGCCCCTCGGTTCCTACCGTAGGTCTCGGACATGGCAGACTGCGACATATCGGGAGCAGCGAGCCCCCGAACCCTCCTTGTCCCCTGCTGCCTGGGGCCGCTGCTGCCGGGCGGAGGCTCGCGGCCCGGCAGCGCCGAGCGGTCGGGCCGGCAGGGAAGCGGTCGAGCCACCGGCGCCCGGCCCGGCCCAGCCCGGCCCGGCCCGGCTCAGCCCCGCCCCGGCAGCAACGGCCGCACCTGCGCATGCGAGCCCGGCCCGCCTCGCCCTCCGCCGGCCGCGGGGTGGGGCACAAGCCGCGCCCTGCCGCGCAGGCGCGGGGCTAGGCTGAGGTGGGGTTGAGCTCGGTCGTGCTGTGCTCGGAAGGGAGACCTCACCCCCAATGTACCCCTTTGCGGCTCCAAGTGCGACTCAGGCGCTTCCCTCCGCTTCCCATGGGCACCGCAGCAGCTGGGGAGGCTGCGGCGGGGAGCGAGGCGGTCCCTCACTCATGGCACATTCTGGTTGTCTCGAATCTGAGGCGGTTCCAGTTGACTTTCCGTGCGAGGGAGCACGGAAACGTTTCTCCCCTGGTGCAGAAGCTCGCTGTGACAGTTCTCCCTGAAAACTGCATCCCACTGCCCAGCTCTGGTCCTAAAATGTCTGCCCCAGGTTCTTTGATAACACCATCTGTCCCCTCACACCCACAGTCGCCAGCATTTCAGGCGGAGGCTGAGCCTTCTGATGCACATCTCTTTGGGGGATGTGGTATATGTAAGCTAACAGGCTGGGATTTGCTTGGGTTGTTTGGGTTTTTTGTTGTTTTTATTTTCAGAGATTCCAACTTCACCATTGCATTTCTTACCGCCAAGATAAACCCCAGGGAAAGCCAGATTGTTGAATAATTTGATGTCTTATTAACTCCCCTGTGACCCTGGTTAGCCTGGCAGCAAGGAGCACCAAGTCTCCACCACAGCAGCCTGCCCATCTTTTCCCTCCCTAGATGATACTTCCCCTCTCTCCACATTCTCCTTTTAAAAACTCCTCTTCTGTTATTTCTGGCTTTTTAGTCTCATAGCTTGCAACTTCTCATTCCACTTCTCCACCATCCACCTAGCTGTAGGAAAAACTGCCTCTGCCTGTCCAAACCACCTCCTGACCAAGACTTTTGCTGGTCAAAGGTCAGCTTTTAAGTTTCTCTTAGTGAAACAATAGGCATTGAGCCAGCACCAACAACCCCTCAGAGAATCTGCTGACTGTTCTTGATGTTGTGGATACATATAGACAAAGAAACTTGCTACAGTTTTCAAAGAACCAACTACTTAACAAGTTCGTGCTATTAACAGTAATTAGAGGTTATATACACAGGTCCCCAAAGGTATTATAGGCCTGATGCACCAAGGATATTGAAGTCTGAAATGTCACATATGAGCTTTTCTCTGCAGTGTCTGGTCTCCAGAACACTGAAGGAAGCTGAGAGGTCTTCACATGAGCTGCATGGATCCCAGTATGCCACAGATGAGAGCTTTGTCCCCCAAAAAACAGTATGTGTGGAGGCTTAGGTTATGCTTTAAAGAAATTTGGTCTAATGTCACCAAATCCCCGATAGATTCTGGTTATTTTTGCTCAGAAAACCCCACCATAAGTGTTAACAAATAACTTACTAAAAATATGTCATGTTATAGCAATAAGAGAACATGGAGATTTAGACATCTTGCACTGTATAAACAGTACTTTAGGCTGAGACAAATTAGTCTTGTCAAATCTTGTTTTTTGTTATTACATGTATCTTACAAGACGAGCTTGCCTATATGGAGGTTATATTTAATAAATACGTCATTGTGCTAATACCACACTCCTCTGCCTCCAAGCACTGCCAATTAGTTTACATGCACAAATGCCAATAAAATACATTAAAACTGTAAAGCTTTCTATAAAAGCTATTAGTAATACTGAAGAGCAAGATGGAGGTTGGAAGAATGGTAAAGCAAAGACAGGACAATGTGAGAGGTGAATACAATTTGGTGTTTCGGTATTCCTGCTTTGAAGAGGAAATTAGAACAAAGAGGAAAATTCAGAAATAACTAAGAAAGATTGCGCTAGGTTAGAAAAAATACTGCTGATGCCTCAGTAATTAGACAATATAGGGTCCCTTATGTTAATAATTTTTTCAGAGTAATCAAAAAATAAACAGCTACAGTTGACCTCATCCATGTCCATCTTGAACATGAGGGTAAAAAAAAACAACTCAAAGCCAAAAGTTTCATTGATCTTCTGCTTTATGGTTCCTATTGTTTACATCTGCTAGAAACTTCTGGCTCATGTGAAAACAGATATATTATGTCAAATTGTATCTGTAGATCAGGCATTTAAATGCTATAATTTCCTTCTCAAATTAGTTTCACCACAATTATTGTGCCTATAATTCGTTGTGGTTGTAAAATTGTTGCTCAGAAGGTCATGTTATGATTCTCTAAAAATCCTAATACCATTTTTTACTGTTTTTTACTAGCCAGTGTACCATAATAGGCATGGAAGAGAGAACCCACAAGATCTCCTCAGAGATACAAACTGAGGATGAGGTATTCTGTGAAAGCTCGTGCTTCCAAAATAAAATAACCTGATTTAGGGCTTCGCAGCTTTGGACATGGTGTTTAATGACCTAGCCTTGCAAGTGGCCAGAACCCTCTGTTTTCCTTTGCCGTACTGTAGGGCTACAGAGTCGAGCCTGGATCTGAAGTTGGGCCGTGTTTTGAATTCACCTTCACTGTGGACTGAGTGCTTCTGGCTGGGGCTGGGGGGCAGCTGAAAGTGGGGTGGGCTGTTACCCAAGAGAGTGACAGGGCAGCATGCCTTGGTTTGGTCTGAAGGTGGCACCACGAGGCCGTATTGAAAGGCACTACAGCAGCCTAACACTGCTGTGTGTTTTCTCGATTAGTTATGGCTGTGTAGCACACAGTCCCCTCTGAGAGACTCAGGTGAAATGGGAATAATGTATTCTGCCGCACTTCCCTGTTCTTGTGTGCTGAATACGGAAAGCGATCCAGTGCATGTGGAAGCGGCAGGCTTCAGCTCGATTTGAAGCAGCAATGAACTTGGCTTCAATGACCCAAATGAAATATGAAGACAGGTGACTGATGCTCTGAGATACCTCTGAGATTTCTATGACCTCCTTGTACACAGTGTCATTGGCCAGCTGATTTCATCTGAAAACAACTGACATCATCCAAACACTGTCATCTTCAGCTTCCGTGGAAGCTGCCCTCAACTTATGAACATGGTTGTCAATTAATGTAATTACAGTTGCGCATGGAAATTTATGGGTTGAATACTTCTAAAATCATGGGCTCTTCCTTCAGCTGTTAGCCCAGAGTGACGGGAACTGCTGAAGAAGGTGATTGCAAAGATACGTTGGTGCTGTAATTGCACATTGTGAACTTTTCCAAGAATAAATATGAATCCCAGAAGCTACACTACTGTACTGGGAGCTGCTGACAGCTACAGTCTGGTATACTGTATGCTAGCTATCTGCTTTTTGATATCATCATGCTCTCTTTACAGTAGTAGGGAGAAGGCAGCCACACTGTGTAACCTGGTATTAGTGAAGACTCACCTGGGTTAAGCTCTTTTTAGGGTAGCTTTATCCTATAATGCTATAATGCTGAAGTACAATTTGCCCTGATGTAGGATTGAGTACCATCTCTTTTTGTCTTGCAGAACTCTACATAATGTTTTCAAGTGTTTTGTCCAGGGAAACATATTAATGCTCTTTTACTAGTGCTGTATATTTTAAAAAGAAATATACAGAATATACATATATATATAAGATTGTAAAGGAAATGAGACTATAGACTATAGCTTTCAAAAACAGTGATTTAATTGATTTAAGTTTGAAAAATCATGTGAGTAGAGTGAAGGGGTCTAAATACTTACTTCAGCATGTCAAGAGAGGCACAGGAAAATGAAGCCAACAGAAAATTGGGACATGTTATAAAAGTACATTACTCATTGACAGTGTCTAGAATACAGATGGGTTTGTATGACACCTGTATTTTATGAAGTTAGCCTCATGGTGTCACCAATTAACTACTCTGTTGGTGAAATAGTGATAATGGGATGTAATTGGCTTCACTTTTAAAAATAGTTAATGGCTGGGGGGGGGTGGTGGTATTTTTAATACCACACACTTGAACTAGAAGATTTGTTAATAGATTACTCAGGGACATTTGAGGCCACATGAGTGTTCCCCTTTCAAGCTCAGAGCAGTTCTCCCTGCTCAGGAGTACTCACCTATAATGAAAAAGTTGCTCATTTAGGACCTGTTTGTGGAGTGAATATCCTCAAAGATACAATATGGCAGTCCTGATTCAATTCTGCCTCTTCAGTTGCATTGAATGCAGCACCAGGAAGCAATCAAGGCTGGCTTTGGTGTGAACCTGCGTGGTTCACTTGCATGGCTCAATAAGCAGTGCCTCTGCCTGGGTCAGTGTGTGAGCTGCATGCTTGAGGAGGAATTTGTCTTCTCACGTCCCATGTTTCAGATAACCAGGTGGTGGATGCATGATCTTATGCTCCCAAGGTCCTTGTCTCCCAGCCAACTGAACTGGGGACCTGTCCAAAATGTACTATGATGCCCATGCCTTGCTGTGGTGGTAGCTGCAAGTAGCAGTGTAGCTGGACCCTGCCCCATGAAAGTACTCCCATGTCCCTTGTTCAGGTATAGGTTTGGCGAGTAAAGCCGAATTTTGATATGCTCATCTTCCTCTCTGAACTGTTACTACCTTTAAATGTGCAGTCTGTAGTGACATCCTTGCCTCTGAAAGCTGCTGTCATTAAATAATCTAAACAGACTGTGAAGCTCCTGGAATATGTTTTGTTGTGTGCACAGGTGCTATTAGAGGGAGAGCTGGTGGGACACAGGCTGGCAGTGCTAAGCAGTGCTCAGTGGAGAGAGCTGCCTGACCAGTAAGAGTTCTCTGGTCATGAGGTGCTGCAGCTTCCAGATGCAGTGTTGTTTAAATGAGCTGCATTTGCATGTAACACTTTCCCAGTATTGCTCTCACTCCAGAACGGGGGGATATTATGCAGCCATGAAAGCTGGGACAGGCCAGCTTTCATGTATAGAGGCCTCAGAAGGGCACATAGCACATCTGTTGTGGCTGTAAGGAAAACTCAGCAGCTGGAAGAAGCCTGGGAGAAGAAAAGGCAGTGATGTGTGGGGGGATGTCTCTAGGGCTAAAACCTTGCTGTGGCTTTGCATGAGCCTGGAGATGTGGTCTGTGCCAAGATGGTTTGAGAAGACTGGTCTGCAGTGCAGTGTTAAACCTTTCACTGCTAAATATGTGCTAAATTTCTCTGAAGCCACAGAATAGTTGTGTCTTAAAAGCAGCAAGATTACCACTTTTCAACTTAATATCATATACTCAAGAAGCAAAAAGAAAATCTCTTAGTAACCGATCACTTACTAAGGGATCGGACTTTATTTTTTCTAAACATACACGAGGTTCAGAACATCTAAGATCTGAAGCTGCTTTTTTATACACAATATTTTTGGTACGAAAGCTGGGGAAGTCACCTTGCGTTTGCTGGGACAGAGGTGACTGAGCTGCCCCATGTGGATGAGGTGTGCAAGCTTCCTTGTGCCACAAAGAGGAGCAGGTTCAAGAGTGTCTGAAGGAAGCACCTATGCCTAAACATGCAATATCTGTGTAGCAAGTGAATCTCAGTTCCCAAAATGCAATTCTGTCTCTGGCCACTTTTCATGTCATTTTTGATGGCTGTGTTTTTGCCTGGTTCATATTCACTTGTAGATAACCTTGTAGGTGGTTTTGCCTTGTAGCTATTCTTTTCCATAGAATTTTTTTGAAAATAAAAGTCGAAAATACTTGTGGTCTGTGAAAAAGCTTCTTTCCTTTCTTCTTCTTCTTTTTTTTTTAATTACATCATCAAACTGACATGTTGATTGAAATGAATGGGCATGGATTTCCATCCAGCCTACGGTGCTAGAGACTGAATATTGTTATTGATGGCTAATATAAAATGCGTTTGATGATCTTATCTAGCTTCGTCGCTGTTGCTGTCACACAAAACCCACGCAGATCTGTTATCGCCAGTTAGAGGAGAGGTTGAAGACAAACAAGGCAGGTATGTTTTCCAGCAGATGTTACAGAATTTTTAAATCTGTCAGAAGATTCAACCCTCACTGTGTTTCTCTTTCAAAGCCATCTGAATGTTTTTGTTCCTTTTAGTCTTCCAAGTGCATTGTACCTACAGCAATGCCTACCCTGGGTACATCAAGGGCACCAGTTCTTCGCGATACTTCTTGCTGCCTTTTACCAGTGCCCCAGAAGAGCAAATTCCCTTTCTCAGCCATGAGGGCAGGTACACTCAGCAGCACCTCCTTCTGATTAAAAGTGTGCATTTAAGCCTGATTCTCACATATTAAGGTCCCTTTAGATCACTCTGGCAGTGTAAATGTCTTTGAAGCAGGTATAGATGAGGGCCTTGGAGTCCAGAATTCAGCTTTTAGCTTTTCTGCAGCTTCGTACTGACTCGGATTGGGGACAGTGCCTGCTTTCAATCATGAGCAGAGGAAGTCAGAGCAGAAGCCCAGTAAGGCATCCAAAACCAGGTACCATGCCTACATCTACTTGGATGCTGGCACATGTGCCCATCTGTCAGGATGGCACTGGGCCCAGGCCAGTTGCGTCCTCTTTGTAGGTGCTGGTGCTGTGCCAGGTATGGTGTTTGGTACCTGAGTTCCATAACCTGGCAAGTGACCTCCTAATGTCATGGTGACCTCCTCAGAAAGACAGCACAGATGTGTCTGAACAATGTTTTTTCACTCTTGACCACACTTGTTCACCTCACATTCAGCAAAGGAGGAATGAAGGCTCAGGGACTGTTTGCCACATACATGGGTTGCCTTGCAGTAGGCAGCTTGGAAGCTCTTACACTGCTACTCCTTTTAAGGGACAGGGAGTGTATGCCAGCAAAGCTTTTGGGCTGTTCTATGGAAGGTCATGCCAAAGTCAGTCCATGGCAATAAGAAGAAAATGAGTTAAAAAAAATAAAAAAAAGAAAATCCTGCTGAACTCATAGCATAAATCGAGCACTTTGCTTGCTGAGTCGATGAAGTGTTGCCTGACAATATGGGATGCTCTTCTGTACAAACAAAAGAACAGAAGAGGTTTTCTGTGCTGGAAAGTAAAGTGAAAAAGAAAAGGAACTGAGCAAAATCCTAGTCACAGCTGAAAATATCAGATGCAATTTATTCTCTACAGGAACAAGTCATCATCCTTTAAAGCTATGCAAATACGTGCTTGCAGGCTTCTGTCAATTAAGCCATGAAAGCTCTGGTTGTGTGTTGATTTCAACATTGTCTGGATGGGCAAAGTCAATTAGAGCAATTCAATGTAACAGAAGCGGTGTAGGTCAGCTTCTTCTGGGAGACCAAAGAGGATCATTTTCTGACACCACTTAACTGATGGAGTGATGCCCATACTCCCCTGATCACTGACTGTGTTCAAAATTTTGGCTCAGGATTAAATTTTACTGCAGCTGAGACACACAATCCCTCTCTTAAGTTCCAGAAATCAGATTTAGGTCTGCATAAGGTCCTTAAATATAAAGCCAATGTAAATAGCACAGGACTTAATGGAAATCCTATAGAAGTATAAATCCAGTGGATTTACTTCCTGAAGCAGTAGCGAGAGTTAGTTGTGCAGAAGCTATAATTGATCCAGCATGCTTAACTCTATATTTTATAACACATTTTTTACAGCAGTGTTTAAGCACTTTGTACATCAACAAGATTCACAGTGGTGAAGACAGAAAAAGATTGATTTCACTGCCTCCTCTGAGGATTCATGCAAGGTTGTTTTGCATGATCTTATAGGTGGTTTCTGATGCATACATTCAAAAAGATAGTCTGCATCATATTCTGAGGGTACATAGTGCAAGCCCACTCTTGTTTCTCATGGGAGAAAACTCCACAGCCCAAGATGCTTTATACTGTGCTCTTTTAGCTCCTGCACCTTGTGCATGTTTGTGTATGTTTCCTCTGCACAAGGGCTCAGGATATTTTTGTTAGTAGTAACAAAAATGTCACTTTATCTGATATTGTAAAAGGAGATTTTGGGAGATTTGCCCGCAGCTTGTCACCACTAAAATTATATTATATTAAAAGACTTGTAACAAGAGTTAAGATCTTGGGCCTGGGTTTCCAGTTGTGATCTTCTAGCAGGATAACTCAAGTGATGCTTATGGTCCATACTGATGGGAGAAGACTCTGGGTCTGAATAAACAGTTTGTAAATACTTAATTCCAGACACAAATCAGTCAGAAGTCCAGAGGCAGGAGATTGAAGCTTCCTCTGTTGGAGACATTAACAAAGATAGCACTGTATTCTCCTCAGAGTAAAAACCAGCCAATGAACACTTCTTGCCTTTGCCAGCTTCATTTCTGACCCATCATTTACAAATTATTAGAGAAACCTCAGGCATTCATTAAAACTGAAATATAGAGGTAATTTTCTCTATTACTATCAGCAAAGAAGTTGTTTACCTGGGCTACTCCAGCACAGCCAGGCAGCTGTGTTGTGGTGGGCAGTCTAGAAGTGCCACCCTTAGGAGGGTTTAAAAGAGTCCTCCTCCTAAACATGCTGTTTAAGCCCTGCTTTTGCTGTTTTACATTCTCCCTTTCTAATCAACTTTTAGTCGCAGCAATTAATATCTTGTTGCTCTACAAGCGGCTTCCACAAAATATAAACCATCACTATGTTTTCATATTGTCTTCATGACTAACCAAAAGGAATTCTAGTAAACTGCTAAAACCAGCACATTCTCAGTTTGTTTCTTAACCAGGAAAAAGGTTTCCTGTAACCTTTCTGAGTAACATGCTTGCATTCACTGTCATTAGGCGAACATCTCACCTCTTAATATTCCCAACTTGAATTTCCACAAAATTAGAGTATTAGGATTGGGAGAGACCCTCCTGACTGGGCTGATAACAAGATTATGCACTGATAGGCAGCCTTTCTTTGGAAGGAAATTTTAATACATCTTCAGTTTTAATCTTGTGGGTAACAACTTTAGTCCTGTAATACTAATCAGATTTACTAGTGGCATGGCACTATTAATTTTTGTCACTAAAAATATTTCTATTGAATCAATTGTTAATATTGCAAGTTAAATCATAACCTATGCAGCCACAATCCACTTACTAAAATTTTAAATAAAAGCTTATAGTAGTTGCTGAACCTTTCTGTTGGGCTTTGTTGTATTTTAAAAAATAAATACCCATATGCTAATTATACTTTTACTTGGGTGTTTTTCTTTGCCATATCTTGGGGGCTAAATCACACACAGTTGACCAGATTTTTCTGTTCATTGTTTTTCTCTTTGCTTGCACTGCTTACCTTTTAGTTGTCCCTCTAACCCCAGCACACCTACAGTCAAAGAGAAGCTGGGTAGCAATGTTTGGGTCTTCCTGCTGTACACTTAAAAGGGAGGGATTGAATTAACCCTTGATCTTAGATGGTGGTTTCAAAATGGACAATCGTGCATAAATATCAGTATCTTGTGAAGCACACATGTACAGGTAAAAACTCCAGAATGACACAGACAGTATCTTGCTGACCCAGCAGCAAGAACTGTGTTTGAAGAAAGTGTGAGGGATTGCCAAAATGCAGATGGTTCTTAAATTATGTGCTGCAACACCTTGTTGGGTAATAAAACTGTACAAGTATAATTATTTTTAAATTATTTAAATAAGTAATAAAATTAGAAAGTAATCTTTCATTCTTAGGTCATAAAACTATGTTATCTTAGCTGTTATCAACCAAGTAAATGATTTATTTCCCTATCCACTTATCTTTGATTGAATAATTATTCTAATCACCTTCATTAGTCAGATGACGTATTATAAACTGAATCCATTACAAGTTTGTCTTTTGTGGCTGATGCATTTTACACATAAAACTTTGCCTAATAGTTTTCATCTGCATTTTCAGGAAAGCTTCTTCTTAAACATAAATGTATAAAACAGGTTCTCCTATCTAAAACCTTTCAAAATTACCAAATCCTATAGCTCAAAACTGAGCTAAAAAGAGAATTTTATTCAGAGAGCACCCACTGGATGTATTGGTTTTGCCTCTCACCTTTTCTAGAGGTTTGGTGTGTGTTGATTTTTCCAGAGTTAAAAGGAAACCTGCCCCTCACTACACCATCCTATAATGAGCATATTTTCCTGTTTCAGGCTTTTTCTAGTATTTCCCAGTTTATAGACTCTTAATACATGTTCTTCATACTTGGGAAAACACAGGAACCCCCACCTGTGCCCCAGCTCATGCTGAAAAAGTACATTCCAGATTTTGAACCTTTTTATTTTTTCCTTGGTGACATTTTTCTTCACAGTAACCATTGAACCAGGGGGTTGGAATAGATAATCTTTAAAGGTGTCTTCCAACCCAAACTATTCTATGATTCTATGAAATTAACAAACTTAGAGAGGCTACCTACTGCTTGTTTCAAGTGATCATCACAGAAATCCTTTGGGCTTCAACTTGCAAATCCGCACAAGATTCTAACCCAACATCATTATTAAAAGAAAAGTATTTCCTTATTTCATTCCTAACAAACTGTATAGAAGTCTAGCCTAATTTCACTGCTAAAGAGTAAGGTTGCAGCAGCAATTCAGTCTTTTCCATACTGCCAGGCCAACAGGCGATAAATCATGGCTGGTAGGGTTCAGTTGAGGCAGCTTCTGGGGAGGCGTTCTCCAACTGATACTATTTCAATTAATTAATATTGGAAATTATCCACAACATTCTTACTTTTAATAGCCCTAATTGGATACATGTAAGTCTCATGTATTAACAGCTCGGTGTTTTCATTTGTGGACATTTCAGACTTAAAACTACATAAACTACTAATGTTACAGTGTCTGTAGCTTTCCAAGCATTCTCCCACAAAAATGTGTCAAAATAAATATTTCTCTGGCTTCCCCAGTTTAGCAGGTGTGCCCAAGTCGGTTTGTAGCAACTGCAATTAATTATCTCATTCTCCCTGGACCAATGCCCTGTGCTTGCAGTCATTAGTTTCCTTGCTGTTGTTTTAATAATATGATTAATTTGATCCATCCTTCCAAAAAAGAAGGCTCATAGAAAACAGGTAATTTAAACTGGGCTTCCAGCAGTTTCAGACATCTGGCCACTATGGTTGGAATCAGCAATTGTCAGTGTCACTCCTAAAGGAAAGTGCCTCAAATGCTCCTAAAAATGCTCCCAAACTTTGTTCCAATGATGCTCTGGCTGGGATCAGAAGCTGCTTTTAAAGGCACAGCTTGCCTCGTCTATGTATGAACTGTATGGAATTCCCCATGTGGATGCTCATAATTATACATCTCTTCTAACCAACACTTCATTTTCAAAGCTATTTGTCAAATACAGAAAACATAAATATATCATCATTCAAATAAACTCTCATTAATATCATAGTAAACGAAACCCTTCTAATAACATTGCTTTTATTAAGAACAGAAGTCCTGCTACATCAATCTCTTATTAAAAGCAAATACCTTAAACAGGATGTCCTTTACAAATATTCTAGCTCTTGCTTTCTGAAAGGTTTATAGACACTTAGCAAATGTAAAGCTATTTTTGAATTGTACTTAATAAATAATTTCTTCATGTGCAAATAGAAAAAAAGCTTGAAACGAAATCTACCTCTTAGTTCATGCAATTTTACTAGTTAAGAGAAAGCCATCAAATTCGTGGGAGCCAATTTTTCTAGCCTTTGTGAAAGCATATACAGCACATATATCTGTCAAATTCACAAAGTACTTGTATTTAGTCAATGGTAGTAATTCCTCAGAAGTGAAGCTGTGGGAAAGCACATGCAACCGGCTACTCCAGTGTCTCCCTGCTCCCTGGCTGGCCAGCTGCTGAGTAGTGGCCAGAAAGCAGACTTGGAAAAAGCAAAGAAGTAGCAGCTGCCACAGTGGAGGAGGCAAAACCCTCAAACCCACAACTAACTCAGCAATTGTCTTGGAGCAAATCAGGAAGTGTCAATTGGTAAAACAAAAGGCTGTGATTTTCTAGTCATTTTCTGCTCTGCTGTATGAGGGATCTGTTTGACTGCCTGGGGGTCATGGTCTTCCGCTTTGGGGGCTGAGTGATGCCTTGCTCTCAGCTTGTGCCTGCAAGAGGTATCACTGGGGGACAACAAGGCCAACTTTAGGACGCTGGTCACCCTAGGGCACTGTAAGTGATTTGAATAACCCAAGCAGATAACTGGGGCAGAAGGTGAATTGTTTACGCCAAAGCTGAGGAAGAAGCGCTGTGGCTTTTCACAGATAACTGTTTCAAAATCTGGATTTGGGCTGGACAGGCAGCAAGGGCAAGCTTCCCATTTTGGAAAGCTGTTTTCTGGTGGAAGTAGTGTTTTCGTAATCACAGCACACACAGAGCATCCTACCCACTAGAAGAAGCCAGAACCTTAGTGCATCCGCCACACAGACATGACCTGACATCTGCAGAACTTGCTGGCCTGAGGCCACCCTCTGAAATGTGGGTGTTTCTATAGCAGACCTTTTATAAAAGAAAGTAGCAAGTGGTGTCTCATCTTCTGTCTTAGGGGAGAAGAATGTTGGTCTGTAGATGTTTTTTTAACAGTTCTGGCATGTCTTGCAATTTTGGTTCTTTGAACAACTACATCTGTTCAGCTGGCACCATGTAACTGCTCTATCATTTTTTACCCTAGCTTATCATTGTCTGTGATAATTTGTTGCTGTGGATACACAGTTTTTTTAATGAAGTTTTTTCTGGTCCCTAATCCCTCCCATCTGACTTTTCTGTTGTTGCGTGTATTCTTATTTCTCATGCAAAGAAACAAGAATCATCATAGTAGCTTGCAGGAAAAGTAATTTGTCTGAGTAAAATCTACAGCCAACATAAATGGCAGCTACATGCTGGGGGAGGAGATGGATACATTAGGAATGCCATAAATTGTATATTTCTTCTATCTTGACCCAGGATCTCCTGGGAGGTTTCAGTTATATCAGAGCATAAATTCTTGAGGGGCTTGAGCCACAGGTTTCAGCTTTCTCTTATTCATGGTAATGAGAGTCAAGGTCCTTTCCTGCACTGTTTTTGATTCACTGCACCAGCCTTGTGGCTGAATTATATGCCTAAGCATCTGTTTTTCCAAGGCTTGCAGTTCCTGAAGATGAGTGGAGGAGGCTTGGAACACATTACTGTCCCAAATGTCTTGACAACATATGAAGATAGACCTGGCTTTGTATTATTCCACCTTGTAGTGATGTAACACAGGGCACAGAGCCAGCTGCAGGGGGAAATTCACTGCGTGAAGTCACAGAGGCATGAAGCAGCTATTTTCTTCTTCTGCTGAGGGCCTGGGAAGTCAGAGATGCTGAAGAGAAATGAGGCAAAGCCGTAAGACGGGCTCAAAGACACACCTCCTGGAGCAAAGCTTGTGCTGGACTCCTGAGCCCACCCGAAGGCTCTCACCTTGAGCAGCAGGAGCCTGGGGATGCAGAGCACCCCTGGTGAGTGACTCTTCCTCAGGGCAGAGAGCAATGCTGAAATCCAGGAAGGGTGTTTGTTCCATGTGGCATGATGCTTTGCACAGCGGAGCTCTGGCTTCAGCTGGGGCCTCGGGGCACTGTGGCAGTTGTCAAATAAAAAGTAAGAATCACTTTGTCCATATCCTGTCCAAGGTAGTGATACACCAGGAAGACTTTGCTGTGATGTGAAGAAGATAAAACCAACGTGTCATAGGAGCCCAGGAGGACTCTCTCAGAGAGGTATGAATGATGCACTGGCATTTGTGCCTAGCCATGTTCATCCTGGCCAGTGTGGAGCCAGTGCACTGCATCTGCTCTCAGGTTCACTAGTGCACACCCTGCGTTTAGATTCGTGTCCAAGAAAACCGGGTTTGACCTTTAGCTGTTCCAAAGGGATTTCCTCACATTCTCCCATGGCTCTTACTCATAATTTTTGTATTTAGTGCGGCCACACACTGAAAAACAGCTCTTCCAGGCATGTAAAACTCCTCCCTCCCCACTCCCTCTCTCCTTCTGTGCTATGCTGGGCCACATATTTGGTGAAACTATGTAGAGGGGTTTTCTGTGTTTGCTTTCTGACATTCTCTGACTACAGACCCATGGAATCATAAAATGTACTTTCTGAATATGTACACGTGACACAGTTGTTGTTTTGGCCAGCAGCCCTTTTCCCATGACAACGTTAGGGAGTCCTCCCTCTGTTTGGTGCCTCCTGAACTTTGTTCGCTACCTTTTACATGTCAAAAAACAGGAAAGTTCACTTCTGGGATAAAAGGAATGAGCTAAAACATGAGCCAGGGTAGCTACACTGAGCTAAGACCCACACGATGACACACTCTTGTGTAATTTAGGGATAGGGCAAATACTTCATTGACCTTTACTCTGATATCTGCTTATTTATCTGCATTAGATAAACAGCCAATGGCTATATCACAGCCTCAGCAAACAGCAAGTTCTGTCAGCGCTGCAGATACCATTTGTTGCTTGATTTTATGGGACGGAAGGTTCCCTTTTTATTACTGCTTTCAGGGATGCCTCACTGCGAGGCCTGCTTTCCTCCACCCTGGATGTTTGGAGCTTTTATACCCTTGGCCAGATTTTGCCCTCTGGCAAAACTATGCCCTGTACAAGTTCTCGAGTATGTTGCACATTTAACGAGACTGACAGCAGTCAGCTCTAGGCTTAAAGACAGAAATAGCAGATCCTTATCTGAATTTCTATGAACCAAGTGGGAGGAAAGCACTTTGGTCCGGGTCATAGATGGAGCTTCCAACAAGTTCCAGCTCGGTTTCTAGAAGGCTGTCTTAGTCCTGATATATGAAGAGAGAAAGAGATGCCCTTTGACTGCAGCTTTGCAAATTATACTTTCATTATAATCTAAAATGCTAGCATAGCCAGGCCTTTATTTTATTAGTTGCAGGGAGTATAAAGCCAGCTTGTCTCATGCAAGCATCTTCTCATCCCATCATCACCAGCCTGGCATGAGAAGGGTGTCTTCTTTTGATTTTCTTGGCTCAGTTATTGTGGTTTATTTCACACTTGGAAGAGCTAGATACTAGAACTTAGCAGGGGAGAAATTTAATTTCAAGCTTGAACACAAAATTTGGGATCTGGTTCAGATTTCCAGTTTGCTTTAGCTTGTGCTCAGCACCAGTGACTTGATTACTGAAAGGACCCCTTTCCTCAGTACTCCCCTTATTTGTACTTAGGATGAATGTGAGACAGAATCACAAACACAAATGTCTCCCAAATTTTGAGGTAATCTGGACTAGGCTTCAAAATTTTCAGAGCCTTTTTCTCTAGGAATAAAAAACTTCTTCCACCTGCATTTTGGAGAAGTTCACACCCAGTTTAGCTTGATGCCTAACATATCAGCCTTCCCAGAGTTTCATTTCTCTACTGAGTTCTGCACAGTCCTTTTTCTGATCAGTACTTCATGTGCATTTTGTGTCTGAGCCAAAGCCCACAAAAACGCTACAAGGATGTCTTCGTGGACTTCAGGGACAGCTTTGCTAAGCTATGACATGTGTTTCTATGTGCCTTCAATCACCAGTTTTGGCAAAGTTGTGAAGAGATTTGATTCTCCCTTACTGAAAACAAGAAATCCTGGGTTTGATTTGAGTCACTCTTTACTTCCTCCTTCCTGTGCTGAAATGTTCAGTAACTTATGGACGTCTTCCCAAGCAGTGTTAACATTTCATCCAGAAACCTTTGGTGACCTGCTGATTGATATACAGCCACAGGCTAAAAAACCCCCTACTTTTCCTGGACTCACTCCAATAGCTTTGATCTAGAAATTTGCAAATGTTTTGTAAAAGAAAGACAAAGATATTTTCCAGAATGTTGAGGATATTGTCCAAAATGAACTGTTACACACTAAGGTGGAGATGACATGTGATATAGTAAATACATAGCAAGGCTGAATTATTCATGGAGAAAGGAAATTGGCTGCTTACCTTTGGGAGTGGAAATCTGAATGAGCCTAGGGTTTTAAAATGAAGTAAGTTGCATGGTTTCAGCCCTCTCCCGGGGGTGTGATAATGTCAGCATCACATCTTGATCTCTTTTGGAAATGCCCTTTCTTTCTCTCCTTTTCCTTCTCTCACAGCATATTGTTGCAATATTGCTGCTGTCAGCTTGTCATTCTGATGGTGTTTGCTGCTTCTCCCAAAATTAAGGTGAGCGGAATTGCAATTGAGCAAGCATATATGGAGTGCTCCTGCTTCGTATTCAGCGGCAAGGACAGATGGCAACCAAGCAGCTGGTGGGCATAGATTTTCAATACCAGTACAGGCTGCACAGATTTGTTTTCACAGTCGTATCTGTAATCCCTAGATTTCTTGAGATGCTAAATGCAATTCTGAACATCTCCCTGTCGTGCTGTGTGCATGTGTGTGCTCGCTGTTTGCTTGTGTGTGCATGTGTGCATGTGCATGCATCTGTATATGCTTCGCTGGGGAACCTCTTGGATGCCAGGACTCAGCTTGCCTTGAAGCAGGGATCACCACTTTTCTCCTGTCTGCAGAAAATAGGATGGCACTGTGATGAGTTGATAGATAAGTCCTGGTCTGATGTGAGCTTTTTCAATCTCAAAGCTGTTATGCGGATTCAAAGAGTGCTTGAACTCATCTATATTTATTGTTCTTCCCTCTTTGCTTCTGTTTTCTCTTCTTCCTGACAATCCAAACAAACAATGCTTCACTCTCTCTCCTCCCATTTCAGCTTGCACAGTAACAGATCACTGGACCTAATTCCTAGCTTTGCTAGCTTTGCTTCCTTCCTATCCTCGTCTCCTTCCTCTCCTCCCAGCTCAATTTCTGCCTTATTTAATCCATCTACTACCAGATGTTTCCACTGCACAAGAGGAACTTCTACATACCTGCATGAGAGGCTTGTCCCATTGCAGCAGGGAAACCTGTTTGTTCAGGCAAAGGTATTAAATACGCCTACTTATGCAGCCATGTGATTTCAAGCATGGATATCTGCAAAACACCATTCCAGAAGTTAGGTCTTCATTTTGGTTCTGCTTTCTCTGGCAATCTACTGTCAAAAAGAAAGCAGAGAATGACCACATCAGACAAGCTGAAAGCTGTACAGAGGGCACAAGCAACCCTAGCATGGAGGGATGGGAAGGGCAGTTGTATCTATTCCACCTGGAAATTACACATCTAGAAGTGTAATCCAGATTTCTGGGTACTGAAGATGAACAGAATGGCCCAAAGCAGCTACAACATGTCATGAACCATCCCATAATAAAGGCAGAATGTCAGGAAGGATTAACTGATCAGCTAAATAATGAAAACTGTTACATTTCATAAGGTAATGGGAAACATAAATCACTATGCTACATGACCTAAGTAAGGCAGCTACTAACAGATTAGAGTTTAAGAAAGACTTTGCCCATGGGCAAATGGGCAGATTATTCTTCAGTTTCCATGGCAGAAATTCTCATCTCTAACTCTGAAACGTTTGCTGCTGGAGGATGTGATGCCCTGACATTTAAACTGGCGTGAAACTGGGATGCGATGGGCTCCTAACTTCAACCCTACCTACTTTTCCATGCAGGAGCCTCGAATGGATTGAGAATGAGAGAGTTTCGTACACGGGGACCCTCTTAAGAGCGAGTGGCAACTAGAAAATGCAGGGGTTGAGGCTGTCCCTGACACCCCTTCTGGGAAGTGTGTAAGCATCTCCCTAATTCAAGGCAGATTTTAAACACCTCTCTATTCAGCACTGAGATGCTGCTTTGCCCTCAATCCACTCCTCCAGACTGTTGACAAAACATTCAAGCCTGTTTATATATGTTGTGAGTCTGGGTTGGTTGCCTAGCTGGGGCTGCTGAGTCAGAGCCTGAGGGGTTTTTAATTAGGACCCTAATCTGCCTGCTCTGCCGTGTGCTGTGCAGTTCCCCAGTGCCATCTCACGGCTCCTCCAGGTTGTATTTACTCACACTTGTCCCGTTTCACTTTGGATTCCCTTCCTGTGTCCTACAAGCCCCTTACTGCTTACCCCTGGGCGGCTGGCGCCAGGGCAGGGCTGCAGTCCCCAGGGCCCGGGGAATGAGCTGACCAGCGCCAGGAGTGTCCCCACCAAGTGCTCACAGGAGCCAGAGGAGCACTTCAGTGCTCGGTGTGCTCCTTGTGCAACGTGTTTGCAGGCTCTGTAGGTGCCAGGCTGTCTCAGAGAGGCTGGAAGAGGGGATCAAGCAGGTGAAGAGAGAATTATGCCTCCTAAAGTGAGCGTAAACTGACGTTTTGCCTAGTGTTAAGAGCATTAAGTTAAACACACACTCAAGCAATTTTGCTGAACTGGGCACCCTACGGCATCGAAATACGGCCTGATTCTGCAACCCCTGTGTGTGTGAATAAAACACACACAGATGTGTATAAGATGGGCAGATATAGACCGACAGGAGAGGATGCTGGGGGAGCTCTAGCCCTTTCCGTGGGCCCACCTAATTCAGCTCATGCATGCACAAACACTGAAGCATGTAGAAGGCAGTTCACAACTGCCTTCTACAACAGCTTTCAAGTGCAAAAAAAAAGTCCTTTTACAGACATGTTAGATAACCAAAATATTATATACAGAAGTATTCTACTGACTACAAAACCCACAGCTCTATACTAAAACCAATGGTCATGCCAGAAGTCACTCTCCAGTTGTCTCCCTGATATGGAAGGGAGACACTTCAGTTTTTACCCAGAAGTGGTGGAAAACAGAGGAATAAGGCAAGCCCTGCTGCAGGATGTGAAAATGGAGCCGGCTGCAGGGGCAGCTCTCATTTGGAGTTGTGGCCTCAGCACCCCAGGAATGTCCATCCATGTCCAGCTTTCCCCTGGAGCCTTTCTGCAGAGCCAGAAAGAAGAAGGAATGATCCTCTGGTGCCTTCTCAAGAGATGCCAATGTATCCAACGCAACACAGGTACTAAAGTGAAATAGCAGATGCTAGTATCCAACTCTATAGCTCATGTTTTCTGGATGCTTAACCTGCAAAGGGAGAGCATACGTTTGTAAAGAGGTATGGACATTATTAATTATTTTCAATTAAAAAATAACAACAATAATGTGGACAACAGTGCCTCTGAGAGCGAGGCTGCCATGCCATATGCTGCCAGGCAAACAGCAGAGGAATCTCTACCAAGGGCACTGTGAAGCTGGCCTGGATTGTGGCTCATTGCTAAACTGACGTGAGGTGGCAGTGTTTCAAAATCCAAGTGCAGCACTAGCACTGATTAAGGTTTGCGCTGTTACCCTCCTGCAGGGTAAAGATCATCAGTAATACTCTTCCATAAAGGGTCATCTGCCTCCTGTTTGTTCTTAGGGTTTGTTTAATGAACTGCTTCATGGGAACAGTCTCTAAAATTTACAGGAGCTGATTTTGAGTGTCTCTTTGAAATGCTGCTAATACTGGCACATAAATATGTTTGCTAGAATTTTAGGTGTAAATTATTAGCAGTCTAGTAATATAAGCTATTTTAATATGAGAAGGCCTATGCTGTTTTATCTTATGTCAAATTTGGAGGCACTTCAGCTAAGATTAAATAAAGCCACTCCTATGCTGTTACAATTGCTTAGTTGGAAGGCGCTAGTACTAGAAAGCATTGATATAATGAGCAACTTGTCTCATGATGACAATTTGCTCATATCTGCACACAACCACACTCTCAGAGAGATGCTGTAACACATTTGTCTTGAAAATCACCTTGTGTGCTCTGTGAGATAGCACTGTACTGGGTGTCACGGGGGACACACACCAGACATCGCTGGTGCGTAGGGCCATGGCTCTTGGTGGTCGCTAAGGAGCAGGCTGGTTTGTAGCGTGATTTGCAGGACAGCCCTTGTAATTGCAAGGCAGCACCATTGTCGCTCTCCCCCTTCGTGACTATACAGGAGGAAGATCAGGGGCTGGCAGATCACATAAGCCTGACAGGCAAAGCCCAACAGCAGGAGACAGGCTGTGTCAGGGGGCTGTGAATGCACAACCCACACCCCTAGACCCAGGGAGGTGTGAGGATGGAGTCCACAGCATTGACTTCAACTGCTGGAACTCAAACCTGTGCTCAGGGTCCAAAATTAGTCCCAATGTGTTACAGGGTCATGCTAGAGTCCTACATATGACAGAGCATGAAACGAGCAGGAGTCTTAGGTGCTGCAGAACTGGCCTCCACCTGCATGTGATCCTTCATTTTAAAGACCCCAGCATGAGGGAGATTTTTCCCAAGTAACTTTTGTTAAAGCAGAAATCACCTGGTGAGAAGGTCAGATTTGCTGAGTCTGGAGATACTCTTTGCTGGGTAACTTTAAACAAAGGAGTTACATAAAGTCAGGGTACTTTAAGATCTTTTCTCCAACACCCTAGGACTGCATATTTGAATCAAGTCTTGCTGTCTAAGAAGGCTGCTTGGCTTGTAAATCAGTCTTTGTTTACAACTGGTGGTGACAGATCCCACGCTATTAGAGATGATGTCATTTCATAGTGAAGTATCTGTTTTTCCCATGGTAAAGATGGATCTGACACCCTAGATCAGACTCTTGGCTCATCACATCTTGTTTTCTGCCTCCAGGGATGGGCAGTGGATGGTGCTGTAAAAAAGAGCAGGTCACTCCTTTAAGAATCATGTATACAGTGAAACGATGCTACCTCTTTGTCTCTCTACCTGTACATACTCAACTAATGCACTAATGCACTAGACTTGACCACACTTTTAGTATCTTGCATCATGTCAGCTCTTGCTGACAGTACTAAACATACTGAATTTCTATTTATTCTACCAGAGCTGAACAACCAAAGATTCAAGTGCCTGATTCCCTGTTGGTCTCCAGTGTATATGCAGGGCTCCCAGGAAACCGCAGCTAGAAGATTTATTAGAAGCCTTTATAAAAATCACTTCTGGACTGATCAGCAATGATTTTCTAATAAGCATGTTCAAGAATGGGTAAAAGAAAGAATAGACACACTTGATTCAGTCAATTGTGAATAAAAGCATATTTCATTCACTCAAAGAAAGCATGCTATTAATGCACTATCTATCTATCTATCTATCTATCCACCAGAAAATAGAACCAGGCACACCACAAATGAATAAAGTATATATATTTTGCCTGTCATTCTGCAGCCCTGTCTCTGTGCTGTGAGCCCGCCAGCTCTGTCCATCCAAGCAGCCTGAAGCTGGAGGTTTGGGTCGGGTCCCACAGCATGCCAGCAACATACACCCTGCATCTCCATGCCTGCCTTCCCCCCGACTGCTGGGAAGGGTGGTCTATGGCCACTGGGGAGACTGTGGTTCCTGAACTCTTAAGAGCTCTGCTAGATGTTAGGCTGAGCAGCTACATTTTTTTGCATACCAGAAATGGCCCCTGGAGGATCAAAGGGAAAAGGTATATTTTTTACTTCTTAGCCTTCAGAGTTTAGAGGCATTACTGTTAAACCCACATACAACCACTGCAAATGGCTGACTCTGAGGAGGCAGTGAAATGCTTAGTTTGGGAAGTGCCTTGATTGATACTGTAAAGTGTCCAGGAATAAAAGCCACAGTGGGTCAAAACTGTAAATTCAGAGTCAGGCCAAATGTGTGAGAGTTGGGAGCTGATCCTTCAATGAAGGATTTCCAATGTTCTGGCACTGGAAATGGCCCTTAAGTATGTGTAGGCACTGTTAGGTCTCTTGCCACTGCCAGACTGGCATAAAGAGTATTTTCTGTAAATGAGAATTTGGTATAAATTTAGGCTTACTCTTGTTCCTAAATTTAAGAACAAGAATTTAGGAACAAGATTGTTCCTAATTGTTCTCTGTACAATTAGAGTACGTTTTATTTTGTAAATAAAATACAAAATTTTATATTTATATAATTTTGTATTGTATTATATACAAATAATATATTTGTATATTATTTGTTTATAAAAATAATGTATATACAATGTATTGTATATTGTATTGAAATATACACAATTTTTTGTATATATTTCTATATATATAGAAAATACAGAAATTTTCTATATTTCTGTATTGAAAACTGATGTTCTAGCTGGTTCTAGCCCTGACTGGCCACTATACCAGTCACAAAAGGACTTGTGC
The DNA here is from genome assembly GCF_004027225.2 of Strigops habroptila. Taxonomy (NCBI): domain Eukaryota; kingdom Metazoa; phylum Chordata; class Aves; order Psittaciformes; family Psittacidae; genus Strigops; species Strigops habroptila. Next base: position 13,982,499 of record NC_046359.1, read on the forward strand.
CTAGTGCTGTGCATGAATGGCACACAGAATACCTTAGATAACTTTGAAACAAAGCCCTTTGCCCCAGCAAAAGAGGTGGGGGTTGGTATTTACATCTAAGAAAACCCAGACAGCAACAAATTGGAAAACAATATGCAAATAAGAGAATAAGCAAATTGGAAAAAGGGAAATGGAAGTGGCACTCCAAGGCAAATTCCTTTCAACAAGACAGCTGAAATGAACACTCAGTGTCTAGTGGATGTAGCCAGCTGATAAAAACATTCACTGCTAAAAAATGTCATTACTCTGAAAAAGAAATAAAGATTAATACTCAAAAATGAGGAAAAGGCTGGGAGACCCTGGTGACTGAAAGATGAACAGCATCATTTAGGCTTTGCTCGTTGTTGTTGCTAACTCTCCAGGGAGATTGGGGCGGTGTGCTTTGTAAGCTTTATTGGAACTGCATTGGCATTAATCATGTGCCTGAAGGCAACATGGCATGTTGTTTGGCAAATGATGCTATGTGATAGAATGGGAAGGAAGCACTTTTTTTTTCCTTTAATAATGGTCACTACACATAGACTTGATTCTGATCTCTCACTGGTTATATATAGTGATTTCACTGACTTATGCTGGTACGTAAAGGAACGCAAGGCCAAGATGTTAAGGTGGATACATACACAACCAGTCGCCATTCATCTGAAAGCATTCTGTGAATTCTATTTGAATAATACTAATGATTTTACTGATTGCGAAACTGAAAAATGGAGAAGAAAACAAAATGAAATAAAAATCTTCTCCCTAGATGCCTAGTGAAGAGACACTTGCTTGTGCCACAAGACAACAGGGCTTTTTTCACCATTTCCTGTGTTCATGCTTTATAGTATTGCTTATGCCAGTATGAAAGGAAATTTGGATCCAAGAGGTCTGTTAGGAAAAAGGAGGCATAATTTGAGTGCTCATGTGAGTAGTTTGCTTAGAGTTATGGATCCAGCCAAGGTGTGACTTAGGATATAGATGTCCCAGGCAGTTTGGAGGCAGCTATCCCATTATCCTGGGAAGGAGAGCTTAGCCAGGCAGATGTGGGCCACTTGCCCTCAGTGCCAGAGAGCAGTCCTTGATCTATTTTATTTTCGAATCTGGATACACCCCTGGTGACCATAATTTAGGGAAATAGCACTGTGTAAATGGGAGTCCCAGAGTTTCATCTCTCATGGTGAACACTGTGGATGTCTTTATAGAACAAACTGGGCAGCCTGGGCATAACGCAGGACAAGACTGTATTTCAGTGCTGTAGAGGCAGGATGCTGTGGTACAAGCCCAAAGATGGGGCAGCCTAATTATCCTGAAAAATTAGATTATTCAAGGCTCGTTAACACTGGCTGAGTAATACACCGGTATCATTTTTTTCTAATGACAGTCATTGGCATTGGCCATCAGTTCAACACGGAGTGGCTAAAGGGTAAATGATATTACTACAACTTCTGCTCCCAAACTGTAGAATCCAACAGCCAGAGTTGGTCTCCACTGCTTTTTTGCCACTGCTGTCTGTCCACCAGCAGCAGGTGATGTGTCCTGGCCTACCTCAGTCTGGGGAGGAGGCTAAGCCCTCTGTGGCTGTACTACGTGAAGGTCCCAAGTTTTTCAGGTATTCCTGAATTGCTTCCTTAGTCCTTGATAGTGGATGTATTTCTAACTCACAAGGCGAAGTTCTGCCAGTGCTGGGAAGGGGGAGAGGTTTTGGGCTATATTTAAAATATTTTCCTCATAAAACATGAGAACTGCAAACCTCCTCCTTGCAAGAAATGAAAGCCCTGTTTCTGATATACTTACAGGACTCCATGTAAAAAGGCTTTAAGGGGAAATAAGAATAAGATTCAGAAACAAATTATGAGCACTGGAAACATTGGAACTGACATCTTTCTAGCTCAGTAAAAAGAAATCTCTACTTGTCTCATCCAGGTGGTACAGTAAGTAGCTAAGTAGTCACGAAACACTACAGCCTCTTCCTGTGAGTCAGAACATCTATTTGCTAGGCAATTCTCAGGAACATTTACCTTGTAAACTCTTTCCAAGAAACCTATTAACATTGATTTCAATGTACCTTCCAGTACACAGTGGTGATGCTTTCTCCCTAATAGAACTTTATTGTTTGCCTCTTTGCTCACACAGCTTTTCTGCTTGTATGCATTTGTCCTAACAGCAAGTTGCAGACACAACAGAGGTCAGCAGCTAGAAGTTACTCATATACTGCCTTCCCCTTTTTCAGCTCTCCCTGGTTAATACTAAGCTGAATCAAACATAATATTCTTAATAAGTAAATCACATAGTGCAAGATGTTCAGGGGGCAGGAACAACAGAAGAAAAAGTCCTGTGCATTTGGCTGGGACACTGGCCAGAGCATGCTGGCTTAGTGTCTTTCATCATTGAAGAATCATACAGCAACTTCTCAACCCTTTATACACATGCAAGCTTCTCTTTGTGGTTGCAGAGAAAATCCTTTCAAATTTAAACAGCACATAAACTCCTCACTGTCTAAGAATATTTCTCTGAGGTGCAAGCTGTTTCTATGCTCACTGCCAGGGTATTGACTCTGAATCTTAGCACTGACATATAGCCAGAGTATGGACATCTCTAGTAAGTGCATACTGGTTGTACCTCACGTTTTTTGTCCTCAAGCTCTTTCCAAACAAAACCAAACATGTCACTTCTATTGGACCTGAAACATCCACTGGCCCTGGCTGAGGAAAAAAGTGCATGTCTGTCTATGTACTTTCCCAGCTGTGCGTTTGCTTTTCAGAAGTGCTGAGCATCCACAGTGCACGGAGGCTTCCCTTTGGGGCATAGTAAAGGGAGGTGCTCAGAAGGTGTTTGCTTCTACACAAGTGCCAGCCAAGTGCAGCATGTGCTGCAGGCCAGAAGAGAGGGAGCAGCTGTGCTGTGCATGGCATGGTCTCCTGGCAATGTCACTGTCACTGTCCCAGAGCTCCTTGTGGGTGAGCTCCAGCAGGAACAGCAGGTTCTCAGTGCCCCCAGGCATCCTGGCAGCTCCATAGGCACAAGTGCAACTTGTTGGTATAGTGGTGCACAGGCATCCTTTCAGAACAGGGCTTCCACAGAGCCACTCTTGGCATTTCCAAGGTGTAGCTTTCACCATGTGCAGCAGTCAAGCCTGAGAGTGTGTTTCTGGGAAGTGGATCAATAAGGTCTAAAAGGCAAGAAAACAGAATCTTTGGGACAGCTGATCGTTGTTCGACTGATGGGCAATTTCATCCACCAGAGACAGCAAAACACTGCTCTATGTCACAGCAGGTTTGGAGAAGGTTATGTTCTTACTGCCTCACAGAAAGCAATAATCATATTCTGATTCTTTTCCTCCAAACTCCGATTGCTGCTCAACTGCATGACTCTGGTCTAAAACTGGATGCACGAGGAACAGGCTAGACCTAAAAACTCATTCTGCCTTTTTGCATGGCTCAAAGTCTCCTGCCGCTGACTGTTGAAAATGAAGGTGAGCCTGGTGTTTCCAGGGTTTTCTTGTGGGCTCTGCAGTCATGTCCTAGGTGTTTCTGTGTTTTTTCAGGTGTCCACCTGCCCACAGTGGGTAAACAGCCTTCTTCCTATTACCCCACTGAGTGTTTGGGATTTCTGAATGAAAGAAGGAGCAGCATTACTACAGAGTTACTATTATTAGAGTGACATTTTTACCTTTACTGACATTTCCTTTAGTTTACCAGTATCCCAGAGCCAAGTCAAACAGCCCCACCTCCTCTTGCCATTCTTGCTGCTGACAGCTCTCCCTGGTTCAACTTGTGGGCATACATTTCCAGGCAGTGCTATGCTTTAGCACTGTGGGACAGTGATGCTCTAAGTCCCTGTTCAAGGAGCCAGCCAGACAGCTCCTCCACTCTGAGCCCAGGCTGTGTGGCCCTGGTGCTCCTATTTCTCATCACGACTGTGTCTGGCTGTGGTCAGACTTTACCCCTGTGGCGAGAGGAGCAGCCAGAGGATGTTTGCACCATCACAGCTGCCTTTCTCAAAATATGCCTCTCTTATCACTCAACTGAAGGGCACAGGGTTCCTGGGTGGGACAGTACAGCGAAGCTGACCTGAGAGACCATTTAGAAATGTCTGCTTCTCCTTCTCTGCAACATGTGAGATGCCAACACTTTCCCCCATCACAGGGATGGAAATCAGCCAGGGTCTACGAGCCACATGTCTAAGTCTACGCAGTTCAACTCGGGTATTTGCACCCTGGCTTCCAGTGACCTAGCTGGGTAAATCTGGTCTGCACTTCTGTTGGTACCCTATGATGAAATGGTTTCATAGTCTCAACAAAATGTGTGTGTTGCACAGAGGGAGAATTCCGAAACATCCCAGGTCTGCAGGCCCCAGCTTCCTTTGCCATCATCTGCTCTCATGTTTTTTTTTTGCTCGCTATAAATGAGAATATAGCCTTTGAAGGTGGATGTAAAAGAGTTATTTTCTATTGGATCCTATAAGAGATTTCTGTAGGAGGAACAAAAAGGCACTGTACAAGATGTGTAAATAACTATATCACTCTGATTTATGTTGAAAACACATGTTTTAGTTATAGCTACAGGAACTATAAAAGATAGGCTTCCTTTCTTTCATGAGAAGTGTTTCACAGCAAAACCAAAATATATATATTTGCTTATATTTCATTGTGCACTTTCTAGAGAAGGGAGGAAGTAGCATAAGACATTGTGCAAAAGAAAGCAATGTACGCAGATCTGGTTGTTGTCCAGAATCGTATTTTGTGCCAAATGGAAGGTTTTTTTCTCCAGGGCAATATATATTTTTTAACTTAAAAACACTGCACTGTAAGAAGCATGTATAGAAAAGCGCATTTGCAATGAGCGTTTAACCTCCATTGAAGCTCATATAAATGCAAGAGGATTGATGGTAGGTTGCTGATCACGACTCAGGAGACCTGTTCTTCCAGGTCTTTTTCTCTAGGTTTTCATCAAGTCCTCATTGTCAGGCTTAAATTCGACTTAGCTAAACTAGGGAGAGGTTATCTGCAAAAGAAAAGAAATCCTTCGGTAATGTTATTATACAGCCATTACCAGTATAGATGGAGATGGGGGGGAGCTGAGGTAAGGGCAAAATGTGGGAACAGATGATGGATAAGGAGAACATGAGGCAACAAGGTAAACTGCAAGATTGAAATCGGGATTCCAGAAGAGCACTGCTGCCTTGGGTACCTGAGTCTGCGTTTTCCCCCAAGCAGAAACCAGCGCCATGCTGGTAATGTATTGCAGTGATTTGCCTGCAGAGCTAGCGACTCTGTTACGCTAGAAATGGTGCTGAGATGAGTCAGGAGTGATTGATAGTCTCTCTGAATACTGAGCCAGGACCAGGGGTGGGTGCAGGAGCCACATTGTAGTTAGGGAAAGGGAGCTGTGCTGCTGTATAGCTGCTCCTGTAACACAAGATCCAGAGTGTGCATCATATACAGGGTGAGATGAATGCGTCATGGGGAAGAAAACACAGTTCCTGCAAAACCACACCAGGACATGCCGTAAAGAGAGGTCGTACAGATGCTTGTATGTGTAAAGATGAAGGAGTGCAGCACTGCCAAGCTTTGCAGTGAGAAAAGTGAGCAGTGAAATGTATCTTGCCTTGTTCCTTCCCATATTCAGCAGGGAGGACCCCAAAGTGGGGTGAGGCAACCCCATCAGCAATCCAGGATGAGGACTTTTCCATGGGAACTGCAGGAGGCAAGGCTACAGCTGCAGTGGTAATCCAGACTCCAAGTGACAAAGGCCTGAAGGAAAATCTTGGAATGAGAGCAGAGAGGAAAGGTTAAGTACTTAAAGCAATCTGGAAACAGGCGGGTGTGCTAGCACAAGGGCTGAGCCCCAGCTGGCGCTACGCTGTGGGTCTGGTGGGCAGCGAGAGCTCTGCTGCTTGCAGGAGGGATGAGAAAGGACAGAGAGGGGAAGAGGGCAGAAGGAGGTTCAGGGGTCCAGTGGTGGCCCCTGTGTGGTCCAGTGGGTATCCAGCAGAAAGATATCAGACATCAGCGTGAAACTAAGCTGTGAGAGGGCTGGGTAAATTTACCTTTGGTTAAAATTTAGGGTGGCAGCTCCGCAGCTTCAGCAGTGCAACCAGAAAGCAGAGGGTCCAGGTGGGCCCTGGGCCAACTCCTGTTCACCAGTGAACAGGATTTGGTGAGGCCAAAGGCACAGCTCTCTCTGACTTCACTGGTAAACAGGCGTTTACTTCGAAAGAGGAGGAAGCAGAGTGCTTGGCTGAAAGACCAAAGCTGGGTTGTGCTGGAGGAGCGCATCTCACCCACCCTGCTGCTCTCCCCTCCTGCCCTGGAGTTTGAGTTGGAGCTGCTCCTGCCTGAGTCAGTGCAAGGTGCTCACTGGTGTCAAGCACTGACAGTCACTGCTTGCTGCCTGACTCCAGTCTACAGGGAAGGAGGGGGGCAGCAGGGGAGCAAGAGCAAAAGCAGCTTGAATTTTGAGTCAGAGCGACGGACATGCATTTGCTCTTAGGCAAAAGCCACAAACCCCAGAGCCCCTTGTAAGGCTTTCACTTGAGAAAACCACACAAAAGTGTCAGACAAATTGGTATGGCTGCAATCCTACCTTCGGATTTGCCATCATTAGCTCATGTGCAGCCACTAAATCCGCAATGGGAAATATCCAGCAGTGTCCTGTCCTGCCTGCTACCTGCCACAGAGCAGGTAGAGGATGTGGCCATGCCATGATTGTGGCTTTTTGATGAGGCAGCACAACATCTCTTCACACTCACTTACAGGAACTAGTCACTCAATATCTGGCTTTTCTGCCCAAGTGGCAAAAAAGGCTTTGAATGTCGATTACTCCTGTCTAAAGAGACAGTATTGCTTTTTCTGTCTTTAATCTCAGGAAGAAGGAAAACCACTACATGGTACAAAGCCTTAAATAACAGCCGGTAACTCAGATGGTCTTCTCGGTGCTTGCAGCTAGTGTCACAGCCCGCTAGAAATACCCTCAAACGCCTCTTACTTACCACCAGTCCCTTCAGATGAGAAATAGGGCATCTGTTTAACTTTTACATCCCTCTCTACAGTATTATTTCTTTCATTTTTCAAATGAGACACAGAAGTCTCAGCTGGTTTCTTGAAAAGCCAACAACACAAAGTAAAAGCCAGAAGAAACCCTTGCCAAGATGCTCTGGTATTAGAAGTTCACTACTGCCACAACAACCCCTTCAAGGGCAAGAGGCAGGAGAGCACTCTTTGCTCTCAACAGGCTGTAGCAGGGGTTAAAAAGAAGGCAATCAATGCATTGAGTTATAAATGGTCTTAGCAGAGCAGCTAGTTGAGATCAAAGAAGTAAGCCAGTTACAGTAAACTCACTGTTGCCAGGGACGGTCTGGAGAGCTGGAGCTTCACCAGAGGTAGCTCAGTAATCAGTGCCCGCAGCCAGCTGGTACTCTGCACACCTTCCAATGTGTGCTATTCTGCTCACTGTGCAAGGATCTGCTCTTTCACATGCAGACACTATTCATGGGGCAATGGAAGACATTTTTGCTCTTTAGAGCCATGCCTGTTCTGTCCGTTGCATGCAGATTGCTTTCTGCAGTGATTGCAGACCTTTGTACTATTTTGAGCACTATAATAATTTAAAGTCATGGTTAGATCTGGTACCTTGGCCCGGAAGTGCTGGATTTTTCCTAATTCCCATTGCAGACATCTTCAGGCCTTCATTTGTTGTTTATACATATGATGTCTTCAGTACAGAGGTGTATACATAAGGAATACATATGTGTACATATATATCTCTGTGTTCCAACAGCCAAGAGTTGTATAACAACCATAAGCAACCACTTAATCTAATTTTGTGAGCTTTCTTTCTGTCTCTCTGTTTCTGTAGAAGCATTCCTCATGTATGCTACATCTTTGCTGTCAGGCCTTCAATGTTAGGGAATTGTGCCTCCTCCTATCTGTGGAAAAGCACCTACCATGTTTTAGAACCCTGCACCAATAAATAAATCAAATAACAGCTTGCACCAGAGATCTGGGACTCTCGACAATTGTTTTTATCTTCAAGTGAATGATGTGCAGTGCAGAAAGCTGCTGAGCTTGCAGTCACGAAGATTGAAGTCCTTTATTTACCCACTGAACAGAAAAAACAAGGGTGACAGCAGAGCAAACTTCCCAGCATTGCCCCATGTGGACTAGGACGAACCCCTTCCAGCAACAATTCAATCTCCCAGCTCTGTCTTTGGTATCGCACCAGCTGCGACAGCGGCTTTTTGTAATAGCAGGTTCTTATCACTGGAAACTGGCCATGAAAGAGTTTCTTCCCCAAAGGTCAACAAACAGATGTGCATAAAAAGGAAGCCTTACAAATGTTTGAGTAGTTCCTGATGTTTAATTGTACCTGAGGGTTGCACCATTGGTGTCAAGCATGTGTTCCCTTTCCTACAGCAGTACAAGAGGATTAACTATGTGAGGGCCACATGCAGCACCCTGACTGAAACAGGGCAACATGATTAATGTCAGACTGCTTATTAGACATACAATCATAAAGGCATAGAATCGTTTAGGTTGGAAAAGACCTTTAAATCATCAAATCCAACCATAGGCCTGGCACTGCCAAGTTCCCCACTAAACCGTATCTCTAAGTGCCACATCTACATGTCTTTTAAATACCTCCAAGAACAGTGACTCCACCACTTTCCTGGGCAGCCTCTTCTAAGGCTTGATAATTCTGTTGGTATTTTTTTTTCCTAATATCCAATCTAAATCTCCCCTGGCACAACTTGAGGCCATGTCCTCTCGTCCTATTGCTTGTTACATGGGAGAAGAGACCAACCCCACCGCACTACAAACTGCTTTCAGGTAGTTGTAGAGTATGATGAGGTCTCCCCTGAGCCTCCTTTTCTCCAGACTAAACAAACCCCAGGTCCCTCAGCCGCTTGTCATAAGTCTTGTTCTCCAAACCCTTCACCAGCTTCACTGCCTTCCTCTGGATATGCTCCTGCACCTCAGTGTCTGTCTTGTAGTGGAGGGCCCAAACCTGAACACAGTCACAGCTATGACATGGGGCTGGATGTCCCTCCGTCTGGCGCAGGGCTGCTCTGTGCTGCAGGGTGCAAGCTGGCATGTCAAACCATTTTCATAATCTGCAGAGCAGGCTTTACTCTCTATGCTGAGTTCAGGTGGGAGGTACCTCCTTTGCCTGTAATGCTTTTGGTGAAGTTACCTTGCTAAACCCAACAGAGACCTTACCCAACCCTCCAGCTTGGCACTGGTTGTTCCAGTCAAGCTTGGCCAGTGCTACACCGTCCTACCTGGAAGTAAAGTATGTGTTTGAGTGTTTCATTGCACAGGGAGGGACTGCATGGGGAGTTCAGACCTTGTTGCCAGCCAGCAGAGCAATAAAATCAAGGCCAGCAAACACAAAGGAAGCTGAAAGAGGACAAACTTTTATTGAATAAAAGCATTTTGCAGAGAAAACCGGAATGATTTCAGTAAATCAGATGAAGGGACAGGCACATATAACAAACAAACAAACAAACAAAATATAAAAGGGAAGAAAATTGCTGGACAGCATTTCTTTCCAGAGGAATGAAATTCTCCTATTTGCCCTCCGGTGATCAATGGTAAAGCCACAGTGTATTTCACTGGGAACAGCAGAGCATGCCTGGAGACCATCCCGAGAAAACAATAATCTTTAACAATTTGCACTGCAGCAGTAGACAAGGTCACTGGCTCTTTATGCAGGCTGGGGGTAATGTGAGGGTAGGTCAGGTACAGGTCACAGACTTCTGTTTAAACAGATCCAGGAGCCCCTGTACCCTTCAAAACTGATGGTAACAGCCCAAATATCGTAGCTGTTATTCCAGCCAAAGTTTGGAATAAGTAAGTACATGTAATAACTTGCTTCTCTGTCAACTCTACAGTCTGTTCACCCCCAAGCCTCATTTTGTGGGTGCAGGAAATTTCCTACATTTGGGGTGAAACTCACCAGCATCAATAGGATTTTGGAGTTGAATTCAGCTTTGAATTAATGAGCTTTATATCACACGTTACTTCTGGTTCTTCCCTTCATTTTAAAATGCCAGAGAAATCAATAACTAAAGCTAATTTAACAAAAGATTAAATTTTACCATTCTTACTGGATTTGCAGCCCTTCTGAGAAGACTTATTGCAATTGTGCTATATCTCTGCTGCATAAAAACACATTTCACAGCTGCATATCGTGCTATCTGACTATGGGACCATATAATGGAGTCCATCTTCTCAGGCTTAACAAATTTATTCACAGAAAAAGATAAATCATGTGCAGAATTGCCCCTTTCTGAAATAAAACTCCATAGAAAGAGGATTATGAATTTCTCTAAAGCTTCTTTTTGGAGGGATGCTTAATATTTATTTTTGCTAGCAAGCAAGGTAGATTTCACCAGTTTGACTCCTTATGACAAATCTGATCTTGCAGCTTTCTACATCTTCAAAAGTGACAGTTTCTCCATTAACCTAACTCAATTTTCTGCTATGATTGAACCTTTTTTCATGTAATTCAGTCAAGGAGCTTTTTAAAACATTGGAGCCTGGCAATCCCTTTCTTTGTTTTGAATCCTGCAGGATAAATTGTGCTGCCTCTATGTCCTCATGCTGTTTGGACTCATATTCTGATCCCATATACAGGCTGGGGTTAGATTTTTGCTTTCCCACATTTTTAACACACACCTTTTATTGCGAAGGTTTTGTTGTGAAAATTAGATGTCTTTCTTTAAGTTAGAATGGATAAAGAGGGTGGGGGACATTCATATGAATGTTCTTGTGCATTTTGGTAGCTCCGTGGGGCTAAGCCCTGCCAGACTGATGGTTCCTCCACCCATGGGGCTCTGACCCCTTGCCTGGGGCTGATCTAGCTGAGCCATTGCAGTCAGCGTGGTGCTCCTCCTTGCTGTCTCCCAGGCACACGCTGGGTTTATGGGGCAGCCCAAGACCTTCACACATTGGAGTTCTTTGGGGAATTATCTCCATTTATCTCTTAAAAAAAAGAAAAGTAAAGAAAAAAGCTGAAAATAGAACCAAATCCTTTAAGACATGCAGAACCATCAACCTTTAAGCTAAGGAAGTTTATTCTCAAGCAGTTATTCAATCCCGGTGATCTAAAATGCTATGGCTTATAACCTTGAAGACATGGAAATTTCTATTAGATTAGCAGCCCAGGCGAAACAATTTTCTGGTGAACCTCTCCCTACATCCCAGCAGAAGATGCCTTTGTTTCTAGTAAAATGATTAAAGGCTTTTTGAAATTGTTTTATGAGCAATGGCATGGTAACAAAGGGCTCTGCTTGCACTGGACACTTTCGAAGGACAGCGCTGCAAGGATGTGCAAGCTTCCCTGTGAAATTCTGGGCTCTCAGTAAGAAGGAACAAGGTGTATTATTTGTAAACGCAGCAGCCAGTACTTGGCATTTTTGCAGCTCTTTCCCAAGAAGTTGGTCAGCATTGAGCAGGATTGCCTAGGAAACGCAGCAGCAGAATTACTGGGCTGGCACTGTGTTCCTGGGTGGGGGAGAGAAAAGGAACTGAACAAGCTCAGCAAAGACTGCCTGGCAAGTTTGTTTTCAAGTCTAATTATGAATAAAGATCTCCAACTGCAAATCTTATGAGCAGATTTGAACAGAAGCAGGGAAGAATATAGCATTTTTTGCATCTCGGGGACTAGCACAAAAAAAAGAAATTTAAGGACTGGTAAAGTCAATGTGCATGTGTCTAGTGTGCTTTTCTTTTCTCTGTTAATCTACATGAAGGGACATTTCAGGCCCCAAACTCTCTTTGGGCCCAATTAGGCAGCGGTAATTTACTTGCTGCCACTGCTGTCACTTCCATTTTGATGCTCTTGTAAATAAATTCCTTAAAAAAAAGGGCAGCGATTATTTATCCAAGCCTGAAATTTTTAGAGCTCTTGCTTTATGGCAAAATAATCAAACGTCAGGCGCTGACCTGACTTGGCCCTCCACATAGTGACACACTAAAATACATGTGCTCATATTTAGAATTGAAAACACTTACTAGAGAAGGGGTCCAGGCACTGTGCTGGACCCTGGCAAGGTCAGGGAACTGTGACAAGAGTGGGTATCTTCCCCTGGAGCTGACACACCATCATCCCTGCTCAGTGCTGCAAGAGGGCACTGGTCAGAGATGTAGTAAATACGGCAGAAAAAGTCCTTCCTTCCCCTGCATTTGCTGAACACTTTTATTATGTCCAACTCCTGCAGGTACAGAAGATGATAGCCCTTGTGACTTAGGTGTTTGCTTTTCAGGTGGGGAATTTAAAATTAATCCTATTCCATTAATTTATTAGTCCCAGTTTTCAGAACTGAGGACCCTCATGAGACAGCTAAGACCATGTTTTGAGTACAGCCTGGGCTGGACATTTGTCACCACAGATTGCTCTTATTTACTGACATGTCCCCACATTGCAGTGGATCCAGGCACTTCACAGCTCTGTCAATGTGTTCTTTCTGAAAGCACCAAGTAAAATGTAATCTTGTTCATCTTCCAAGGAGGCACTGACATGAAGCAGTTCTGGATACACAACGGTTGACAGCTATGGGATGCTCACAGCCTACTTTCTCATCCCCATGGCTGCCCATACCACTGTGGAGACCGCTGACAAGTGGTGTTCCTCTGGGGCCAGTACTGGGACCAGCGATGTCTAACATTTTGTCAGCGACATGGACAGTGGGATTGAAGTGCCCTCAGCAAGTTTGCCAATGACATCAAGCTGTGTGGTTCGGCTGACACGCTGGAGGGAAGGGATGCCACCCAGAGGGACCTTGACATGCTTGTGAGGTGGCCAATGCCAACCTCATGAAGTTCAATAATGCAAAGTGCAAGGTCCTACACCTGGGTCGAGGCAATCCCAGGCACAGCTACAGGCTGGGCAGACAAGAGATTCAGAGCAGCCCTGCAGACTTTTTACAAGGGCATGTAGTGATAGGAGAAGGGGGAACGGATTTAAACTGAAAGAGGGTAGATTTAGGTTAGATATTAGGAAGAAATTCTTTACTGTGAGGGGGGTAAGGCACTGGAGCAGGTTGCCCAGAGAAGCTGTGGCTGCCCCATCCCTGGCAGTGTTCAAGGCCAGGTTGGATGGAGCTTTGAGCAACCTGGTCTGGTGGAAGGTGTCCCTGCCTTTTGCAAGGGGGTTGGAACTAGATGATCCCTTCCAACCCAAACCATTCTATGATGCTATGATTCTATGTTTTTGATGTGAGATGCTCTAGCTGGCATTCCCCAGCTACTCTGGCACTCATTTGCATGCTCCTGCTGTGTTCACATACCTGTGTGGCAAAGTTACCTTTGCTGGAGGAAGGGCAGAAGCCTCATAAGCCAACTCCTAAGCAAGATGCCTAACTACAGTGTCTACTTTCTACTCCCTAGTCCTGCTTCTGACTGCTAATGTTCTCTGAAATCTGGGTCCTTAAGTCTTACATACAAAATAACGTGCCATCTATGCACCATGAACAGACAGGATGATTAAATAGTGGATGAATTGCATTCATGATAACACTTCATATATAAAGAGCAAAAAGAGAAACCTGTCAGACATAAAAGGAAATACTTCTGAAGCGACTTTTATTAGCTGAAAAAGCCAACAACCTTTTAAACAGAGCGACCCCACTCTGATGCCTTTGCCACAGCCTTTCATGCCAGCTGACATTGTCCTGGAGGCATCCTTTAGGTGTCTAGTCATACCGTAGGGACATTGGAATTAGGTTATCAAGGATGTTCCCAATTATCTCCATTACTCTTATTTTCTACCATTAGGACAGCTCTGGGAGCTCTACAAAAATAGAACTGGAAAAAAAAATAATTGGGAGCAAATTAATGACAGAAGATGCAGCTTTGTCCTTCAAGATGACCAATTAAAGGTTTCAGTTTTATCACTGCATTTTGATTTGCTTGCATATCTTGCCTAGCTATCTAAATAAAATGAAGACAACAAACAGTAGAGGAAATGTTTTTTCTCTGAGATACACAATGCCTTCTAGTCTGCTTTGGCTACTTTTCTCATTTGATATACATGTCATGTTATTGAATATGACCTTCTACTCCCTGTGCTGGAGGGTGGTTAAAATCTAGGCCTGAATGTGGGATCCTTCTTTATTATGAATACTCCTGGACATGCCACCATGTAAATTTTGTGAAGTTTGGGAGTTTATGTAAGGTTGCCTTTGCCTTCCTGGGATTGGGCAGTGCATATGGTTTATGTCAGCATTTGTAAGGTTATCGCAAAGGTTATCTTGGCTAAATTATAGCCCTTTGTTTATCCACGTGGTTAGGTATGGTGCAAACAGCTGCACTGTCAGGAAAATCTTTCTGCTGCCCTCAACCCTGACCTGGAGGTACCAAGCCCAGAAAGGTTACGTGGCTTCATATGAAAGTAGCTTTGAAGGGGCTGTGAATTAAAGCTGACACTTTACCTGAAATACCTGCCCCCAAATTAGCTGTGAAAAATCAGGGAACCAGCAGAAGATGCCACTATGTCTTTGTCTAGCAGCTCACTGTGGTCAGTGAAGCTTCTCCTTGCCCTAGGAACTCATGCGTAACCTGTCCTAAAGATAACAAAACCTGCAGCTGAAAGGGAATAACTGGAAGTACTCCAGGAGAACTGGGGGGAAAAAAGCCATTCTACAGCACATGAACATGATCTGGGCCTCTAGACAGGGACTGCACGCTGCTCCAGCAGTCCTGAAATCACGCTGCAATGGACTTTTATTCTGTTGCCACAAAACACCCCGTCATCCCTCCCTTCTGATCTCCTTCTCTGTCTGCACTTGAAGGTGAAATAGCAAAGTCCATGCTTGCAAACAACCATATTTAACATTCTCTTTCCTTACATGCATTTAGTCAAAGATGGGGGACTTGTGATCCACTTTTGAAGCAGAATTTCTTTTTGTTCTTGCTTCTTCTCAAATTGTCCTAAAATCACTTGCTAGATGAATTATCAGCTCCTTGTTTCCTGACCTGCTGCATGCCACCCTGCATTTTGCAGGGGAAGTTACATTTCAGATTCAAAATTTCTGACTCAGACTCACTCTTTCACTCTATTTGTGAGGCTTTGTCCTGACCCTGTCTGTGCCAGCCTGCCTCAAGCATAAAGTCACTGAAGTGGCGCTAATCTGCTGTGCATCCCGAATCTGGCTTGCTGTGTATGTGCCTGGGTGTACGTATGCCTGAGCACTTGCAAGTATGTGTGTAATCTAGCCAAAAAGAGGATCTAATTAGAGCTAACCAAATACTGGAAGCAATTTATCTTTGAATAAATTATTCAATGCATTTTGTCTTTGTTCATCTCAAATTATTCAGCAAATAGTATTTGAATGGTGCTAGAGCTGGTAGGCTACTGCAGAAATGATTATTTAAATAGCATATTCAGTAAAGAAGATCAACATTTGCTAAATAATATATTTGGCAAATAATATTCATCCAGCACTAGTTCTAATTGATCTGATGAGAAATGCACACAGCACTTGGCACTTGTGGATGGCTTGGCAAGTGCTCGGGAAGCTGATCCTTTCTGCTCTTCTTCCTTCTTCCCCATTACAAATGAATGCACATTTTCCTGTTGGCATTGATGTGTGTGAGCTGGGCACACACCTCATGCCCCTCGGTTGCTGGTACACCCCACACATGCATGCACATTCCCTTCCAAGTCACAGGCAAGGCAACAGCCCCTGGGCGAGTGTCCCACAGCAAGAGGCAGATATCCAGACCTCAGCATGCTGTGGTGGGCTGCTGAAATGAGCCTGTTGGCCTGCAAGCTTGCACACTCTTCGCTTATGTTCTTGCGTGTAGTGTCAGGCATATGGGCAGAAGGTCTACCAACACAGAGGGCTGGCACTTTGCCTGCTGCTTTGTCCTCAACTTATGTGGTGGCAATGCCCATTGTCTTGAACTAGCATAAATAGATGGAAGAAAACCAAACAAAAAACCCCTCATTTGCTAAACTGGGAAGTTGCAGGCATACAAATAATTTATTGGAAAACGATGAGAATCTTGTTGCAAGAGCTGATTTCAGGGACATGAATTAATACAGGTTTTGTGGTAATTTTATGCCAGACATTATGGAGACATGCTACATCCTTGATAAATTTTGTGTTTTTTGTTTCATTTCCCTCTCCTTTCCAACCCTAACCATTCTATGAGCCTATGATTCTATGATCCTCACTTCTTTTTTTTTTTCTAAATGAAAATAAACCCCAAACAAATCCAAACTCCTCCTTTCCACATGACATTTCTTCCTGTGCAGTCTTTCATCAGAAAAGAACTGTTTTTCTTGGAAATGTCGAGCTAAGCCTTTGAAAAAATTAGATGTCATTGGCTGCATGAAACGTCTTTCTTCTTTTTCAAAGCCAAACCTCAAGGATACCTTGTTTAGAAACTTCACATCTGCTTTATTTAACAAGATCCAGGGACATAAAATTCAAATTAGATTATTACTGTATTTTGATGGTACTGTTATTAATAGGAAAATATAAGTCATCAAAAAGATCAATGCAGAGCAGAGAAGTCAACTGAATAAAAACCGCACACTTCTCAGTCGGTAAAGAGGGTTTGCTGGGTTTTTCTATCTCCATCTGCAGGCAAAGCATTGTCCCCGCACAGTAACCCCAGTCTGGCTCAGGGTTCTTCAGCAGTTTGAGCCAGGGTGGATGGTGAGAGCTGTGGGCCACCGGTGCCATCGCTGCTATTCAACCATCAGCCAAACTGCTTTTGGTCTGAAGTCACTGCTCTTACTCATGACGAAAGCAGGCAGAAATGAGGTTTTGCAGCTAAAATTAGGTTGTAATCAATTTTATGCAGCATTAATCACTCTTGTTAATAAGCCCCTCCAGCCATGTTTAAGTCAAGCTGTAAGACCTGAACCAGCACAACAAAAGGCTCCATAAAATCAGTCCGAGTTATCCCCCCCATAGTGACTAATTACGTTAATTAATTCAAAACCTGATTAAACAAAATTATGCTGAAACAGAATCATCTCCCTGAGTCTTCAGAAATGCTGCTTTTGTAAAATGCTGCTTTTTGCTTTTTGTGGAAATTCAAGGTTTGTACATCAGGGTTTTTTTAATTTAATCTGAAATTTGCCTACTTCATTTCTAATTTCATAACAAAGCCTGTGCCCTGAGGGCTTGCTTGCCCATCACGTGCTGTGCTGATAGTTGGTTTATTCCTGAAATAGCACATAGCTGTCCTGGCCTTTCCTCACAGGAGGGACTGAACAGAAATTGCTGAAAATGGGGAGCACCAGAGATGACTCTGAGCAAAACCCTCAAGCCTAAAATTCCCTGCAGTTTCAGAAAGCTTGGCTAAGGCGTCTTGACTACTGAGGCTTGGTCATCCAGGCTAAAAATAAACACCCTCATCTACCAGGGATCTACAGAACCATTTTTAACTCACTCCAGTGGAAATTAAGAAACTTGTTGTTTGGCTGTTGCTAAGGAGGCATCTGCGGTGCTCTCCCAACCCAGGTTAATGCAGCTCTGCATTGCTTCCCCTTGAAATGTAGAGAGGCCTCACTGACATGGGAAGCCAGGCGACGGGTGCACCCTTTGGCTGGGCTGATTCTGGAGCTGAAAGTGGAGGGAGTGGGGCAGCCTCACAGCAGGGACACTGCTCTCAAGCCTGATCCATACTGCCGCTTTCAGTTATGGGCCAGAAGAATAAAGCTCATGCAACTGCAGAAAGAAGAGCGAGCAGGCTCGCTGTTAGGGCACTGTAATCAACTGTCCTTATAACAAAATAAAACCATCTTCCAGGCAGGTTATGTGGCCTCACTGTGCCCATGAGCCAGGAACCCATGTCAGCCCTGCCCAGTGATGCTGCAGCAGCACAGGGCTCCAGCTCCCGGCACCCTGCCCTGCCTGGACACAGACCCCAGCAGGTGCCCAATGCCTGGGGCTGGAGCTGCCTCTTTGCCCCCAGCTGCCCTGCTCCTGGCCAGGCCCTGCCCTGATGGACCCCCATGGGGAACCCCATCCCTCTCCCCCTAGGAGGAAAACACCCCTTGTTTGAGTGTCACCTCATTGCACGGGTATTCCATTAACAGCCTTATTTTGGTAAGTGAGTGGGTTTTGTCACCTTTGACAAGGGTGGCAAATTCATTCCAGCCCATGGGTAACTGGGCATTAGCAGGGAGTGCTACTAAAAATGACAGACCTGCATTTTGAGCTAGGCTTAACTATTGTGGAAAATCAAGGTTCAGACAAGAAAAATTAAAGTACTGGACTGCAGTGTAAAATTATTCAATATTAAACTATCATAAAATAATGAACAATATTGTAGCTAAACAACAAAAATAGTTGAATATTAGTAATTGGTCTCTGTTGATATCCTCTGTAGTCCTCCAAGCCGAATAACTATTATTTCCAGTCCTAAAGATGCTAATGACCTCAAATTCTGGATCGGGGCATGGTGAAGGCAATATGTAGAAATATTCTCTTCTCTCTGGTGTATAACAAGTGAAAAAAAGAGAGAAAGACTGCAAGAAATAGTAACTGAGAAGCATGAAATGTAGGAAACCACTCAGGGAAGTGTATCAGGAAAAAAAGAGAATTAAAAACAAAACAGTTTGCTCTTAGAGAAAGAAGAGAGCCTCTGGTGATATGTGATTATACAGGGATTGGGAAATTGATGGGAAAAAGTGGATGCACTGGATAAATATTTCTGTTTTGCGGTTGGAAACAATTTATATCCTCATTTTAAATGACAGAAAATACTTTCCACTAGTAAGCAGAGTGACTGCTGAATAACCTTTATATCTGTTCCTCCAGAGAGGTTGTGGGCCCGGGCTGTGAAGGACATTGCTGCGGGGATCGCAAGCCCACCAGTACTAGTGCCGAGCAGTTCCTAGGTGCTGGAAGTCCTCCAGGAAACTGAGCTAAGGCTAATTTTATGCCAGTAATTCCAAAAAAAGGAGTGGCTAAGTTGGGTTTCTCTGTACTGGTAGCCTAACATCAGTCTGGAGTGAAATAATGGAAAAGCTGAGATGTGATTCATATGATAAGAACAGAGGAAGGAGGGGAGTGTAATTCATACCTCTGAACATGTGGGAAACCCAGACAGAAAAGCGTATATTTCTAGCGTCCATGCTTTAAAATTCACATTGAAAAAATGGGAGTGTGGAGAAAGCAGTTACAAAATGATTCACAGGCCAGAGGAAATGCCTTGCAGGGAGAGACTCAGAGGTTAGCTTGTCAGAAATGAGATGGAATGGTTCGTGAATTAAAATTTATAAGTAACTTCACAGGGATAAAATGGCAGACCCTAAAGGGTTACTTAACCTGGCAAAGCAAGACAAAATGAGAAAAAATGGCTGCAAATCAAAGCCAAATCAATGCACCTGACAGAAGGCTTGCATTTTAACAGAGAAGATGATTAATGAACGTGATAGATTCTCCATGTTTTGATGGCTCCAGATCAAGACTGAATTGTCTTTTGAATACACAAGCTCTTAGGTTCAGTGCAGGGAAAAGTGGTTAAAATTAAATGACCTGTGATATATATGCAAGGTGTCAGACCTAACAGTCTGTCTGATAGTCCCTTCTGGCCTTAAACTGTGGGCAATGCAAACCTGAAAGATAAATCTGGTCCTGTATGCTTTTTATAGATAAGTACCTTAATATTTTTCTTTTTAATTTCCTGATTGCAGGAGTGTGCAGCATTCCCAGCTCAGTGGTCACCTACTAGGGAAAGAAGGTGTGTGCCTAGGTGCCTCACTCACAGCGTGACCCAAAACACACGAGACCCATGTGAAGGAAGGTGAATCTCTGCAGGCACCGGAGGCTCAAAGCAGCATTTTTCTTAGTGCTTATATGCACGCAGAAGCCCATTGCCTAAACTACCTCCAGGGAGCAATTCATTGACAAAATACTGAATCCACCCCATAATCCCTGTGGGTCTCTTGGGAAAGGAGGGCAGCTAGGGACAGGTTTCAGTTTGATTAAGCTGTCATAGCAGGCCCCTTCACCCCTATGTAACTCCTTATCCATTTCAACTTCTTTTCTGGATAAGAAATGTTCTAAAGATATCCTAGAAGATGAACTGCAGTATAAGAATCTGCACCTATAGCAAGCCAAAAGCATCTCTGAGACCTCGATGCTGCTGAAATCCATTAGGGATTTCTTTTGGCAGTAGAAAAAGGGAAGCAGAAGGAAGAATTACCCCCCCACACACAGCCTGTACCAGGCAGAGGGAGAGCAGATGACAGTGGAGTACAGCACAGCCCCAGTTTCTGTCCTGGGCATCTTGTGGTTTGAAAGACCCTGCTGATTTGAGTGGGGCTGAAGAAGGCACAGTGTGTAAACTTTAGCTCCCTGGATATCACAGCTGCTCCTGCATGCAGGTGGAGTAATGCTCAGTATCCTGCTGTTATAACAGATACCGTGTTGTCAGGGTTTGTCTGCTCCCACCGAAGTGACTAAAAAACCCCTGCTTTAATGGCCTTTTCAGACATTCTGCACTGCTAAAAACCAAATGTTTCACTGCAGACTCATATGTCGTCTGTTGCACAGCTCGGTGAAATACTTTGCATGGTAAAAAGCGCCTGAGAGGGAAGATTACATGAAATGAGTATTTAAGCAGAGGTGGTTAATCTCTTCAACTGACAGTTGATAGGAGAGGTTAACTGCAAAAAAGGTTTGATGTATGTAAAGCAAAGTGCTCTTTCCTTTGCAGTTTGCTGTTGCTGCTGCAGTTATAGTACATTTTTTTCCATTGTAATCCTGTGCTCTGTTTTTTGCTCATGTGTGAGACATTTTCCTCAGCCTGAATTTTAAGTCTGTCTGAGTCTCTTTAATATCACTTTACAAATCACATGCAGGGCTTCTTTTGGGTACAGTATAACAAATATTATTTATTGCCATTCTACTGTGCTAGGTACTGCACAAACATATTTTGAACTGGTAGGAATATTTTCTCAGTCATATTCCAGCTACAATGCTAGAGGCAAGAAACGGATTTTATGGAGAGAAATAACCTTCTCACAGGCTATTTTTCTTATTCTTCCCCCTAGCTCCACTGTTTTGCACCTCTTGCAGCCATTTACACCTGACTGAAGAGAAAGAGAAGAAAGTGTAAAATGCCACCCATTTTGCGCAGATGGGAATGAGTGCATAACTGAGAAGGTGATGAAGGAATCAGGCCACAGGGAGGGAGGTATCACCCATGTATAATTAACCTTTAGAGCTGCACACCAAGATGTGCAGATGTGAAGGTGCTAGGGAAGGCTTCTGGACGAACAGCTATTGAGACTGCGGGGCTCCATATGTACTCATGCATTACAACCTGTCCCATTTTACCTCCCTGGTACCAGTTTTTATGAGTTTCATGAACTCTCAGCCTGGAAGGGACAGCTGTGATTTTATTATTTAACTTTTCCCCAGAAATTTTGATTCTGAGCATGAAAATTAGGTTTGAGGTACACTTTCAGGTTCTGTGTCCTGAGAAGTTCCTTAATCTTGATCCAAAGATGCAAAACAACCAACTCATGATGTTTGCTGGTAACATTATCAGTGATCCTTGTTCTTAAGCACAAAAGTCTTCCTTTACTTCACATTGTGATCTTTGCAGTTTAGCAGATTCCAGCAGTCAGATTTTGTTAGGTTTTTGTTGGCTTTATTTAAGAATTATCCCCACTGCAATCTGAGGTATTACTGTAGCCTAAACCTAGTGTAATTCAGTAGTAAATCATGCCTGTGGAGCAAGAAAGAATGTGTCTATCACTCTAATATTGTTTTCTCTGTCATTCACGTGCCACTTTAATGTTCCCTTCACATGTTTTTTAGATACCACCATGTTTTTGCAATATCGCACTACTAATGCTAGAGGGAAGGGTAAGATAGTGCAACCGTTTTATAACTTGTTTAATTCCTTGCTGAAGAGCTTGACATAATTGAGAATGACTGCAGATCTGTTGTTATAATTAGAATTTGGTCTTTAGCCCTAGGCTTTTCCCCTTCAGGGGGGTTGATTGGAGGCTTGGGAGGCCTCACATCTCAGCATGCTATTTCCTGAAGCCTCTTTCATCCCTGCTGCTAAGTCTATACTGAGTGACTTGGAAGGTAAAGAATGAAGCTGTACAGGCTCTGCAGAAGCTGAGCAAGTAAGTTATTTGTGCAGAGGTAGAGATGAACCAAACCAAGCCTTCCACAGTCAGCAGGGCAGCCAGGATTTTCTGTCACAAAGGAGCACCAGCATCTTCTGCTGAGCATTGTGGTAAACCTCTGGTTAGTACCTACTAAATAAATGTGATAGGAATAAGAGAGGGAGGGAGGGAGAGAAAGCAGAGAACAGCTTTCTGGCATCTGCAGGGAGGAGAGCTTTCTGTGCATTTAAAGGATTCTTCATACTTGTTTTTCTACAGCTGGCCAGAGCAAATCCATGTGGGCTGAAGTGCTGCAGAATTACCACCAGCACGTCAGGGTCAGCTGCACCTGGACCGCAGGAAAGAAGTTAGGGGAGAAGGCTGCAGCATAGCTATGCTCCCATCCCCTAGGCACATTAGCAGCAGCATCACCACTGCAAGCCACCCAGTTAGCCCCTTCTTATAGGAACAGAGCTTTTGGCACCACAGCTGAACTTGAGAAACCATCTTCTTATAGAGTTTTGTTTTGGTCTGGGACACACTGGAGTGAATTCTCAGCTGCTGTAAATTAGCACCGCTGCATGGTCTTGCATTACACCAGCTGGGGGCTAGGCCCTTATCAGAGTTTATTTACAGAAAATAGCATGATCTTTGAGAATAGTCGCGCTGCTGGAGTAGGCAGTGGAGTGACAAAAGATGGGGCTGGAAATGTGTTATGGTGCCTCTTCTCTGCTGAAGTACACACAGGTGGTGCAGGTATCCATCAGTCATCTCTGAATCATCAGGTACCTCCACAGGCTGTCATCAGAAACACACAGCTGCAAAAACCATTTGTCCAACAGGCTTCCATGGGTCCAAATGCTATATATATGTGTTTATATGCATGCACAACAAGCTCCCCACAGTGTGGCATGCATGCCTATGTGCTTGCAACACAGGCTTATGCACATGTGTGTCTGGTTTCATATACCCACCCAACCTGGATCTGTAAAGCCTCTCAGCTCCACAGAAATACAGTTCCACTGAAATTAGAGGGCAGAAGCATTTACAATGGGCTCTCAAGGATGTCTTGATCCAGAACAAAACTTCTTCATGCTCTTCAGAACATTTTCTGGCTGAATACATCACCTCTTCTCTGCTCCTTTCCTCCTTGCACAAACATAACTTTTTGGTGACTTTGCTATAAAAATCCCGCCACCCCTCCCCAGGAAGTCTAGACTCTGCAGAGTTGGAATGTGCCTTATTGATCTGTCAAGCCATTTTATCTGGCCATTAGATTCACACGTACTCTTTTGAGATTAGCTAAATCGCTCTGCAAACTGTTAATAGGCAATTTCACAGACCCAGCTGTCCAAAGATAACAAGAAAAGCTTGGAAAACAGAGTTTAGCTAACTGATCTGTGACTGCTGAGGTCTTGTAAAGCTTTCAAAATGGGCTATGAGTGAAGGCGATATTGGTGAGGAGCAAGGGCAACCCAGATCTCTCAGGATATAGTCCTTACACCTATTCTGTTGATTATGTGTCACTCACTGCAATAACCTGGTATTATTTGCTTGACCTTTGGCCAAAGGCAGGGGGTAAGTCTGGCAGGAACTGTCCTGTACCTACATGTGAAATTGCTGGATAAAGATGCATGAGGAGCTGCAGGGCTGAACAAAATAACTTCACTTCCTGTGGTGAAGCCTGGAGGCTGAATTTCAGGGAATGACTGACGTTTCCAGCAGCATTCTGGGGTCTCTGGGGATCCCTGGAAGCAAAAGTGTGCTGAGCCATATGCTTCTCCAGGAAGCAGCCCAGGTCATGGTCTGTTAAAGAGAGAAGCATTGTCCATTGTGATTACCTACGCTCTCAGCTGCACTTTGGAAATCGGCAGAAGGGAAAATGTCAGACCCAAGCACTGATGGGGAAACAGATGCCTCTCCCTGTTTAAACATGAGCTCATGGTCTCTTTGGGAGAGCAATACATGAATCTCTGAGCAACACATGAACCCAGAGATGGACCCTGAGCATTGCTCTCTGCAGAGAGCTCAGAGCAGGACCTCCCAAGGACGGCAAGGAGCAGCAGAAACCCCAGCCTGTCTGGGTCAGGCACCCCATGACCGCTGCTGGACCAGGATGACTGTGGGGCTGTGTAAAGTGTCAAAGCTGTGCCTGTGCTAGAGTGTGAAGGTGTACTGTGCGATGGTACACAGTGGTTCTGTATGGACTACCTGAGAGTCACAGCAATGTGGGACTCAGTGATAGCCAAGCACCAAAGAGTTTACGCATGCGTTTTGCAGCTGGCTTGGAGACTTGCTGCCAGGAATGGGAGTGCCTGAGCTACCTAATTTCACTCCAGCTGAGAATGTGTGTACAAAATACAGTGATGCCTTTCAGACATACCCCATTGCATGCCTGGGTGCTGCTGGTGCCCATGCTGCTAATTTCTCCTCTGGGGCCAAATGTGTAGCAAACACCCTTGCTTATGACACAGATTCATAGATCCAAAGAATTTGCCAAGCCTAAACTGAAGCCCAGGGTCACATAGCTCCATCTACCCTTTTATTCTTCAGGGAAGCCTGTTTGCCTTTAAATGTGATTCCCTCTGGAGAGCTGCCAAAACATATTTCTTGGCAAGGCTTGGATCTTCCCACCAAAAGGTCGTTATCTTTTCATAAGAATAAAGGAAGGCAGAAAACTCCCCAATTCCTTGGCAAATAAACAGGCCTCCCTCAGAGACTTACTCATCCTAAGGCCATAAAGGGAGGCAAAGAAAAAGCCATGAAAGACTTTTTTCCCTCGACTTATAGAACAGTTGGGCTCCCATGTCTCCTTTCCTCATCAGCAGAAACTCAGAAGAGTGTCTAGAGCTAAGGAGAAGGTTGTCATAGTGGCAGGACAGCCTCTACGTTGTTCTGTCTTGTATATCTTGCTCATGCTCCTGGGGTCACGCTGACCTCTGCAATTGCTGCTTTAGGTCAAATGGGGAGGTACCACTCACTGGATATGGGATTTTTCCCCTTTCCCTTTGTAATGTGAGGCCTGGCCAATTTCCAGACTCATCTGGGCGTTTTACAGCAGGGACTGAAGACATTGGGGGTGCCTGCAATTGCTAGTGCTCTCTTCCTGTGGCACGCAAAAGCTGTGCCTATTGTTCTTTGCTGTTTGTTTCTAGCTTGTTACAGAGCCCCAGGGAGCATTTTGTGGCCATGGGATGGATGCTCTGGAGACCTGTCTGAACTAACCATCTGCCTGTGGTTGTGGCAGACTAAGCTTGACCAGGGACCCTTCTAATTCCAGCCTTGCTGTCTGGCATGACTCCTGGTGTAATGCAGAACACAGTATTTCACCAGTAATTCCCACCAGAAGGAACTACTCTTCTTTGCTTTAGCAATGATCATACAGAGCCCCAGCATAAGGACAGCAGGTGAGTGCTTCCTTGCACTGAGTATTTTTGTTCCTTCCCTTATTCATTAAAGGAACGAGAAGTGAAGGATGATGGAGATCAGTGTCTTCCCCACTGCCTGGAGGAAAGCAAGGTAGAAGTGAAGCCCTCCTGGGCAAGGGGAGAGAGCTGGACTGTGTTAAGGGTTGCAGGGGGCTAGCAGGGATTTTCAGTACATCTGACTCTAAATATTGTATGTGGGATCCTGGACAGGTTATTTACACCATCATTGCATTCACGTCTTACGGAAACTTGGTGGTCCAGGTGCTGAGGCCCAGTTTTCCCACCCGCTGGGAGCTCTGTAGTCACTGACTACAGTGAGTACAGGGTCACTGACTTCTGTATGGGGCACAGGAGCTTGTGGTAGGTGGTGTAAATTTTGCTCCCACCTGTTCAGCTGTACTTCCTCCAGCCTCCTCATATCTAGCCTTCCCCGGGAACTGAGGGCTTAGAAACAGGGGCAGGTGAATCCCTGCCAAGCATAGATCCAGCAAATGCTATTTAATGCGTCACTATACCCGCCCTAGCCTTCCTTCCTCCTCTGCCCTTCAGTTCCTGCTCCCTGTGAAGACACAGGGGCTGTGCAGGCTGCCCATCCCACACAGCTAGTCCCTGCATCCCTCTCACATGCATCGGCATGACATCTGCCCTGTGGGCGCTTTCCCCTGTGGGCAGCAGAAGGGTAGAGGAGCAGCACGTGGTGGTGTTCAGGCAGGAACAGGCAGCGGCAAAACGCAGGGGAATTCAGAACTGGGGGGCTGCTGCTCTGAGCTGAACTGTCCCTAGCAGGTGTCGCTGCGCTAGCTGGAACCTGCTATTTTTAGAGCTGCTTTTTCATTTCCTGTGGTGTTGGAGCTCCAGCCCAGCACTGCCACTGAGAGGTAAGGCTACAGGCTGGGGCCGATGCTGCAAATCAGGAATTGTCCCCAGAGCAGCTATGAACCACATCTTCAGCTAGTGTCTGTCACTGACTTGTCACAGTTACACCAGATGACAGTCTTGACCAGCAGCCTGGGTCCGGACCCATGATATGGAGCTGGGAGCTAAGGACTGCCCATTTTGTGGGAGAGCTAAGACTGCAGCCGGGACTGATTCCTACATGACCAGGCAACTGGGGCAAGGTGAAGGTGCCGAAGGACACCCTTGCCCTCAGCCTGTTGTTGGATAAGGTTTGACTGAACCCAAGGATCAAAACCAGCTGAGTATCTTTAGTATAAAATAGTTGACTGTGCATGAGAGGATAGGAATCTTTGCCCAGTGTGGTTGAACAGAGGATAGGTAAGAATAGGGATTAAAAATAAAAAAGAAAGGCTGAATACTCTACTTTTTTCTTTTCGGCTTCAACCCCTCAGATGCCTGTGTGACTCCAACTGCCTTTGGTGGGAGTGATAGGTGTGTTTTCATGAGGAAAAAGTGCATCATTACACATTGCCTGAAATAGCCTAAAGTAAAGACTGGTAAAGCTTACCATTGTCCAGATAAACAATAAAAATCCCAGATGGTTGAAGAGAGACATGTACTTACATGGATTTGAGGATGAGGCCTTATTCTGCAGAAACAAGTTCTGTTCCCACTCAGCCCAAAGGTATTTGGGAGTTGGTGTGTTACTCCACATACCCGCTTTTGTGAGAACAGCTAATTTCACTATCTGCTCTTTCAGAGAAGGTGCTGGAAGTATGGTCACCAGTTCTCCTCTCCCTCATGGTGGTTCCTGTCACCTCCATTGAGTTGGAGATACCAATGCTACTGACACAAGCTGAGAACCAAGGGCACATTGGCTTATCTACATAGCTTTGGTCAGGCAGGAGTCATGGAACGCAGTGGATCGTGGGACTTGCTAGACCAGCTAGTGAGAAAGCGTGAGACAAAACACTTTCGAGAGGAGAGCCTGGCCCCCTGCCAGCACCTCACTGCGCTTACAGGGACATGGGTGCCCCATGGACCCTACACATTCACTCCTGTGTTAGCAGAAAGGACAGCTAGCCACGTGGCCAGATGTACCTGCTCCCTCTGCTTCCACCTGGACTCTGTACGTGTGGCCCCTTGTGGTCAGAAAACCATGTTCCTCATTCCCTCTGCAGACATCTGCAGTGCCTCTTATAGGACCATTGCCTGGCAAAAGCCCTCCAGAAAATGAAGATGCCAAAATAGAGGCATTCATCCTTGTGCTGCCAAAGTGCAAATGGCATCCTAGTGCTACACTGTACTTTTGATGATTTTCTTTCTGGAGTGGTTGCAGATGCTGGAAAACAGAATGATGCTCTCTTTGGGGAGCTGGCTACAGATGTCCCATAAAATAATCTCTAGGAAGCAGAGTGGGAGGCAGCATGCTGCACAATCAACCCTTGATACCAGCCCACGGTGCACCTAGACATAAACACTGGATGTGTCCTCTGGTTAATTCAACAAAAACGCTATTGTGGGCTCACATGTGATCCACATCAAATCCAGGAGAGCAGGTTTGCCACAGGTCTGGAATTAATAACTGGATCCCCCACCTTGGAAGACTGCATAATAGTTGTAGCTCGGGGACCCCGACAGCTTTGAAGAATCATTGTGTGATGGCTGTGTTCTCAGTAAAAGGATTAGCTATAATTAAATGACACTAGATTTATTAACTAAATGGTTCTGTTCATGTGATCCTTTCACTGCTTTGGGGAAGAGTTTTCAAAAGTGCTCAGCCTTGCCCTAAGTCTGCTCTCTTGTACCAGCACCTTCAAGCAGGGCAAAAGCCGCCTGAGAACTTCAGTCTGAAACCCTTCAGCTGCTATGATGGGAAAATGCAATGGATCTTTGATCCCAATGCAACTAATGGCATATTTGCAGCTGCACAGGCTCTGCCTGCTCTCCTTACTTGAAGCAAAGTCAGCTATGGGGCAAAGCCAGACAGGAAGTAACAGAGCTGTATGGGATGATAGAGGTTTCCGTAGCTGGTGCTCCAGGAAGGGGGCATGGGAAGGACGGTCCGGCTTTAAGATGTGCTGCATGAAAAGTGTGCCGAGGTGTGTATGACATTAAAGATCTTTTCATGATTGCATCCTGTCCCTCTTCCAGTTTGCTTAATCCTGTCCTGCGTTTTTGAAATGTCACCTGCCATCTCAGTGAATGCACAGTCCTTCCTCACTTCCTATCCCAAATTGTTCCAGAGCTTTGCTATCCCCCAGTAAAGCGACACTGCGGTTCACCCCAAAGATGTGGAGGACCGTGCTTCCCTATCATTTCTTCCATGAGCAAAAGGCCAAAGCTATCACTTCTGTGCCTGGGTAGGAGGGATAGTTGTGAGTTGAGTCATCCCGCAGGTGCCTGAGTTCGCGCAGGGTGTCCCATAGATCTGCTATGGTCTCAGGAGGGCAGTGAAATCCAGCCCAGCAACCTCGCCTGATGCAGCTTTTCCAGTGCTGTTGATACTTAAGACAAATGATTGTTATTTCAGAAGAGAGGAGGCGATTTCTGCTCCCTCCGTTTATCAGGAAGGCTGACATTAGAAAGCCAAAGGTGACTGGGAATTGTTCCTGAACTGGGAGCGGTTTATCAAAATTACAGCTGAATTACTCCTTGCCCTGCCTGCCATGTTGTGGCACCCCACTGAATTCACTACTTTTCAGGGCTGAATCTGGCCTGACAACCTTCCACAAAGGCTATAGAGAAAACAGAGCTTCCCCTTTTATTCTTTTTAGACTCTCTCACAATATAGGATCTTGATGAAGTTAACAGCTGGCAAATGCAGAATGTAGAAAAGGAAATACTGCTTCAGGCAGCGCTGTCATTGTAACCCTTGGAATTCAGGGCTGCAGGAGGCTCTTGCAGCTAAATGTTTTTCCAAGGGCAGCAGCGCAGCAAATGCGACAGTTGGTAACAAAAGCTCAGGGAGGAGAGCAAGAGCCAGCAGAGGACAGGGACGAATTGCCTTCCAAGCATGGCACTGGGTCGCCAGCGGGGGGATTTGGGAGGTTATCTTTCCCTAAAGTATTCAGGAATCCTCTGGGAATGGGAGGCAACACAAAATTGTCAGTTTATGTTTTTGTGTTACGAATCTGGTCAAAACGTGAACAGTTTGTCTGTCAGAGCCAAAATGAGAACACTGGCCAGTTTCTGATCCTTTTTATGTTCTGATAGAGATTTCCATCACACATGCTACTAATCCTACAGGGTCACACCCTCTGACAATGTATGTCCTCCATACTTTGGGTTATATCAGTTAAGTATGCAGCTTATTCATTTTTTCTGCTTCCCTAATGAAGCGAGGCTTACATGATTGTGTTTCTCTCATGCATTTGCCTCTCAGACTTCTCTCCTTCCCACAAGAAACTTCAAGCCTGTTGACTAATGTAGCCAAACTTGGCTTAGGGTTAGAGATCAAAAAGGCATTACATTCCTATAAATTTTGTGGAAACTGATGATTATTCAAAAGGCATGGAGTATCCTATGGTATACTTCAAATCAGTGCCTCTGGTGAAGAAAAAGCTGTAGGGTGATTTCTGCATTATCTGTTCAGTTCTGCTTGCTGAGTGGATGTGATCAGAGTCCATTCAGTCAACATGCAGCATGGGATTGACCAGGGACACTGTTGCCCCATGGCCTCTCAGTGGTCAGAGGGGCTGCAGAGGGGCTTGGGCTCTGGTGTGTGAGTGGAGGGGGAATAGAAGAATTTTGGAGGTAAGAAAGATCAAAGAGAACGTGGTGGAAGGGTTACTGCAGTGAAAAAGTATGTCCAAAAGGCATTAACCTGTAGGAAACTGGATTATGCCAGTTCTGCTGCTCAGAGTCACTTGCTTTGTTTTCTGGATGACACAGCCCACAGAAAAATGTTGCCTCCACAGAGTAGTTGGGTTTTTTTCCTAACACATACACAACTGTTGGTGTCAAAGGGACATTTGTATGAGTGCCATCATCTTTGTCCTTTGCAGGGTTGTATTTAATCACAAAGACATGATGTAGATGGCAGATGTGTGTAACAAATGGGACACCATTTTGGCTCACTGATAATTTGAGATGCTGTTGCTTCTGCCTGTTTGACTGCCATTCTGACATTTAGTTTAATTCTGATGTTAAATTTGCTTCCCATCTATGCAATGCATTGATTTCACTGAAATTATCCCTGTACACCAGCTACTCAGGCTCAGTATTCAGACATTTCACTTTAAACTCTGCTCAGTAGAAACCATGTATAAATTCGATTGAGTGGCTGTTGCCTTGGGTCAGTGGTTGTTGCCTGCACACAAAGCAGGCAGGAGGCATTTGCTTTCTGAGCAGGGAGCATTTGTGTTCACCACAGGAGGAAGAAGGAAAATAATAGGCAGGCTGAGATCAGAATCAGGTCTGATATCTTTAATAAATACATGATCGCCATTTTAAAGGAGGCATCACATAGTGCTATACCAAGAACAAGAAACATGCATTAAGTGTCCAGCACCTTAGATCAGCTATTTGGAACTCAGCCACATAACTCGGTCCTTATCTCTTGGGCAAGGGCACAGTTGGGCATTTCCAGGAGTGCTTCAGGATCACTGATCTCACTGGGGTATGTGCCTAACTGAGTTAGGTGGATGACTAGCTTGGAGGTCTTAGAAGGCAGCTGCGTTGTAACTACATGGGAAGACACAGCTCACTTGGGCTGTGCTGTTCCTCAGAAATTGCAGAAGCAGTTGAACCTGCAGACTTAAAGAAAGGAGGCTGCAGTTGTTGCTCTCATTGCAGAATCCATGTATGAATATTTTGTATTTCTTGAAGGCGGCGGTTGCAGTTGTTGGAGGAGAGAAAGGAGGTTGCAGTTGTTGCTCTCATTGCAGAATCCATGTATGAATATTTTGTATTTCTTGAAGAAGGCTATTTCTTGCCTCGAAGTGGAGAACTGAGTTGGACTTTGGATGTGCCACTGGCATATAACACAGTGGGGCACAGAGAAAGGCTAGTTAGTCCATGTACATGGCACAGCGCACTACAGTGGTCAGGGTCCTGAGCACAGTGTACTCTAGTGGTCTTCCAGTTTGTTATATCTTGCTTTGCAACAGAACTATTTTGGTCCAAGTGCAGGTCTGCACTGGCATAGCCATTATCACTTGCTCAGGGACGTGGTGTGGCTTTCCTGAGAGTGTGTAAGGGAAGGAGAGAAGGAATAAGGCAGCTCTTCCAGATGTTGCTGTACACTGCAGATTGCACCACTTGTCTGAGAGACAACAAAAAGTAATATACACAGCATTTAACTGCCTGAAACACAGCTTGCGTGGAGTGCTCTGCTGTGCAACTCAGCAGCATGAGAGTTGCCAGGGAGCCTGTAATTGTATAAAATTTAGGTTTTTGTAGGAACCAGATAGAAATGGGTAATTACTCACAGAAGGTGGTCATAATTGCCTTTGCTAACAAGTAAGGGCAGAAACTGTTGCCTCTAGCCCCACTTTAAAAGGACAAAGCAAAGAGCAGTTGGCATGAGGAAGAGGTGGAGCCTGCCAGAGGAATTTCCCATAAAGAAGAGGTGTTTGGTATTTGACAGGGTAATTGAATGTTTAGAGGAACAGGCTGACATGAAAATACATTTTCTTTTGTGTGGCTCAGGAAGGCCGATCTTTGAAAAGAGCAGAAGAGGCAGGATGGAGGACTGGCAGGAGCCGGCCCAGGGATATGTTGTAGGCAAAGCTCTCATTTGGATTTTGGGTGCCACCACTTCCTGAGGGGCTGAGATGTCCACCAAGACCTCCCCAGCAAAGATGTCCAGGGCTCAGGACAGATGCCTTTTTATATCTTGATTATAAAATAAAATGAACATTGATGACCCTTTGCATAATGTTCCCTCCCAGCCTATCTCCATTATGTCCCATCTAATAGACATGGAGCTGGCCGATGTGGCCTCCCTCAGGCCATGTGGGGAGTGGTGGAGCTGGCCTCCTCGGACTACTTCTGTTCCCTTCAAGCAAGAAGGAAAGCTTTGCATTTGAGGTCCCCCATAACAGGGTGGCAGTTTCTGATGGTCTTGCCCCTACCTGTTCACCTCCTCTCTCGGTAGCCCCTCATCTCATGTCTTGTGAATTAAGGGATATTGCTAAGTAAGTCCTCTTCCTGGCATTTAGATTAAACACCCCAAGTTTGTCTCTTTGCAGCAGGTCTTTCAAATGCTCCGTCCTCTCATAGCTCAGGCAATGCAGGGTATTTACACAAAGGGTCCACTAGCCTTGGAGAGAGGTCTTGCCAACCTTCTTTGTTTCAAATTTTGTGTGGAGGGGGAGTGTATTGTCAACCCATTAATTGTCACAAAGTTAATGGCTTTGGATCTAGAGGCCACAGGCTTAAATTTCTGGGAATGGGATTTACTGCAGACTATCACATGAGGATACTGTGACAATCTAGTTGAAGCATAAGAAGAACAATCCTATTAACTTGAATTGCCAGTAGGGATCAAAGCTCTCTTCCTCCTTACACATATGCCTGGATGCCTTGGATGCAAACTGATCACTGTCCAGGTCTATCAGACCATGAAACTAGATTAGCAAACTGGTGCCTCTGTGGCCAAATGACAGAGCAGCTGAGGAGCTGCTGTACATGTCGGAAGAGAGAGGGAGGGGAGGTTATGTAAATATGTGGCAAATAACTCACTTTATAGAATATAATTTGATAAGACTGAAGGTACAGCAGCACTATCAGCTGAATGCAAACTCTCTTTCCACTGTAGCAAAGAACACATTCAATGTCATGGCCAGGAGAACCACCTCAGGAACGAACAGCATCCATAAACTTGTCTTCACATCTATAGGCTTGTGTAGTGGGGCACTTTCTTTTAGTGTGCAAGGAGAAGAATGTAAACCCTTTCCTGCTAGGTATGTGCCCTACACACTTTGAAACATCTGGCTTTTTATATGAGGTTAGGAAATAAACTGAGATGGAGAGAAGACTGACGACTGATGGGTTATATGGGTTATATAGTTGGTGCTAGCCACATCACTAATATGACTCTGTAGTGAACTATTGTTAGGGCTATAGAAGCAGAGGTGCTAGGTGCTGTGCAAGCAAAACAAAACATGGGTTCCGTGACAACGAATGTTCTGGCTTAATCCCATACGCCCTGAAGGATGCTTCGAGCTAGTAGCTGGCTGGTGGCTTATGCGGAAGAAATGGTGACTTGCACCCCCTTGGAGGGGGACAGGTATCTAGAATTCATCTCTCCTGCTTCTGAATTAACACTCATTTACAGAAAAGATCAAGACAAAATTTAATCCTGTGGCATATTAAATGTATTGTAAGGAACCAGAATCTCGTCTGTCCTCTCAGATGAAAAGGTTGGGGTAAACTGTCCTGTTGGCCCCCAACCTGGGTCTGCAGTAGCTCATAGGCTTAGCAGGAGGACAAGGACCAAACAGATTTCAACAGTCAGCTAGCTCACTGTAATCACAAGGGGTCCATACTTCATTCTGCAAGGTAGAATTTTGCCCTGTGCTCCTTATTATTCCTTTTTGCAAATTTACCATAAACCACAGATTTTGATAAAACTTTAGGTTTTCTTATCCTTCACAGGTTTTCTTATCCTGTGAAATGCACAGAATGTACCTTAAGCTGAGTGAAAAGTCTTCAACAGTTTTAGTGCCTTAAATCAGCCGAGCAGTATGATTGGCAAATCACAGGCATTTCTCCTTGGCAAGATGGTTTGCTTACTTGGTAACTCACCAGAGGTGGAATTTCCTTCCCTTGCAGGTCTCTCCCACAGCCCAGCCTTGCAGCCACAGCATGTGCCCATAGCAAAGGGAACTTTGCTCCTCATTTTGCTTCTGCCTTTTGATGTTTCTTATTGTGAGCCAAGAATATGAACTCTTTGGTACTCACAGAAATGGAGGAGGTATGCAGAGAAAACTATACATTAAAGTTAGCGGCCAAGACTTACTAGTCAACACCCTCTACAGAACAACCACAACCAACATTGTATTTATTATTACATCTCATATGAAAAGTCCTTAAGTAGTATTAGTAAGATTTTCCAGCACAGTAGTTATTAGCCTGCCTTTCTTCCTCCTTTTTTGTTTTGATTTGTTTCTGATCTAATCCTGACTTGAAGTAAGCCTTATTCACAGCTCTGGCAGCAATTCCTGCCTGTAAGATTTGGGAAATTCACACTGTAATCTCAATATGGATTTGCCATTTATGGTTTTGCCTTAAACCAGATATGGATTGGGACTCAAAATTCGAATGCCACATTACTCCGTGTAAATGCAGGTTCTGATTTTAATCAGAATCCATTTGCTAATCCAAATCTGTATTTCAGGACTTGACAAGAAAAAAAACAGTAGTAGTAAATAGTTTCTGAAACAGCAGGAATAATAATAACATCAATAAAAGCAATAAAACCAATCATATCCATGCATTAGAGCTCCTATGCTCATAAGGAATGCATTTATGTCTGTTTTTAAAACTCTACATACAGAGATCTTTCATCTACAATTGTAGCACAAATATTTTTGGTGTGCAACACAGCAATAGCATAATCTTTAGTAGGGAAAGCAAAAAATAACATCAAATAGTATCACAATTGAAACAGAGGGGAACATTCAGGCAACGTATAATTAACCCAGCTGGAATTTGGTCAGGATGTCCAGGTTAACACCTCATCCAGTTAGTGGGGTCTGTAGTAAATTGTTGAATATTGTTGTTTAAAAGTCAAATAATTTACTGAGCTCTTTTCATGTGTGGAATATACAAGAAGGTCAACTGCCTTTATAACATCTGGTAGCAGAACCCTGGTTATTTACCTGCACACTGGTGATTGTAGATAGCCAAGTGATGGATGACTTTGCTAGAAAGCTCTTTCTATTAACTCATACAAGCCCACAAGGAGCCTGATAACTCTGCTTTGTGGAAACATTAAAGTCTTTATCTACAGCTTGTGTAAATTGACAAAGCACCATAGATGCCAGTGGAACTCTGCTGATTTATACGTGCTTTGGATAAATATCTGTATCAGAAGGCCATTCATTACTCTTGCTTGGGGAAAAAAAAAAGGAAAATAAGAAAAATAGAAAGTATTTTTATTTTTAATTACTTATTAGAAAACATTTTACTCTGATTTTCAAATTACCTTTCAAATCAAATCCAGGATTTGTGCATAGCCTGGATGGGAAGAAGCCTGGATGGGAAGAAGCCTGGATGGGACGATGTCATGCCTTCCCTAATTGCTTTGCTGCCTGACAGTGGGGGCTGTAGGAAAGCCAACAGGAGAATTACAGAAACAGCAAGCAGAGAAGTAGCTGGTTTTAAGGAGAATCAGAAAACTGATTAGGTGCTAAATCTTCCCTCAGCCTAACGAACCATGCACAGGAGAGACTTCCTGCATCTCCCTATCCCTTTCTGGCTTCCTACAGCTCATGTCAGTTTAAGCACAGACAAACCACACCAATCCTGCTGATCCTGGAGCTGACCTTCCTCCTCTCTTATAGAGGCATCTCTTTGATCAGCATATCTGTGTTCTGTGAGACTCCGAGTGCTTTTCATTGACTGACAAAAACTAGTTTTCAGTCACGCTGGTGAGAGGAAGCTAATATGGTTTGGGAGAAGTAAGGTGAGTTCACTTTGTTTTCTGCCTTATCAGCAAAACTGTCAAGTCTGCAGTCACAGTGTTGCAGCCACTGGAAACTAAAGAGGAAGGA
Source organism: Strigops habroptila (assembly GCF_004027225.2). Taxonomy (NCBI): domain Eukaryota; kingdom Metazoa; phylum Chordata; class Aves; order Psittaciformes; family Psittacidae; genus Strigops; species Strigops habroptila. The sequence goes on from NC_046359.1 coordinate 14,018,658, forward strand.
AGGGCATAGCACTGCTTAATTTCTTCCCCCTCCCCAGGCAGAATTTGTGGGGCTGGCAATTAGAAAATTCCTCTTACGGCTTGAAACGTTTGCTTCAGTTTTATCCCAGACTTTAGCAGGCAAAGTGCTCAGCTGGGCTTCTGCACTGGGGCTCACTTGGAGGCAGCGTGGAGAGTATGAGTGTCACACATAGCAAGGGCAGTAGTTTCGTAGCACAGTCCTCCTCCAGACTGTTCTTGGTTTCCACAGATCTCCAGATCACTGGGGGATGCTCTACCTCCACCAACTTATTGTCCTGGCAAATATCATGTGGGGTACAATCTATGCTGTATGTTGTAACGAGGCTAACGGCAGCTGAATGAGGGTAATGTTTGCAGTCAGGACCTTCCTTTATAAACACTGAATCATGCTGTTGTGAAACGAGGACAGAGTGATGAATGACTTACTGTTGGCAGCACACACTGCCCTATCAGTAGTCTCTGTTTAGGGGAGGGGGGAGCTGGTGTTTGATGTCATCTTAGCACTCCCAGCTCCCAGCATGCTAATGAGTAATGGACACTGTGGCCTGTATTGATCTGTGATTTGCTTATTCACAAGGCTCTGCACAAAGACACCTGGATTGCTGGCAGTCCTGTTATTCGCCAGCACAAAGATGTTAGTTTGGGGATGTTTAAAACCGTCTCTCTTCCTTGGCCGTGATGTTTTCAGCTTGCATTGGTCTTTTTATTTTGTTGTTGTGGGGTTTTTTTCAGGGTGAATGTTTTGCAGCTGTAAAATGCAAAACTTCATTAGTAAGGGACAGAAGAATCATGCCTAGAAGACTCAAATAAATGATAGTAAGATGCTTGGGCCAGTGGTTCAAAGTCAACCCCTGCTGGTTACAAGGTAAAGGACACATCCCCTTTTTGGGTACAGGTGATTATATCATACGACCTCATGCAGAGGCTGGAGTGGATCTGCCTGTTGGTACAATGCTAGAAAGGGGTAAATTGCCAGGCTATGGCTCAAGAAAGTGAGAGGGGAAAATGTTGTTTTCAGTGAAAGAGCAACAAGCTGCTTGTTCTGCAGACTGTTTCTAAACTATGGCTCAGATTAACTTAACTTCCCAGACACCTTTCAGGATGTGGGGAAAGGGTATGCATCCTGGGATGCCCAGGGTTTAGGACAGTATGACAGGAGGTCTCCATACTTAACCTGAGATGATAAATATCCCTACTGCCTAAACTAGCACTGCAGCCACTCTTAGCACAAGGGTTGCAGACCCAGAAAGTTTATAGATTGATCTGTCCTCTCAAGATGAAAGATAGTGATCGCAGACCACCACTGAGGCACAGGAAAGGTTGGCCTGCCCCTGTCAGCTATCTGGGATTAAACAGGAGACTCCAGCCACCAGTTGCTGATGCTGGGTCTGTAAGCACCAGATCTCAAGCTCACTGCAAGGCTCCCACTAAGTCAGTTCAGCAGACTACAAATCAGGCAGTGAATAAGCACCTTGTTCACTCAAAAAGACTGAGTGGAATTTAAAAGACGGGAGATAGCAGCTCTTCCCAGGGCAGGGTAGGAGCAGACAGCCTGGTTTCCCTCACAGACACATCCTGCACTACGGGTTCAGTACTTGCACCAAGGGTGGGTGAGGCAAACACGCAGGAGTACCTTTACACAACAACAGAGGTCGGAGTGTGGTTGCAGACCAAGCTCTAGGACGTGACAGTCCTGTCTCTTAATTAAATATCTGTCAGTTACTTTTAAGAGGGACAAGCCCTGTTTTTCAACAAATAAGGTAGCTAAATTAATCAAGGAGGAGGCATATGCATTGAAGCTCTGAAGCATTTTTTTCCGACAACAGTCCTCTCCCTGTGAATCTCTGTCATGCGGTGGGGTAAGTATGGGCTAAAACTACAGTTAAGGCTGAGTGAACAACATGATTTCAAAAGTAATTGGGAAAAAGAGCGTGGAAACTGAGTGAAACCCAGAAATATGTTCTGAATCCCCACCCCAGTCACACTGTGGGAGGAACTTGACATTGCTGTAAATCAAAATGCAAGTTTAAAACCCTTTTATAGTTTCTGCAGAGCATTCTCCCAGGGCCCAAGATGGCTGTTGATAACCAAGAATGCATGACACTGAAGCATCACAGGTCCTAGAAAATCCCATCAAATTTTATGGAAAATGATAACATTCCTGCAAGCTTAATGAACTGTCGTTTCAAGGTTCTTCGGAGCGGTTTGCCCACTACTGAAATATATGGATGGTGCATGCAACCTTGCAGAAGAGATAAAACCCTCGAACAGTCCTGTGGCATTAGCCAGGATAAACTCTGTTTCATCTCCAACAACCATGCACCAATATCCACTCCAAACATGGTCCTATAAATATTCTGAGCCTCTACAGAAACCTACTGGCTTCGGCCCCAGTCTCCTCTGTAGGGCTTTCCTGAAGAGCTTTATGGCTTTACTAATAAGGCAGACCCCAGATTAACCCCCATTCTCAGGTTTTTCTTTCAAAAAGCCTCCTCAAGCTGCTTGGAAACGCAGGCAACAAAATGACTAGTTTGAGATCTCCACCCTGCATAGAGGTCTCTGCCCAAACCACGGGCTCGTCTGTTTTCCTTGGGAGCACACGGGGTCTGGGAAGGGGAGCTTTGGGAAGAGGTGAGTGTGGGTGTGAAGCCAGGCGGCTCAGGAGAAGCGTGGTGCGGGTGCAGAACCAGACAAAGGCGGGTGCCTGAGCAAGCACAGTGTGTGGCCCTGGGAAAAGCCCAAAGAGAGGGGGCTTTTGGGTGGGGGGCTTGGCTAAAGCAGCAGGGGAAGTTGGGAACAGAGAGACCCTCTCCTGTGACTTGACTCCTGCTGCGTCACACAGGAGTTTGTCTCTCCTTTGTAAACAAACAAAGCTGCTTCCAAAAAAACACTTAAGCCCTGTACTGACTCTTCTTCCTGACCGGAACAACCTACAGGATTGTGCATTTTAGATAGCCCCATGGGTGGGAGAGGAACAACAGGGGTTTTGTGCAGATAGACAACTCTAGCAATGCACACAGACCCACATATTTAAAAGGATGTGCAGCAGAAGTGAGCAGAAGATACAAATGGGAGAGGGGGTAATATTCAGTGGGATTAATGAGAGGATCTCAAAACACCTTCTTGAAGAAATGGCGTCTGGTGTAGATAAATTCAAGTAGGATGTTTCCCAGTTTCAATTCCTGACTAAGTACAGGCAAGTTCTTATACTGCCTCATTTTCTTTTGTGCATGCACCAAGTTAATGGGGAAGTGTTTGTGTTTCTTTAAGTAGCTAGGCAGTGGGTTACCACTAGCTTCCTTAATCCAGGTACCTTGTTATCTTAATTAAAAACCAAAATCAGCTTTGATCTCCTACAGCTTCATTGCATAACCAGTTTCATTTACTATTGTTTAAGCTCAGTTAGCTTTCCATGATGAAAAGAATTTGTATTTCACACTGCGCAGGAAGTCCTACTTAAATGTTTCCTGGTTTTGATCTCCTTAAAGGGAATTAAGTTATGTTTCTGCTTCAAAAAATATATGGCAAACAGATTACTGAGTCACTACACTTGCCATACCATGAGCCAACAGGGTATCAGGCTGGACACATGGAAGCTGAAGTTGCTCCATTCTCTTCCTTTAAATGCAAAAGGGGCTGTGGAGATGATTCAAAGCTGGTATTTGACCCCCTTTTGTTGCAGGCTGGCTGTCCGTCCAGTCTGGCCCCTTGTGTCAGCTAGAGGCAAGTTCTAGTGGACCTTTATCCCTTCTCACCCCACTCCCTTGTGCTGGGGACATAAGCAGGGCTAGCAGCAATGACACTAGTAACAAGGTGGGGTCTGAGAGACTGCCACCAGCCCTTCCTTCTTCCTGACAAAATGAGTCTCAGGAGGCTCTTTTGATTGCTTTGGTTGCTGTAATTGGGAACTACCAGGCTGGAGCAGCCCAAGGGCTGTTGTCAGTTTCTGCATCCCCTACTCCTCTCCAAGGGCAGCTCTGGTGCTGTGCCCTACCTGCCTTCACCCTCCTCACTGCTGCAGAGCTCTGATCTGACTGGGATGGATTTCCCACCACCTTGCTGTCCTCCTGCATGGTCAGAACACTGGGCTTTTCTGTCTACCATGCCTTGATGGCACAGCTGGGCTCCTGCCAGAGCAAAAACAAAATCTGTGTTAAGCCACTATGCAGCTTTCCCCAGGAGTCTGAAGGAAAAAAGTGAGTTTGCTCCTGATGACCCAGGGAAAAAGATTGCTAGGTTGCTGAGTGCCATTTTAAATCATTTAAGAACAGTTCTCTTTGCCCTGCTCTCCAAACATGCTCCAGACTATATCCCTGAACTTATGTTTCATTGCAGATGGGATCTGGGGAGATTTACCTGTTGCCAGGTAGTCACGCTCACAGTGTGGCAAAGCCCAGTAAAGCAAATAGGACTAAAATATTTTCTCGCTGTGTGTACCGTATAAATCCAGGAACTGGCTGCCACATAAAGCACTCAGCTGCCTGTCCGGGACAGCAGAGGGGATTGAATTGCTTTAATTCTCTTCCCTCTTTGCCCTGAGGCAGGTAAGGACGGGCTTTTGTGACTCTGGGAGATGCCTCTTGTTTCCTTCCGCTGCCTAACAGGAGCTTTTGGCATTTGTGGGGGTTACCAGGCACCCCCGGTGCAGGGGGAAGGGAAGCTGAGCTCTCAGGGTCTGAAGTGTTCTTGCTTCTCATCTTACCACTCAAAGGAAGCAGGAAAGAAAATGGTGACACATTTTCCCCACCAGTTGCCCTACATAAAACCTGAGTTATCTGCTTAAATGGTTACGGAGTGGCTGAAGTTTGCAACGGATTGTCTGCAAGTTAATCCTCTGTGTCTCCATCAATCGGTGTCATGGGAGTTTATGAGAAGCCAGGAAGAGACAATGGTTAAAATCTAGACACTTAAAATGGAAGTCAAACAAATGTCTATTTTGAGTGTTACAGTTTTACAGGTTTTCCTGCCTTTATACCCTCCCCTGCTTAGTATGTGATAATCTTTGCCTACTCTTCCCCTCCTCTTTCAACCCATCAGCAGCTTGGCCCTTACAATTTTCCCTCAAAGGTCTTTCCTTGCACACGTAGGTTTTATTCTCTCCTTCTTCTCTGCAAAACCTCCCATTCTAATGCTGTTTTACACACAGTTAGGATAGCAGCACTCCTCAAGTAGCTCTGGCATGTCAGTGTCCCTGAAGATGCTCTGGGTCACACAGCAAGCCTCCTGAGATGTGTTAGTGCATGGCCGAGCTCTAACGGGTTAACAAAGCCCAAGACCCATTTATGGAGCAAGTTCTTCCCTAAATCACTGCCTGGTATTGCAAGCTGTTTGGCCTTGGGTAACTAATGGGGGCTAACAAGGGGCAAGCAGTGCCTTGGGTGATGCTGGGCAAGGTCCAAGCAAGGGGCTGGCCATGTCTTAGCCCTGGTTTGGCCTGCTCCCTATCTTACTCTAATGAGACCCTGCAAGTATTGAAGCCCTGTGCAATTGCCCTGAGTGCTCCTCCTTGAAACCAGCCCTAAGCGCAATTTGGAATAGATCTAGGCCCTTAGGGGCAAATACTATCTACTGTCTTCCTCCTGTGATGAACTCAGATGATGGGACTGCACGCTTCAATCCCATGAGAGCAGCACAGTCCAGCAAGCCTTCAAGAGTGAACTTTTGGCTAAACAGGGAGGGAAAAGCAAGAGCATATACAGCAATTATGTCTGCCGATACAGCCTACGCAAATGCTATGGGCCAGCTGGACAAGACTGCATGCAAATAAGAAATTTACAGAGTTATCTACCTGGCTTGCAGTCTCAGACAAGTATCTGCACGTACGAGTTCATGTGCATGCAGCAGACTGAGTCCAAGCCAAACATGAATTATTCCACTAACTCCAATGGGACAAGATTTGTTTGTGCAGTTTCAGAGGCCGGTATGAAAACTTGGAAAGAATATTTTCCAGGCATTTGACCAGTTTCTGGGTAATCTGAAAAATGGTATCTTTTACAGAGAATTATATAGCTATAGGCACACTCTCGCATACGTACGTGTACGTATCTGATAGTTTTTGCTCACTTTTTCAGTTGTTCTACTCCAATAGTACTCTAATTGTAAAGGTACCCTAGAATGTGAGGATTAAGGAAGGTTAACCTGAGTTTTTCAGAGAAGAGTTTTTGGGCCACAAAATGAGTAGGAGGGTTTTTTGGGGAAGGGAGGATGTATTTTGCTTCCTACATATACTTAGCGTCAGCAGTCTTTAGTTCTACTTAAATGTAAAGGAAATATGTTAGCCAGGAGGGAAGTGCCTTGCATTTTTTGAAGTCTATTATTAAAATATAACAAAAATCAGGCAAAAGTTTGCTTTGCAATCCGCTGAAAGATCCATGTCTTTTGGGCTTTTGTTGGCATGAAAACGTAATTTCTCCCATATGGCTGGGGAACTCCGTTGTGCTAGGGTTCCTGAAGTGGTGGCTCACATTCTTTGTGTTTGTTTTCTTGTGGGATGGCAAATTGCCCCGCACCTGAAGGCAGATCACTGCAGCACCGTCACTTCAGGGCCAGAGTGTGTGGTTGTCACCAGTAGCTATCCTGTTGCCACCTAAATGGTGGATTGAAAGAGCACCTGAGTTGCTGCTTGGAAGATGCAAGGTGGGCATCCTCCCATCCCACCAAGTTCTTGTGGTCTTGGGTTGGCAACAAGTGTGTGCCTGGGTGGGATGCCTTCTGTGTTGTGGCTTTCTTCTCCTCACCCTAATCTGGCTAGCCGGTGCTTTTGCCTAATGGGAAACAGCAGAGGTCCTTTGAAGCAAGGCAGATTTTTATCAGCAAGGAAGCTGCTCTCCCAAGGTAGTGTGGTAGTATCCCAGCCATTGAAGGGTCCATGCACATGTTTGGTTTACCTTTCTCACCTCACCTCCAGTTATCGAAGAAAGCAGAATGGGACAGTACTGTGCACTCCTGTTGGAAATACCAGAGTAAAATCAAGGCTTCTGGAGACAGCTCCTCAAAAAGGAGATTTGAAAGAGCTTGTGCACTCCCTTCCAGATGCTTTTATCTCTGACTCACCACATGAAAATGCAAGATACCATCGGAAAGAATCCTTTCTTCTTTCCATGCATTGTTTGCTTGTTTGTTACTATGTAAATGGGGTTAGGTCAGTGGGGTCCCGTAACAGAGGGTGTCCATCCACTGTGCTCCACTGTGTCAGCACCTCCTTTTACCCAAGTGCATGGAAAGGGTAAATATAGCTCCTCGTTCATCCTACTATTTATGTGATAGAGCTAATGCAGTCATCTGGACTTGAAAGCTGAGATAGATATAAAAAAATTGACTGCATGAGGAAAGCACGGCTTAGTGGATTGACCAGCGACTTACAGTTCAGGGGCTGAACTCCAGTTGTGGTTGCTCATCACTGACAGTTACCACCATCTGACACAGCTTTGGGGAGATGAAAAAGCCTCCCTGAGCATGACAGCACTTGGGGCTGGGGCCACTCCTGGGCACGATGTTGAGCATGTGGCAGTCTGCTTGCCTCGGCACTGCTCCTCCAGGATGACAGAGCCCAGTGAAGCTGCACATCAGTGCACATCATCTGAGCTACAGCAACAAAAGTAGGAAGGGAGGAGGCTAATAGAAATAGCTGAAAAAAACCACGAGTAATACAGCTTACTGGGGTATTAATTATCAAAAATCATAAAACATATTGGGTAAGTTGAAATCAGTAAAAATACTGGAGAGGGTGCTTTCTTTTCCCCCTCACTTTTGTGTTTATTTCCGTTTTTTGTCTTCCCTCAGCTCCATCTGGCAGAGCGGAAAAATAGATGAGTGACACAAGGAGAAAAAGAAGGCACAGGGGATGCAAAATCAGATTTTTTTTTTGCGGGGAGGAAGTACCTAAAAGCTGGGGAGAAGGGACTTACTTACCCAGAAATTTTTGTTTTAAAATAAGCACCATTTATTATAGGGTTAAAAAAAAAAAAGGGAAGAAAAAGTATTTATAACAAATACTTGCAGCCACAAAATAAGATAGCAGAGCTGTGGTTTGGCTTTGCTTAATGCCTTTTGCACCCAGAAGCACATTCTTGGGGGTGACAAGGAGCAATGCTTGGCCCAGAGGTATTCAAACCCACCTAAGGAAGTCAATGCTGGTGGAGTGATAGTTGCTGGATTAACATGCAGTTGTGAACACTTGGTCTTTCATACTCATACTGAGGGCTTCAGACATGCACTTGGCAAGGCTACATGCTGATCTTACCATGGTGTCATAAGATAAGCACTGCTTTTCAGGCAGCATTTGTAGGTGAGTGATGGGGTAGGTCTGTGACCCCTTTCCTGGGAGGCAATGCAAGTAGTGCTATATGCCTGCATCCAGTTGGAGGATGGAGAGGATTTGGTGACCTCCTCCGGGCAGAATGACAGATAACCTTCTTCAGCCCAGGGAGAGCCACCGCTAAGTCTCTCTGTCACAGCATGCCACCGAGCCATTGGCAGCCCATTCCTGCTGATAGTGGAGCTACACAATAGCCAGTTCATTACTGTAGAAAAAGCATCCTACAAAAGCTAGAGCAAAATAAATTAAAGCATTAGGGTCTCATTTTCTACAGCATTAGCGCTTTGATGAATGTGAAAACTAACCCCTGCTGGCATCACTATGACCAAACAAGACAGTGCTATGTGTTAAGAGAGTATTGTCAGAACCCCTTGGGAATTGTATGCAGTGATCAGAAAATCTTGTGTCTCTTTCACCCTCCTCACCAGCTGTCTCTGCTTACAGCAGGTCACCTCATTTTCCAGTAGTGATGGACCAGAAGTATGATGGGGTGGGCATATACTGAAAAAGCAGGCAAAGATTTTGCTTTCGATTTCTTTTGGGAGTGAGCAGTTACTTGAAAGCAGAGAGAGAAGCTCATGTTAGAACAGTCGTTCCAAGAACAGGCACTCTGCTTGGATGGATTTACAATAGCCACTTTAACTGGTGCCAGGAAGACACTGAACTTCAATGAGCCATTTTTCCACATCTGTAAATAGGTTAGAATGAACTTCAGGTATGCACTTTTTGGTTTTTTGAGATGTAACAGCCACAGCAAAGCCTTGAACCCCTCCAGTTTTACCCACAGGGAGTGGATATGCCCACCTTTCTTGGGTGGATTTACTTGAAGCTTTCTGTATTCTGCACAGGAAAGGCTAAAAAGTGTAATCTGGAAGAGCATTGGGTTTGGGTTTTCTGTCTCTGCACGCCTTCTCACCCAAATTCAACTCTGGTGTAAGGAAAAGCCTTGCCATTGACAAGGGGTAGTGGCCCTGGACATCTGCAAGCAAATGTAACCTGCTGTACTGCAAGTGCTACGGAACTGGTGGCCAAGCTTGCTGCATATACCAAAGCCGCCTTGTAATCCTTTTTTCTACCTAGAATTTCTCCCATATACATATACATGTACTGTGTGGTCCCTGTTCTTCCTCTTTCTCTATGCCCTTCTTTACATGCTTCCTTTAGCTAAAAGTTACCATTACCTCCATGTCAAGGAGAAACTTGTCCCAGGGTGCACCCCAATTTCCTCTACCTTTTCCCTTCCTTCTTTAGAGCCTTTCTAATTTTTACTCCTCTTTTCTCATTCTTCTTTTCTTTCTCCTTCAGGGAGACAAAGTTTCAGGCAACACTTGATTTGATGGTATTGTCTGGAATGTGTGGGCCACCATCACCCAATGGCTATGGAGGTGGCTGTGTCTGTTTGCTCTTAGTGTCTCTGTTACACCTGCTGGGCTTTTTTAATTCTCACCAAAACCAGTGGGGCAGTATGTGTCAAAGTGTGTTGAAGCTGTGCTTTAATATCCAACATCCAACGAGCACTGCCTAACTGAACACAAGGCTTTGCAAACCTTTGACAAGTAGACCTTTACGATAGTAAAAATCATGCAGCTTTTGCTGAAGATAGGTCTGTTTTCACATCAGGCCTTCATGCCATGCACTTGAGGAAATGAGAACAGGCAAAGTGGCTTAGATAAAGCAAGAACCACTTTTAAACTGTCACTGAAGCTTTATTGTGGCCTGAAGATTTTTTCCAATTAGCTTTGGAAAAGCTGCTGTTGATTTTCATTGCTTTTTCTGGTTTCACACACCTGCGTCTTTGCTGTTCATCCTGAAGGATAAGGATCAAACTATTAGCAGCAGGGTGCTGCTTGGTATGTAGTTCAGGCCTGCCCCAACACAGGTGGGGAGGAAACCTTTTGATAGAGACGCTTTTCTGGTGTAGTTCTTGTTCCTGTGGTTTAGCTTTTGGGCTTGGGGGTGACCTGTGTGGAGCTCCCAGACTTTCTGGGGTCACTAGAGTGATGCATGCCATGGACTGGAGACCACCAGCACTAGGAAGCAAGGATGAAGAGATAATCCTCACCTCTCTGTTTCTGCCCCTGTTTGCCCATATTTCATGGCCTATCTCCTTCTGATCTATACATTCCTTGCTGAAAAAGCATACCTTTGTGTGCACTTTTCAGGAGGATCCTCCTTATTTCCTGAGAGCAGTGTCTGTAGCCGGGCAGAGGGGAGGCACACGCTCTGCTTTCCCTGCCACCCTGATTGGGCTGTTCCTGGGTTTCTGCCACCACCCAGAAGGAAAGGGCACGCTTTGCTTTGCTTTGCTTTGCTTTGCTTTGCTTTGCTTTGCTTTGCTCTGCCAGCACAAGGGCCAGGCTGCTGGCAGCCAGAACTGGCAGCTGAAGACGAGGCGTCACACTGTCCCACTGACTGTAAATACGCCACACATCTTTTACTGTTGTGTCATAATCACAATGTTCCTTTAATGCAGTTTGTTTAACTGGATGACTTCGGTGCTAAAAATAAGTGGATCTTGCTGTTTCCAGGACAACCGCTATCCCAACGGCTTATCTCGGCGCCTCTCCTCTGTCGAAAGGATGTTCTAAACAGAGCCGGCCATGAATATTAAAAATGAAGCACGCACACAATAAAGCATTCCCTAGGAAGAACCCCATGTTTTAATGCTATACGTTATGCTAATAGGACAGTTGCCTCTCAGTGAGGTGCTTAATTCAAAGCCTGCACAGTGTGGGATCAGATTGCGAGTAACCAGGAATGTAATGTCTGCTTCTTTCTCCTTTTTTTAATTCAATCTCTTCCTGGTGGTTGGAGTGTCTCACTAGGCAGCACTCTGCCTCTAGGCCAGACATCCATAAACTGAAACCTTGCACGTGTGTCCTCAGTGGGATGGCTGCAGGGGGGTGGATAACCGTTCCCTGGCAGGTGGCACTGGTGGCAGGGGACAGCCAGGCTGCCTCTATGGTTGCTGAGTGCTGGTGCCTCTTACGCTGAGCCAGGGAAGAGACAGCTTGATGCAAATGATGCTGTGCTTTTCTGAAGCCTTGGCTGAGTGAAATTCAGCCTCTCTTCCAGGCCGGAGTAGAGATGGATTGCTCACTTGGAGGAGCCAAGGAGATTTAAAAACCTCTCCTAGCAAGGAAATGGTTGCATTAATAGATGTCTGCATTCCTCCGGCTTTTCATTCCCCTACCCCCTTTTTTTCCCTAAAGCCCCTAAGAAAAAAATCAGACGTTTGAGAAAGTCAAAGGGATAATTTTTATTCTCTGGACAAAAAGGAGGAGATAATGTAGCCACTAGGATTGGTTTTCCAGTACAGGCTGAGCGGAGGCTGACTGCTTAGCAGTAGTACTCTTGTAAGATCTGCTAAGACCTCATATGTTTTGAGTGAAGCAATTAGCTCACTTTTAATCAAACTGTTTGATTCCATGGTTACAAGGAAATGTTTAGTGATGCAGTATAACAAGGTCTTGTACAAAGACAACAACCTCACCAAACCCCACCTCACTTCCTCTAATAGTATTGCTTAAAGAAGATATTAAATGAGTTTAAACATATTGTCCATTTATTTCTATCTCTGAAGTTGTACTTTTAACAAAACTTTCTACTTAATTGAAGGCATATTTTTGTAATAACTGGCATGAGTGCAGTGAGCAAGACCCTCAGATGTTATAAACTAACTAGCTTTCATTGTCCAGAATTTAATGTTAATCAGAAGAGGATCAGGCTTTCTGAAAACTGTTGGTTGTGAGAGCTGACAGCAAAAGTGTTCAAACCTTATGCACTGAACCTAGAAATTTTCAAGGTGACTGGCTTGGCTGCAGGACAGCTGCCGTTTGTAGAGAAGGCTTCAAAAAAGAAGTGGTTCCTGAGCTCCTACTGAGATTTATTGTCTACTTAATATTTTATTGTTCTTATTTTTTTTCTCTCAAAATTGATTCTGACTCCCTGTGGATATTTGATTGTCTTTATGAAAATAATATAGCAGAAATACCTGTCCCCCTTTGGTCTGAAAATTTGGACTGCGAATCTCATATAAACAAAGAAACTGGCTTTTCCTCATGTATTTCAGCACTTGCATTTGTAGCCCCAGCGAGAGCTCAAAAAGCCAAGATACCTGAGAAATAATGTTACCTGGATGCCTTAAAATCTCAGAAATGGCTCTATTGTAGTGGTGTTTGGAGCATAAAATTCCAGGGACGTGCAAAGTCCTCTGGAGGTAATGCATATCTCACCTCATTGAAAACATCTTATCTTGGCAGGTTGTGTCATGTCAGAGTAAATAATGCTGAAATGCATTAAAGAATCTGGAGACTGGATCTGTCTTCAATATGGAAGATCTGTATCACACCACTATTCCCACTTATCTGCATCACTGCAGTAGAGGGTAATTCTTCCAAAAGCCTCAGAAATGCATGTCTGGGGACCCTAAAAGAGGCAGTTCTGGAGAGAGGTTCTTGAGAGGAGATGTTTGGTACAGCCCAGGCTGAGAGGGTGCTCACCTCCACTGTCTGAAAAGCCATTCCAAGTGGTTTCGGTATGGGTCAGGGGATAAGGGAGGGAGAGGTATTGACATGTCAGGGGTGACCGTGGTAGAAAGGTACCACTCTGTGGGCATAAAACTGATTTTTAACATGCAGGCAGTTTTCTGGTGCAATTTGCATTGCATTCAGTGAACTTCTGTCACCTCAAAGTAAAGGGGAATCTGACCCTCTGGTTCTACTGCAGCAGTAAGACCGTGGCAAAAAGAGGTATGTATACATGCACACACACACACGTGTATAGAAGTATATATATGAATATCTCTATATTTGTATAGAGACTGTAAGAGCCAGCCAGCTTCACAAGAGACCAAGCAAGTGAGAAAAAAGAAGGAAGAGGGAGAAGGAGACAACATTACAGCTTGTTCTTGCCCTTCTGTCCCTTCAGACAGACTCAAAAGCAGCCCACATTCCCCCCTCACTGAGTGAATGCCCTGTTCCCTCAGCTGAGGTATTAATAAAGCCAACTTGCTTTTTTGAAATTAAGGAAAGAAGCGTAGATGTTGAGCTGAACTGACAGCCCTTCAGGAAGTCTTAAAATCCCCCAAAAATTTTTAAAGAGGAAACAAGGTTTGCAATTAGTGAACTACAGCAAGTTAAATGATCCAATTGCTATTAACACAATTATAGTCAAGGTTGTGATAGCTCTAGTGTCTTCTTGAAAACACAGGCCTCCATTTCATTAAGCCATTCAGTGCTTTCATCATACTGCTTCTAGCATTTAGCGAAAGGATACGTAAATTGTGGGTCAAAAATCCTGCATGGATGCCCATATGCCCTGAAGCGTGAGTGTGCATGTGTCTAGGATGGGGCTAGGTTTTTGAGGAACCTGTTGGTATGTCCTGGAAAGTGCATATCTTGGTACAACAGAGCAGCGGCTTCAGGAAAGTCACCATAGTGACTTTGCTGGGCAAATTAGTGCCTATATATAGATGCTGGATTATTGCAGGTTATAGGAGTAGCATATAATAACAAGAATATGAGGCTACCTTAATACCAGTGTCTCCACTGCTTGGGCTGCAAGAATGCACATTGTCCCTCTGCACCTTCCATATCTCAGACGCTTTAAAAATCCAGTGATTAAACAGGTTCCACTGTTCTCATCTAAATTCCCCTTCTCAAGGGTAAGGGGTGACCCTTTAAATCTTTCAGCTGCAAATAGCAAAGAGCAAATTGGTGCCCACCTCAGTGTGCAGCCTTACCCTGTAGCCAGGCAGCACTTTGAGTCCTTTCCGTCCAGCCACTGGTTTCCACAAAACCCATAGGAACTTAAGCTCTCTATGACCTGTGTCAAGCTGGGCTCAAATGAGTCTGTGGGTTTGATGCTTACAGGCAGAAAGACAGATGGACAGCAAATGGTGAGCTTTGCCATCAATTGCAAGAACTACTGGCATACAACAGTGTTATTTTTCAGCCTTTGCCAGTAAGTATTAGGGTGTTCTGCTCCTTGTGATGTTTAAGCCAGGCCCACCATCCATTACTTCTTCACACCCACTGTCCTTTACAGCAAAATAAGCTCAGAGAATACTCTCAATGGGTGGCTAATATTTGGGCCTAGGGCTCCAGTGCATTTGAAGTGTGGATCCTGACTGTGTTGTTGACATGATTTATGGTATTTGCTGTTCAGTTTGAAATGCCAAGACATCCATCAAGCTGTACAAAAAGGCCATTCCATCCTTTTCTCTCTCCAAGGCATGTCTGAAGAGGTTTTTGGCTGCTTAGTGTACCAGCCAACACACCGCTTATCTAAAAAAACAGGGACTCTGTGCATGAAAAAGAGAATCATTGAGATCGTTGAGATCACAGCACAAATATCATAAATCACAAGTTGCCTTTCCTATAAAACACAAAAGAAATGCCACATACACTTACTTTTTTTATTAATCTCAGTTGAATTTTGTAATGAAACTTTTCTTATAGGGAGTTCAATCCTTTTTTAATATCTTCACTTGTGCAACATTTTATCTCAGTGCAGCCAGTCAGATAGGTAGAAAGAAAAGTTGCTTTTTTCTTTTTCTTTCTATTTTGACTAGTAAGTAAAGTATAAATGGGCAAAATCATAATTGAAATAGAGACACAAACAGTATTTTCCAAGCTAAGCGCAAAGAGAAGTGACACATCTGCACTTCAAGCATGTCAGGGAAATTACTGTGAAAGGACTTCTCGTTCCTGTGAAAGAGCAAAATGGAAATTGCTGTTTTGCTATTCACATGCATCAGCAGGATCTTGGTCCTTGCTTAGAGATTCTCAAAGGCTACCAAACAAATAAATATTCTTTGGCATTTCTACTCATTTTCTTCCAAAGGCTTTTGAGGGTTACATCTAAACCATGCAGCAGAAGCATCCTACCAGGTGTTCAGTGCCTTGAACGTCTGAGCTGAGATGGGGACTATCTAGCTGACCAGTTTCAGCTAGGTGCCTACAGCCAGAGGTGGTTTGGCCGACCTTTGTGCTCCTGTTGTGGCTGTTTAGCTGGGAGCAGCAGATTTAAGGAGTGTGCTTTCTGTGTGCTGCTGCAGATCTGGTCACCCAGAAATGATCTGAGGTCATGACTCTCCCCCTTATACTTCTGACTTAAATTTGGTCTTGATTAGGCCAGTTTTCAGATCCAGAACAGCACCACTGGTGAGAATTTACAGGGACAAAAATCCTCAGGTTTGACTATAACTTTGGTGTGCAGTATGGCATAAGTATATATAGATACCCCCAAACAGCTCCAAATACAACATAGTACCTGCTGTAACATTAAAGTGGCAACTTGCTAACCAAAGTTTGGGATAGCATTGTTAATAAAAAGCCATTTTTCCTTTAAACATTGCAAAGCACAGCAACCAATTTCATAATGAAATCTGGAGGCTGCCCTTTTGAAATGCAAAGGCTTTTTGTGCCCTGCCATGCATGGCAGCTAGCTAGCCATTCTGCCTTAGAAGCCATCACTGTAAACTTCCCAACAGAAATCAAGTTATACCCAGCCAGGCAGGATAGTGTAGCCATGGCGGTACAGCTGTGTAACCACAACAATACTGATTGGCAAGGGAGAGCATCCCTTTTCCTCCTCCTCCCTGGGTCTGAGGTGGTGGAGTGCAGTGGGATGTGGATGTGGCCACCTGATGCTGTTACAGTCCCAGCAGCCGCATCTCACTACCAGAGCGGGCATGCCAGAGGAGGGCCATGGGCAAGCAGGAGCTCGGAGGCATGCTGAAGACATGCAGGACCTTAATGATGTGGTTGGGGAGTGGAGCTGGGACCTAACAGTGTCTTAAAGACCTAGCATACTCCTGGTGTGCTTCGCCCTGGAGCTGGGAAACCAGAGTTTGTGCTCAGGATGTCATCATAGGCTATGGAGACCTAGTGAGGTGAGGTAATGGGAAGGTTGGGAAAAGTCATCCTTGAAAAATGGCTTAAAAATATGCCCTGAGATCAAATGAGAAACCCTCTGCCTTGCCTGAAAGCCTGGGCTTCCCTTCTGAGGAACTTTTTTGGTTCATACCTAGGGTTGTGTGGTGATGCCCTATTGGACATGCTGTCTCTACATTAAAAGGGAGATGTGAATGGAAGGCAAGTGGTGTGCTTTGTCATTCCAAGGGATGTGTGAGATTTTGCTAACTCACAAGCCATGCAGATGAAAATGGAGGATATAGGCATGCCTGTGGTGTGTTCACGCCTATTGGCGATTGATTTGGGAAAACGAATGTTTCCAGATGTCTGCAAGTTCTGGTATGTGTGCTGTAAATCAAAGGTACAATAGTGGATGAGGTGTCTGCTCTTAATACAAATATTTTTCCTACTTATATCATGCCAGGATGCTTTATTAGTTTTAATCATCACTAGGTAGAAATGAGGTGGTTAAAGCCTTGTCACTTTATTGGTTTGCCTGAAATTGGAAGAAGAGAAAATGTAGCAGACCAAAACCAAAGAAAACCAATGAAAGAAAGGCAGTTGTTCAAATGTGTGAACTTGCTGAAGAGAGCCAAGTTACAAGGAGTTATCTGCAGATGTGGCCAAGTTAAACAAGACAAGCTGGTGACTCAGCGAGGTCCCACCTCCAGTGTCATTCATAAACCCAGCCTGTCCCCGGACAGCCACGCAGCTCTGATTGTGTCTTGTTTAATTTGGCCTTTGGATGACTAACTCTTCTGAAAGTTGGCTTTTTAGGTAGGTATCACACCTTAAAGCATCTGACCCTCTTACAAATGCAAAGTACTCTTTTATTTGATTTCTTCATGCTGCCAGCCTGCACCATTGGGTTAGGGTTGATCTTACCAGAGGCAGGCATGTTTCTCACTGGAAGAAGATGGTAGATCCAGTAGTGGTTAAACTGCTGGACAGACTTGGAGAAAAGCCCCAAAGGGTTCATCTCCTCCTGCAGGTTTTAGCTGGAATTTGGAAGAGAGCAGCAGCAGATTACCAAAAAACCACACAGCGAAGTCCAGTTTCAGAATTGACATCCAGACACCAAGGCCTTGAAAACTCAAGTGCCAGGTGACATCCTTGGGGAAGGTTGTTTTGCAATGTTTTGGTGGCTGTATAGATGAAGTAGTTTTGAATGTCATCAGCATCTAAGAAGTTGTTTTCCCCCACCAGAATAAGCGATGAAAATGAAGCGATTTAATTTTCAATGAGATTTTCCATCAGTTTTATGGGGAGAAATTAAGATTAAAAACAAACCAAAAAGCACTTTCAGGAGCTCAGCACCAGTACTGTGCTCCCAGAGGTCACAAGGAGTCCTGTATTCAGCTTTCCTAGTTCTTTAAGCAAGACAAGAAAAACAAGGGTGAACTTCAGAATAGCAAGCCTGAAACCTACATCAGATGTTGCTGTTTTGGGAACAGCTTGTCACCTCCCAAGGGTGGCTGCTCAGGCTCCTGGATATCCATACATGAGGAAAATCCATTAGTGCCTCAGACCAAGGGTGCTGAGCCCCAGCTCTTGACACCAGCAATAGAGTGAAACATGCTGCTCTGCTGCCACTGAATGCTTGGGTCACAGCTGGTTGTGACCTGGTTGCCGCAGCTCACTGGTATCTGTCCGGAAGGTACTAACTTTGTTGTTAAGTTGTCTTAGCCCTCCGCTACATGACTTGATTTAAATTGCCATAGCAGTGAGAGGAGTAATCTTTGATCCACCTGGATCCTGGGTCTAGAAACACCCACTGGTTTGATTTATATCACCATGGTGGCGGGGCCCAGGAGTGCTTGGGGTGACCTCCAAGGCAGCTCTGCCTGTTGAAGGCAAGTCCTGTGCATGCTCCTGCTCCTTCCTTTGCCCTCATGGGGACAAATGCAGACTGAAAGGTGACTTAGACCCTCCGCATGCAAGATGCTCCTTCCTTGGGGTCTGAGATGGCCTTCCTGGCCAGAGCCAGGTACAAACAATCCCCTTTGATCTGGGACAAGAGGCACACAGGAACTGAGAGTCATCACCACAGAAATGCACCAGTCACTGAATCACCACCCCTCAAAGCTCTTGTGGAGTGAGAAATGAGCCCCTGTTCAGCCCCATTCTTCAATGAGGCTGGAAGATTGCTTGCACATAACACTACCATTCTGGGAGGGCCAGCCTCTATCATGCTTGCGGCAGGCAGTGTCCATCCTGGCTTGCAGCTAAACCTGACGTCATGCAGGAGGAACTTTGAGGTGCAACCTGCTGGTAGAGCGTGGGATTAAGCTGCTTACTGCAGAGGAGTCGTGGGAACAGTGGAGGAGCCACCGGGGCTGCGGCATTAAGGTGAAGAACGCATTCCCCTGTGATAAGTGGGAAACCTTTAGCCACTTTTGGCTTGATGTCTCAGAGTTCCATGCTAGAAGTGGCACAACAGTGAGATAAACTAACACCACCCCAATGGCTCTGTCAGAGCCTATAGAGCCCAGTCTGGAGACTGCTTTCTCCCTACCCTGGAGGAACCTGCTATTTATCCTAGGATCAGACAGCCATAGAAAGCACATGAAAACCCAGGATGATGCTGGGGACTGTGGAGAAAGCAGTAACACCAGGCTGAGCCACCCTTGCTGTTGGGGAAGGGTGCAACTGCCGC
Source organism: Strigops habroptila (assembly GCF_004027225.2). Lineage (NCBI taxonomy): Eukaryota > Metazoa > Chordata > Aves > Psittaciformes > Psittacidae > Strigops > Strigops habroptila. Next base: position 14,037,570 of record NC_046359.1, read on the forward strand.
CAGTCCTGCCCTGAAGCCCTGCTTTCCTGTCATGGTTCCTGGATTGTGCCATATTCTGCATAGAACTCCCTCTTCTCCCATGAAGATTTCTATATCCCTCTTTCTACTGCGTATCAGAGTAGGTGCCACTCTTGGCTGAGAGATCCCACCTACTGCAGGGCATTCCTATGGCCAGAAAGCTTGAGGACAGTGTCTCCCAGCAGCCCTTCCCTGTGTCACCTTCAGATGCCCCAGGCCATACGATTTTCAGGGTCAAGGTCCTCAGGATCCCACTGAAGACCAAGGAGGGCCAAGAGCTCAGCTGCTCTGGAAGACAAGTCCCCATACCATCCATGGTGATGGCTGTCCTTCAGCAGAGGAGGAACCCATGCCATGCTACAGGAGGAGCCTGAAGTGGGCATGGGAATGAGAGGGCAGCAACATCTCAGGCAGTCTGGAAGGCAGCAGTCCAAAAGCTCAAGAATCAAACCAAAAGAAAACAAGCAAATAGAAAAACATTGCTTTGGCTTCAGCCAGGAAGCCAGGACAGTAAACAGAGGAGGCTGGAAAGCCAATATATTCTACCCTGGGGGAATGGCTTTGCTTAAGCCAAAGAGGGAAGAAATGCATATAGAATAAAGAGCAAAGATGAAAGCCATATAGCCCAAGCACAAACCATCACGGACATGATTGGCAGTTTACATATTACATTTTATAGCATTCCTCTTCCCCTCCCTCCATATTTTCTTTCTCCCCATTTCTCTGCTGACAGCTCGTATACATGCCTTGCACTGCACAAATAAGTGCTCTGCTCCTCCCTCGCATCCTGCTCAGACTCTGAGCCAGTCCTTCCCTGGGTTCAGAGCCCACCCCACCACCCTGGCTGCATGCAGAGGAGATGGCAGGTCAAGGCCTGGGTTGTCACAAGTCCACCAAAAAGATTTCGTGTCATGAGCAAAAAAAAGCAAACCCCAAAACCCAGCTCCTCTCCTCTGGTTTATTTGCTTTTTATTGAATCTGGTCAAATCACGATTTCCCCCTCCTCTTTCTTCTCAATAAACAATCAGCCCCGTGTCAACTTGATTACGAGCTGCTGATGCAGCATTGTTGAATCCAAGCCCTGAGTGTATGTTTTGGCAAAAACAGTGCTATTTTCAGCTAGGCGTACAAGGTGGCTTGCCAAGAGGCTCAGGTTTCTCAGCAGACCCGAGGTGGGCTGGAGGCAGAGCTCCTGCTGACTGCCTGGGCAGCAGGACCAGGTCTCAGGTCCCACAGCCCAGCACCAGCACGCCTGGCCAGGCACAGAGCACCTTGCTGCTCCTCCTGCTGCCTCTGCCTCTGCTTTGCTTTCCTCTTCCCAGGGAACAGACTGATCTTGGTGGAGAGGTGTCTACAAAAAGCTTCCTTCCCTTGGGCAGGACCATGCTGAGAATCTGCTGAAGCTGCTTGGATCTCATAGTTAGAAGTGTCTTGTTTTAAAAGAATACCTCTGTAGTTTTGCAGCCCACAGATACCAACAGACCATGTTACAAATGTTCACACGTGTTGAGACGTCTCTCCAAAGCAAGGGCTGTGGTCCTTCTGTGTTAGGCAATGAACCAACTCAGAGCCCAGTCTCAGCGGGATCAGACACACTGACCAGGAGGAGAGCAAGGAAACAATGTGCCGGTTCTGGCAGCTCTGAGGGTAACCGCTCAGCATGGTGGCTCCAGAGGAGGTTTGCTTTGCCTCCCTGCAATGCATAGAGCCCTTTCATCCCTATGGTCAGTGTATGATCCCAGAGCCCTGAAAGCGCTGAGCTGAGGGGGGACAGAGCTTTGCACTAGCTCTGCACCAGGGCAGGTGCCTTCCAAGTCAGCTTTTTTACACCCAGACAACACAGCCTTCATAGACTCATAGAATCATGGAATGGTCTGGGTTGGGAGTAATCATAAAGCTCATCGAGTTCCAACCCCCTGCCATGGGCAGGGACACCTTCCACTAGACCAGGTTGCTCCAAGCCCCGTCCAGCCTGGCCTTGAACACTGCCAGGAATGGGGCAGCCATAGCTTCTCTGGGCAACCTGTGCCAGTACCTCACCACCCTCACAGTAAAGAATTTTTTCCTAATATCTAATCTAAATCTACCCTCTTTCAGTTTCATGCCATCCCTCTGTTTAAAGGGTATTTATTTCTTTCCAGAGCAATGGTGTATTCCTATCCCCCATTCTCCTGTTGAGCCACTTGTGCTTTTGGTGTCTGTTTTATCTCTTGCAGCTTTATTTTTGACTTCCCGTGGGTTCAGTGAGCATGGGGGCCAGGTGTGTGAAACACAACAGTGAAGGCACAGACACACACATTAAGTTGCTGCAATTTGGGCAAAGTGACTTCCTACTTCTCCCATGACAGCCCTCTCGTAGAAGTCTCTTTTCCCCAGGTGGAATAAAACCTTGCGCTCTAATATGCAGATAACATGCAGGATTTGCAAACTGGCTCACTATACCATTCTTTTTTCTTTCTAACCAAATCCCTCTTTTTTTCCCAAAGTGATGCTATAGGGACAGTGCACCTCAGGCAGTTAGCAGCGGGCAGGGCTGGCAGCTGGAAGGTGTGGGCAACGGCAGACCCCAGTGATGGAGGGATGCTGCCCTCAGCGGAGCTGTGTAGGGGTGGCCGTGCACACATGTGCCTGCACGCGAGCACCCGGCTATGCCGGAGACCGCCTGTGCCTGTGCCTGCATCTCCTTTTGTTGAATTCCAGAGGTGTTACGTATCCTGTGGAGAGGAGGAACTATTTATGCCACAGGCATAAATAAATCCACCAAGCATTTGCAATAATACAGGTTGCTCAGGCCCTCAGCTCAGTCCTGCTCTGGACAGGGACAAAATCTCCTTTTGCCTTTGATGGGAGCAGAGTGGGGCCTCTGTGCGGTGATGCCACAGGGAGGGACACGAGGGTGATCTGAGGGGAGCATGGTGGGGCACCATGGGGCTGCTCCCTGCGTGCCCTGCAGACCCTCAGCAGCCCGGGTCAGGGCAGGCTCTCAGCAGCACTGGGGACAGCTGTGCTGTGTGCAGGGGGACGCATGTGACGAAAAGTGGCAGGACAGACTGCAACCCCTTATGGTCAGCAGCTAACATCCTCCTGCTCACAGCATCCTCTCGCAGGGCTGGTTCACCCAGGAGGGAGAAGTTACCCTGCCTGGCAGCCTGTGCTTGAGGACAGACGGATAGAAATCAGTATCTTAACACAAGCCTGATGGCACTTGCTTTCTAACCACTCTCCCCTTGCATCTTGTCCATAGCTCAGAGCCCAGCAGGGCACCCACCCCGCCAGAGGTGCTGCCTGGGAGGAGAACCCCCATGTCCCATGGGGTGCTACCCCACCTCCTGAGAGACCTCACACCTTGGCCCTGCTCGTGGCACGGAAGGCAGCAACCAAGCTGCCTTGCTTTGATGGGTGCTACCACCCATGATGGGTGTCTTTGATTAGCCATCAGCTCCTCTGGGACAAGCGGCTTTGCCTGTATGGCAGCAGTACCACGACTTGCCTTCAGCATGCGTGTGCTGATCAGCCTGCAGCCCCAGCTGCCTCCCTGCAACAGGAGCTTGTTCTGACATCTGCCTCAGCTTCATTCAATGTACTGCCATTCGTCATAATGCAACGATGCTGCAGAGACCGAGATTTAAAGGCAGTTTCAACTGAGCTGTAGTTTTCCATCCTGTGGATGCAACTCTTAATAACACAAGCTCACTTATTTCTATGATTCACTTTCCAATTTCAAATACAGATCTAGTTAGGATAGCTTGGAAGGAATGCTTTATTCAGTGAATGCTGTCTCTTTTCCTCTTGCAGATTACTTTTAATACATGTTTTTATTATTATGTAGCACTGGATGCTGTTTCTATCTGTTCCCTCTGCTGCTTGACCCAGTGCATGTTTGTACCCAACTGAGACAAACACACTGGCACCTCTTCTTGCGTGCAAGCTTGACTCAGTAGAAAGTAGTGACATGTAGGTTCATGGGAGGCATGCAGAGCAATTATGATCATTACCAAAGTGGATTTTAAAAAAATACAGTTACTACACATTTTAAGAAATACACATTGTTTTCCCATATTTTAAAGGAAGGGTATGCCACCACCACTTTAACACAGACCACAGGATGCCACCAAGCAACACCTGCACATACTGACATGACTTGGTAGCTGGTGTCCTCCTTTAGAAATATATCCCTGGTGCAGTTTATTCATTGACCTTTAGATACACATAATTGTAAGTATCCAACGGTTGAGCTACAGTCAGTGAAGGGAAACAGACATTTCTGTGCACAGGTCACCTCAAACCAGAGCACACCTCTAACATTAGGTAGGTGAATTGTGGCTTACTGGTGTCTCCTTCTCTCTCTTGACTCTGAAGGGACCCCTGAGGTCAAGCTCAGACATAACATTGCCAATCTGAAAATATGAATGAAGTGATTTTATTCCTTCATTCCTGTAGGACTTTGATGACCACAAACCTGTGACATTCAAACCACCCTCATTTTTCAAATCTGCCTTTTTTTCCCTTTGCTGGCTGTGTGACACTCTTGTGTTCTGGCTGATTCACCACTCCCCTGGATATTTCCCAGCATGAAATTGCTGTCAGTGAGTGATGAATGAATGCTCTGCCTTAACTCTGCCAAAGCAAAGGGCACGGCTACCATATGCACCACAACTTCCAGAGTATGACGGATATGAGCTTTTACAGAAATCTTTATTAGCTCACCTTCCTCACCCTTGGAACTGAACATCTCACAAGGAGTTTACAATTTAATTTACTTTCTTAAGGAGAGAAGAAAGGTGGCAAATCAAGCGTGATTCTGTTACAGTGATTTTAAGTTGGTGTGAAACCCAGCAGCAGGGTACAGCCAGGCAGAGTGTCGGAGCATCACTGGACAAGCAGGGAAGGCAATGGCATTCCTGTGTTTCTGGCAGCACTGGCCTTCAGACTGCTTTAGGTACAGCCATAGGGCTGCTTCCATGGCAAGGGCTGTTTTGAAAACCAGCTGGCTCTACAACTGCTGTAAGCATTTCCTCTTCACTGGAAGTTGGTACACAAAATCTGGCATGATTTTTTAAAAACAAACAAAAATTTTAAAAAGAAGAAACTGTTCTTGTTTCTTGTTGATATAACAACAACAGAACCTAGTAAAGCAAAGGAAACAAAGTCCTCTGCAGTTTAGTGACAACAGCTCCTGTACAAACTCTGGGTGAGACTGTTGCCTTCAAAGTTGGAAAGCAGTGCTAGAGTGGGAGGAAAGCAACTGAAGAAGGCAGCTGCAGAGGCAAAGCATGACCAGACTAAAGCTTTTGAAGATGTTAGATCAGTTCTTGGCACAGCTGCCAATGTTGTATGTGACTGTGGTCCTCATTTGTAAAGGGGAAACAAGTTTTTAAGTTCTTTAGGGTGGCTGACTCTGGCAGAAGTCAGAGACAGATCTGTGTGTATTTGCATAGAGAAAACCTGATTTGGAGGAAGCTACTATAATATAACCAGTAACTGTGGCTGAGGATGGGCACGCAGGGCTTATGCCGTGACACTGACAACAGCTGAAAGCTGTTCATGTGCTTCAAAATGCATTTACAAAGGCGTTGCATGGGACATGTCTGAAAAGAGGTGCCTTTTCACCTTTTGTCCTCCAAAAATGAACTGCAATGGTCAGTCATACATAGGAAAGGGTTTTAATAGCCACAACCCAGGACTTGTGTTTACTGCACCAACTGGCAAGACAAAGTACCGTGAGTGGTTGTCATGCTGCTCATTTATTTTCATACACACAATGGCGATCTTGAACAAACCCCATCCTGTTTATGCCCATGGATTACACCACTCATTCTCTGCTTTAAAACTAGATAGATTGAGGAAGTCCCTGGGCTTCCAGTTAGCTAAGAGCTGAGCTTCTGGACAATGCAGCAGCTGCTCCCACATCCTCAGCTGCACCAGTGGATTCACCAAAGCATATATTCAGCAAAGAGTTCAAGAGTTCGCATCAGGGATGGGTGACTTCCCTGTCAGGAGGGAGGCCAGGCAATGAGCTTGGATGTGAAATCTCTCTGCACTCTGAAGCTGAGGCTGTAAGGCCAAGATGTTACCTTGGGTCTTTATTTAGAGCTGTTCAAAACTCTTGGTCAAGAAACATGGCTTTTCATCATGTGAAAGGGCTTTCTGCTTGGCTGTCCAGTGTTTGCAGCTTTCAAGAGTCTGGATATTCTGCAAACAGTGTTTCTGGATAGGAACAACACCTTTTGGCTCACATCTGTGGATGTCCTTAAGAGCAGCAATGATGTATTTGCAGAAAGAGTTGACCAATGAGTAACCAAAAGCAAACTCCATAAATTAGATGAGTTTAGGTGAGTTAATGCACTATTAATGCACTGTCAGGCCCAGCCACATTAATATGAAGAGGGTCTTTGAAATACTTTTGGGTGCTTGCTGTCTCCCTCCAGAGTGATGTGGTAAGTGCACCCTCAGGCTGAATGCCAGCCACCAAGGACAGAGTTGTGGACTGATTTTCTCACCCCTGACCATCGGCTTCCTGAACAACTGCCTGCTCTCCAGAACACGGAGCAGAGCAGTTGGGAAGGGAGCAAAAAAGAGCAACTATAGCTTCTGCCAGCCTTGCTACTCCAGCTAACTCAGTTCGTTTAATTGGCGCTGAGCTGTGTGTAATCAATACCCTTGTTCAGACAAAGGCAGGGAAGGAAAAATTTGTAAAAAAACCTGTTTAACAAAGAGCCTTGATGGACCAGCTAAATGTCTTTCTCTTGAAAACAAGTCACCAAATGAACAAACAAGATGAGAACAACAATCTGATTTTCGTGCAAATTCTTTCCCTTCAAGAGGACTGCGTGAGCACAAACAAAGATTATCGGCTAATGTTTATTTGCGTATCCTAGGCTATCTCAAAGCTCTTTTGAAATACTATTGCAAAGCATTTTGCTCAGGAAGACTTAGCCCTTCTACCATTTCCTGTACAGTTAGGTGCTATTTGCCCACAGAAGGGGAAACTGCAGGTTACAGCCTCCAGAGGGGAGCACCAAGTGCCAACAGCATTCGACAGGAGCAAGGAAAGTAGCCAATGACTTGCTAGAGATCACACAGGGAAGCAGCAGAGAAGTTTAAAATAATAACTGGGGACCTGTGCCCCTCTCAAATGTCCCTCAAAGCTGGTCAAAGGGCATCTCCTGAAGAGCTCACTGGGAATACTTGCTTATTCTAAGATGACGGGATGGTACAGCTTCACAGCTCCAGAGCTTCAGCATTTGGAGGCCAGGTTTGGCACTTGAGTTGTGTCAAGTCCACCCATCTCCCCTGTGCATGATGCCAGCCATGCTTTAACTCCCTCTCCCCTTCAGCCTACAAACTATTTGCTACCCTCCCAAAAGCAGCCAACTGAGGGTGCAATACTTGCTAGATTGGTGAAAATTTGTCAGAAACTCCTGGTTAAGTTGCCTGAGGAATATGTTGGTTTTCAAGACTCAAAATGGTTTCTGAAAATATCTCTGTCTCTCTGGGAAATGTGAGGGCACATGCACATAGGAAAGAGCTAAATGAAATTGCTGGTCTTTATCAGGGGTGCTAGATAATGATAGTGACATATTTAATTCTCATTGGAGGAACAGAAAGCCACTCCAAAGAGGTGTTTCCAAGGATCTGGTTCATCTGCTTTATTCCAAATAAAATTTGCTGCCCAAAAGCATATTTTCCCATTGGTAGAGGAATTTCTACTGTGTGCATAACAGAGATGTCATTTAAGAGTCACAAGAATGGGAACACTAGTGATGATGGTTTCAGCCAGTCCTGGATCTCACAGCCCCTTTGTGCCTTGTGCCAGCATTGTGGCAGGGAACAAACTGCTCCCCAAAATGGCTCATGGCACTGTGGGCTCACTGGGCAAACTGGGCACAGCATGAAGATGTCATTCATGGGGTGCCATGATGGCTTTTGTCCTGAAGATCAGATTTAGGACTGTGGCACTGTCCATGGGCAATCGTGGCAATGGCATTGATCCACTTGTCCTGGGTTTCAACTGGTATAGCCAGTGGATCAGAAATACTCCATTATATTGCAATGTTTAAGCAGAGGCAAGGCTCCCGTAGCTGAAGGGGGCGTTTGTTTTTGGCTTTTGCTTGTTACAGTCTTAAGGACCTCTTCTTGGAAACTGTGAGTGGCAATTCCTCTGCTTTTCTTCATCCCTGGCTGCAGCTCAGGGGTCATAACAAAGTGGGGGTGGAGTGCTGAAATCCCAGAATTTGCTCTGGGCAGGTCTTTTAATAAGTTTGTTGATGGTGCAGAGCCCTGTGCTTGAATATTCCCTTCTTCTCCTGCAGATGACATCATCTGGTGTCATGAAGGGGCTTTTCTGTCTTGGTGGAGGCAGCGGGCGCTGGCTGGATCTGATCCCAAGGGAAGCAGGTGCTTGCTCAGAGCTGCCTGTCCACGAGCTGGGGTGCCCTTGGCCTGCGGCACCGTGCTGCGCTTCCTTCTGCATCTCAATGAGCACCGTGGGATGTCAGGGGCAGGTGGGATGTACTGATTACTTGGATCCTTCCTATTTCAGGGCACGACAAGCAGTTCATTTCCCCCCTCTCCTTTCATGTTCACACAATGCTTTACTCCGATTTCCCCTGCACACATTTATCTGCCAAGCAGGGTAATAGAGCAGGGCCCGGGGAGTCCCCGGGGCTTTTGTAGGGATTTGATATTGCTGAGCTGTGACTGCAGTGAGAGGCAGCATGTGTAGCTAATCCTGCAATACAATAACCAGTGCTTCGTGGTGGGCGTTGAATTTGCTAAATGAATGATTGTTTATTGTTTGCCTGTGTAATGATGTGCTCGAGGCTTAGGACAATTTGGAAATATTAATAAACATGACAGCATTTCAGTAATGCACCAAACAAAATCCTTCCATCGCTCCCAGGAACACTAATGATACATTCATAAATGGAATGAATGGGAATTTTCGTCTGAAATATGAAAGAGCTTTCTATACCTAAGATAGGTAGCAAAAGAGGTCACTAGGTTATTCGCACCGATACGCTCTAGCTGCAGGTGGGTTCATAAGCTTCCAGCTGATGTAACAAAACCAGATCAGTGTAAGGGACAAGGAAACAGACGTTAGCCTGTGCTGTCATTGAGGGGACGGCTCTTCTGTGAGGAGGAATGGATTGTTGATTTACAGGCCTTTTGGCATAGGCAAAACTGAGCAGCCAGTTTTATCTCAGCCTTTTCTTCCCTATGGACAAGGAGACTTTTGGCCATGGCTTTTATTCCTCTTCGCCTCCATGCAGTGGTACATCTGTGTTACCAGTACTGCAGAGGGGGATATTCAAAAGTAACCATGCATGAATGTTTATTTCCCAGAATCAGACTATTTGATGCTCACCAGGCAAACTCCTTCCTTCCCTTCCAGCTTGCAGTCCATGGTACCACAATTTTTTGGTAATGGGCTATTAATCACCTATTGCCTGACCCTGTGAATCCTGCCTGGTTTCCTCCAGGATATTTCATCATCTGCAAGCAGGACTTGGACCAGGCAGTGATGCCTCTGTCCAAGCTCCTTCAGATGCCAGGGCTTCAAGCCTTGCTGGTGTTGTGTGGTTTCTATGCGTGCCATTAGACTGGGACGATGCACAGCTTGGCTGCGAGCACGCAGAGTGCAAATCCTGGTGAAAACCTGGCTCCCGGCCCTGGCAAGTGAGCATCCTTGCTGCCATGCAGAGCTGCCATCTGGCAGGTGGGTCCCCAGTGTCCTCATGTCCTCACTGCTCCAGCTTCTCGAGCCAGTGGCTTTTTTTGCTTGTTTTTAAATGAAAACAGATGTTAACCTTATCCTCTGGATGATGCAGCTCAGGGCTACCAGGAACACTTCTTTGTGTGGGGCTTGCCAGGATGAAGGGGCTTCAGTGAACGCCACATAGTAGCCAAAAATAGCCCTTGCAGATCAGCAGTGCAGTCTCTTTTCAGTTGAAAGGGCAAAACCCATCCTACCTGAGGAAGCAACCATACTGCTGTTCATTCTTGTAGTGAAGTAACTTCACCCTTTGCAAATCTTCCTAGAGAAATGGTATTGATTCAGGGGACATGACTGCTCCTTCCTTTTCACCTCAGCACTCCTCAAGCTTTCAGGGAGGCACTTTTCAGGATGGACAGTGACATTTTCCTCCAGCAGTTTGCTGCAGGGGTTCGTCAGCTTTCTGGTTGTCCTGACACAACCATCTCTGCCCCTTCAGCGCTCTCACAAGGGTTCCATTAGTCCTTTTCTGGTATCCTCATCTCACAGGTTCATGCTGTGCTGCTTTTCCATGAGGAAGGCAAAATTCCGGCTAAAGGTCTGCACACAGTAGGTACAGATGTCTTCCTTGCTACTTGCACTTGGTTTTTTAATTGTACTGAAAGCATTTTGTCTGAATGACTTCAGCTTCCCAATTATCTTCATTGCCTGGGATCATCAAACCCCTTCGGTATCCCACCAGTCCCACAGTCACCTGCAAATTCTGTTGGTAGCAATAGTGGCTTCCTCCAGTGATCTGGAGGAAGATGCTGCAAAGTGTCAGGTCTGGAGGAGGTCCCTGCAGAGCTCCACCAGAAGTGTTCCCATGTGTGTCACCTCCATTAGCACCTGTCAGATATCCAGCCCCTCAGCCGTTTCACATGTTGTCTGGAGGTGTTGCAAAACACTCATTCTCCCCTAGAAGTGCTGTGTGGTGCCTAGTGATGCCTTACCCAGGCATTGACGCAGCTACTGTGACCAGACACTTTTATAGACTCACCAGAAAGTTAAATGAGACCTGTTTTCCATAAAACGCTGTTAACGGGCACTGATGCTCTGTCTCTTTTACTTTTGTCGTACATGAATCCCATGTCATCTTCTCGATTGTTTGGTCTGGAATTGATGTCAGATATTTTCACCCTGTCTTTTTTTGAACACTGGCACACACTTAGACCTTTTCCACTCCACTGGAACCTCGCTGGCACCCCCAGGGTTATTAAAAATTAATGCCAACAGGCCAAACATCTTCCAGACAGCTCTCTAACAACTTTAGGGTATAAGTTATCTGGGCTTTTCAATTTAGAATTGTTTATCCCTAACAGCTGTTGTCTGTCATTCTTCTCAGCAATGCACTGGAGAGCACTTTATCATCCTTATGTTATCCCAACAGATCATCTTTTTCTTTTCAAGTACAGAACAAAAATATTAATCATACTCTTCTGCATTATCATTAGCTGTTTCACCAGCTCCATCTAAAAATGAGCTAATATTGTTGTAAGGACTCACTTTTCATTTCTTAATGTATACCTTTATGGCCCATGCAGGGACCTGTGGAATTTTTTTATCGGCATGACAATTATCTGAATGCTTCCTGACATCTGAATATGTGTAATCAGCGTAGTCCTTTAGATACATCATTCAGACACGTAATTTGCAAAACACAAATTATTCAGGATATTGCTTAGTCACACAAATGAAAGTCAGAGTTTTCTTACCTGGGTCATTCATCTCACCCTGATAGCAGCTAAGGCACAAGAGACACTGTTCTTTTCACTTTTGCTAAGTCCAAGATAATTGAAAGGGAAAGTACCTATCACCACACACCACCACTGCCTACAGACAGGGAATGGAGCCTGATCAGAGAGATAAGGGATTATCCTCGGGTTTGGGAGGCACAGATTTTGTTGCTGGCTCTGTTACTAAGTCTTCTTGTGCAAGTCACTCGCCTGCCCGTGCCCCAGCTCTCCTGCCTAATAACTGGGACACACTGCTGCTTTGCCTCCTCTGGGAAGTGTTCAAAGTCTGGGGGGAGGACATCTTCCCTGAGCGAAGCCTTCTGCTGTCAGGGGGCTTTAGGAGAGTCTGAAACAGGCAGGATTAGTGTTTGTTTTGTTCTTCTTTGGGTGCCACCTTGCCATTCACACTTAGAGCATCTGATTTAATTGCAATTTGCTCTTGGCTTGATATTTATTGAAAAGCAGTCCAAGACACAGCAAGGACGTTGGGGCAAGAAAACAGAATCATCGCATGTTAATCTTTTAATAAATTCCCTCCACAGAGAGTGGGGTTTAGACCTTCGCAATTTCCAGTCTCTTTTCCCCAGAAGGTAATAAGCAGATTAAGCAGAGAGGAAAGCTGAAACCAGGAGGGATCTGGATCTAATATGTGATTTGTTCCTCGTGGAAAGACCAGCTTTGGTTCAGACCACTCCAGCTGGTAAAACTTTCACTCTGCAAATTCAGTGTGAAACCAAATGTGTTTCTGGAAACAGATCCTTGGAGGACTTTCAAAGACACCGGTGGGTCAGATGTATCCAATTAGTAAGGGCCTGTGACAGCAGGCTAGGGCCCTGAGGGGCAGGGTGGGGAATCTTCCCAGAGCATCTTGCCCTCACCAGGTTGAACTTCATTGAGGTCACCCTGTGGGTTAGAGCATAGGGAGTTCACGGTGGGGCTTTGATGGTGGAGCTGGGCTTGCATAGATGCTATGGGGATAAAGGGCAGCACGGGTTACACTGTGGTTGTGGCAGTGTGCAGCGGCTCGTCTTGCTATTGCATATGCACAGATGGTGCCTGCTATCATCCCCACCTATGCATCTAACTGTGTGGCTTTGCATGTAGCTGTGAAATGGGAATGGAGGTACATATGTATTCTTGGCTTTTGAAAGTGTCTGTCTTTGCATGTTGCTGTACTGTGAACATGTCTTCTCACAAATTTTTCAGCTTGACTTCTCCTTAGCCATGCTGTGTATCGTCTGGGGAGGTTTTACCTTTCATAGCATATCCCACCTCTTTCAGGAGAGCTCAAGAACAGCCTTGTTCCTGTTTAAAGTCCCTACAGTCCAGGACCTTACCTTGTCTCCCAGTGCTGCTGTGGAAAAAGCCCTGAAACCTGACCCTAGGTGGAAAATTTTCCCAAAATATTGGATCTTTGGGTCAGCTGTTGTTACAATGCAAGGACAGTCCAAACTTACTCTGTGAGGGCTGGTCACATGCAAGGGCATGAAATGTGGCTTCTGTTCATTACTTACAGCTTCCATGCTGAAGGTACTCAGTGGGTAGAGTAACTAGAGGAAGGTTTCCCATAAAGTGGTAGCATCCAGGGCCCTTCACCTGCGAGGGTGTTGGGGCATTTCACAACTCACACATATACCCACCACTGTGCAGAGGCAAAGGGCAGTGCAAGGCACTGCACAGGAGAAGGGGATGCTGTTGCAGTGGGCATCTGGGCATAATTCTGCTATACAAGGCCTGGTAACAGCAGCACAGAAGCAGACATAAGCTTAGTTTGTAAGGCCCCAAATCAGAACTAATTAGGGGGAAGGTGGCCTAGGGTTAAAGGGTGAGATGGAGCTCTCAGGCAGCACTGCTTTCCCATATTGCTATGGGCAATCATGTTTGGTCATTTTCCAAGCTGGAAAATAGGAAAAGTAACACATTCCTACTGACTTCTGAAGGATGCTTGGGGTGCTAGGTGTAGTTTGAAAGGAGCTAGCCTTCTAGAATGTGGATCAGGCTGAAAACTCTGTCAGGAACAAAATGACTCACATTTACCACCTATGTCCTAATTATCTAGTCCTCATCCTCACCAAGAGCCAAATGTTCAATGCAAAAACACTGGCCAGGCAGCTTTTCGTTCCTATTCATAAGCAGCAGTCAGGCACCAACCCAATGAACAGGGATGTACCTGTGCTGTCAGTGGGACTTCTTTACCATCAGTATTAATTTTGCAACAGCTGCCAGTGACATAGGAAGTACTCCAGATGTTGGATGTTTATGAGCTGATTTATGAGCAAGAGGAGGATCACAGCAGCTACCTATGGTATTGGTAAGTATATAGAGGGTGGCAGCTGCCTCCAGGTTCAGCCCCTGCAGATGCATTGCACTTCACAGCTGCCTGTCAGCAGCAGGGAGGAGGAGGAATTAAAGTGCAGGAGCCCTTGAGGAAAGGATGAACAAGGCTTTGCATTTTAGATGGGCTTTAGGTTAGAAAAATAATAAAACCCAAATATTTTAATAGAAAGATCAGCTCTAGCATTGGTAATCTAGCCAGACAGCAGTGGGATGAAGAGAGACATAGGGAATGTTTGATGTAAAATCAAGGTCGTGCCCTGAAAATCAGACACAGACGTGGAGAGAGGTATGTGAACCATTAAAATGAAAGGAAACCTGAGATGCTGCTCTGCCAGCTGCCAGAGACACCGCGCTCTCTGTTTGTGCATGCTGGAGCCCACTCCCCTCCATGTTGGCAGAGCGGCAGATGCCGCATTGTGGTACCATCAGAGGAGAGGAAACTCAGAGGATAAACGGAAGTGAGCTAGGGGCATACTTAAAAAATTCCTTTCTACTCATTAATCTAATGTGGGAGAGGGGATTCAAAGTTCCCAGCAGAGAGAAAAGTTTTAGCCCAAAGGCCCAGAGGCTGAAGCCCTCTGCTTGCTTGCTGAGCTGATGCAGGGAGCTCAGCCCTCCTCTGCATGCTCCTCCCCTGGCCAGAATCACTGATGAGCAAGAAGGAGCTCCTCCATCCTCAGGCATGACCAGGCACCAGCGTCTCTGCAGATGCCGCCGAAATCCTTAGTGATTCTTCCTGGCAGTGCCAAGGCACTGCAAAGAGACCAGAAAACATGTGAGTTTGCACATCTCTGGAGGAGCCTAAAAGCTCTGCTCTTTCTCATTTATTTATGTCCAGGCTGTGCCTGAGGGACCCTGAAGTCAATAGCTATTTTACTGCTGGTGTCATGGGGAGCTGTGGCTTATCTGTCATCCTCGCAATGTCTATTGCTGCAGCACCAGCCTTTACTGAGCTTTCTGCTCTCAAGTCCCAACATAGGAAAACGGCTCCTCCGGCTCAACAACTCTGTGCAGCCTTGCCACCACCTCTCACCCAGCACCCACCTTTGCTCTGGCTCCTGACAAAGACAAAGCAGATGCTCAGATGGGTGCCCTGGTACCCACTGGACATGCTGATTCCTCCCACAGCTCAGGCACTTTACATGCAGGAGCACAAGCTGCATTTTGTGGTGCACCACTGCTGGAAATCCTCTCTCCTTTCATTCCCTCAGGACTTGTGTAAAAATCTTAGCTTTGCAGCTAAACAGAGGCCTGCACACAATGCTTTTATTACACCCTGACCTCAGTGCAGTTCAAGTCAACATTTTCTTTTGAATCAATATTTTCTGCTTTATCTTTTTTTTCCAGGGAAAACAGCAAAACAATCCAAAATCCCCACCGGCAAGCCCAGCAGCGCTGATTTCAAGGCCTCCAAGGCAGCCGCAGAGCTGGAGATAGCTCACCAGCAGCATGAGCTAAGATGTAATGAGCTCATGAAGCATGTTTGTCTTGGCTGTCACCCATCTGACATGGGCTTGCACCAGCTGGCAGCAACATGGCAAGCAACTGCAACTGGCATGGACCTCACCGCTGCATGGACAGTATTAGCCCAGACACTGTGGGACAGAGGCACAAGCTACTCGTAAGAGAAAGCCAAAACTGTTTGTGTTTACACCTCGTTACTGCCGGGATCACTAACTGCTGTTTCTACGTTCAAAGATGTACAAACAGCAACAGGGCTGCCCGGGGCTGCTGCCTTGTGCCACTGTCTCATGTAACTCGGTGTTGTGTGACAGACAACAGACTGTCACCACATCCTAACAACACCTGTGGCCACTAGATCCTGAGCAGTTGGGCTGTAGTAGGGTTTCCATGCCTGGCTTCCAGATCAGGAACGCCAAAACTGCGGACGAATGGCCGGAGCGTGGGAGCAATGTCATTCAGTCACCGCAGTGCTGCTGGACACAGCCGAGGTACTCCTGAGATGCTGAGCAAGGCATGGAGCATCATAAGGGGTGGAGAGATGCTCCACACCAGCTGGGACCATGCAAATGTGGCCTTTGGCATGTTTTGGCTGGATCAAGCCCTTCAGTACCCAGGACTGGGAGGCAGGAAAGTGGGAAGTGCAGAAGGCACGGAACTGCCCGTGCACTTGTGCAAATTTCTCAGTTTCCCATGTGTCCACCTTTGTCCCCACATGTCACCGAGTGCACCTGCAGCCTCAGGCTGTCTCCTCCACCCGTATCCAGCCAGGAACACTGCTTGCAGTTGGAGGACAGGATTTTCCAAGGGGCACCAGTATGAGGTTTCTTCCTGTTTGTACTTGGTCATCTAAACAACGGCTCTGATTAAAACCAGGACCTGTTGTACACTCAGCCGCATGTGCAGATCAGCCCAGCTATTTGGTCAACAAAATAAGAATTAGGGTACTTTACTTAACTTTGAGCATCTGTTTTCTTGCTTTGTTCTTTTTTTAATTTTGGATGAGTCCCTGTGAGATTGGACCATTTTCCTGAAAGGTCAGCACAACTACATGCTTTAAAGCTTTACAAAGATCAATTCTTTTATTAGATGAGGGCCCAGAAAGCCGCTGGGGATCTACAGTCAGCATCCACCCTTTATGGGAAGAGGAGAGGGTGGAAAGGGAGAGGCCGTGGTTCTGATTTGCTTGGCTCGGCACTCAGGCTCGCTGAGTTTTGTTGTGCGCTGAAGCCACGTGATTGGTGTAGCTGTGACACAAAACCATAAATCAACCCAGTTGGGCTAGGAAAGTTCACGAACCCTTCCTGAACTTTTGGACGAACCTGGGTTGAGTTTCAAGCTCATAACGAAATCCGAAACCGGGGAGGCTTCAGAAGGATTTGCGTTTCATTGCATCCTTTTGTAGAGCTTCACTAAAAAGGCGCTGATCGGGAAAACACTGGGTTTGGTTAAGAAAAGAGATGTCAGCATGAGAGCATTTAAATAGAGCAAGGATGACTTGGTAAAATAGTCCTACTGCAGTCAGTGGAAAATGATTGCACAGCACTGTTGTTTCATTTCCAGAATCGTCCAGCATGGCTGGAACACCTGCTGGGAAGATCCTCCTTTCTCATCAGATTTTGCAGATTTTCAGAGTGGTTTCAAACCTCTCAGTTTTCAACCTATTAAAAAGTGCTGATCTGTTTGAACATTCATGTATTGATTTTTTTTTTAAAACTCACTTTATATGCATGAAAGTTTCTTTAAAACATATTAATGCCATGTTTACAAAAATTTCAAGAAGCATCTTCATTTTCTGACAGCTCAAAAATCCTCTATTGAGGATTCCTTCCTTGAATCCAAATGCAGAAATGAAGACAGAAAGGGCTTCCTTGTAAGGTTCACCATTGCTTTTCCAGCTGAAGGGGGTCAGGCTCTCCTGCTGCATCTCCCAAGATGTCAGACTTCTACAGAGGATTAGTTTGAGTCCACATTTTGAATAAGCCTCTGCAGTGCTGCTTATTTCAAGTGGGTCAGGGTCAATAATCAGGAGATCTTAAGATAGCAAGATTTCAGGTCCATTTTATTTGGGCTTTCCTATTTGAACCTTCAGGTTTCATGTTTGCAACCTTTCTCTTCACAATGCACAGGAGTGAGAAAGCAGAGGTCCTCAAGCACTCACAGGGCCGTACAGCCGTCTTCTTAGGAAAACAATAAAAAAGCTACAACTTGTTCAGAAAAAGCTCAAGATTTGGCATCTCCAAATGACCAAATGAATCTCTGACTCCTCTGAGCTTTGGTTTTTACCCATTCACAGTACAAATTAGTAGAAGCTGTAGCTTATCTGCTATCATTTACAATTTATATTTAAAATATACATATTGCATACTAAGAAACTGCTATGGCTATCCAGTCCAATGTTCTCATCGAGTTTAGGATGACCTTTGCCTTTGGATTAAATTGAACCTGGAGCTGCTCCCAAATTAACAAAAGCAAAACAAAAGAATGGGATTTCAGTCATTTTAAACATCAGAGATGATACACAATAAATGCTGAGGTTTAAGCAGCACTTCTCAGAGAGCTGTGTCTCTCATTAAGCAAATTGTGCTGATGCAAACAACTGACCTGTGTGGAAAAATACCAAAAAGCTACAGTGCTCTCCTTATTGACAGCGAGATTGTGATGATTTAGAGGAAAGGGCTAAAAGAGGGAGGACAGTGAAGTGCCTTTCTCAGGAAGGGATAATGTGATGCTCAGATTATGAGCAATTAATTTTATTTGGCCTGGGAAAATTCAATTTGGAAATTTAAGAGAATAATGAGCTGAAAATCTCTTAGCTATGTACAGCTGTCCCAACAAAACCAACACTCTGGGCCAACTTCTGCTTCCACAGAGATGGATACACCTTGTGTAGGCTGCTGATGGACTGGACCCCCAGGACTGAGAGCAGCATTTTGGGGTATGCTGGACCTTGCTGGACAACTACCTGCATTCTTGAAAATCTTCCATTCAACGAGTGAGTCCTGTGGGCCCCTACTTCTGACCTCCACCCGGTGGATGTAAGTCGTGAGGGTCCAAGGGAAATCTCTCTGGGTTTATAGACTTACAGCTGAGTTTGGAAACTGATTTGTGGCTTTAAAATATGAGGTCTCAACTGCGGGAAATATTTTTCTCTGTGTGTCAGGGCAGTAGATTTAAGTCCATTTGCCAGAGGGACCCCAGGAGTAGGGCTGGGAAAGAAGACAGAGGAGGCAGAGGAATAGTACTGGGCTTGGTACGCGATATATGGCAAAAAGACAATGTTGCTGACAAAGAGAACAGGGAACATGAATTCTTAATGTTAGGAGATGAGGGACCAAGAAGAGTTGTAGAAAAAGCAATATATGGAGGATGTCTCAACTAGATATTAAGAAAACTTTTCTTATCAAGCCAAGCAGGTTCCAAGTTGCTAAGAGTGTCATGGAGTCAGAGCAAGCTCAGGAATGGCACCTAACAGAGAGCCCCACAGGCAGGGCATCACTGCTGCTGGCACCTGATCTGAGTCGCTGTGGGCCCCAGCTTGCCCAGTGTGTACAGCATTCTCTTATGACCTACAGCTGCAATGCCATCTCAAGGGGACTATGCGATGCATCAAAAAATCTGCAAGCCATTGAAGCATTGGGGGCTTGCTGGAGTACAAATCAAGCCATTCTGTCACCAACAAAAATTTGCAAGGGCTCCCACAATGCCAGTGGTGTCACAGAATTGATCACAGAAGGGTTGAGGTTGGTGGAGAACTCTGAAAGTCATCTTGTCCAACGCCTCTGTTCTGGGCCACCTAGAGCAGGTTGCCCAGGACCATGTCCAAATGGCTTTTGAATATATCCAAGGATGGAAACTCCACAAGCTCCTAGGGCAACCTGCAAATCAGTGATATAAAATAGGCTTCCTGCCTGTCATACACCCTGTGCACAGTTTGAACTTGGACAAGCTCTCTATGTAAGAGACCAGCACTTGCTCCAAGCAGGGCTGAAGCGGGTAACTCATTGGATGCTTCTTTCATCCCAAAGCATCCATGTTTCAGCACAGCAGCATGGCTAGGAGTTGCCACTGTAATATACCATTATCCAGACCTGAGGTCTTTGAAGTGGAGGCAATTATTTAGTTTCCTTCTATGCATGAAGGAGCCAGATCTGTGTTTTCAACATTCAGGTGGGCTCTGCTTCATCATCAGAAGAAAGAGCATCATTTCAAAGGTGCTTCCACAGGGAAGAGTTTAATATGGAGCAAATTGCTCCCTGAAAGCTGGAAGAGTGAGAATTTTGCCATGAAAAGCTGTGTGAAGGGTTGTTCATTTGCTTGGGTAAAATCTTAGTGGAGAGTAAACACCCATTTTTGCTGTAACTGATAGTAACAGGAGCAGGAACAAGATGAAGGTAAATCCTGCATTTCATAACTGGAGATTTTCTGCCCCTGGAAATTCAGAGTCCTGCACACACGGGACTTTCTGACTGCGTGCTTGCATGTGTGGTCTGCAGCTCTTTGTTATATACTGTGATTTTCCCCACCCCTCTACAGAGATAAGTAGGTAGGAGGCAGCTGTTTGGATAAGTCAGCAGCAGGCGATAAGATTATAACAAAGCCATTGGACTGAAGTGGAAAGTTTCTATGCCACACACAGGGCTTTTATCAGGGGTCTACAAATTGTCTTTGTTTCTTTTTAAGGGTTTAACTTAGCTCATCCTCAAAGCAAAATGGCCTATTCCTTCCTGTCATCTTCCAAGATAGAGGAAGTGGTGAGATGTGTGTGTGTGTTCCCTGTCACTGGATATCACCTTACAGCAAAGCCTGGAAAAAGGATCTTTAATCATCATTTTGGGTTTCCTTCCCTTGTTTTCCCCCCTTTTTTGTTACTTTGGCAAAGGAGCCTCCATTTCCTGCTTTGCTCCACCTAAACAAACCAAAGAATTTGGAGATGGCATGAAAATGAGTCTGAGCTAAACCAACCCTGCTGGGACCTGGCCACAGCCCTTCCGTCCCTGTGCAACCGCAGAGCTGGCGGTTCCCATCTCCCCTGCCCTGATGCTAGGGAATTGCACATATACATGCCATGCACACCCTAAAAAGTCTGCAGGTCACTGGGCAGCTACTGAGTTGATAATCGGGCCAAGGCTGGTGAACTGGCTTGCAGCTACTGCAAAAGTGGAGAGGCTTTCAAGCATCGCTGTCTTGACTCATTGGAGAAGGTGAATCAAGAGAAACAGTGTCAGAAAACTGATTGATGAAAGAAATCTTTAGCTGGAGACATGCATGAAGGGATTGGCTTTGTAAACCTGGGGAGTTTGCTGATCACCTTTCTGCAGCCGGTGACTTCTTATCAGATCTCTAGTGTCCTGCACCGGAGGTGGGTGCAGGCAGGTCTGGAAATACCATGCCCTGCTGTGTGTATGACAAGTGTATCTGTCCTGTCACTGAGGAGATCATATGGCAGCTAGTAGAACATAATGTATAGTGTTTCCTTAAAAAACAATTGAAAGCAGTATCAATCAAAGCAGTAGCTTCTTGGAGTTTCCCACTGCTCCTCTGGCCCTAGAGTCCAACACGTCTTCAGAGTTCAAAGGTGCCTTGTAAGGTCCCAGAAGAATTTGCAGGGCATACAGACAAGACACACAAAGAATGGAATCATAGATGATTATTATTATTCTGTTTATTGGACAAGGGAACTGAAATAGCAGAAGACCTTAGAGGTGTTCCTGTTTTACTTCATAGATGTCCCTCTTTTCTGGCAGCCAGAGGGCTTTCCAGCCGTCCCCTTTGCTTGTGCCAGACACAGAGTCTTTGTCTGCCACCAGGATGGTCACTAGGATGTCCTTCAGGAACTCTACTACATGCTAAATCCTCAGCCTGTCTTAGTCCACATGACATTGCAAGCACAGACAGGCTGATTTAACCTGATTAAATGAGGCCAAAGAGGAATTGTGTAGCAGAGCAACCTTATTCCCTGCCCACCTAAATGATAGCCCAGTGTTTAACACCAGTGTGATCCGGCAATTCACATGCTCACAGTTTACTGAAACACATCTGTTAAAAGAACTTTGCCAGATGAAACCTACTCAACACTAAATGCAAATTTTGTGAGCAAGAAGTAAATGAAATAATCGAAAAAGCTAGAGAAATGTCTAGACCACTTAAATGGATTTATGTATTTAAGAAGAGTCGGCTGGTGTGTTTGCTAACAACCCACCAACCTCAGAAGAAAATACTTTAAATCTTCTGCCTGGTATGATTTTTGGCTGGGAATGAAGAGATGAAACAAAAAGAGCATCTCATTAAAAACCCCAGTCCCAAGCCCTGAATAGCCCAGTAATAGTCTACAGACTGTTTTAAAATTTTTAAGATCATGCCTGCCTGAGATTTACTCCTGCTTATTAGACGTGTAATGAAAACGATGATTTATAACACAATCCTTATACATAGAACCTTTCTTCTAGAAAACAATCCTTGTTTGTGCAGTGCTGGGAGAATCATCTGAGTGGTAAAGTGGTTTTAACTGCAGGGGAGTGAGAGGTTGACTCAGTTAAAAACATTTCAGCATCATTATTTTAGTTTCCTAGCAAAAGATTGCTGAACACAGGCTGAGCAAAGGCAGGAGAAGACACTCCTTTTCTTGCTGTCAGTGGCTCTCAAGCTCTTGAGCAGGTACGTGCTGGTGGAGAGGAGTGATGTTCTAACTTGCTCAAGTGGAGGAAGGTGCTCTCACCAACACCAGGGCAATTAGCCTGCAGCCCCATGGAAGCTCCACACCAGATTCACTCACATGCAACGCTTTGTCCTTGCATTTTGGAGGAGAAACTGGTCCTAATTCATCTTAAAAAGACAGAAGGGGATGACTCCTATGTAAGACAACCCTCAGGGATTACTGAAGAGATCTGGGAGCTGCAGCATGGTTGGGAGTAGGAAAAAGGCAATAAGGGAGCATCAGGACATTCGTGAGGTCCATGGTCTGCTTGATCTTTACCTCTGTCCCTCTGAGATTACAAGCCTGGGACAGCTTAGGGCCTCCCTGGACATACCCATGGAGCCTTGCTGACCCATTTTAACCAGGAAAATTGCACTGCACAGATCCCCTGGATGAAAGGAACACTGAGGGTGGGCTGAGTTCTCCCTACTGTCAAAATTACCCTACATGGGAATTTCTGCAGAATATGTACATATTAAAAAAGATCTAGAACTGCTTACAGATCAGCCTAAGTGACAAGAAGTTTTGGGGTTTTTTGTGCTCAAAAGCAATGTGCTAAGAGTGTGGAGACAGTACAGACTTTTTGAAAGAGGGAAATTCCTATCTTGCTTTTTGCTCACCTCTATTTTGTGACTGTCAGTTACTATGAATGGTAGCTTCATACTTCTGAATGGGCTTTGGCCAAGCAGCTCTGGGTGTAGGCAATATTTTTAATTCAATATTTTTAATTATGAAGCAGAGAGATTGTGGTATCACATTCTTTAGATCTCCTGTTGCCAAGGTATAGCTATTGAGCCTCTATTAGTTCCTGTTGAAATAAGCACAACACTACCATTACTTTCAGTAAGGTCAAGGCTTGGTCTATTGCAGAGATCCATTAAGCCCTTTATGTGCTGGCCACTCCTTCCAAAATTGGCCTGGCGTTCTTGCTGTTCATTCCTCCTGGCTGCTGTTAATCAATTAATATGTGAATTTGCAGACTCAAATGGAGACAGGATATTAATATAGACTGTGTGCTGTTTCCCTACAGGAATTCATGTAAAAGCTGTCATTAACATAATGCATATACATGAGTCCAACAGAAAGCTATTAACTTATGTATTCATCCAAGAAGGCTCAGTAGGTGCTTTACCATCAACAACCTTGCTGCACTTGAAATTAAATATATGTGTCAAGGTTAGCACTTCGTGGGCTGAGAAACTGAACCAGAAGAATATTAACAGATGTTAGCATTGTGTGTGTGGGGGAGGGGAAGATCACACTTGAATCTGGTCAGTATCGAGCAGTATTTGGAGCCTGGAGCTAATCATCTAGAAAAAAACTCTTTTAATGAGTGAAGACGGAGTTAAGTGTTCTCCACTGATGCTTTTCACCTCTCAATACATCCAGATGGACTTTCTGACATGGAGCAGTAGTTAAACACAGTCCAATCTTGGGCATCCAGGAACCAGCATGGCCTCTTGAAGCAAGACCATGCTATCTAAAGAAATGTCTCTGGCTGATACAGAATTACTTATGGTTTCCATCTCGCTGCAGCAGCCCATTGTTCCAGGGGTGGGACAACTGCTGCTCCCTGTCGCTGTCCCCCAAACAACCCTCTGGTTGGAGGTAGGAGCGTTGAAACAATGCTCAAGGGAGCTGGTTTAAGTTAGCTTTGGTTTCCAAAGACATATTGTCTTTTAAAAAACCAAACAATCATTAGCTGTTACACAAAATGATTAAAAGAATAGGTAATCGATGTCAGGAAAATGAAGGTTTTAAACTCTCTTGGAGAAAAGAGCCTGGTCAGGTCTGAGTTCAGACTTCCAGGTGTAGAAGAGAAAGCTCTGTCCAGAAGCGTTCCCAGCACTTACCAAGTGGCAAAAATCCACCACGATCCCCAATCATACACCCAATGTTATTTGAGGGAGTGTGCACAGGAATCAGGGAAGCAGTCATATTTGTAAAGGGTCCAAGGAGGGGGAAATGCTATGCGAGAACTGGGAATTGGCAAAGATGACTATTGTTTAAGAAAATAAAATAAAATAGACTAATGAGATAATCTGGAAAGCAATACGGCCAGCAAGTTGGACATCTGTTCTGGGGAAGAGGCTTGGGAGCCATTTCAAGGGATGTGGTAAAAGAAGGGTGACCAAACCCCGGCTTGATTAGAGGGAGCCGGCATAGGCTGAGGCACAGGAGGATCGTGTCATGCTTAACTGCTCTTCAGGAATTCTTTGAAGATACCACTGTGACAACAGATAAGGGCAATTTAGTGGGTAGCAGAATATTTTGATTTTCCAGAAGCATGTGACAATTTTCCATACAGGAGATTAATGGCTTTTGTAGAAAGACATTAAAGGGAAGATAAAACAGTGACTGGAATGGAAAAATAGCTTAAAAATAGGAGACAAAGGTTGGCAAAGGATGGAAGGAAGCATTTCTGACTATTTCTAAAACTGACACCACTTCTATTTATAGTGGACCAAGTGGTATTTATGTTGAAGCCAGTGCTAGTTTGCCACCGAAATCAGTTTTGCAGGAAGACAATGAAAATGAGTGGTGTCCTGCTTTGATCTGTGTACCTGTTCAAAGCAGCCTGAAAACAGGACGGTAAATTACCTCACTGCACGAGCTGCAGGCAGACAATGGTTGGAAGCACTGCTGGCTTTACATGGAGGGTCTGGCACAGGGACAGTGATGGTAACTTCCCAAACATGGTGAGTTCGAAATTGGCACGTGTCTTCAAGGTCAGCAGAGTCATGTTGTCTGTTCACAAGAAGAACATACAGATGTATCCCGTTTTTCAAGTCTGGCTATGGGCTCTGAAGCTGTGTGCCCACTTCCTCTTGGGTAGAAGTGTTTCAGGTAACCTGATGCTCGTCTGCTCTGACAGATATTTTCTTGGTCAGATCTATAGATATAGGCCTATGTAAAAGATCCTAAAGGTGTTCAACTCATCTGCACTGAGTATCTCTGTATTTGCACTCAAGTTATGTTAATTGTTGGACACAGGACACATTGAACAATAAATCACTAAATAAATTTTTTCTCACATGCCTTCATTATCTCTCAGTCCTAAAGGAAGCAGTCTGCAAAATAGAAGAGCTTTCAGATGATTTTGCCTTAATACTCTTTCTATTCCTTTTTAGTTTTGTCTGTAGCACTTTATCCTGGCTTGGGGTGGGGGGGGAGGGGAAGAGAAGACAGGAAAAAATATATCATGTTTGAATGTCTGTGGAGAAAACAAACAGCATTTGAAACATGTTGTTTTAAAATATAACTTCCTACCTGTAGTCTTTGTTTTTTCTGGAAGTGGCTAGAATCCTTGATGGCACTTGAGTTCTTAAAAACTCCTTTAAAAACTTTCTCAATGAAAGTAAATCAAGATACGGAATACATATGGTAACAATACTGTCTCCTGCTTGGTTTCGACTTGTTCCAGCTGCTTGCATGACGGCGAATTGCAGAGCTGGGAACGCTGTGTCCACAACTCTGTTACCGACAGCAGCAAACAGACCACTTGGGCAGCCTGCTTGCAAGCAGGTAACAGGTAAAGTAGCATTTCACCTTGTGGCAATGAACAGAGGTCCCTTGGTACGACAGAGGAAAATCTAGCTCCTCCAACTCCTTGAGGCTGCTATAAGAAAAGGTCATGATCAGCAAACAAAAATAAAATATTATCTGGGTGATCAAAGTCCGTCTAAAGTTCAATTTCTCTGCCAGAAAACCCAGCACTAGAGTTTAAGATAACATTTGGAGGGAAACAGACGTACTTGGGTGGTTTATTTGAAATAACTTCTCATATCTTGTAGCCTGACTTCTTAACATCTTTCTCTTACTTGAACATTTAATGTGATTACTCCTTACAGCAGAGCTATCATTAGTGATGCACAGACAATCATCCCAAAGGAGATGCACTTTACACTCCTGCTTGTAATTGATGTTAAAAAGAGTTGTATACCTGACTGCTTAAGTGTATTAATATACTAAGTTGAATTCCTTATCCGGTAATAATGTTGAGCCCTTACACAATGTTTTCTGTTGCTGCTGGATCTCTACAAAATGTTGTATCTTATTGTTTAGTTCTTTCTTTGATGGTAGAGTGAGAAAGATGCTTATGCAGTTTGCCACAAGTTATGTGCCATAAAATGACATGCTTGGGAACTGAACTCACGCATCCTGTCACCCACCCCAGCATCTCAGACCAGCATCTCCTGTAGGCCATATTACCTCTTATGCAGCCAGGGTATTTGGGGTGGGTCTCATCATGCATGGCTTTGACCTGTGTTTATTACAGCACACAGTGTTCCTATTTTCTCCTACTCCTTTCTTTAGTGATACTAATCAAAACAGAAATGTCACCTGCCATGTAATGCATATAAATATAATGCCACTATAAGCAATAACCACAGCTTTAATAAATGGACAAGGAGGCAACTGTGCTTCTTCCTTCCTTGCTTTCTCTGTAGATCAGTTGCTGGGGGGGAGAGGAGTGCATGTGGCGCTCAGATATACTGAGAGCTTTCATCAGCGGAGCAGAATGTTTGGCATCCAAGGTTATCACTTGCTATATGTCTTTCTGGGATTGCCCAGGTATGAAAAACTATATTTAAACATGCCTTTAAACATCTCCACCCACCGCCCCATGCTTCCTATCTCAGAAGTCCTTCAGGTTGCAATAAGGTTAAAACCAGGGTTAACTGATTACTGAAATTAATTGTGAAATTAGCAGAAGCAAGGCCTAAGGTGGAGCAGTTTGGTGTTACAAAACCAGGAGTCAGCACACAACTAACATCACAGCCTGCAGAGGAATGCTGGAGCAGGCAAGGGTTCAATGGGATCAGCTCCAAAACAGGCAGCAGGCTGTATGCTGGCACCTAACTTTCACAGTGTCCCTTGCAAAGTGAGGAAATACTGCTTCCAGAGCCCCTCTTCCCAACATCCCCATGTTGCTGCCCTCAGGATTTTCATTCCCTCTCTGGGCACAAGTGCTGCATTCATACTTGAAAAATACAATTAAAAAATTATTGCAAATGTTTAAGGCTGGCTTTGTAATCTTCCTGCAAGTTTCTCACAGTAGAAGAAATAAATAATAGAAACGTTTGGATATGAAAAAACTTAGGAAGGTCATCATTTTTTATCTGCCACTGGGCGTTATGGATTGTGGAAGGAGAACTTGCATCAGTTAATATTCATTCATAAAGGAGAGAAGAATTAAGCATAATGAAATCCAGCTGCAAAAATACAATTTAGGCAAAGGATTATGAAGGATCTGTAGGAACAAGTGCTGCAGTGGAGCAGGCAATAAGCAGAAATGTCAGTCTCCCCTTGGCTAGTGGTATTAAGAAGCAGAATCACCCGTGGGTCTGAGCGCACCAAAGTGAACCTTGTCCCTGTGGGTGGTGGGTGAGAAAATGAGTCTACAGTGTTAGTGGCACTAAAGGTGGCACAAGCTTCCAATGGAAAAATTGAGCTGTCATTGTGCAGGGAGATCTGTGCCCGCATCCATGTTTTTAGGGGTTACTTTAATAAAAACTTAAGACAATGTAAAAAGGGTTCTGGGGGGCTATAACCATGGGTTCCAATGTGTGGCACATTAAGATGGCTTAAATGGACCTGGCCAACCCACTAAACTAAATCCCTGACTCCAGGTAAGAACAGCATTTGTCAGATCTGAGTAATAGGAAAAGTCGCAGGGACAGGAAATAATGCTGCTTATTTCTGCTTTGTAGAGGAGACTTGATGGGTCAATACGAGAGACAAAGAACTCTGCATCCAGCTGGGCTTCCTGTCCGCAGTGTTAATGCTCACTAATGCAGTCTCAGAGTGGAGCTGTGATGGCATCATCAGAGCAGCCCAATTAGAGACATCACCAAACAGAGGTCCACAGCAGCTCTGCTGCAGCTGCAGAACAAGCCTCTGTGTGCTCTCTGTGCCCAAGTCCACAGATCAGTGTAAATTAACACACTCCTCAGCAAGGAGAACAAGGATCTACCAAACATATACTTGTGCATGTGTTTGTTCATGCAACCATCTTTATCAGACTTCTTGTCAATTGGCTTCTGCAGTTTCACGAGACACTGTATCTTTGCTTTTCTCCACAGCTGCGAACTGTGACTGTGAGCACCGTAAAGCGATGACATAACATCTAGAGCAAGGTCTTATGGAAAACCAGCAATTTTACTCAGATTTATAATAGAATCATAAAAAGTAGCAAAAATGCATGGTCCTTCCTGATATGAGCTACTACAGTTTGAAAGCATCACCTTGAGCAGCCTCTGTCCTCACTGGGCAACTGGATTTCCTGGAATGCTGCTGCTTACACCCCACACCACCAGTGTACACCATGTTCTCACATCCTCTGGAGCAAAGAGGTTTAAAAGCACATAGAAAGCAGCCCAAGAAAGCTGGCCAAGAGCTGTGGGGAAGAGGGAACTTTGAATAGTGCCGTAACTGAAGACAGGTCTCTGTCTTCTTCAAGAAAAGGGGTCTCTGAGCTGTCCAGTGAAGGGAACAGACACTTGGGGGTGCACAGCAGCCCTCAGCAAGCAGCCCTGCCTTGTTCCTCACACCCTGGTGATGATGTAGCCAGGGAGTGGTTGCCAGAGCTGCCTCATTATCTCCTTTCAAGAGTAAAATCTGATTACTCTTAAAAACCAATCAGTAAAATTGAAAACATTGAGATTTTCCAAGTGCTGATGAGCAAACCCTTGGGTCTGGGTGTTATCATATGGAGAACACAACTGC
Source organism: Strigops habroptila (assembly GCF_004027225.2). Lineage (NCBI taxonomy): Eukaryota > Metazoa > Chordata > Aves > Psittaciformes > Psittacidae > Strigops > Strigops habroptila. Next base: position 14,066,302 of record NC_046359.1, read on the forward strand.
AGCCAGCTGGGTTTTGCCCGGTTGCACTGACAGGGTTGCACTGACAGGGCAGAAGCAGGTTGTGGAACTTCCCTGGAGCTTGCCTGGGCACTGCTGCAGCAAGTCTGGATTTATGGATACATTTTGTCTGCAGTGACCATGAGATCAGCAGGAACCCACCACAACTAATCACCTGAAGGCTTTTGGCCATGCTCTGAGGCTGCTGAAGTCAGCAAGATGATTCCCACCAGTTCAAGCAGGACCAGGATTTGGCCTGGCAGAAGCAAATAGAAAGGCTGAAACAACAAGCTCACTCAATTGCTCAGAATTATCTCCTTGCTGACGGACATAAAAGAGTGTTTGCAAAGGAAGCCAAACTAATTTTACGTAGCTCTCCTGTGAGGCAGCCCTCTTGCCGCTGCTTGTCTTATAAAAGCAGAGAAGCCGGCGTTCACAGCACTGCTAATATCTAATAAATCAACAGATTGAAGGCATCTTTCCAAATGGACAACTGTGTTTATTAGTACAAGATACAAGCAAAAGCACTCTGTAATGAATATTTCCCCATTTCTTTGTTTTATGTTTATTATAGCCTCTCCTTTGTGCAACAAATAAAACTGACATGATGGTTATTAGAGGCAAAGGCAGACTTGCATTTCTTTCTTTTTTTCAGTGTGCCTGGGGTAACTAACACAGCACAGTAATGTACAGGAACTGCAAAGGGAGGAGATGTTGTTTCATGTTACAGGGCAGACCAACACAAATTTATGTGGGTAGTTTCCTGGGAACTGATCCAAGGAGGACCTTAGATGTCATCATCCCCAGCACCGCAATGCCGACGTTTCAAAGTCTCTTTCCCAGGCATAGTCTCCAGCCCCAAATGAGGCACTTAGCATAGACAGAAACAGGATGCAAAACGGGATGCCACAGCTCAATACTGAGCACTGCAAATGATCAGCTTCAATAGAAATGAGCCCCTGAAAGTCTCCATTCAGGCACCAAACCCAGACACCACAGCATTAGAGAACATTTCCTTATCAAGAGAAGCTGATCAGCCTTGTGCTTCTGGAAAAGTGATCCGGGAAAATATGAGAAAGATATTCTGTGCAACTTTTTGACATCATTAAAGGACTAATGTACATAAGTCTTTTCCAGGGTTTTAGTAATAGCTCAGGTTAACAGCCTGAAGCAAAATAACTCATGCAGTGGTTAGTCCATGGGAAATACCCTGGGGCAGCATGTATTGGTTTATTAATAAGCAGTAGAAGTGCAGAATTAGAAGGCTGATTTTAAAAATTCCCCTTTCTGATTAATCAGGACATTTTGTTAATTACATGCTATGCAAAAATATGAGCTTGGATATAGGAAAAACAGAGATCTCCACAACACATATTTATCCTCTACAAGAAACAATATATGAAGAACTCTCCGTACTGACTCTCAGCCATGTTTGCATACTGCAGTGCTGCCAAAGGCAACAGCGTGAAAATCTGCAAGACCCACATTCATCCCTGGTGTTATTCAGCTCATTCTGGTGGAGATAGAGCCAGGATAACTTTGTCTCAATAGAGATAAACAAACCAAGGCATTAGACAGAGCCGCCTGCCAAGAGCAGAGATCAGTGTACTGCTCTGGGCAGAAGTGAGCAGATACCACTACCAGTGGAGAGTTTAACCCAGTCTGCAGCACTGTAGGAGCTAGTAATATTCTGTTTCTTCCATGTGAAAGTGCAAACTGTTCCCTGAAACTGGCTGACCCACACAGCTCCAAATCCAGCTGTGGGGTGGTTTCCAGCCTTAACACTAGCTAGCTATATTTCCTCACCTGCAAAACAAGGATAAGGACTTACGTGACCAAGCAGGAGCCCAGAAAGCGTAGGAGAACAAGGCAAACATGGTGATACTTCCCCTGAGCACACTCTCCCCTCCTCCCTGTGCCTTTGTGGTTCAATTTCCCCAGACAAGACTTGTCTTTGCATTTAATAGTCCTCAATGTATTTTTAAATAATAGCAAATTCTTCATGAAAGCGAATTCCTTCCAATGCCTTCTCCAGTGCACAGACTGTTGTGGTTCCTGCCTGATGGTCCCAGCTCCCTAGCAACAGATGCAAGATGCCAGTTTTATCCTTTCTCCAGGTTTCGTGGAGATTTAAGCTCTTGATCCCACATACATACATGCATCTGACTGCCGGATCTTTCTGCTCTGTCACAACAACCCTTAGCTGTCGCCTCCATGGGAAGGACGATGAACCACCTAGGACAAAGCCTCAGAGCTGAATTGAATCAATACATCTTAACAGTTTCTTCAGTGATTGGGTCATTTAACCAGAGAGCCAGTGAACAGCTCAGTGAGTTTATGATGTGCACATCTACGCTGGAAGATGCTTCCAGCCTTGAAGTCGCCCACCCCAGATTCCTACCGTAGCACAGATAAATCAGCCTTTCTAATGTACCTGCATGCAGCATGGAGATACCATGACATTTGTGTCAGCAGAAGACGTCAAACATTTCCAATGTGTCTCTGCTGTGTTCTGCACTGGGATAAGCTAGGACTAGGGCTGTTGTTGTAGTGCAAGCATGTATTGCTTGTAGTACTGCAGTTTGCTAGGTACCCAGATAGTTAATTTCATCTGCTGACATAGGAGTCCCTGGCAGAGGCAGAAGGAGCAGGAAGGCTTATCTGAAGGGAAGCCAGATCTTACACAGCCCAATAGGCTGATATTTATTGTGATGGTCTTCATCAGAGTTTCTCAGAAAATGTGTTGCTGTTTATCTGATTGCCATCTTGTTGTTTGAAAAAAGAAAATAAAAGAGTGAAAAAGACAGAAGTGTGTGGGAAAGAAAACAGAGCTGATTTCAGACATTTGGCATGAGAGTCAGCTCTGTACTTGACTAACTTCATCTGTGTGTTGCCGGGAGTTTGGTGAAGCTGACATGGATTTGAATAAAGAAATTTGGACAAGGGGATGAAATGAAGTGCAAAAGAAATATAGGCCGAATTTCAGAGCCTAATGTTTAAGTGTGAGGGAATTTTTTAAACAAAAGAAGTCAAAAAGAAATAAAGGTCCTGTTATTTCCAACATCTGTCTGCAGTGTAAGGCAATCTGCTACGGAAGCTGCTTCTTCTCCCTGCTCTGTTCATGTTTATAAGCATCCCAGAGTTAAATTTCAGGGAGCAGCTCTCAGGGAGCACCCCAGAGTCAAATCTCAAATCTGCATGTACACCGTGGATGCATATGGTCGCACAACATGGACAGACAGATGGACAAGAAGGCTGGAGCTTCACTGGGTAAAGACTGGGAGAGCTCAGCTAGAAGGGAGCAGATCCATGCTGCCTTGCATTGGGGCACAAACTCTGTGGTCAGTGCTTGCAGTTTAAAAGGGACCCAGTCCAAGGAATTTAGGTCACTGTCACCTAGAGCAAGATATAGCCTGAAAAGCGCATCCTCGTCCTTCATCAGAAGACCATCTTCTACAAGTGGCATCAGGTCTGAAATCAAAGGTGGATCTTAACGCAAGGAGCCAGGTGCCAGCTCTAGATGTCTGTGCCACTCAGCCAATTAAGTGACAAATATAAACCAGATCTCCACATTTCAAAGCTCATTTGCATTGCTCCTGAGACAGTCTGTCGGAAAAGGATGCAATTAGGTTGAAGCTGACGAGATTTATGCATGGGCAAAAAAAAAAGAGAACAAAAAGCAAATCCATCGAACACCCAGGCGAGTGGCAGCTCTGGCACGAGCATCCTTTGGAGCACAGCAGTCAGCACGGCTTCAGCAGCTGCAGAAGGAGGCACAGAGCTGCTACCCCCCCCCCCCCGCTAAAGTCATCAGAGAGGGGATGCTCACAGCCACGAGCACTGGAGTGTTGCTGGCAGCCTCGGTGGGAGGCTGCTGCTAGCATTTGAGCTGCTACATCGCCAGCCCAAGCTGCCATCCACCCTTGGCAACATGAGCCTGGCTGTGTGTGCTGCTCAGCTGGTCCTCTGCTGCTTGCACAGTTCAATTTCTCTTCATGGATGATGAATGTGGGCATGAGAGTCCAGAAGATGTAGCCCTCCATTCATAAGATATGGTCCTGCTCTAAATAAGAGGGTTGTCATTCCGGAACCATGTGCAAGCTCAGCAGTCACCACAATAAATGGACCTGCAGATCAGGCAGTTGAGATCTACCTCTCACTTTTGCTTAACTAGATTATTCAGGCAAGTTGCCAAAATCTGTATAATTGTTTTCCCTCAAAAGTAGGAAAACTACATTAGAATCCACTGAAAATGGATGGCATACCTGTAACTCAAGAGTAAAATCACTATGGTAAAATCACTTGTTCAGCATTCAACACTAAGAAGACTTAGAGTTGCTTTCCATTTGTGAAATTCAAACTTGTGAAGATTAAAAATAAAGCTTTGCCTTGTAAACTGTACATAATTCTGCTCTGCGGTAAAAAGATTGTAATAATTAAATGATTAAAGCATTTTAATGGTTGTTGGAGATGGTTCAATTGGCATAGAAAAACACATTCCTTCCATTTTTTTCTTTTGGCACCACTATGACAGGAGCTAATGGTGTCTGAGCATCTCACTTGAGTCTGGTCCTTCATTTGCCACTGGGAAGTCATTTCAGCTGGCTGTTAACAAGAAGCACTCCTGTTTCCATTCTCCAGGCAGGATGGAGCTGTGGCAGCCCTGCAAGCTCTGCCTTGCTGTCACAGGCAAGCCCAAAGCTAGACCCTACAGCTGTATTTTAACCCAGACAGTAAAACTGTCAGAATCCCCTTGAACAACTGAATCTCGACAGCCAATATATTTGCATGTGAATTAGCAGTAGACAAAGAGAAGTGAGCAGCTATGTTGCCTTTGTCTCGCTGGCTCCACTTAACAGTGCTTGTATGGCTCTAGGACTTCCAGCATAAGAGGCAGTGAGTTGTTGATTCCTGGCTGGGTCCCCGATGGCAGTCACAACTTTCTAAATCTCTCCTACATCTTCTTAAGCTATGTTTTTGAGGCTTAGTAGTACTATCCAACTTGGTCATTCCTCATATGAATACCTTTGGTTGTGCTTGTTACCATCCTCCAAAGCTGTTTTCAGAGAGGGGCCCAGAGCTGCACAGGGGAGAACTGGGACCCCTACCCTGGCAGCAGCCCTGGGGTTCCTGTTTTGTGTTCTCTTCTTTTCCCCGTAAGTCTCAATATTTAATGGGCTTTAGACTGTCGCTGTGAATGGAGCTGCTCTTTCCATGGACCTGTCTGCTCAGAGCCCATCACCATACACACAAAATGGGAGTTCTCCCCACCCCCATAAGCACCACTTCACACAATGATGTAATCAATTTCATTTACAATCTAGATCGTTTATCTACAAAAATTTGATTTGGTTTTTTATTACTGGTCTCATTAAGTCCTCTTGCAATTCGTAACACTGTGCCTTCATTTCAATACCTTGAAAAACTCTGTGTCGCCAGCAAATACTAACTCACAGCTCCCTTCCCTCTCCAGATCATTTATGAGCATGTCGAACAATCCAGACCTGGCAGATATTACTAGCATAAGCAAGAGACCTGTGATGACTTCGCTCCACTGAGGAAAATGACCATTTACTTCCATGTGTAGTTTTCTATCATTTAGCCAACTACTTGCGTGGATTAAGACAGTACCTCTTTGTCCTCTGGTTACTTTGTTTCCATAAAAACTTTTATGAAAGGACTATTGGACAACCAAGGGGACAGTGTCATCAACATCACATAGTAGCTGATATCACCAAAACACCCGTGGAGGTTTGTTAGGCAGAATTTCCAAGTTGACTCTTCATCACTTGCCTGTTTTTGTCCAGGCGTCCACTAACTCTATCCTAAAATCACAGTCTGAGCTAATTTGCCTGGCACAGATGTCAGACTTGTGATTTCTTAGATTCCTCCCCAGTCCTCATCCCTTTTACATGTGATTACAGTCACATTTGCCTCCCTCCAGTCTTCAGATGGCTGTCAATGAGTGTTAATTCCTAGCTAATTTCTTGACTACAACTTGTATCTTACATTTCATTTAATATTAATTACATATAGAATTTCAGATGTCTGAATTATTCTACCATTCAGATTTTTCAGGACAAGGAGGAGACTTATACAGGTGCTGGGTTTCATGAAGGACTCAGTTTTACCCAGGAGCATGAATGAATTACAAATTCACAAGGTAAGCATACATATGGCTTATTTGCTTAGCCACACAAGTTGTTAGGCATCCAATTTACATACAGCAGGACTTTGCTTGCACAGATGCTGTAAAGCATGAGCTAATGCATTCATTTACTGAAAAATCCATCCTGCTGCATTTCACTGTTAAGTACATAGTGTTTTATCCATAGTTTTTATTTATATCTCTTATCTTCACTACTCTTTTCTTCCAAAAATCTGTGTTTGGAACTGTTATGTCAATAAGATGTTGAAGTCTTGAAAGAAAAATTGATTCGTGCCTGCTGAGATCAGTGGAATATTTGCCAGAGATTTCAACATGGTGCAAGTACTTCGTCCAGATCTGTTCATTCCTCCTGTTCATTCCTTCCTTTGCCACCATTCTCAACAGATAAATGCTGCCAATCCCTAGTAGCTTACTGGGGATCAGTAAGGGAACCCTGAACTAGGATGCTGAAAGCAGTGGAAGAACATGTACAGGTGACAGAACCAGTGTACAAAATCCAAAGACAAAGAAGCTTAAAACAGTGTAACATCTTTGGGCAAAACTATATCAAAACCAGAAGGTAACTCATGGGTGGTGGCGACCTCAACAGATTGACTAGCAAGCCTAAATCAGCACTACTGAAATACTAGTAATTGAAGATTGGATCTTGACATATCTTTAGGGGAAGATCTAGTTCTGATCAAGACAATGTTATGATGTTACAGATGCAGATATGAGCCAGATCTGTGTTCTCAGTAATGTCTGCATGGAAAGGATCCCCAGACATAAGATCCCAAGAAGCACCACAAAATATCCAAGCAATCTGTAAAACACTGTTAGAAGTATTGCAGAGTAGGGACCAAGAAGTTATATTTTATCCTCTTTCCTTGTATACCTTCCACCCACTATTTCTGCCAATAGTTTTGGGATTTGTGCGTAACCAGTACAGCAAGGCTTAGATGGATATTACTTACTGCAAATCAGGAAGAACGTGCTTATGATTTCCAGAGATCTCTGACAACTTAAAACACCATTCACTTCACTCCGACATACTCAACAGTGAAGTGGTGTTGAAGAAATCCAGCCCTAATGATGTTTTTTCCCCCTCTTTAAGATAGAGAAAAATCATTCTTAAAACATGGAAAAAGTACTTTTTCCACTTCAGTTTAGATGCTTAGCCACTTAAGATTACCTTTAGATGGAACTGACTTTCATGCTAGACTTAACTAGGAAAAAGTACGTGGTTTTGAGCAGGAAGAAAAAAGAAAAGATCCCATAACTATGCCCCTTCTGTAAGCTGAAATATAGTTCAGTTACCAAAAATGAACATGAAGAGAATGGAGCTAAATGCCCAAATGCCAGTGAGTTTTAGGAGGAATCGGGTGTCTACTTGGACTCCCCTATTAAAAACAAAGGCCCAAGATTCCTGAAACAGAAAATTTCCGTGTCTGCTTTATGTGTGTCCCAGACAAGCAAATGAAGGGAAGTATGTGGGATATTGTGAAGTAACTCTGGAATTCTGCATGCGAGTTTATTTTTATTAGCGGTTCTCCACGTAAGCTGTGTGACTCTCAGGCACCTCACCTCAGATGTTCCTGGCAGGTATGGCTTACAGAGCTTGCCCCGCTTTATTCATGAAATCCATTTCCTGATAGCAGGAGAACATTCCCTGGGGGATTGCCATGCTTCTGAAGGCTGGGACAGAGGGCTCTGAAATGTCACCTGAAGCATCCTTCCACCGCCAGCAGTGCGCTGCAGTCTGGTCACATAGTCCAAAGAGGAACTGCATGCTTATTGTAACACCAGAAACAAATTTATCCTGGATGTAGCTCCGTAGCTACCAATCAAGTTGATTTAAGCCAAAGCCTGGCCCCGTATTTCCATGAACGTGGCCAGTTAGCATTCATTTCTCACAGTTTGATTAATTCTAAACTTTCTTTCCATGTGAGTTCACATTAAATTAACTGGTGTTCATCCTACTGTGGCCTCCTTTGGAAACAGCTTGGTTCTGTGGGCCGATGGAGAAGAGGCAGCTGTGATACTAAAAACTTACCTTGTACATAGCCAGTGTAAAAAGCCCAGGACACTTAACATCCTCAACAATTTGACTAGGTACACTCAAGGAAAAAGGGGGGCATTTCTGTGAGAGGCAGGCACTTATTTGGGCTGGCTTTGACCAAACAGGCAGCTAAAGGAAGGACATGTGCAGAGAGAACATATTTGCTGATGGCATCTTGTGCAAATGTATCTGTCTCCTGTAATAACCCATTTAGCTGCCATAGGCTAACCATTTCTAATCAAATGCTCCCAAGCACAGACACTTAATTAATTTAATTGCAGAAAGATTTTGGAGCTTCAGAAGGTTCTGGGTTCATTTACTTACTTTCTCCTTACATTTCGCTTGCACATATCCATCTTCCAAAGCTCCAGCCAGGATCTTGAGCAGAGTGCCAAGCCAGCATGTGGGTGCACATGTAGAAGAGCTCGTGCTCAGAAACTTTTGATTAGCCAGGCAGCGATTTCATTTACAGACAGCAATTGAGCATCGTCCAGGAAAATGAGTTAACTGAAACATAATTAACTACATGTCAGCAGAGCAAGTTGAATTAGTCTGTTGAGGAAATTAACAGGCACACAGATACAATAGGGCATCCAAAGAGCCTATAGAAATTGAATAAAGGGACACAGCAACCAATTCGCATTTCTAATTAGAGAAGAAAGTGTGAATGAAATACAGGTTTCCCCCACGTCTTTCTCACCTTTCACATGCCCTTTTACAGAGGGATTTCTACATGTGGGAACATTTCAGGCATATCCAGAACTTGTTTAATCCAAAAATTAAACCATGTTGGCAAGTTAGCTCAAGTCACTTTGGGCAGAGGGAGGCCAGTTTCTGAGGCAGTCAGTCATGCACTGAAGTAATGCTGTGTGAGTTAGGAGATCAGCCATGCAGAAAAACCAGGGAGCTCTGCACAGCAGCACATCAAAGGATATTCACTGGGAACAGTCAGCAGTCAATCCTGATGCTGAAATCCAGGCTCGAGTTTCAGTTTCAAGTGAGCTCAAAGTTCGCAAGTGAGGATATTTTCTCACAGGTAGCAGTAAGCCTCTTTATTCTGCTTTCATGCTCTCAAGTCAATTCCTGCTTTCATGCTCCCAGGTCAATTCTTTGCTTCAGATAATTAAACCCAGCATGGTGCTGAGGGGCTGTACAATAGGGCACACCCTGGAAAACACCCCAGGACCTCAGCATGGCCACCAGAGCCCCTCTTGCCCCCCAGTCTCCCATTTTCATCCAATTCAGAGCCCCAGAGCTGCAACCTTACTCAGGCATTTCTGCACTCTGGGCTCTCCTGACTTGGAACCCCTTTGACTACCAGCCCTCTTTCAGGAGGGAGTGAGGACAAGGGAGCCCCAGCCCTACAGATATCTCATGCAGGGGTCAGCACTGTGTGTGTTTTCCTAGGGACTAAATCCCTTTCCAGCTTCGAGGGTAAACACAGGAATACTCTTTCCATCAGCTCTGGTGGATGCTGGAGCTGTCTTCGGGGCCATACTCCTTCCTCAGACAAAAGTGTGTCATTCCCAATATCTCCCAAGTACTTCAAGCAACAGGACTTGGCCCTTCACATGTCCCTGTCCTCACTTTCCTACAGCTTCTTCTGCACAAATATAAGCAAAAACCAAAATTTATCAGCTGCTCACCCAGAGCCCTCCATGGCTGTAAAACTCTGGCTTCCCAGCAATGTGCAAACGGGTGGGTGAAATTAAGTTCTCCTCCTCGCTCTTATTCATAAAATCATGCTTACTGTTACTCTTGATTAGGAAAAAAAAAACCAAACCAAACAACTTTCCAAACAGAAATGGAAAGCAGCCCTCTGTTTTTCTGACAGGTTTTGCCACAGTCTCGGGTTTAAAGCAGGCCCAAATGGCCATGCGTATTATTCTCCTGTGGGCAATGAGGAAGCAGTTTCTCAAGCTAGAGATGTAAACTGGAGTGATTCATTGTGCTTTACATGCCTTGTGTGCTTTTCCTAGCCAATTTAGGTAAATACGGTATCGGAAATCAGGTTCTGTATGAACAATTGCTGACAACTACTGCTAAGAGCCCCATCACTTTTTGCTTCATTTAATATTCTCTGTAATTATGCTAGTCATAAAGAAAGTCATTCGGTATTAATGTGGATGTCACATGCCCTCCTTCCACGGAAACCTCAGCAATAATTAATGCTCCATTAACACCTTAAGTGTCTTGTTATTATGTATTCATTTAGCATTAAAATCGATGAGGCTGTTTTAGGGAGGAAAGAGTCAAGATATATCGTATAAAATTAATTTTTTCTGCGTATGGCCACACTGTCCCCACAACAGACATGGGACATTGGTTCAGTGACGAATGCTAGTGAAGCTGTAGCCTTATATATATATTCTCCTCCCTGCCTGCTGCTGTGCTATAAATAGCTCTAGCTCAAAGAGGGAGATATGTGAGACACTTGAAGAGAACACCAGAGGAAAGTCAGGAGATGATGTCTGGCAAGCCTTTTGGTGGAAACACCGAAGACACAGGAAAATTTAAATCTGTTCCTGTCTCTATCATACTTCCAGGTGTCTGTGAAAATCATGGAATAACTCCTTACCATGTCAGAAGTCAAGGCTTTCTGATCAAAAGAGAGCACGGGATGCCTTTTTTTCTTCCTGGTGGTTTGTTTTTTTTTTTTTTTATGGCCGGAGACCCAATATGGAATATTTTGTTCAAGCAAAATACAATTATTTTTTTTTTTTACTTTTTTTGATCCACCAAGAAAAAGGTATTTTTCTGTGACCAGTACGATCTTCCCTGTGTTTTGATTTTCACCTTGGCTGCCGGAACAGGTCAACTTGGACCCAAAGTTCAGCACTGCCTTTTAATTAAGCATCTCAGGGTGTCCTCCAGACCCCAGTTAATTACCGTTGCCAGGTGGGCATGTGTGACCTGCCCAGGGTCACAGAAAAGGAAATCTGTGGCTGCTGGCAGATGAACTCCCACTGGGAACCTGTGGTACAGCTGGGATGAGGACTCAGCTCTCCCACATTCAACCACTGTGTTTCACCAGTAGGCTCATCCCTCCTGCACCACTGTCTTGAACCCAAGGGCTGCTTTCAGCACTGCATTTGGAACAGTTTCTCCGTGTTTCCCTACTGCTACATTGGCGGTAATTGATTTTCCAGCTATTACCATCATCAACAACCCTACTAACAAGAGACATCACGGAAAACAGCAATCCCCCCTATGGCTGAGTTTAATAAGGGCTGGAGTTCCCCAGTCAGGTCTGGGCTGAACATAGCCTTCTCACACCACAACTTGGAAGAGCTTTTTCTTACTTCCAAAAACAACAGGGAGCAATTCTGCTGCACGACCCCCAATCCTCAATTAAGCTATCCCACAGCTGTTACTGACTTCTAAAAGTGGATCAGTCAGAAGTGTGGCCTCTGTGTTGAGATTTACCACCAAAGAAGAGAAAAGAAAACCTGCCACTGCCTGAGGAGACAGTGTGACTTCTGTTTGACACTCTCTGCCATCCCACACACATATACATGTACATACACACATATGTATGTGTGATACTTGATAATAATGTCTTATCACTCATTGCAAAGCCTCAGTTATATTAGCCAGAACCATATGTTTTTTGCACACACTGAAATGTCATATACTTACGCTCCTTTTATAGTTTTCCTTCTTTGAGGAAGGAACAGGATACGCTGCCTCCTTTTTTGCCTACATTTTGTTTTCCTTCCCCCTCTGTGCCATCCACGCCAGCTTCTCTAAAAGAAGCAGTTCAAATAAAAGGGGTGCTCGTCACGCTACCACCAAGATAAGCTGCTCGGCTTCCGGCTACAAGGGCACTTCTAAAAGGGACTGAATGCTCAACTCACCGAGTGCTCCATCAAAAGTGGACATTACTAACACTCGTCCTGTGGCCGAGCTACCTGACCATGGCACATGACTTCTGCAGCTTAGCAGGGTGTAGCTTAGCAGATCAGACAGGCAGTTCGTCATTTCCCACCACAGGGACCCTGTCTCTACATGCTGCTTTTCCTCCCACCCTAGATATTGCACTGAGATTGCTACTATAAAAAAAGCAAGTGTGGCAAGGTGCATACAAATTGCAAATAAAAAGTTAATGGTGGTATCCTCCAGTGCTCCATGGAGAGTAAAGGGCCATTAGCTTCATGAAAGCGAGGAAAAGCATTCTTTTGTGTTCCCATTTTCCTCTTTACTGCAGCAACTCTTCATGAGCACACACACATATCTGTGCCGTGGAAACCTTGCTTTGAATTATAGCTTCTCATTACAAGGAAAAGGCTTCAGCTTCAGTTTCAGCTTTCCTTGCAAAACGTTTTGCTGGCTTTCCTCCACAAAAGCCCCCTTGTTAATTCATCTGAATCTATACAACCAGAGGTGACAGTCCAAGGAACCTGGGACAAACTCTTCGCCTCCAGGTCTGACCCCCACGGTCACTCCCCAGGGTTTCAAAAACCCCTATAATTGTCTAATCACAGCCAGCAACTCCTTCCCCTCCATTTCCACTCGTGGGCTGTACCAGCCCATGGCATAGAAAATCCACATGTTTTGGCTTCCCCATCACTGCATGAATTTCTGCAAAGGTGAGTGCTTTCATTTTGCAGGTTCCTTCTTTCCTCTCAGGCCTTGGTCCCATCTTTACTAGAAAGTAGTGGAGGAATAAGGTAGCCTAGATATGGGGAGCTTAACTGAAGAAACCCACCTTCTCATGTATCATTTAACCCCCTGAAAACAGTGGCCTGGATTTTCTCCTCAGTCATTTACTTGTAGTAAAATCAAAGATATTTCACTAAATCGTGTGGACCTGGTTTTCATTGACTCCATGGGCTAGTTCCCAATCTATATCAGTGTAATAGAGATTAAAAGCAGGCCTGGATGGTCAGTGACTGCTGACACTCCTGATCCTGTGTTAGGTCATGGCAGGGTCAAGACAGTCATTATCTTTCTGCTTTGATGTCAAACACTGAAGATACACATGAATTACCCCAGTTTGGGTCTGGATTTGGATCTGAATCTGAATTTTCTGTCAGAAAGTCAGGATTCAAACCTAGGTGAGGTTCTACCATGACAGATCAGTTGCAAGGAGGAAATCATGAAGTATGGTGGAACTGGACACAAACCAAGTAGAAGTGAAAATGGCAGTCAGCTGAAGCAATTTTATATTTAAAGGCATGGACTTTGTGGTGATGTAAGATTGCTGAACACGTGGCTGGTATTTCATTGACTGAAGACTCATAATTAATTCCTTCCAATTCTTTTCATTTTGACAAAGCAGCAGCACACAGATACTTGAGGGATCTATTCTCTTTGTGCATGAGCCTCATAATGGATTTTGCAAACCGTCTGCCCCATTCCTGATTCAGCAAGCTTTTAAACACATGCTGGGTTGAATTTCCTCAAGTAGAAGCCAGCTTTGCTCACATGTTGCCCCTTTCCCCAAAAGAAAAAGAGAAAGACTCTGAGAGACCTAGCCTACTTGCTAGCCAGGAATAAATACTATTGTGTCATTGATCTGATTTCCGCCATGCTCTTCCTGGAGGAATCAGTCCATCTGTAAAAGTCAGAGGATAATGACTATGCATTACTCAATGAAGCTTTTTACCTGTGAAAAACAGCTGCCAACAGAGACAGAGTTTGACTGTCAGGAAACCAGCACACAGATGCTTTGGATAAGGAGTCATGACATGAAAGATGAAAGGATCACTGATGAGGGCATCTGTTACAGATCTTGAAAAAGGGAAGAAGGAAGCATTCCTGAACCATTTATACAGGAGCTCAGGATACTGTGCTCATGGGGACTTTAATCACCTAAGCATCTGCTAGGTATGAAGTTTCTCAATCCCAAGCCAAAATCATCATTCTTTTATTCCAGATAGGACCACACTTCATGACATGGAAAGAATAGATAATAAGTTTTTAAAAAGTGAAACTCTTCTAGATCCAATAATCCAGAGAGGGGAAAGAACTAAAAGTTTGAAGACAATAGGGGAGTTTGTAATACTAGTCACAGCTTTCTTGAATTTGGCCTATCTAAACTAATACATGTTTCTGGGAGGGCACAGCCCCACAAAGGGGTTGGAGAGTGGAAGTGTAGATGGATGAAAGCTAATAGGCCAAATTCAATGACAAGAAAATCATGTCATTCATTCTTCATACTTATGCTTTATTCATCTTACATAATGTATTGTCCTCAAACAGATTGCAATCTTTAAAATCGGTTTGCTACCCGAGACCGCTTGCTGAACAATTTGATCAATGAAGGCTTCTTATTCAGAAATGTCACTGAAATAAGCTGACACTCAAAGCAATGTCACTGGATATGTAACTCAGATCGTGCATTGCTGTTCCTTGATCCAGTCAGTGCAATGTCACAGAAGTGGTGTTTCAACCCATATTAGCACAGATGTAACCTTTATTTCTTATTGAAAATACTCCGTAAGTGTTGCTTAAAATGCACTCTTTGGATATTTTTTTTTTCTGCTATTAATTAGGTTCACTTTAGTGTATTTACAGATGAGTTCCCCAAATAAGCTCTAAACTTAGATCTGCTTCTAAATATAGGCATAGCCTCAGTGCCACATGGGAAAGGAGAGAGCTATGAGCTCTGTGTGGTACGCAGCATCTTTCTAGGGAATTGCCAAGCATGGTGTTGTGTGCATCAATATAATAAGCAGGCAAGCTTCCTTAACCACTCACTCAAACATGTGCCTTGTCTCCGCTCTGCTGCAGTATGAATAGGAGTAGCCCAATCTGCCGTGTTCCTCCGTGAGGTCTTTAGGCATGGAAGACTAGATATCCTACTCAGGGAAAAGAAGGAGTTAAAGTCAACACCAGGGTGAATCAGAGTAGAAGTACAAATTAAGCTAACAGATATTAGGCTCAAACTGGGGCTGATGGCAAAGGAACCGTGTGCTGTAATTGTTCAGAGGAGCTACTGAAGATATTGGGCACTCTGTGGAAGACAAAAGGATGGGTATAGCAGAAAAAAGATTATATATATAATGGAAAGGGTTAGGAAAAATAAGACCAGGTTTTACATATGCTGTGGAAAGAAAAGCACTAGAAGAAACAGGTGAAGGAGAAAATTTTATGAGAATAAAACCTGACTGAAACAGTGAGCTGCTTCTTTAAAGGGTCAGGAAGTACAGACACAGAATCTTTGTCAAAATTCTGCCTGAGGAATCTCTCTCAAAGATGCCGAATCCTTTTTGGAACCCTTCCCAAAGATTGTATATGTTTTATTTGTACTTCTGGTCCATTAGACTCCTACCGTGAAACCTTCACTCTGTGGAGAACTCTGCTAATACTTAACTTTACTGAGGCAAACAGAGCCAAGTAAGTCATGGAAGGAAAAATAGTCATGTAACAATGCTTAACTTCACTAAAAAAAGCATAGCTCAGTTATTTCTGTTAATTAGATGCTCTCTCCATAAACCCTCACTTGCACGGAAAAGCGCTGAAGGCCACGACCTGAGAAACACCATCAGGTGTGCCTGGTCAGATGCCTTGCAAGCAACAAGGCAAATCACTTGTGGAAATGTTATTGAACTCACCCAGAAATGAAAGACAAAAATGCATTGGCGAGTCTTGAGCTTCATATGCAGCTCATATACAACCTCAGAGGAGTGTTCAAGGGGCTAGTAAAAGTGTGCTGCTTAACAAAATGCTCTTCTAACAAAAGGGGCATGCTGTATTAACACCTCTGGGCATATCTGGTATAGACTCCTCAGAGAAGGACACTGCATTGGGTGGTCTTGGGCGCAGCTTTCCTTGTGCCTGACTTGCACATAGCTTTTATATTTATTTGTAATGTTCTTTACGTATTTATTCAAAAGTCTAATGACATTTAAATGAAAACTCTCATGCTGATTAAAAGCAGGTAGGGGAATAGCTGGGAAAATGAAATGCACCATACATAATCAGATCCAGATGACATACAGCTGAGGGTTTTGAGGGAACGAAGCTAATGAATATAGTGAACCTCTGGTAATTAGATTTGAACAGCCATGGCAAAGGGAGAAGAGGGAGGGAAATGCAAACATGGTATAGATCTTAAAAGGGGGAATAAACAAGAGAGAAAAAAGAATTATCTTAACATAGGCTTATAAAAAGCCCACATCACTGACTGCAACCCCCAGAGGGGAAGACTGCAGAGTGTTTCTTCAGCTTTTCCTTTCAAACTTCACATCATCTTTCTACTCCCCATTTCCACAGTTGTGCTCATTTTTGTTTCCTCTCCTTCCCCTCTTCTGCATCCCACCCTGTGCTTTTGCCCACATCTGACATTTTACTCTCTCTGTGATCTCTGGAGTTTTTCAGAATGAAAAGCCCTTTCCTGACTGTTCTTGTTTCTTTTCCAAGGTACAATCTCTCCATTCTGCCTATGCAGTTACTGAAGCAGTAGAGCTCCACATTGCCCTTTCCCTTTACACCAGCATTAGGATAAACCTTTAATTCAGTACTAAGCGGTTAAAGGTGTTCATTTCTTTAACATGTGAGCAGTCCCACTAAAATCAGTGGAGTAACTGGGCTGTTAAGAACCGCGGGTTTGTGTGCCTGCGCAGAACAGAAGCTCAAGCATTAATTCCTTTTCATTCCCAAACTGACTTTAGCCCAGCCATTGCTGTTGTATTCAGGCCCATCTCCTCACTGGCGCACAAACTCAGACTCTTCCTGCGCCTGTTCTAGCAGACACCAAGCTGCAGCCAGTCTGAGCTGCCACCTCCATGAGTCTTAACGCTGATGAGGAGAAGCCCGGCTTTGCTTCGTTGCCCTTTGGATGCCTGGGCTCTGCATGAAACCTGGGGTTGGCAGCACGGGCCACCCTGGGGGTAGTACGCAGAGGGCATTTGTGACTCTTGGCTGGTCTCCATCCCAAGCTGATCATGTAAAGGGCTTTTGTGCAGCCCTGGTTGGCTCCCTGCGTTGACAATAGCCCCCTTTAAGGTGCGGTGTACCCCGAGGTTAGAGCCACGATGGGGCTGTGTGACCAAGTGAACCCTGCTCTACTGTGTCCTGGGCACCCACGCAAGAAGATGGGGGAACAAATGAGTTACAGTTTATTGAGAGATTTGGTGGGTTCAGGGGCTTGACACACTGCACGCCAAGCCTCCATGGGCCTCGCTGAGCAGGTCTTTGGGTGAATTCTTCACATTGCATTAGAATTAGAGCAGAAACCCACTAGGACAAAATCCTGCCCCTTGCTATACCCAGGCAACCCCTTGGACATTGCAGCATCCTGTATGCAAAGGAACTGAAGGAAGAGGGTTGCATTTTTCTTTTTTTTTTTTTTTAATATGGATAATGAATTCTTTTCAATTAATCTAAGAATCAGCGTAGCTACTTGAATTGTACATTTTTACATTGAGTACAAAGTCTTTAATGTCTTTCCAATGGAGAGTTATATAGAGTGTTAACAGAGCTGTCTGTTATGCAACAATTCCACTGGAGGAGCAGAAAGTGAGTTTAGGTGGTGATAAAATGGAGAACTTTCTTTTCCTCTTGATGTCTTCACTAAAGAGTGTAAACTTCTCTTGGGATCTATCATTCGGATTATAATCTGAACTACTATCTGTGAGAATGTTGACTCTCTGGACCAGAGAGATCAGGCTAGCAATGAAAAAATAAATTCCTTTGGGAGATTTAACACAACCCCTTTTTCTCCCCTAAGTCAGAAAATCCTTTAAAATTATTTCAGTAACACTAGCAACCGAAAGCAGAGAAAAAGACTGGAAGCTGTTCACTTTCCACGGATTTTGATGAAGAAAGCAACCTCTCCTTGCATCACGGTCTGTTACTGATGAGTCAAAATGATTTGCTGGATCAGAGATACTTCCCTCCCCAGGAGATGTTGATTGCAGCAGTAGGCTGTCCATTTGCATATCACACAGCACAGCTCAGTTAGTTGGGTTTGAGGCAATCACATGTTAAAAGGCAATTTGGAGAAAATTACATGTAACTTCAGATGTCATTCAGAAAGGATGGGGTAGTGACATCTGTTTCTCATAACCTTTGAAACATTACACATGTTTCAGAACGGTACTATTTCTTTAGAAGTAAACTGTATAATTTCTGGATTTTTAAAAATTAAACATGGTACATTTAATTTAGGATATTGTTATTCTAAAAAAGACAATGCTAACCTTTTTTGACCTTCTCTGAAGTGTAAGTTGTTGTTGGCAAAGCCTCTTTCAGTATCTTTGTCTGATCCAGGAGCGTATTTCATGAATTGCCTTATAATTTTAAGTGGTGACTAGGCCTTTGTGTTCTAGATAAGGTCACAAAAACAATTTATTGAAGGCATTTGACAAAGAAAGAAAAAATTGCCCACTTTTCCCATCAAACATAATTACCACTCACCACATCTAAACGAAGCGCTTGTTGCATCTTTACTGGAGACCGAAAAGCTGCTATGAATCGGTTTATTTGTCCATTAGCAGAACTCTGGTGCAGGGAAAACAGAGGAAATTGGCTTTATAATTAACCCTCTTAGTGCTCTGACAGAAAATTGATAGATCTGAAGCTTATGCTGTGGCAGGCTTTTCTTTTTATGAATGACGGAAAGCCATAAGGCAAGCCTCATTCCCCTCTTACTGGAACACACAGGGTCTGGTAGTGGGCTGAAGAGATGACACGAGGGCAAGGGAACAGGCGAACCTGGAGTCAGGCTCCACAAGTTTATTCAATTAGGTATTAAAAGTTTGGAACAAGGTTTCATTTGCCAACAGCTGTATACAATCATTTGTGGTTTTGAGGCCAGGGTAATTGGCATGTTATGAGCTTTTGCCTCAGCTTTTGGCATCTGCCTGAAAACCACACGGGAAGAGGGAAGGCTCTGCACGGGGCTCAGCCAGGAGCCGTCCCCGGGGAGTGGAACCTCAGGAGCCGTCAGCAAACAAACCTCACACAGGTCTAATGGATACTGGGCAGCTGCTGCCCACCAGCAAGCTCTGGTGAGCAGGAGAAGGGGTCCTTGTTAGAATGCATCCTACCAGAGCCAAGATTGCTTCATGTGCACGGATTTATGCTTTTAACTGAGTGCAACTGTTTTCAGGAAATCGACTGAAGCCCTTTGCTAATTGGAAGCAGTGAGGGAATTTTATTTTCCATTGTGTGCCTCAGTCCTCAGTGGTCCAGCACTCAGCACTAAGTTGTTACAGCTCGGAAGCTGCCACCAGCTTTTATCCAGCAGTGACAGGACATTCCTGGCATCCCTCTGAGTGGCATGAGACGCTCTCTCTTCATGCCATGTTTCCTTGCAGGGCATGCTAGGAACTATGCACACCCTCCTCCTTGCATCCTCTGCACCCATTCTGCTGCCTTTTTTTTCCCTTTCACCAATTCACCACCTCTTTGCTACGGGATGCTTTTTGAGGAAGCAATAGCCATTTACTACACATTTGTACAAGGCCCAGCATGGCAAGCCCTACCTAGGTCAACTCTTTGGCACCATTGCAACATAAATATTACATGCTGATAACATCATGAGTATCACTAGATACTCATTTGTATCACACTATCCCTTTTATAGTCACCTACAGCCATTTACTTACTGCTTCCTGTTAAAGGGGGGTCAGCCTTGAATAGTCCCTCTGGCTCACGCTGTCATAACCAGCATCACATCCTGGTTTCTTAATTGTTTACACCTTAAAGAGTTGCCCTGTAGAGAAGCTCCCAACTGATGTCTAATAATTAGCTAGGGAAGAGGAGAGTCGAAACATGCAGTGCTACTCTGCATTAGTGTTCTTTAGTTAGAATAATGGATTGCTTTTTCCCTGTGGTGGTCAGAGCTCTTTACAAAAAAAGAGGAACTTCGTTATTGCCATTTAAGGGGTGAAAGAGCTTAAGAGCAATGAAGCAAATGTGCCGTGCCCACAGTTACACAGCAAACCAGTGGCAGTCACTGGGACTACGTACAAACTCACCGAAAGCTGTGTCATATCCACGCCCCCAAGTGAGAACTCAATGCAGTTACTTAATAATAACAGTATAATTTGTCCCATATATGTCTGAGAATCAGTGCCAGTTGTTTTGGCAGGCACTCACACACTGTTTGGTTCATGTGAGCCTGTTCTTAACGTGTGCGCGACAGCTCGTTAACAGGACTGAGAGATGCAAATGAAAGCCTTCAGGCTTCACAATAAGCAAACCTCGCCCCTTGATCACAGTGCAGTGTGTCCTGCTCCTGACAATTGTGGGTTTATGGTGGGTCAGGTGGACAACAGATGTTCACCTACAGTAGCAGTAAAACTCTTAAAACGACTGATGAACAAAAAGGGGCCATCTACTCTAGCTGCTTTGCAATCAGGCAGGAGCCCTTCAGATGTATTTGTCTGTACGTCTCTTCTAATTTCCTCTCAGAAAACTCAAGCAATGGAGCCTCCACTCTTTTCTTGGGCAAATAATTTCTTTCTGCAGTAAGACCCTGATCCTCCGATGCAGCTTTCCTCCCCCACCCCATGTGGCTAATTTAGCTTTTCCATTCCTACCCATGCTTGTTGGCATGGATGCAATGTGCACACTGAAATGTCATCATTCCCCCTCACGATTGCACTGTTATGCTTGCTCATCTGGGCTCCATCTGTGGGGTGTTGGTAATGAATTCCTATTATGCTAGAAAGCAGGAGGATTGAGGGCTGAGAAGCATGGGAATCCTGACCCACTGAGATGGGTGATCAAACCGTGTTTATTGGATGCAGTGCTGGGATAGCTGTGTGAAACTCCATACCCTGTGATATGCAAGAGGATAACCACACACTCTCATCTAGTGGAAACCCTATGCATCTTTTGTCTGCCTTCGGTGCTATTTGTTTTAGTGAACACTGGGTATAACCTCAGTGACTTCAGAGCTTAGCTTTCAGAGTGCCTGTGTGGTGTTGAGAATAAATAGGAGTGAAGCAAATATGTGGTTCTTCTGTGCTTAGTGGTCTCTGCGCAGCTCAAATAAGGAAGCTAAGCTGATAGGACCAACAATTTTCTCCAGAGCTTTTGTACTGCATGTGGGGCTGCTTACTGCCTGCAACAGCATGGAGCTGGTACCTGAAAAAGTATCCTTTTTCGTGAATCTATATGAACAGAGACTGGTTTTGGCACTCGAAGTTAGTGTTAGGCAGCACATGGAGACGTGAGATGTGAGCTGGGATTTAGTGGTCACACTTTCTGCTGAAACATTTGTCTGAAGCCCAGTGAGAGGCTGATGACTGTGAACCTGAGGGAGATACGTAGTCATGCTTGCAAAGCTTTCCACAGCAGAGCTGCTGATCATGGGTGAGAAAGGGCCACACCAGTCACTGTGTTCACATGAGGTAAAGGTACTGCTGTCCATAGTGAGAAGGAATCCTTGCCTTTTTTCCTTTTTCCTCTGTGTCCCCCATATGTAGCCTGAGTTTTCTGCTACTCAAGGGAGAATGCCAAATACATCTCATATCCTCCCAAGGAGGAAATGTGGTTAAAAAAATGAAAAGAGCTTGCCATATATCTCCTCTGAAAGTCAATGGGATATATGAGTCCCAATCTCTTTCTCATTTTGAGACTCTCATACCACACGAGGTACTCAGCTATGCTTTATATGACTTTATATTCTGCCTCCTTGCAAAATGACCCCCTGCTTTTGATATTCATCAACAATGGGGGTCAAAACTAGCCCACAAGCCAGTGAAGGCAGGTTTCATGTTTGCCTTCTGCATCTTTGTCTAGCCCTCTGACAGAGCTCTGGAAAAAGCCCAGGCTTCAGCCTTTGCTCAGGGCTGAATGAATGAGGTCAGTGTGTGCTAGGATGGAGGTGCATTGCCATACAGTGACAGAGAAATGGCCAGCTAAGCTGGACATCATTTGAAGAAAAGATACAGCACTCAGCTGTGCACATCTTCAAAGATGCTAATCTCACAGGCTTTTGAGCAGCACCGTGGCTCATGCCAAATAGTGGGAGCAGGATCTTTCTCATGATGCTCCTGTGGAAATGCCTTTTCTTACATGCTGGGAAGGAGGAAGAAGTAGACAGAGGCTCACTTCTGCTGCTAGAGTTGAGGTCTTCGATAAGACATGTGATGATTTCTTTGCAGATGAGCTGGTTAAGGAGGGAAAGCAGATGAAAGAATTAGTGAGCAAGTGCCACTGGCTTGGCAAAGCCATCCAAGAGTTGATAATTCAATAGGCTCTCTGAGAATTCCTTTGGTTTGGTTTTACTCATGTGCAACTACTATTACCCTGTCATTAAGCAACCTCTGGAAAAGCACAATTAAAATCAAAACCCCACCAGACACGCAGGGAGGCATTGCTGGAAGTAGGATTATAGCAGCCATGGCTTTTATAATCTCATCTGCGTCCTTATGAAACTAATGGGATCTCCTCTTTCTCATCCCTGCATCGAGGATCTTGTGGAGTTGAAGATGCTTTTTATGCACAAGAGGACATGCCCAGTTTGGACTGCATAGCCCTTTTTCTTTATCCCTCCTAATCCTCCTTGCTTTTCCTTGCAGTAGTTTGCACTCCTCTGCCTGCTTGTGAACCAGAAGTCTGGCAGCAAGCATCTGAAGTGTCGAGTGGCTTGAATATGAGCTTCAAGAGTGAAAATACAGAGGTCTCCTTGCAGACCTCAGGTCCACTGAGATAGCAGGCTGAGTTATGGAGACATTTGATCTTTAGGCTGTAATTTATTTTTAAGTTGATAAATCTTTCTACTGAATTATATTCTGGCATCAGAACTATTGCCAAAACCTAGCACAAAGGACTTCTCCAATTACTCACTACTTTTCACAGTACTGGGATGAGGGTCTCTGATGAAAGGATTGGGTACCAAGATGTGAATTAAAGGAGGCACTTCTTTCACATAACACTTCATTTAAACTGTGCAACTCACTGCCCAAGAACCTGCAAAGTCAAATGTTTAAGCAGGCTCAGCACGAGATCATCTGAACTTGAGAAAGACTGGCCCATAGGCAGTGGTTAAAGAGCACAGTACAGATGGCCAGAAGGAAGAGTCAGCACAGAGAGCCGTGGGTGGGTTGAAGGGTTAGGCCAGCTATGGGGTGGCATGAGGACTTGGACTCTCCTTTGCTGAAAATACAATTGCATTTGGCAGGGCTCTGGATAGCCCAGTCTAGGCCCTGCTTTCCATAGACCAGATGGTCCCCAGGGGCCGGGGCCCAACCCAGGCTTTCTGAGATTCTGTGGATTCAAGCCTGAAACCAGAAAGTCAGGCTGAGGAGAGGATCCATCTTCCTTTGTCTTGCTGCTTTTGTTTTTCTAGGTACCTGCTACTGCCCATTGGCAGAAATAGCACGCTGAGCTGGGTATATCCAACCTGAAACTATGCATCAGTTTCTGTATTCTGAAGATCCCTTTGCTGTAAAACCTCATTTTCCTTTCCAAGGAGGATGACTCTAAATTCAAATTTTACACCAGGAGTAGGGCAGCCTTTTGGCATGGCTGAGCAGTCGTTGAGATAAGCTATATCCTTCAGATGAGTTGTTAGCTGCTGCCCAGGAAAAAAAGGAATCAATAGAAAGCATCAGGGAATAAGAAGGAAGCAAGAGATGCATGTCACGAACATTGCTGCTTCCATCAATAAAGCTGTCTCTTGTACGTGTGCATGCCTGTATACCACATATTGCTGAGCTAAAGCTGAGTGCTTAGCAGATAGCGTTACTTGCAAAACCACTGCCCCCAAAGGACCATCTCCGATCAATCTAAAACGATTGTGGGTTCACTCAAGTGCCTCATGACTTGCATCCTCCGGAAGTGGCAGCTCTCTCTTTAATGGCAATAACAGCGTGGGAGCAGGGGAAGGAGGCAGCCGAGCAGAAGGATGGCTGGTGCGGTTGGGTCAGCGCTGCACACGCCTCATGGAAGGAGCCCTTCACAGGGTGACCTTCAGGCCATGGCAAGATGGGTCCTCAGCAGGCAGTGCCATCCTTGCTGTGCTGATGCCAAGGGAGCCACGCAGAGGTACGTGAGCTGGAGGTGCATCACATTGCCTCTGTTAATAACACAGCTGCCACAGTAGCTGTCTTCCTGGGCTCTCAATCCTTTTTACTTCAAGGTCTTTGTCCTCACCAGGGCAGTGATGTGGAACAGTGACGGGCCGGGGTTGTTTCTGAGCCAAATAAAAGCTTGTTCTGAGTTGTGCTTCAGGGGATGCCACTGTGGTCACAGACTTTAATATCACGACCTACCAGTTCTGTCAGCTCTGCCTGCAAAGCCTGCGCAACTCTTTGTGTTTGTTCTCAAAACAGGCATGCAAACGCACTCTTTTGTTGTTGGTTTTCTGTTTTGTTTTTTTCCATAAGAAAGCTGGAGCAGAGGAAGCCTGTGCTAACAAGTCATTGGGAGCACCCTTAGTTGAGGGAAGCCAACAACAACAGGAGCAGCACTTTCAGACTTCCACACAGCTCTGCAGCAAACAGCAGTGAGCACACCAGCAAACTCAATGTGTAAAGAGCCACTGTTGGAGTTTGCTTAATTAGAAAATGTTGCCCTTTGGGTCCTGCAGGTACTGGTCATGGTGAAGCCAGGAACCCAGCTGTGAGCTTTCCCCAGCTCTGTTGAGACCTCACTTCACTAAACCTAAGACAATTCCTCTACAAGGTGCTGAGGTCGGTGTCAGGCACCTGTAGGAATCTAGGGGTAGAAGGACACCTGGGTTTCTGGCCACCTTCCTTGCCTCTCTTGGGTTGTGTAGAGGCTACAAGGGCTAAGGGGTAGCACTGCCTGTCCCCAACACGCAGGGAGAAACCTCTGCCATGGGAGCAGGGCAGCTGAGCAAGGGTCCCTGCTCTGAGCAAGGCAGCCTGAACTCAGCATAGACAGATGTCCTAGTCCTGGCTGCACAGCTGCTAGCCAATGTACCCTGTGGTCTGCCTCATACATCCTATGCTTTGTGTTTTCTATGTTCTCTGTTTGCCCTCTTTGAACTGTCTTGTCTAAACAGTGCTTAGAGTGGGACTCTCACAGGATTACCATCCAAATCAGAATTACACCCAGACACGATATTAAGATTGAAAAGCCAAGCACTCAAAAGTTAGAAAACACTAGACTTAACATTGCCTCTGTACTTTAACACATGGAGAGCACAACCTCCCCTTGGCAGCTGCCACAATTTCTGTGCTATTCGCTGTGAGTGGGAGAACCCAGGGGCATGGTTTTGGGTGTCCTCAGTAACCTCTGCTGCTCCCACCAGGACTCAAACACAGGCGGCACACACACTCCCACAGCAAAGTGGTCACGCAGGGCTGGCTGAATGTGTTGGAGGTATCAGCCCCTGTCAGGCCAACGGGGTGGAGGAGCTGATGGATGGAAAATATCTCAGAAATCATTATTTCTAGCCCAGATCACCTCTGCCAAGCCTGGAGGGCTGGTACAAGGGTAAGGATGAGAGTGAAGAGTAGGAAAGAAGGGTTTATGTTGGCTTTGCTCCAAACGAAATGCTCTTCCTACTTATGCAAGCACTAATGCCTCCATGACACTCTCTCAGAGCCTCTTTTAGCCTTTACAACTCCTTTGCTGGTGTTTTTTTTCCATGTTACTTAACACGTTAAGCAAGGATGGAGGCAGGAGGAGATCTAGCAAAGAGAATAGAGGTCATGGTGCTGAGTGCCGCACTGGTTAACAGAGTTCTTCCTGCTCAGCGCCTTGGAGATGTTAAACACATCACTTTGGCCATGTGTTTTGCAGGCTTATGCTTTGCTTCCTCATTTTTTAAGTGCTTTCAAGTCCTTGCTCCAAACCGCAAGAGCACTTGGACTTGTAGAAGAATATGCCATCAGATTTTGTCAACACAGCCATTAGTCTCTTGTCTTCTCAGATATGGCTAACCGGTTTCACCAAAAATTCAGTCTGGGGCAACCCCCAGGAATGTAAACTTTCAGCCCGCAAGGTGAAGTGTTGGCAACACTGATAAATACCTCAAATAAGGCTCCTGGAATGGGAAGTATTTGGCAAGCTTGTAAGAAGCAAAACCAGCCCACAACACTCGAGAATAGAGCTTGTCCCTATAAATAATTAAAAGGAGCAGCTGCTATCTAAAAAAGCCAGAGCACGATGCAAAAACATCCCTCAGGGTATTTGTGTATGCTTGCGGGAATTGGTGTACAGCTAGAGCGGGTTTACAAAACACATGTCTGAGGCTAGTTAGACCTTACCTGTGCTTTACCATGAGGGTGGCTGTGTTTCCACAGGCAGTATGGAAGGCTGTGTCCCTCCAGCACTCGTGGAGATCACACAGATCACATCAGCTGTAACCAGTGAAGTCTACTTATCTTGCTCAGCCCTTTTGCTACCAGGGTTAGAAAGCATTGTGTTTAGGTGAGGCTCTTCTGCTTTAGTCAGCCAGCCTGGCAGAGAGGCAGGCTTGCAGAAGAATGGTGCTGGGGAGCCATGGCAAGGGTCCCCCCTGCTGATGGCAGACTTCACTTTCCAGCAGCCTGGGACTTGATTGAAGTTGATCTTGACTATATGAAAAACTCTTGTGTTGCCTTTTATGCAGTTTCTTTCTTTTTCTCGTTGCCTTTCTTTTCTTCCTTTCCTTCTTGCCTTTGTTTTTTTCCTTCCACATCATAGTCACTGCATCCTTGAAGTGGGAGGAGAGAAATTAAAAGAAAACATTTAATACCTCAAGTGTTTTTAAACCAGCAGCAATCGGTAGAAGCCTGAAAAGGTCATCACTGGAAAGAATCCAGCTGGTGAACTCCTTACGGATGTCACCTTTCTAAGAGCAGTGCCATTTCCTCATGGTGTGGGTGTACTTATTTATTATGTCATTAAAGCTGTTTTCTTTCGGGCAGCCCTTTCGGGCAGTCTTTTAAGATCTTCCTTGGGGATTCACCAGGCTGGGCAGCAAGCCAAGTGGAACCCCCTAAAGTTAAGTGCTCAGCTCTGCTGGACATAAACCACTTAATATTTCAAAGACAACAAAAGTGGTACAGACCCAATTTATTTCCAGTAGGAAAGAAATAACTAGGAAGTAACACACTGGGCCCATCACAACAGACAAGCAATGCCATGGCAACTCCCCCTTCTTCAGACAAGAGCAAGGTGGTGCCGTACATTCACACCTACAAGCCATGATTATGCCCTGCTTGCCGTGGCTCCAGGGAGGCCAAGACTAATGCTCCGAAAATCCCATGTCTATCGCTCTGATGTGCTCTTACTGCTGCTAAGTCCCGTCATCGCTGCAAACCTTCCCTCTATCCTGCTCACAGAGCTCAGCCCACTTTCATAGCCGAATGCCACCATAAGTGTTGAAATTTGCTTTCCACAGACCTTCAGCTGGGTTAAACTCCATTGCTGGCAGGTTAGCAGAGTGCAACACTCAAGGTCAGCCTGTCCAGGGACAGGAAGAGACTCCCTGGATTTCGTTAGGTCAGAGATCCAGCCTAAAGGAGGGAGGTAAGTAAATTCTGTACTCTGGCTCTCCCTGTAGTGAGGAGCAACACTGAATGCCAGGATGGTGTGCTTCACCCCCAGCTGAAGCCAAGTGCTTCAGGATCTCACAGTCCCAAGTGCAAAGGATGTTTCTCTTACCCTTCCTACAGATTTGCCCTGGATTAGGTTTACTGTCTGGTCCAGCTTTTGGAGTAACCTGCTTTGGTCTGTTCGGTCCTGAAGGGCTGTCAGCTTGTCAGGAGTGTTATTACTGAAGGGCCTCTCAGATAGTGATGGGAGTTACTCCAGATTTGGGCTGGTAGAGAGCAGACCAGTATCTGACACCCCAAGACAGTAAAACCCCTCATCACCACCCCATTTCTCTCAGATAGGACCCCTGGGGCCTGATGATCCCTCTCAGCAGGTTGGGACAATAGGAGATACTCCCTGTTTTGGAAAGCCCAGTGTGTCTGGCTGCTCTCCTTGCATGCTGGGACACAGCAATGCAGAGGAGCTGTCAGAGAAACACTGCAACAGGGTAAGGAAGCTGCCCCTGATCCCAGCAGACCCAGACAGCATGTCAGATCCTAGCAAGAACCGCTGCTTAGAGAAGCAGGGGAGCAGGCACTCAAAGAGACAAGACCAGAAACATAATCGTCTGTGTTTTGGATGAATAAACCATGGCTGTCCTCACAGACAGAGTGAAGTATTAAGGACCTCTCTATCAAATATGTGTTTGCTCTCTGTTTCTTCTGAGCTTCAGGGGCTCATTTTGCCAATGGGTATTCATATAGCTGAAGCTGCCATGTTACAGCTCATGCTGCTCACACTAACATCCTGATTTTCTCTCTACTAGGAGCCTGGGTTCATGACTCAGCTGTAAATACATGCTCTGAAGATGAACCAGAGCAGCAAGGATCCTTCTTGGAGGTTAGGGCCACCACTGGCTGGCTCTGATGGGCCTTACATCTCTTTTAGTACCCAGCACTCTCTTCACAGTAGAACTGTGAAGAAGGGGCAGTTTACATTAGAAGCAAAAGGTACTAACCCTTTCTAAGGGGTACTTAGCAGTAACACTCTGGGAAGATAGGTATGGTCAATAGTTTCTTTGTGATACAAGGGGTGAGAGGAAGGATGACTGTAAAATACCTATTACAACCCAACAACAAGAAAATGTTGACAAACATCTATTAAAAAAATAGTTACTTTTGAACCAGCAGATAGAGACTGCTTGCAACCAAGAGTGTATGGTGGCTCCTATGGATCTTTGTGGAGATGTTTCTAGAGGACTAGGAGAAAATCAGTATTCTATTAGACTTGAAGAGGGGTACACTAGTGATGCAGAGCAATTACCACATTACAGCTCATAACAATGGGTAGCAAGAGATGGCTTGGGCAGGAAATGCCTAGCAAAGAAAGAGTAGTGTTACAATTTAGTATCAGCCCTGCTGAAAGGGACCTCAGGGTTGAGCTGAATGCCAACATGCTTAAGAGCTGCCAGTGTGCTCTCATTGCTCTGAGCTGCATTTGGAGGTGCATCTGAGCATCATGCCACAGCTGGGAGGGTCAGCACTGCCCTGGGTTGCAGAACAGGGATCTACCAAGCAAGAAGGAATCACTGCCACAGCCACTGCGGGAGCACTGTGACTGCTCCTGTGGTCTGTGAATCAGGAAGGATTCTGAAAAATTGGGGAGGATTCAGTGAAAAGCTGTGGGAATTACTGGACTGTTACGTTAAGCATCTGCTTTAGTGTTGGCAAGACTAGAGCCCAAAAGAGTAAAATTAAGAGTTAAAGGTAAGAAAGACACATGCAGTCGAGTATGAAAATGCTTTAACTTCAATAACTTAGATCTGACAGGAGAGAAAAAAACCCCAAACCTCCTCATTTCACCCCTCCCACCACCACTTCTGCAGCTGCCAACTGCTGTGCTTGAGCAAAACCTGATTAAGACTTATTTTTCCAGTTGTTTGTGACTATTTGTTGTGGTTTTATATAAATACAGAAATTCATTAGTTTACAGGGCAGGGAAAAGCTTTCCAAAACCGGCAGCTTTTATAAGAACTTAAAGCAAATATTAAAAACTAATCCTTGTAGCTTTTCCTGTGCCCACTTCTTTCCAGGGGAAAAAAAAAAAAAAAAAGAAAAAAATCCAAAGCATTTCATTTCAAAATAAAAAAATCAGTAATTACAAACATACAGGCTTTTCCCACATACCGCCTTTCTACCCAGAAAGAGTTTATATGACTAAGTACTGTGTGCTTTCCACAAAAAAAGAGGGATTTTAGTAGGACCATTAATAGACATTTAACTTTAACAAGTGCCACTATAAACATTTCTCTAAAATTCACCAGGGAACCAGGATTTTATCACTTTAGGAGCACTGCACGGCTCTGCAATATGCCATGATGTTGGATAATGATCTAATAGGCCTCACTGACAACAAGCTGGCACCCTGCCATGGCTACGTAAAACCACCCCACAGCTGGGAACATGAGAAAACCTGTGAATAATACCTCCTGATTTCCCAGCTGGTAGAACAGCATGGGCTAATGTGGTTGCAGCACTCTCATACAAATAAGGCATGAGGTAAAATGCCTGTGCCTGGGCATTACTGCTGATAGTTAATTCTTTTCATTTCCATCACTTAGAAAGGTAATTTGGAAGTTGCTTCATTGTTCCGCTTTCAAAATAAATGCAGGTTCACTTTAAAAGAAAACAAAATCGTGCATTTTGTAATTGATTGGTTTAATACTGCTTTTTGGTAGCCCTTTAATTATTAGTATTTCTTATTTGTAAAAACACGAGCAAACATCTGAAGGGATTTTATAGGTAGTGAGAGTTTTTTCTTAAATTTTTTTTTTAAGATAATGATTTCTGTGAAATTCTGCATGAGCAGGGAATGCTTTAATTCACTTTTATTTTGAGACATTTCATTCAGCTCACGAAGGTCTTCTCTGTCACAGTAGATTAATAGAGGAAGAACATCATTAACTGGATTTGTCATCATTTTACCCTTGCTCTGAGGTCTGAGGCTCTTCAAGACTTGCTTGTCTTCATTTCCAGAGCTTCTCATGGAAATTTCCCTTACTTTGAAAGTGGGTCATATTGGTAGCGATGTTCTTGCTTGTCACTTGGAGTTTCAGATTAAAAGCAAAACAACAAAGAAGAGTTTTTGCTTCAAAGTTTTCAAGAAAAATACAGTCTAACCTTTCTCTGCTACAAAGCCACACTGCTAATTTTACAGGTTTTGGATGCAAACCCCAAGCTTTGCTGATTTTTTCTTAGAAAATTAGTTTACCTTCACTAAAATCAGGGAATGTGGGCATGCAAGAGGAGATCGTGGAAGTGCTGTGTAGGTTTTGTTTGCAGGACCAGTCTTTCCCAGGGTCTGGCATCAGGTTGTCAGTATTTTTAGATGATTTACCCATAGCTCCTTGTAGATCTATTATAAAAAGACAATAGTTTATGGAGTTCTCATTTGGGCTAACCTCTTCTTTTGGGGTGAATTAACTAGGCAGAAATTGAAGAAATCCTTCTGTAGCATTTCTCACTTATGCTGTCCACAGCCGACAGAGAGAATATCTCTTACCATCCACCACTGAAATCGGTGCTGACTTTGAAGACAGCTGGGAAAGGCTGAAGCCCTCTACCAAGGTACCTGCTATGGCACCGGGTGGGCAGTTGCAATGGTCTCTGCTTTCCACCCTGGCACACACCCCTGGTGCTACACAAACTCACCCCAGAGGCAAAAATTTCCCATTTGCCAGCTGTGCACTAAAGCTCAAATCTCTTCAGAAGGAGCCATCCATGTTCTCCTAATCTCCCACGGTGGCCCAGTAACACCAAACTCTTTTCTGGTCAAGAGGAACAGCAGGAGCCTGGCTCCAGTCTTGCCAATCATGCTTAGTAAAGCCGAACATGAACCATGGTCTGACCATGTCTGAATTTAGACAGCCAGCTCTACAAACACAAAAGGAGAAGAAAATTTCCGTCGAAGAAGGATTATTCTGATTGCTTGCAGCACACCTTTTTCATACGGTTTGGAGTTTTTTCCTGATGTTGCTAAAAATAGCATCACAAATAAGGCTTCCTTCTAGTAAGTTAATTTGTAAATCAAATAAGCTCAAAACAAAAAAACATAAAGCAATAAAACATTAAGGTAGCAACCAATTAGGGAGCTAGAAAGAAGAAATATGAATAGAAGCATTTATCTGGGAGCTAAAGAAGAGGAAAATAATTGACAATCTTAATTTATTAATAAGATTGCTGATTAGGAAACAAGAAACCTCTGGCTGTTTCAGTACAGATGTAATTTTCTAAGCTAAAAGCATCCTTTTGCCTTTCAACTTACATTGTTTGAGACTAAAATTTAACAAAAACAGTCAAAATACTTCTCTAGCCAGTGGGCACTCACCAGATGAGTTTTGCCAGTGGCTGTACCAGATGGGTTAAGCTTGTAGGGGACAGCCTGGCCATCATCAGGCAGTCAACCTCTCTGAGCTTGCCTTTTCCACCTGAAAGAATACCTTCCACCCTTCTCTTACACCACCCCACAGTGGCTCTTCAGTCACTTGCCTACCCAGATTATTCTTTATTTTAATAAATAATAAGGTTCAGAATAAGCAAGCATGTGAGGTTTCAATTAAATATTTAAAAGGCCAGTGCTGCAGCTGCTGTGCACTATACTCACTTTCCATAGCCCTTTAATAACAGTTTTTGTTCACAGAAGATAAGCACCAGAGTATATAGGACATTGCTCTGGCTGCTTAACAAACCCTCTATGTTAATCCCTAGGTAAGCCTGAGATTTTTATCATACAAGCTTAAGAAACTGATAGGAAGGTTCCTACAGCAACATTCACCCACCCACCCACTCGGCACTTAAATTGTAATAGGTCCCTTCATGACAAGTGGTAATCATCCTCTCCCCATGTCATCTCTGCCAGACCTCATCATTGGCACACAGGCAATGATTTTGCATGGAAAAAACCTAAACAGGTGTAATGGATTTTATTAAGCTTTTTCTTCCTGGGCTTCAACCAAGCACAAGATGTGTATTTCAGAGGCAACAGTTAGAGAAAAATCTGTCTGAAAAGACAAAATTTCCCTTCCCCATGACCCTCACAGCACTGGTGCAACACTTCAGCACAGAGAGGTGTGTGTGTGCAGTGTGTGTGAGTCCCTGGGTTAAGAGCCTTGTGCTCAGCCTGTCCCTGGCACAGCCCCCATCGCCCTGCATTTCCTATGCACTAGCTCCTAATGTCAGACAATAGTCCTGCTGGGAAAGAGCAACCTACGCGCAGCTCTCCTGAGGAAGGTATCAGGCCTGGGGATCATTATGAAGACATCAAATGGCAATGTTTTAGAAATGTGAGCGTACCATAGCTACAGGAGCCCTGTGATTCCTCTAATGATAGTATTATGGGTGTTTTACTGCTTTCTATCATCTCATGTGTAGCGTTTAAGTTCTGTGTGATAGGAGCATTTTCATCTTACAGTTGTGGGCAGCAGCTGCCATGATACAGGCAGCAAACAAAAGGAAGAGAGAATGACAGAGATCTTTAATGAGATTTTTTTGTGGTTAAGTTTTTTATGGCCTAACAAGATCTATAACCAAAGAGAATGAAGAATCAGGTGAGTCAGGTCGTTCCAGGGCATCTGATGCTATCACAAGCCATTTGAGCTTTGCTTATATAATTTTATTCTCAAGCACAGCACGATGTTAGGCATGCACATATGTAATACTGAGGGTTCCTGTTCCCAGGTTCCTTGCTCCATTAACCAGTGACATCAATTCATATATTAAGGGGGAAAAAAGACAATATTAAGGATTACTAAGGATTAGAGGTGGATGAAAGCAAAATTTCAGCCCAAAACCCATTTCAAACCTGCAGTTCAAATCTCTCTCTCTCCCCCTGCTCAAGTCTGAGTATCTCAGGTTTTGACAACTGCTGTATGTGGCTGCAGACTACCAAGTTTGGGAGGATCTGTGTCCATATGGGTGGTTTGCTCCTGTCTGAAATGAAATATCCATGCAGGGTTAGAGTGGAGCCTGATTCTCTGATATAAAACCTATTTGATAATATAAGACACCCAAGAGCACTCATGTTTTTGAAAAGCACTGCTCAGCTGTCCCACAAACAGAGAGGCAAGCTGTAATTTTAAGCAGCAGTTCATCAGATTTCCAGCCATCACCTACTAATTAATCCACCGCAGAGCTCTCACTTGGAGTCTCACTTTCAGAAAAGGGCTGCAGTTTTTCTGCCTTTTTGTTATACCTCCCTGAGGAGCAATCTAACCTGACAAGGCATTTTTCAGACCCACCCACATCAGCATCTTCAGTGGAGATATACAAACCAGTAACCTCAGCTGTCTTCCCAAAAGGGTTTTCAGAGTGAAAGGTCTGGATAGTCTGATTGCATTACACCCCTATCGCTGGCTGCCTTTCTGTCCAGAAGGCAAGAAGACCAAGCAGCCCTCTCTCTGTTAGCTCCTGGAGCCAAAATCAGGGAAAACAAAACTCCCCCTAAGAAGTCCACAGCCCAGCTGTCTGTAGAAAAGTAGCTGAGGAGTGCTGGGGCAATGCAGGACAGTAGCACGTTGCTTTGGAGAGGATGGAAGGGTTGAGGGAGAGCTTGGGGGAGTGCATGGTACTTCTCCCCAAGCATGATGAGGAGTGGGAGTTGTCTGGAGGGGCAGGAGGAGGAACTGCCTTGCCCTGCTGTGGGGGACGATGGTGGCAAGAGCAGCAGGAGTGGCTGATGGGACCTCCTGGGGACAGAGGAAAACCAGGAGTGCCCCACTGCTCTGCTGTGCCAGCCCAATGCTGGGGAAACCCTCCAGCCCTGCCACTGCGGGTGGTGTGCGGAGCAGCAAACACCCTCACATCAGCTGCCCTACTAGAGCGTGACAGCTTGGTCCCCTGCCCAGCCCGGGGTGGCCTTCCACCTGAGCCAGCGCTGCCCCATGGGCTCCCAGCCCTCCTCCAACCAGGTCCCCTCTGTGTTCCCACAGTGAGCTCACTGCTCTGCCCATCTGCTGCCAGACAGGCCATCCCACACAGGGCTATCTGCCATCACTGCAACACAAGGAAGCAGGAGAGTGGACATCCTGCACACAGGGAGTAGCCCCATCAGGAGTGGTTTAGGACTGGGATGCCTCCTGGAATAGGGTCGTCGTCCCCCCCCAGTGCCCTCCTTTGCATAGGTGCCCTGAAATCCTGCTACAAACACAGCCTGCTATCAAGCGAAGAGCTATTTACCCTCATGGCTCATTTATAAGCCATGTCAGAAAGACATATGCTCACCTGTGCCATGCTGAATGAAGCATGAGGAACTGTCAGGGTCCACATAAGCACCCCCTGCTTACTTTGCCAGCTGGTTGGGACGCAGGGGTGCCAGGCACTGTGCGTGGCTGGGGATGGATGCAGAATAAGGATCCAGGGAGGATGTGGAATAAGGAGCCGCTGAGTGGAGAGCTCATTTCTGATCACTGGGGAATTTCATGCTCCATCAGTACCACAACTTCGCGCACAGATGAAATATTATGCGGAGCAAGAACCCCTTCATCATATAAATCAAACCAAAGAAGCATGAACAAAGCCCTTTCTGTATTCCTTCCCAACTGCCCCGCTGCTTCACGGAGTGAATGCCACAAGCTAAACTTAATGACTGAAGCCTTTTGCTAAGAAAAGATTAATTTTATGCTTTTCGTAGGCTGGCTGCGTACTCATTCCTGGGGCTGTTAGAGAGCTAACCTTTCCCTGTTAATCTGTCCTCCATCTTAATAAGGGTACAACAAAGTGAAAGTACTCTTAGACTTAAAACCAAGAATGCATTAAATAGCAGAGTACAAACCACTTTCTGCAGAGGGGGTGAGCAACCAGCACTGATAACAATATTGAAAGTGGGGATTAAGCAGCAGAGCACTGAGGGAGCCAGCATATGGCAGCCTATTGACCTGTCCCATATGTAGCAGCTATTGTTTCCTCCCCACTGTACCACAGCAGCCCGCTCTCTTCTCTCCACCCCTCGCCCTCCCGCTTGCTCTCTTCTTTTGCAGTACAAGGGCCAGGGCTGGGATCTGCTAAAACTTGACATTTACACATGAATTGTGCAATGGTGCAGTGCAGAGAGCCAGGGCGACCTGGGCCACTATCTTGGTAATTAGGATCAGCAGATAAAAAGGCCAGCAGCAGCTACTGGAGAAGTTGGTCTGGGTGTGATGGTGGAGAGGGCTTTACGGCAGCAAATCCTGACTTCTCGCTTTCTTGGGCAGGGCAGGGTGGGGAAGGATTGGACTTAACTGCTGAAATGCTATATTTTGGCATGGTTGGCAGAGCTGAAGGCTTTTTCACTGAGCAGTAGCAGGATAATGCAGAAATCTGCACCCTCCAAAATAAGCAGAGCAGCTTCTAGTAGGGGCTTGTCCACCTCTGGGGAGATCCTACCAGGGACCAGTCATGGGTCTTTCTTCAGCTCCTGGTTGAATGTTGAGAGACTCAATCCAAATCTTGATCATGTTCAGGCAGAGGATGTTGGTTGCAAAGCCTAAGCCAGATCTTCACCTGGTTCTCACTGGCCTAGAGTGGCTGACATGGAGCTGTCAGGTCTCATGCAATGCGGGGAGTTTCTTGGTTGAGTCCTGCTTAACCTGTCCTCACCGGGGCATTGCTGCAGAGCCACATGGTCCTGGGCTGGGCTGGGCTGGACCATGGTGTTCAGTCCAGTTCCTCCTCTGCCTTTCCAAAACGTGCAACCTTCTCCTCTCATCCCCATCATCCATCACTGGTAACGCTGCACAGAGAGAGTTGCAGCATGGGGAATTGCATCACTTGCCTGACAGTGTTGTGGGCAGCTCCAGGCATGGGGTAGACCTATAGCTAGCTGCCTTGGATGCCCCCACAAATGCATCACTGGGGCTCCCCAGCAGCCATCAAATGGCAGGACAATGTTAGAGGAATAAAATCCAAACCCAGATAAAACCAAAGGGCAGGCGCCCACCTTTCCTTAGTGAGTTGTTCATTTTACTCAACTGATAGATATGAAGAGACCTCATGGGCAGAACTGGATCCCACACAATCCTCTATGAAAAGATACTGATACGTGCTGCTGCTTGTAGTTCCTGGCAGCTTCCACAGTGTAGGCTAACCAAAGGACTCTCAAACTAATTAAAATGACACAGCTAGTTTTAAATCCTGCAAGCCATTAATCCCAAACATGTTTCTTAGCCAGAACTCTACACATTTATTTAATTTCTATCTAAACCCATAAACTAAGCCTCATTCATTGATGAGATTTCAAACTTCCTGAGAAAAGCTTGAGCTACCAGGCCTTTTAAGAGCTTTTGGAGCATAGGTTTTATTCCCCACAAAGCCATCTTTGCCTGCATTTTTCAGGCATCCCTGCATTATATATTGAGAGCTCCACTTTCCCTCCTGCGCGTGCACAGCAGTTAAGCCAATATTGCCACAAGTGCAAGGACATACACATCAAGGAAAGAAAAGGTGCCCTTCCTGTCATAAGATAATATTAGTCACCATGACCTGAATTATATTCTATGAGTCAATGGATATTAAGAAAAACTGCTTCACTGTGCTTGTGGCCAACCAGAGGAGCAGGCTGCCAGGGCAGCTGGGTAATCTCCATCCTCAGAGATATTAAAATCCCAACTGGACATTGCCCTAGACAACCTGGTCATCCTGGCCCTGCTTTGAGCGGTTTCATCAGCTGCCGGTCTGCTCCCGTGCTGGCAAAGGCCTCTTTCCCACTGCAGATGGAAAGCACAGGGATGGTACTTGTTTGCATGAAGCGGAGGTGGCATTGCATGCACTGTAAAAGCCCTGCTGAGGGGCAGCATGTGCTAGTTTGGCCAACCACCACACTCACAGTGTCATACTTAAGTCAGAGCCTGCGAATGTCCCTCCTGCTCCAACGGTGTCAGAGATTTGCCTGTAGTGTACAGTGAGGATACAGCTTTCCTTGCTGGGGTCAGCCAAAATACAACATGGAAACAGAAACAAGATGGGATTTTCTTAGGCGTTCCTGATCAAACTGGCTCAGAAAATTTTGGAGGCAGCAAGAAGAAGTATTTAGCCATCACCCCCCTGCTTTCTATTCTGTCTGCCTCCAAACTATTCTCTCCCTCCAAGCCACGCACTATGCCCTTTTAAACCATAATCCCCCACTTTCACTGTCTGACCTGTTTTTCCACCCTGTACCTTCCAAAGAGAAATCACACCTTATTAAATCCAAATGAAGCCCTCAACCTCTAGCAGAGAAGGGGCAGAGGGAGCTAGTCCGTGATGCCCTCCCTGATGCCTACCATGCCATACCATGCAGGTGATGCTCAGGTACCACTGAGAATCAGTGGCACTGATACCACAGGAAGGGAGGGGACTGTACTGCTCAGGGGCAGGAGCTGCAGGCAATCAGTGGATGAGGAAACTGAGAACAAGAAAACCTATAAAACTAGTAGGAAAGAGACTCAAGACTCCAAGGAAAGGCAGCTACAAATTATGGCTGGTGTAATATCCTGCTTTAAAGCCTGGTGGTGAAAGCATGGCAAAGGCTGCTCAGGCTCCCTCAGTGCTGTGCTTCCTGGTGGCGGTGAGTGCAGGGAGCAAAGCCTCTATGTGATTTATCTATTACACACTGAATTAAGCTGAAGGCCAGCACGTCCTGTGAGCACCAAGGACCTGTCAGCAGCTGAATGGGAGCATTGTGCGTCAGCTGCTGCTGTCAGAAACCGGGTCCGCAGTCAGCAACTGTCTGCAGAAGCTCTTTTCTGGCAAGGAGTGCTTTAATTGCTCGCTCACTTGGTGGCATCAATGCGGGCGCTTGTACCTTTGTGCTCCCCTTGCAGAGAAGGCTTTTCACCAGGGTCTGTGCCGCAGGAGGCAGGGGAGGAGAGAGCACTTCTTAATGGGAAAGAGGCGAGATCCCGTCAGCAGAACAAGAGCAAGTAGGGTAGGGCAGTCTCGCCTATGCTACGTGGCCTTAGAGAATGAACGTGAAAGCAAGACAACCAAACCCGTGTGACAAATCCCTGACTTAGTTCGACCCAGGCCTTTGGAGGGGCCACACAACTGTTTGGAAAGCATCTGAGCCCCTGAAAACTTTTTCTTTAGAAACAGGTGGGCTGGAGTAGTCACATTTCTTTGCTTTTTGAATACTGGGACAGCAGATGAACATGCTCGAGGCTTCGAGTCAATATACTAGAGCTGGGCTTAAAGAGTAGAAACTCTATGATTTTGCCCTTCTTTCACCCCAAGTTTTACATTATCTTAATTCAACTGATTCCTGTCAAGCCTGACGTGCACCATGAGGAGGATGAAAAGACCTTGGAGACTTTTTGCCAGTGTTGCCTCTGTAGCTAACTGACTTGATGCAACAGGCTGCACTCAAAGGGAAGAACTCTGCCTGGAAGAAGAGACTAGTGGGTGCCTTTATTCCATCTGTAACTAACTCCTCTGAAGTAACAGGAGTCACAGTACAGATTTATTTGGACCAGGGTTTTTACTTGACCATCATTAGAAAGTAAGGTTGCTCAGGTCTGAGTCACTGGGCTGAGACACAAAGACACTGCATCCTTTGTAATGCAAATGTGTTTTCTGCTTCAATAGGCTTCAGAGAATGATGGACAAAAAAAACATTGTACAGAGATGTCTGTGGCTTCTCTCTTATTCTTCTGTGATGTATAACTTCAAAAGAAGGCATTTTAATTTGACAGATGGACATTTAATCATAAATAATAATGTATACTGGTTCTTAAGTCACAAGCACATGGTGCTTCTGCACCTGTAGCCACTCTTCCTTCTCACAAAGCTTCCCCTCTTCCAGATCATACAACCCATTTCTTTTTCCATCTCCCAGCAAAACCTGCCTGCCCTTCCAGGCAGATCCATCCAGCAGAGCCCTGCAAATGCCTGTCACTGCTTACACGGCAGGCTGCAGGGTGGTGAGACACGGTCTTACTGGTGTGGGGTTCACTACAGCAGCTTTGAAACTGCCCTGAAAACTATGTGAACACATCTTGCCTCCTAATTGCTACCGATGGAGCAGAAGGGGTTACTTTGACTGTTTGGTGGATGAATTGGTTGGGGTCAGGACTGAAAAGGCATATACTGGATGGAAACACTGCAACCTTCAGGCTACAGCTGGTTTTAGTCCATTTCCCTAAGGAAACAAGGTTTATAGGATCAAGCTTTGTGACTTCATCTGCTACTATCTGCTGCCAATAACTTTTCAACTTATCGGCCAGTTTCAACCATTTTGACAGAATGGTGGAGGTCTAAAAGCTGTTACTTTTCTTCCAGGTTGTGAAAATAAACTATGAAGCAATGGAAAAAAATCCTGCCAATGTTCCCTCAGATGAAAGAGATGATGATAAACTCATCTCTAATAGACATCGGATAACTTGCTAGGAAGGATGGGAAGTAGAGGATGAGAGAGTCAATGAAGCAGACAAGTGCACTGCTATTGCTCCCTGAACTGCTTCAAACACCTTCCCTTCTGACTCACCTCTGCAAGAGATGATTTGCAAAAAATGTCACCTCTTCCCACCGCTGGCCCAGAAATAGTGGCTAGGTTCTTAGAAGAGCACCCATGTTGACTAAAAGACGGGCCAGAAGCAGCATCCCACAACCCACTTGATGCCAAGCACTCCGAAGGGCTCACACTGTTGGGGGAGTGGAACTTCCCTGAAACTCCTTGGTTGGGACTGAGCAGCCCTGGAGCACTTGTCCCTGGCCAGCCAAAGTGCCCCACAGTGTTTATAATGGCTCTGTTGTGATACAGGGTATCAGGGAAGCAAGCAGTATGGGTATACTTTAAAGGAACAGCAAAATTTGGCTTGTTCTGAAGTCTCATAGAGATTTCCTTTTCTTTTTTGGCACTTGCGTGCTAGTTGCAGCCATCCGACAGGGACAGCACTGAAAGCCTCAATCCTCTGCTCACCCCACCGCCCCAGCTGGCCAGAAACCTGCCTACTGTATGGAGGAAAGGCAAACACAGTGATGACAAATACAGCGAGCTGCAGGCTAGTTTCCTTCAGCTCTCCAGCAAAGGAGATAACTGTTTCCCTCCTCGTCAAAGCCTTCTGTCACCTTTGTAGGACATGAGGGTTAGCAACACTGGAATACTGGTGGGGATGAGGGCATCTCGGCACTGGCCTTATGCACTTGAGGGAACACAAAACTCCTCTGAGCCCTGCCCCTCCTTTCCAGCACACTCTCCCCTAGTTTCTGTTGTTAAAACCTGGAAGGCGGTGTATTTTCATCAGCTGCTGTGAAAAGTTTGAACAGAGCATCACTACCAGACCATGGGCTGGAGATGGCATGTCTGGTGTGCAGAGACCACAAGCCAGCGGTTGCTCATGTCCACCTGCTTATGGCCATCTGCTGCCTCTTGTCTTGCATTTGATTAACGAGACTTCCTGGGGCAGAGACAACCTTCTTAGGCTGTGCTCAGCACAATGGGGCTGCAGTCAGGATTATGTGTTATGACAATAATAATGAGTACAATGATGCTAAATCCAATTGACACATACATGAGAAGAACAATGGGGCTAAGACACAGATTATGGTCTGTGTGGCAGCATTAGGAAAAAAGGTGGTTATTTTATATCAAGACCTGCCTGGACATGTACAAATGGGCTCTATCCTGCTCCTATCCTTTCCTTCAGAAGTCACTTAGTTTCACAGGAGTTTCCACAGATGGACAACATGCAGTTTATAAGGTTGAATTTACAGTCAAGCACTGAGGCAGTGATAGCCAGATAAATTTAGGCTGGGGACTAGAGCTGAGATTCATTTTAGAAGGCACTAAACCCCACGTGATTTGTGCTTGCAAGAAGTGCTGTTTCTGGTTTTAAAGGATTTAATTCAAGTCTGGGTCATGTTTTCTTGGCAGTCTGGAGATATTCCAGAGGATTCAGTTTGTGATATTAGCGCTCACTTAATACAGGGGGTATGTGTCCAACAGACAGGAAGCACTCTGTAACATGTCGGCTCTGTGTTTAGAAATAGGCTGAGGAGATTTAGAAATTTTGTGGATTTGCCTGCCTTTGAAGTGAAATCAGCTTGAGCCAAAAAACTTTGAATGCAAGCTGGAAAGCCATTTCAGGGCTTTGTATTGCTGTCACGGGCTTAAGGGAAGCCCAGGAACAGCTCCTCCTCAGTGTGACAGGCTGCTTCAAGCAGGCTTTGGCTCTGAAATGGTCCTAACCAGGTACCCACACTTCTGTAACTATTGGAGAAATTTGAATTTGCCTCCTGATGGAGACCCTGTTAAACAGGGTCTGACAATCCCTGCATGCTCTGCTCCTGGGCTGAGACCTGCAGTACTCTGCTCCCTCCCCTGTGGCAGCCCCAAAAGTGAAAGCTCTTTTAACCCGTTCCCCTTGCAGATGTGGACAGCACATTAATAGCAAGAGTGGCAACAAGGTGAGAAATAATATTCTAGGTGGAGCACCACACCTACATGCATGATGCTTCAGCCACTATATGGATGGTTCCTTTAGTTACTGTCAACACGAGCCTGCAAGCACAGGCATGGAGCTGGTGGGGGCACACACCATGGGGCTCTGCGGGAGGAGGAGCAGTGAGGGCTCAGGGGAAAGCCAGTGCATGGGGATGGGGCTGCAGCACTGATTTTAATGTATCTTTGTGATCGTCTGAATTGAGCTCCTCCACTGGGGGAAAGGCCCTTCCCACAGCTGGGATAGTCCTGGACCAGAGCAAAAGATCACAAGGAGCCTCTCTGCCTGTACATGGTGTAGTCTGCATGTCTCCTACCACGCGTTGGCACCATCATCCTACAGGTCACCAGCAAGGACAGGGTCTTGCAGCAGTGCCCTTGGAGAGCAGCCCCTCTGGGTTGGGCAGAAAGAGGACGTTTTCTTTGTCTCCTTTTGTGTTTTGTGGCACAAACCTCATATTATGTTGCTCCAAATTCAGACTCTCTTCTTAAAGGCAGTGGAGCAGAGCAGCAGGAACAACACAGGAGCAAGAAGGGAGGAGACACCCGCTAATAGTACAGCACACAACATGGTCCTCATCATCCGGCTCCCTCTCATCTCCCTTTCTCCTCTCTCTCACGCACACACAAAGAGGTTAATATTTGGTTTAAAATAAAGCAGAGTAATTTAAAACACACACTTTGCAGGCAAACCAGTGTTCAGTGTAAACAAAGCATTAAACTGAAAAGATCCATATGCACTTGTTATCAGTTATTGCTTTTTTTTTTTTTTTTTAAGGAAATCTAATACATTTAAAATAAACCCATAGCATGAAACAAAATAAACTATGGTCTTGGTTAGTTTGGTTTGATTTTTTAATTTAATGAGGAAAAGAGTTCTGTGATAAAGTAATCCTTTCAGAGGGAAAGGCCTGGGCAACGATGAACATGTCAGTCACATGTTGAAGGAAGATTAAAGTCTAATAAGAGTCTCTTTCCCACAGTATTTGGAGCATTGCAATATTTCTGTGCTTAGAGCAGCCC
The DNA here is from genome assembly GCF_004027225.2 of Strigops habroptila. Classification (NCBI taxonomy): domain Eukaryota; kingdom Metazoa; phylum Chordata; class Aves; order Psittaciformes; family Psittacidae; genus Strigops; species Strigops habroptila. The sequence goes on from NC_046359.1 coordinate 14,109,372, forward strand.
AGAATATCCTTCTGGACTGAGGCCCCAGAGCCCTCGCAGCTCTTTGTAGAGAAGCAGAGAAGCCCTGTAAAAACCCACTGGCAAGTCATAGAATCATGTAGTAGTTTGGGTTGGGAGGGACCTTCAAAGGTCATCTATTCCAGTGACAATGAGCAGGGACATCTTGAACTAGATCAGGTTGCCATCATCTTCCAACACTTAGGAGTTGAAGAAATCTGTTACAAACTGCCCACACCTGGCCCCTAGAAGAGGATCCAGGCTTTGAGGATTTTGATACAACAAAATTTGATGGGGAGCCTTACGAGGGAGCCAATGGCAGCTAACAGCATAACTCCCACCAGGAGTGGGCAGAGGGCATTTACCTTTCAAAGTATGACTATTTTTCATGTAGAAAGTTCCTTAATGATGTGGCTGGTACCAATGTGTTACCTATATCCCCTTAATCCAGTGTCACAACTGCTTGGAGAGGAGAGAGTTAATTACACATGTAGATTAGTTATCAGCCCTATTCTGCCCCTTTTTTTTTTTTTATGACCTTGTCTTAAAAAAGATGTGACCTTGATGTGAAGCCTCCCAGTTCAGCCTGAGGAAGTGTAGCCCCACTACAGAGTAACCTGGTGCTGGGCCAGGGCACCTGAAGCGGGTAAACCACAGGCTCTGAACATGCACAGTTACAGAAAGTCCAGGCCGCGAAAACTCCAAAGATAGATACTAACTTGCTCTAATATTTGCAACACAATGCAGTTCAGAAAGCAATAGGCATATTGAGAATATAGACATAGATATAGATATAGGTATAGATATAGATATGGAAGTGGGTACAGGTATGGAGGTGGGTACAGGTATGGAGATGGGTACAGATATGGAGATGGGTACAGATAAGGATATGGATGCAGACACAGATACAGAGGCAGTTCTGATGCAATAACAACTAACAAAACGGGAAGGCTCTGAGAGACAGAGGAGTCAGAATGGGGGAGAATTTAACCCAGATGAGCTCACCAGACCCACATCATCACATCAGATGAGTTTTTAAATCTTTCTCTTTAATTTTATGAGTATGCAATCAGAGCCAGACGTGACAACTGTGACTGAGCCGCTGGGATCATGGTTCCCTTTTGAACAAAAAGCACTCTGTGTTTGGTGAAAAATGGGAGCAATGGGGAAGATTGAAAGCAGGAAAGTGGAAGGTTTCATTATTGTCACAGAGTTAAATATTTTGATTTCTCAAGAACAGCCTTTTAATGTGACTGCTTTTTAAGGGTTATTATCTCTACTGCAACATGTTAAATAGAAAGTCAAAATTGACACAAGATTCTTCAGTGAAACTAAAATCTTTTCTGGTATCTTTCATGGAGAACTGTGGGGATTTTTTTTTTTTTTTTTTTGTGTGTGTTTTTGTTATTTGGTAGTTTTGTTTTTCTCTTTTTTGTCTCTCATTCCTATCTGGAACAAAAGGAAATGCTGAAGTCCCAGACCCAAAGTGAAGCAAAGCATCACTCCTTTTCACAACACTCTGTAAATGATGCCATACTGCAGAGTGTCTGCTTTGCTGCCATTTGTATTTTATGAGCTCACTTATATCGCCTCCAGCACTGCCCATGGAGCTCTGCAAGCTTCTGGAGCAAGGAAAGCGATAACTGGGAAGGTAACAGTACCAGTATTATAGTTTGGCATAGGTGGTTGGGAAGGAAAGGGAGTCCACATCGGACTGAGATCTAGGGCAAGGGAATCCCGTTCTTGCCTTCACCATGGGGAGCTGCCTGCCTCTCTGTGCCTGCTTCCCCCTGCCTGCAGAGGCAGCAAGGATGCTCGCTTTCCATGATTAAGTGCTTCAGGTGAAGGGTTACAGAATAACCCAGGGGGATAAGTTTTGTCACCACCTCCAGACATCAGTGCTGAAAAAAGCAGCAGTAAGAGTGGGAGCTTCTGGTTTAATATCTGGGGGCAGAGGTTTACATCTGCCTTCAGCTCAGAAAATTGCCAGTTTTGTAGAGCAGAAGCCTGGTGCAAGTGGGCAAAGTGGGCAAATCTCCTGCTTCTGCTGCCTGTGAATCCTGTGTGTAGAACCCAAGAAGGGAGTGGAAACACAGACTCTCACCCCCACTAATAAGTAAGTGATAGAGTAAATTTCCTCTTATGCTGGTGAGTGGCGGGGCTGTCTGGCCCTGCAACATCTGCATGTTCTTACAGCTCAAGGAAGTGTATAATCCCATCTTGAAAGAAAGTGGTTTCTTACGAAGAACCCAAAGATCCCCACCCTGGAGTTTGCAGGCAACTGAAAATGTCTTCCCAACAGATGTTAGCAATTAGCCATGGAGAGGAAGCCTGTCAGGGGGGCTGAGGGCTGCCCTGGCACTTTGGGGTACACAGACCACGGCGGGTGGCCACACTGCAGCTCCAGAGGACACTGGGTTAGACGCAGAGCCAGCTGAGCGCAGGGCTGGGGGAAGCAGAGGGAAACTGCTACTCTGGCACTACAGGGACATCTGGAAAAGGAGTGCCCACCCAAGACCCCGAGTTCAACTCCTCCTACCCTTCTGACCCACATGTTGTCCTCGGGGAAGGGCAGTAGCAGGCCAGAGGGAGAGCAATGCACTGCTAGAAACCCTGTATGTCCAGTGCACGAGCAGCCCATGGTGGTGAGGGCATCCCCTGTCAGGTGCCCACACTGATAGTGGCTGGGTCCTGGGAGCCCCATAAGGCCCAAACAATGGGCTCTTCTCCAGCCTCCTGCCTTGTCTCCCGCTTTAGTAGGTGCAGGGGCAAAGAGGAGAGGCTGAGCCTCATGAATTTATGGTTTCAGGATTTTGTGCCACAACTGAACATTCCTCATGTCCTTTGATGACTCCAGAAATTATGGGGTTTTGAAAATAATAAAAGTGAAGAAAGACATCGTTTGTTGGGCAGAGGGAGTATTTCCCATCTTGCATCCCCCATGCCGTATGCCCAGCTCCTCCATGGGCACCAGGAGCACCCGCCTGCAGGGGATGGCAGAGCTGGTCCCATGGGGGTCAGCCAGCAGCCATGAGCCAAACTTGCACTGATGGCAGTCCCCTGCCTTCCCTCTGGCCGGCCACCTCTCTTCTACCAAGCTGGCAATAAGAAAGTTGTTAAAGGAATATAGAATAACTCCTTCCCTGGTCAGCGTTTTCAAGAGTACCAGGAGGGGTTTGAAAGACCCATAGTCAGGCTGCAGCAGAGTAATGTCACCAGCAGAGTAATGCCTCACTGTCCCTACAGGGACGCAGCTCGCCTCATCCCAGGTAGAATTTCACTTGGAAAACGCAGAAATTACAGTGAGTCTACGAAGTTCACCAGGGACCTCATTATTGTTAATTACTTTAAATGGAAGATGTTGGATACTCTGGTGATGGGGAAAAGGCACCGAGAGAGAAAGGGAAAGAAACACAATAAACCTTGAAATCTGCTGGGAGAGATACAGATTTCCCAGCAGTGCTGTTTGAAGGATATCATCTGGAAACCCCCTTTCAGCTCCTCAGCTGGGAAAAGAGAGGGAAAGGCTGGGGGAGACGTAAGCCCACTGCCTTCCAGGCTCACTCAGCTCCTACCAGCTCTGCTGTTCTGGCAATCCTTGCTGCCTCCTTGCTTTCCTTGCACACTAACTCTTGCCTGAGACAGAGATCACAAACCAGGTTAGCTTTGATTCATGTGAAAATTTGCTTTTCCTGACCTAGTTGCAAATTCTGAACAAAGAAGGCCACTTCAGGAGGGAAATGCTTCAGTACTCCCTGTGCTTACAGAAGGTGTTCCCTGTCTCCTCTGCCATCTGCAATTAGTCACATCAAAACCCTGGAGAGGAATATGCCTGAAGGTGTGCTGTGGGGGAGGATGCAGGCACAATGACTCTGGAGCATCCTTCCTCTCCCACTTCAGTGAAGGGGAACCTGCTCTTTTTTATGGACCTATTTGCAGATGCTAACTGTATTAGCATATTGCAGGCAGGACATTTATAATCTGCTAGAATACTAAATGTCTTAGAGTGCAGAAAATTAACGGGCATGAGTAAAGTATTTGATATGTAATTTTTCACGGATTCCACAATAGTTAATGAAGCTTTAGCTAACAGATTGGTTAAAACTCTAAAGCTAAAGGGAGTTAGCTGTATGCTTCATTCCCACCAAAAGTGTGAGAATCCCTGAAAACTACTTTGGAAAATTAGGGAGGAATATTCCTCCCACACACTGGTACTTAACTTTGATATGTGTGTGTGGGCCTCCCAAATGAATGAATGGTGATATTGCAGCAGGGTTTGGGACTGGGAAATGCAATCTGCAAGATTTAGATGATGATGGTTCCCAAGAATCCAAGCCAAAGGGATGCTCCTGGTAGGCAGAGGTGACACGGGTTTAGCTGAGGATACTCCATGAAACAAAGGCATAGGTCTGCATTACAAACCTTGCTCTTCACAGCAGGGGAAAGGGAAGCCAATTTCAGGCTATTAACATTTATTTAATGAAAGATGGACCAGATAGGCCCACTTTAAAAAGTTGTTCAGGGCACCTTCTGATTCACATGCATTCATCTACAAATCAGCCGCCAGAGTTGTGCTTGGTGGATCGTAACTGGAGGTGTCAAATGGATTTCTAAAAGTCTGCTCCTTGGAAAGGGGCAACTCTGAATGCAAATAGAAAGTCTGGCTGTAGAGCTGTCAGAAGGATCTCATACAAGATAGTTGTTAAGAATTAATGCAGGATGGTTTACCTTTGGGTCACCTATTGAAAACACTAACCCTACAGAGAGTTACAGGCAGTGACAGGCAAAAGCTGTCAGGAAGCTTCTTGTGATCTCTGATGGAAACAGAGAGGGAAACTCAGGTTAGTTTCAGATGCCTGTTGAAAAAGAGAACTGAAAGTAAGAAATACTTTCAGTATGTAATTGACCTTAAATCAATAGGCCCAGCTTTTATGTTTGGGGCTTTTTAATCACAACTACAGTTTCTTTGCTTTCAGATCTTTTCAGTGAGAAAAAGTTCTGACACCAATACAATGCGATCTGATGCTAAAAACAGTAAGATAGTGCTCAGCCAATTTGCAGACTATGAGAAGTTTTGTTATTATACAAAAAGAAGAGACCTATGAATATCTAGGAGGTTCAAAAAACATCGTATTATAACCTTACAAAAACTATGTACAACCTTATATTTGACTGTTTTTGAGGACTGTTTGTATCTGGAAGGAAGATAGTTGTTTCTGAAGGAAGTTTACTTCTGAAGGGTGATGGAGAATCATAACTGAACTTGCTTGGCTGCTTGTGGGAGCTCCTAGCATAGGGGAATATGAAGCAGCTCCTAAAGACTGTAACTCTGATAGTTGTAAAATGATTGCTTTTGAGAATAACCAGATAAAGTCAATGAGCCACCTACCTGTGCCATCTCGTTTCTGTACTACCCACTTGTTTTCTTCTCCCTTTTATGTTCCTGAAAATGAAAGGACAAGAAATTCTCCTGGAAAGAGTTCATTGTAATAAGATATAGCTTTTGCCCATTCTAGCTCTTGGAAATTGTGTTTTGATTTATTATGTGTGGTTTGGCAAATCTGCTTTTGCAAGCTGCAGGCAATTGTCTGTAGAAACCATGCTTGCTCTGAATGCAACTAGCACAGAGGCCTCTGATGGGCTGCTTAGAGAGCACCGTGAATGGAGCCAATAAAACAAAAAGCCAAAGGAAACATTTGTGTTACAGTCCAGGAAGAATCAGACCTTGGTTTTATCAGTGTCTCCTCAGTCTTCCGTGATGGAAACCTTCTCTAAATGCTCTCATCATTAAGTCAAGGTAAACACACTTTGCATCCCCAGTCCAGAAATACAAAATGTCCTCTGGCATGCTAACATCCCTGGACTGTCAGCATCCCAGATACAAGGCTCAGCCTCGTCTTCAGGAGAGAGGAAAGCTGATGTCGGGTGCACAGTGGCTTATGCTGCATGTGATGGAGAAGTGCCTGGGAGGGCAGTGACTTGGTGCTACTCACATGAACATTGTGGGGTTTAGTACAGGTGAGGTCCAGGGGACTGAAAATGCTTATGTAGTGAACTTGGCAAAATCAGCCCATGGTCTCAGCCTGGACATGTACATGGGCTCTACAACCATCTTGGCTCCTGGCACCATTTCTGCCTGCTTGTTGAGGCTGGAATGGTAAAGGCAACAGCCCTGGGTGGGAGCTCAGGAAACACATGTGATGTTTTTTGGTCTGCTGCCCCTCTGGAAATTATTGGAGAGCTTATGCACAGGCTGGCCCATGTGCATGAGCAAGCCAAGCGTGAGCAAACCCCACACGCCCGCATTAGAAATGCTGTGGCTGGGTAGTTTTTCCCAAGCTCCAGCCAGCCCCAGAGAACAGGACCTGCCAGGGCACAGCATATTTATGGAAGGGTAAAATCCCAATCTTTGCAGGTCAAGGCCCATGTAACGTTCAAATCCCACTGAAGTGTGTCCTGATCAAAGACCCTGGGACAGCATTTTAGCTCACTGTGGGTAGATACACAGAAAAGCCGTGCAACAAGTCTCATACTGAGATGCTCGTTGCTGATGATGCTGACATAAGAATCTGTCATTGATCCTTCTGGACTCCAGGGTGATTATTCCTGTGGATGCAGTTGCTTATGTGCATAAGTATGTGTGGGAATGGGGCCTTTGGCTGGTACTACTTAGCAGAGTTTTTCTCACAGCCTTGACAAGGGTTTTACTCTTAAATCTCCTTAATGATCCCAAGGCACTCCCACATTCAACCCCTGTTTAACAAGGCTAAGCAGAGCAATAAAGAAGGGGTGAGGAAGCCACAAATGCAGGAGGCTCAGCAAGGCATGCTAAACACTGGACTGCAGCCCTAAGTAGCAGCAATGTCTTTTTCTGCTGATGTATTTGCTGTCCTCACAGCTAAAAGTTATGGTTGTACTTTTTGGCTAAGAAATGCCTGGATTTTCTTTCTGACTTTGCACTGTTATGTACCGCATTTTTCCAGCACAGTGTTCAGCTGTTGGTCACCAACCCCTTTATAGCACAGCCACACGGAAGGCTGTCAGTTCAAAAATGGGGTTCCTTGTTTGTAGCATCTGGATTTTCAAGGAAAGAGATCACTGTAGAGTCCTTCCAAGAGTCTCCTCTTCACTGTTGTGGGGAGGAGGTAAGTGCTTTCCTGTACGCTTCAAGTAAAGAACTTTACCTCTGATGCTTTGCTAGCGTTGGTGCTTTTGACTTGTGCCTGGATGCAAAGTTCAGCAAGAGTCCTCGATATCTAATCAGCCTGAGAACACATGGATGCTGTATGAAAGTTTTAAGGATTTACCCTGTCATTTCACAGTGGGATTCCAATCTTACAGAGGAGCTGCACAGCTGGTTGCTTTTCCAGAGGAGCCAGCATGGAATCATGGAATCATAGAATGGTTAGGTTTGGAAGGGATCTTAAAGATCATCTAGTTCCAATCACCACGACAACCCCCATGCCGCCACAGCATCACCATGCCTAAAAGCCTCTGTCCCAGGAATAATGTTTCCACACTGATCGTGATCAATAAACAGACACATGCCTCCCTTCCTTGGCCAAACCTGTACAGACAGCAACCCTCCATGCAGTACACAAGCAGCAAAAGCTGATCTTTCCTATGCAGCACTGTGGTGTTTACTCAGCGCATACGTGTCCACCTAGAAACCCAGTCGCCCCTGTACCAAAGCACCTTCCCACCTCTCCTCTGCCAAATGGAGAGAGAGGTAAGGGTCCTGGAGAGCTAAGGGTACCTCTCCAGAGGTAAGGGTACCTCTCCAGGCCAAATGGCCTTGGGAGGTAAGGAAGCATCATAAGCATTTCACAAACTCTGTGGCCCCCTTCGGTTACTTGATGTCAGTCACTCAGCAGGACCTGTGCTTTGGCAACTTGCACAAAGTCTGCACAGAAAAGGACACTTTGGGGTGGAGCCAGCAGCTGAATTTGAGTCTCAGCAGTCCTTGTGAAGGGCTTTAAACGCGAGGTCATCCTCAGCACTGTCATTCCTTGGCAGTGTCTGCGTGGTCTGTGTTACCAGTAGCACTCACCATGGAGTTGTGCTCTGCTATGTGGGCAAGATCAAGAGGAGAGTTGGTGCTAAAAGTGTGCAGCAGCCTGCTCCTCCGCTTGAGTGCTCATCCACATTACTACCACGGCAGACCATTGCAAGCAAAAAGTCTTTATGACAAGTCCAAAAAACCCCAAAGTCACTTGTAAGCAGGCCAATGAGCATCCTGGAAAACTCTGAAAAAGACCAAAAAATGTTATCTGAAACACACAGGCACATCTGAATTCTCTTTTCCAGAAACTCATGTGAATACCTGTGGAAGGGGAATTATTGTGAGCAGACACATTCTCAGGACCTGGGTCCCAGTGCAGCTCTCTGCCATGTGGATTGTGTGAGAGTGAACGAAGAAGTTGCTCGCACGCCTCCAGCAATCTGTCATCCCCGGGTTCGGGCTGCAGTGAACAAGTGCCAGCACCACGCACCATTTAATTAACCTTTCTACAAGTTGTAAGATGAGCCACCTCCATTCGCCACAAGATTTATTTCAGCACTACATGATGGCAATAGAAAATAGATACTACAATTTAAGGTGGCGTAATAGAGGCAATACAGTTCCATTAGAGAAATTGGTTTAGCATAATGGAGCCTTCTGATTTTTTAGTCTTGCAAATTCACTCTGTTTCTCATATGTCAAGGTTCCTGAAAAATACTCGTATCATATTCATTTCTCCTTAGCATGCGTGTGAAATGCACTCTGGGCCCGTGAAGCAGAACTGCAGCGTCAGAGATCCACAGATGTTTTGCCTGCACCATATGGTGCGTTAGGCACCGTTCCCCACAGAGCAGCTTCTTGCGCTGAAAGTCAATGTTTTTCCCACACATGGGAAAACTAAATGGAGTGGCTATAAAAGGGAATAAGAAAGAACAAAACAGCAACCAATGAATCAAAGAAAACTGGCCTGAAAAATCAACCCAAAAAGAGAGTAAGTAGATTTAGCTAACATTATGAACAGTGGTACAAAAAGCTGGCTGCATGCTCTTCGGTGAATACTGTGAATTTAAAGCATGGATGAAGAGTACATTAGACAATATGCTAAGTTGTATCCCAGCCATATATACTATTGTTAGCTTGTACTCCAGCATTCAGGCACTTAACTACAGAGAGCTCTGGAGAAATGACTTTTTATAACTGTCTGTGTTTTGTCAGAGGGATGGAATATTGTTAGCACAGCTTGCAAATATCATTACGGGAAAACGTAGAGTGTTTCTACAGCATCTTTCATTTAAATACACCCAGAGCAGTAAGGATTAATTCATTTTAAATTGGCAAAAAAATAAACAGAAAACAAATGGATTAAGGTAATATAAGACTTCCCAAGTCCTCAGCCTATATGACCTAACTCTGCCTGTCAATCATATAGACATGTTGAAAAAGATTTTGTAAGGCACCAATGTCAATAAGACATCTATGGTAAATCCTGTTTGACCTTTCTGGGGGCAATGTACCTAGCTCCCAGCTACAGCTGTGCAAGTCTTCCCCAGGAGACATATTCAGCCTTGCTTTGCCCATCACTTTGGGCCATGCTCTAACAGCTCTTCATAAATGTATTCCTGCTGCAGAAATAGCGCTGTAGGCAGGACGCAAACAGCATCAGCTCCAGTCAGAGCTACAAACTGAGCATAAAAAGCAGCCCACACCATTTTCTCTAGCCCCTGGGTTCTCCCTTGAGAATATGCCACCCAAAAACTGATCCAACTGTGAATCATCCCACACTTGCTCGGAGAAGTCTGGCTAGGAGCAGGAGACACAGCTCCATCTTAACTCTTGTGGAGCTGCAACTGCGCCATACAACATGGGATTGTGAGATGAGACTTTCGGAGGGACAGTAGAGCCCTTCATACCCCAAGAAGTTTTGGACCTGACAAGATCACAGGCACTTCATGCATCTCCTGCATGGTAGCCAGGTTTAAGGTAAAGGAAACACTCCCAATTGAAAGCTATACCTGTATATAGTGAAAGATATATATATATGGTTCTCCAGCCCATGCAAATAGGAAGCCCACTGATGTTTACTGTATATGTAGACTCTGCTCTCCAGATCCTTTTTCTGTGGGCACATTTCTTTTACACAGGACATCCCACAGGCTTCAGAGGGACAAGTCATTCATGTTTGAGACAGTGCTGCATTGCTGCTGGTATGAGCAAGCTGAAGGCAGCAAATAACAATTTCAAGACATCTTTTGGCCATCCCAGGCTGAACCAAATGCCTGAATCATGTTACCTCTCGTTTTCACTGTTGTCAGCCTCCAGCCCTCCCAGCAGAGCCAACAGAGTGACTCTGGTGCAAAAGCAGAGCGATAGCTGAGCCCTCAGGCCCCCCATGCACACGCAATCGGAGGGAACTGGTACCAAGCTCCATTGTGTAAACAACCAGGGCAAAGGAGAAGGAGGTGGTGGTGGGGTTAAATATCTGATCTCTTTTACGAGACCACCTACAAAATGTTGCAAAGACCCCGCAACAAAAATAATCTGCCACGATTCCAGTGTTAGGCAAAATATAAACAAGTTAAGTGCTCTGTTAAAAAGAACATCTGGGAAGTTGCGGGCTGCACAGATGTTTTCACAAGTTGTTTTTTACAGAAAAGTAACCCTGCTAAGCTTCCTGCCTCTTCCATCTTGTCTCTCCTGACTGTGTTTATCAAGCCAAGATATAAACACATTAAAAAACCTTTAGAGGCCTGTCTCCTGTTGTATTATTAATTTGGGATTGACTGAAGGTTGACAGCTGGTTTTGGTTTGACCTCTAGCTCTTTTAAAGTCACTCTGCACGAATAATTGACCAGTTTTATGTTGACCGGATTTTGCATGCATGTGCGTATATATACACACCTCTGCACACAGTAGTTTCCCAGAAATTACCATTAGACTCATCACCTCGATCGCACAGGGTGCCCCAGGGCCCTGGGCAGCTCGAGGGTGGGTCATAGTTTCAGGAGTCTTGAGAGGAGGCAGGGAATGGATGGATTGCCTGAGGAGTTTCTAGGTGAGGAAGCTCTATTGCCTGGGGAGGTACAGGGGGTACGGTGCTTAAGGCAGCTTTTATTTTAACATCAGGCTCCTGCATATATTTTAAGAATTTATAATTTTAAGATTTAAAAATTCATTAGAATTTTTAGAAAAGAATTTGTCTGTTCTTACTTCTGTTAAAAAAATTAAAAAATCTGTCATTAAAATATAAGAAATTAGAAAGGCTAATTGGAAAAACAAATAGCAAGATCATCATAAAAAACAAACACACCTATTCCTTGAAATACATGGAAAAATAAAGTTGTCCACTGGGTCATTAGGAAGTAGAGCAATTAAACAAAGCGGTAATCTTATGGCACAATAGGTATTTGATACCTTTAAAAGCTGCTCTTTTCCACAGAGGGTGCTGGAGAGGCTTACTGCACTCAGCTAATAAAATACTGCACCGGGAGAACCACAGGGAGAACTGGGGTATTGAAAGAGGAGATGCTGAAACAAATTAATAAAGTCAGTACTGTGGGTCACTGGGCCCAGATGGTGAACACTAACAGGACCTGAATGGAGACCTCGGTGTCTGAACTAACAAAAATGTGCTCTCTCTCTAAAACTGATCCATGTCTCAGAGGACTACCAAGCAGTGGAGGCTGGGCCCAGGTCTTCAAGCCAGCCAGTATCTGCAGCTGGTGAAGGTCTGGGTCAGGGAGCTCTACCTCAGAGCTGCTAAACTGGTTGAAATCCAAATGAAAAATAAAATTCTGAGGCACCTGAATGGTGTATGATGGGTGTAGTGACATGCAGTGGGTTCTGCTGCTGGAAGGACAAGCCTCTCCACTCTAGGCAGTGAGTTGGCTAGCAACATGGCACACAGGGATGATGGAAAAGATAGTCACAGGCAGTGAAGGTTCTCCATGCCATGGTCTCACTGGGCCCACCATCCCTGGCAGCAGCTTGATGGAAACCAGGGAACTACTTTTGCAAAGCCGGAGAGGTAGCCAGGACCTCAGGGCTGGTGGCTGCATTGAATGCAGGTTGATACCATCAAGGACGTGGTCACCTCCATGGGGTGGTGGGACCACAAGCAAATGTGAAATTGCCTAGCAGTGACATGGGCCAGACTAAGAGGTGGGAAAAACACAGGAATATTAAAAAACCACAACAACAATGGAAAGCCTTTGAGATGCTTTACGGTATTTCACTACTGGTGGCATGAAAGTGTTACTAGAAACACTACCAAGAGGTTCCTCTGTTCTATTTCATGCTTCTTTTTTCCCATGCTTGTTTTTTGCTCTTTATAATGTTGCTTCAAGAAACAGAGTATAATCAGAGCATTGCTGTTGGGACTTTCTGGTGAAACCTGGGAGTTAGTGTGGAGGAGGAGCAGAAGGCCTACATGATGATGGGATGACTAGTGTAACTTGAAAAAATTGAACCAATAATAAGCAACAGAGAAGCTATCTTCACAATAAATTATTTGCTCTGCTCCTACATGATGGAGTGCTTTTTAGGCTATCAGTTTAGTGGGGATTTTCATTAGTCCATAGGGAATGGGGAAGCCTCTGCTGCATGACCAACTTGAGGTGCCTTAAAACAAGTCTGGTTTTCTGTTTGTGCTGAACACTGGTTTCTTTTGGGATATAAGCTGGTTTCTCTGGAGAATTAAGGCATTAAAATAAATCAATTAATAAATATTCATATAAATGTATGTATATAATGTTTTACTATGTATAATATGGATATGTTTTATATATACTGTATAAAAATAGTAATTTTTTGCAGCCTCAGCATGCTTTCCTCTGTGACCAGAAGGTACCCTCTGCAGCTGGGGTTCCATTGGAGTCTAAATGAGGTAGCAACAGCCATTCAGCCATTGACACATGTACTATTATAAGCTGGATCTTGAGGAATTCCCAGCTTCTCCAGCTGGCTGGAGCCATGGGGAAGCTCTCATTGTGTCCCCAGTCAGCTCCTTACACTTTGGCATATGGCCTCTAGCACCACAAGCTGCGTTGCTGGAAATTCAAGCCATGGAGCAACTTCTCGCTCCCCATTTTACTGCGGCTGGCAAGAGACAAGACACACGTGGAGGCACGAAGCTCTCAGACTCCAGAGGCCCTGTAGCTCACACCTCCCTGCTGAGCAAAGCCCCAGCATCCAGTAATGAAGTGGCAGTGATTAGCCATGTCCTTAGGAGGATGCAGAGCGGAGTGGGAACGCAGCTGTCAGCACATGTGGGAGGGGGTAATGCTTGTGCCTTAGCCCCCAGCCGCCACAGGGACATGGCCCCAAGGGATGTTGCACAGCCTGGCTGTGCCTGTTGCACACCCAGCATGGGCACCTGGAACCAGAAGATATAGTGGGACACAGAAGCAAGGCTCCTTGGTAGCACCTTCCCAGCATGAATTATGCTTAAACATGGCTCTTGGAATAAAGCTATTGTGGTTTCATGCAGAGCACATAGAGCCTGAGGACTGTTCTGGTTGCTGGAGGCAAAGCCAGTTAGTGGGAAAAGGCAACGGAAACCCTGAAACTGCTTTGCTGCTGTTTGATGAACAACCTGTCAGAACAGTGAGGAACCTCTAAAACCTGCATAATTCCCTCTTAATTTTTTCTCCCATCTCAGAATTCTGGAGCAATCACAGCAAGCCAGAGATTTGGGGGATAATGGCCACGTGTCAGCTCTGCATCATGGCCTGCTGCCAAAGAGATTTGCCCATCTGTACCAGTCTCCTGACATTTTAAAAAGTCACTGCGCTCCTTTTCTCCCAAAAGGACAAGCAAGAATCAATTCAATTTGCAATCTGAAAAGACAAATATCATTTTCTCTCTATCTAGGCATAAGAAGAAAATATTGAATTCTGCCTTGTTGACTGCAGAAGGAAAATAAAGATTTGTCCCTTTCTCTCTCTTCTCTTTTATATTATTCTAAGGTGGGTTAGGCACTTCTGGACTTACTCTGGTACAAAGCAAAGTATAATCTGGGCTAAAACAGAAGATTTATTTATGGTTGTAAATATCATTTATCCCCAGAGATACTGAGCAGTGAGACCTTTGGTTTGCAGAGACACGTGGCACTCCTGGCTCTGTTTCAGACCACATGGCTCACTGTCTCCTGAGTCCCATGTTTGAATAAACCCCCCAAAACTCCAAGACAAATTCAAACAAATCTGCATAGTTGATCAGGTTTCACCATGTCTTGGAGTCGTGCTGTGGATGTTCAAAGAAATCACAAAATGACTTGGACCACTTTGTTATCAGGGTCTTGCACATTCTATATAGCTGCATTTGTTTGAATTCATCTTTTCTGTCAGCCTTGTGCCCAGAGGTCATGTCTTGGTATCACTGGCCACGGACAGTAACATTTCTTAAGCAAATCTAGATGAGTTCAGTTCAGTCTAGTTTGGCACCAGGGACAGAGATGAGTACTTTCCAGTAAACCCCACTGAATTTTGTTCTGAACACAGAGGTTTTGATCTAGAGACTGAGGGACAGATCTACCCCAGTGCAGCAAATGGAGCAATACCTTTTTCACCTGAAGGATTTCAGTATGCTTGGTCTGGGCCATGTGCTATAGCAGTAGGTGACAATTGCTCCTCCTCTGACCCTAGTCTCAAGGGTGGCTGCAGCCAGCCTGTGAATTTCTGTGTCCCTGGGGTCTGTCGGAAAGTGCAGAGAGAAGTATTTCTCTCTTCAGATTTCAGCCATAGAAAGAAAGGGGCTGTTCAATTGTTTGTGCCCTGGGAGCACAAAAAGGGCCCAGAGCTGAGGGCTGGTGCTGGGGGCTGCTGCCACCACTGGAACAATAACCAGTGGCAGCAAACAATAGCTTTTGTCTGCCAACAACTGTTAGTGAGATGGATGGGGCAAACAGCTCGCACTTGTCCCACTCTCATTTTAGGGACGCAAAAAGAGCAAAAGAGATCCTTTTGAGTCAAGCAGGGAGGACAAAATAACTTGGGAAATAAAGTGATACAGAATTCTCAGCGCCACTCGTTCATTCTACTTTTTAATAGCATAAGTAAACTGACAGTAAAGCCCCAGATTTCCATCAGAGTTTGTTGCTTACAGACAGCTTTGTCTGCCACCTCTCAAAAAGTAGGCATCTTTTCTGATCTGGACCATGTCCATGAACCAGTTCATAGCTTGGCTCCACTCAAATTTCTTAGCGAAGGGCTTCTCAGGTGGCTTTGCCCATGCAGCAGGCCCCCCAGCCACCAGTGCTGGATATGTTAACATGTTCATGGAAGGTGACTGGAACTTTGTTAAAAATCCTCTTTAAAATCCATTTGCACTCCCGAGTCTGTGAGAAATCACATCTCTGGCCTCTGGGAAGCTGCATGATGAGTGATATGGGAGACATGAACTAATGGAGGAGAAAGGTGACATTTGCACTAATATCCTACTGGTGCTATATCAAGCAATGCAGGAGCCCACTGGTAGCAAAGCGACCTGATTTGCATAATAATCTGTGTGCCTCCACACTTCCACCAGCATCATTTATTGCTTAATTGGATGTAGTAAAAATGGAGCTATCAGCAGGTCACATCGTTAGCCTTCCAGCCACTTACTCCCTGTGGTGCCAGTCACAGCCCTCACAGTCCTGCAAGGAGAAAAAGCCAATGAAAAAAGGTTGTGTTCAGGGCACAGCCCCAGGATGGCTTAATTCAAGCCAATTCACTCACAGTGACCAGGGCACAGTGGAAGGGGGTAAACATAAGCCACCCTGAACCTCAAACTCATCCCTGGTAGCAAGTTTTTTTCCTCCTCACATTTTTATATACCTTGTGCTTGCACTTTACCTCTCCTGCACCTCTTATGGGGCTGAATAGATGGACAGACACTGGGAAATACAAAATAGCTTCTCTAACAAGCTTCTTGACAACTCTTCCCACTCTGTTTTCATGAGTACTGGGAGACGGACAGCTATGCTCATAAGCAGACTTGCTAAAGCAAGAACCTGGCTGTGGCCAGTTCTTTCTCTACAACCTTAGGAAATCCTTTAAGCTGGATGGGCATCTTTCTCCCATCTTTAACCTGTGGAAAGTGCAACATTTTACCATTTCCCTCTAATAAAGAGCTGTGAAATCTACAAATGGAAGCTGCTATGGATGTATAACTTGGAGGTCGGCCCAGCCCTAGATTGTGGGAAAGCTCACACTCTTGTTTCTCCAAACAGAAAGTAATCCATGCTATTGGTTTTTTGGATTCATCTTTCTTTTTAAAGCACAGCCGCAAAACTTCATGTGAATTTGAACCTAATCCTCAAAAAAAAGCATGTTTGCACATCTGAGCAGAGACCCCAGTGAAGATTAGTGGTGTGTTTCAAGCGGGCTACAAGCACTGACCAGGGACTTGTCCCATCCATGAAGAACACCTGCTGCTTTGAAGTTCCTCTGCCTGCTGTGAGAAGAGGGGTAGGCAGCAACTCTGCCTAGAAAAGCATGACTCAGGAAAGCTTTTTCTGCTCCTGCAGCTGATTTTCACATGTGTTGCATATTAAAAAGGATGTGAGTTCGATGCTTTCTCTTTCCTGATATAAAATGAAATTTTTATGTACTATTTTTATTGGACTCGGCGGATCCCCAGTTTTCAGCCAGGGTCCTGCTGTGTTAGGCATGGTATAAGCACAGGGCTCAAAAGCTTGCTGTGACTGAAAGAGAAACGGATGAAGGATACCACTTTGATTTCAGCATGGGTTTTAATGCCCTGCTAAGGAGCACAGTTAAGACTTGTAGCTGGGGAAAACATACATGTGAGGCTTAACCCAACAATACAGAGAGGCATTCTGATGCAGTCCAAGAATTGTTTTCTGCGATGTTCTTAGAAGGTGGCGTGTCAAAGAAAAGCAGCAACTTCAGGCAATGCCTGGCAAGTAGGTCTGGGGCGAAGACAGGCTGAAAAAGCCCAGTCAGATCAGTTAAATTCCTGAGGCACTGGCATTTTTAGCTCACATAAACCTTGCTCTTGCTGCTTGGACTGCAGAAACCATCCACCTGCTCTCAAAGCTCAGGCCCTTTGGAGTGTCAGGGGTTCTGAGGGCTGTGCCTCCCTGCAGCACTTTTGGGGCAGGCAGTATGCCAGGCACAGGCAGCACTGTGGTCCTGGGGGCACCCATGGCCAAGCTCCTGACAATGTCACTGTCCCTAGCGGGAGCTCCTTGCTCCTTTCTTTGGCTTGAAGCACAGTAGGGAAGAGAGTCTGCCTGCCAGGCAGGTGGGGGCCCTGCAGGGTGCTGCACTGCACCGACAAGCTGGCCATGCTCTGGCAAGCAAATTATGTGCATAAGGGAACTAATTGACCCCTTCCTTGTGTTACGGGACCCTTCTACACCACCACATCCACACTCCCTACACCCTTCCCTGACATGAGTTCTGGATGATCAGCCCACTCTGCCAGAAAGCCGGGGACAGAACCAGGACTGCAGCAGAGCCACTCTGTCCCAGCCTGCCTGTGGCTGTTACCTGTCCTCAGGCATTGCCTGGGCCAGGCAGATGCTGTGCTGTGAGGACAGGCTGCTCTAACCAAGTGCTTTAGCAACTTCTGGGGCCAAAGCAGCTCCTCAAGGAGGAAACTTCTGGCCAATGAATCCCAAAGCCTGCATTTTTCAGTGATACGTGCATGCTGTTTTCTGCAGAAGTTAATGCCTACAAGGTGCTTGAGATGGCTGGTGGCTGCTGTGGCTGCCAAACAGCACCAGGGGATTAGGAAACCTGCTTGTAAGGAAACTTGTGTTTCACTTTCTTGCTTTTATTTCAGGGCTCAGAGAGTTTGGTTGCCGGCTGTTACTACTGGATCTGTGATCAGCTGCTGCATCTCCAGTCTCCTGGGAAAGGATTTCTAATGAGGATGGAGGCCCCGGGGCTACGATGTGAAACAGATTGCTGCAGAACAGCAGAGTAGATAAGATCAATAGGAAATGCAGATTTGCAACATGTTTGAAATAGGACAGCTTCTACACACACCCTGGGGAAACGATCTTTAAATCTTTTAAAGGAGTGGCAGAAAGACAACATATCGTATAAATATGTATATTTATACACGTAGCTGTGTGCACAGCAGCAAGAGGCAATCTGCCACCTCACTTCTAAAATATTTGCTGAGGACTGTGGAAATCTCTATCAGGTTGGTCAGGTTACTGAAACAGCTTTGTTTTCCTGCAGGAGACCTAAACTGTGCTGATCCGCACCAAAGGAAGCTCTGGGAAGCAGCTCCGAGCCTGTGCAGCCCTGCAGAGCCCACTGCAGCCAATGTGGTAGGTCCCTGCAGGGCTGTGAACCAGTTTGCTCCCCGGGGCAGCAGCTGCTGCTGTGACCCCCAATGGCTGATGGAGTGGTTGGAGGTGAGTGTTTGGGTCTTCCCCAACACTTTTCATTCCCCAGCAGGTTATGCAGTACTTGGGAAGCCAGAAGCTGTGAGTTGAAATAGCAAAGTGTGACCAAGAAACGAGGTGCAAGTCTTCAACAGCCGGGATAAATGACTGCTGAAAGCATTCACTGAAGGATGGCATCAAGTTGCCACCACTTGAAGCCTGTATAATTCAAGAGTAGATCATCTAAATCATCAGTAAAATTCACCCACACATTACACAAGCTGGTGGAGTTAAAACTGAAGTGAAATTCCTGGCCTGTGTTATGCAGATGGACTGACTAGGTCATCGTGATCATCTCTCCTGGGCTTTAAGATCTTGAGTCTATTGCTGTAATGTACCAGAAACACCATGAGGGAGTAATTCAGTTATTGGCATCTTATCACCTGGTCTATTAGCACCCTCTTTCTGGATACGTGCTCTCTTAAAGGTGCAAGAAATACCACAACCCGCTTGAAACATATTTAGAGTCTTGTTCGTTCACTCTGTCACCTGCTGCAATTAGTTCATTCCTGCTGAGAGGGAAGCTGCAATGTGCCCGAAGGCTGAGTGCAAGAAATATCTGCTACCCATAAATGCCTCCTTAGTAAAGGTGTCCCCTTCTCATCATAGTTCCATAGAAGAAGAGCCTGAGATCCTGTAAACTCCCACCTGACCACAGCTCCAACCCACTACCACATGCAGAAGGAGGGGTGATTATCCATTTGGGGATACTCCTCCAGAAAAACAGGTTCAGGGAAACTCACTATGATTCATGCTGAAAAAACATCCTTGTGCTCTGAGACCAGAGCACACTGCTGCAGAAGTGTAGGTTTTGGTTCTTTCTGGGGTGAAAGGGACAGAGCAAGTTATTTTACATCTTTCCCTGCTGTGAGCTGCAAATAACCTGGTAACTCCCAACATCAGTGGCCACCTTCTCACTCCTTTGGTCACCACATCACTGGGTGAATAAACCATACTCCTCTCACTGTAGCCGAAGTCATAATGTTCGCCTGGATGCCCTGAGGGAGGGAGATGGGCTGTACCCCATCATGGTCACCTGCGCCTGCAAGGGAAGGCTGGGGCAGCTCAGCCTTGTGAGGAGCAGAGCCTGCTCCTGTATTTGGTTTGGGGTTGGAAAGGTTTGTTCTGTAATTAACAGCAGCTCATGCAATTTTCATGATTTTGTCATTGCCAGCAAAGGAACTAGCAATTTGTCCTGTAACATACACGTATGTTACAGGACAAATGTTGTGTATGTGTATGTTGTGTGTGTGTATGACAAATGTTGTGTATGTGACAAATGTATGTCCCTCCTGCATGGGGACTAGTGCTGCCAGCCTGCCTGGCACAGCTCTCTGCTCCCAGAGCCGAAAGCAGCATTCCCAGCAGTGCTGGTCTCCTCATTGGCTCCCACCCAGCCACCCGAGCAGGAAACTCACACTTGGCAAGCACCCTGCGCATGTCTGCCACTTTTCCTAGCAGGAGCTGTGGTGATGTGTCCTCTGGCCCTGAAAGCCAAATACTAAATGCATCAGACAGTGCATTTGCAGCTAAAAATATCTCCAAGCTATTTGCCTGAGAAAGGAGTCTGTCCCCCCTGGTTGACAGCCAGATGACTTTGCCTTGATCGCCTCAGCTAGAGCTGCCTTGTACAGTCCTTGTGTAAAACCATTTCAAATACTATAGCATGATAACATTGGTGGCAGAGTTTAACCTCCCAGAGAACGGAAGCTGTGGATGCTAAATCCCAGCACAAGGAAGTAAGTCCAAAGTGCATTCCTTCAGCAAGATGTTTAACCTCCCGGAGAATGGAAGCTGTGGATGCTAAATCCCAGCACAAGGAAGTAAGTCCAAAGTGCATTCCTTCAGCAAGATGACAAAAGTGTGACCGTCAGCCCAACTTACGCATTTATGTTGCAGTGTATGGTATTAAGCAGGTTCTAGTACAGCAACCTCTGTTCATTGAGAATGTTTATGATTGAAGGAATAGAAACTGAAACCCCCATTCATTCATCATATTACTGTATGGACATCACTTGTCTCATAAATATGTAATAATTATAATACATAGCACTTTGGCAGTATTTTTTATCCCAGATTTCAAAGCACTTAAATTAAACCTCCTACTTCAACTGAGAAGTAGGGCGGGGAATACACCCTCACAGTTTCACTAATGAGTCTAGAGTACATGATATATAGAGATTACAAATAACATTTTGTGAATATAATACATGATCTTGGTAATACATGTAGAAATAATCTTGTTCACTGCTGGGCCAAGACTCAACATTAGAACAAGTGCAAGGCTGCCTCCTGCAACCTCACTGTTTCCCACCTCTCAAAAGCAATGGGGCCAAGCGGGTTATCCAAGACTCTCCTCACTCCTAGGAACAAAAGCACAGATCTAACCCACCCTGCAAAATGAGGGTGAGTTTCCATGCCTCTTGCATGGAAATCGCAACCTTCTAGCACCTCCAGGATCAGAATGCCAATTCAAAGGACACCTCACTGTATGATACTCAAGCTAGTCTTGTAATTGTTTAGGATTGTTTAGGAGCATGACTTACATTTTGGAATACATGTCTTTGGCAATCTAGCTTTCATTACCAAGATGAAGGCAGATTTAATGTACGGAT
This sequence comes from Strigops habroptila, assembly GCF_004027225.2. Lineage (NCBI taxonomy): Eukaryota > Metazoa > Chordata > Aves > Psittaciformes > Psittacidae > Strigops > Strigops habroptila. The sequence goes on from NC_046359.1 coordinate 14,130,388, forward strand.
TAACTCCTGGATGCACTAAAACTATTTTTCTTTACCCTGACCCTCAGTCCCCAGCCAGATATAAATCCCCAGCCGTGCATCAATGGTACTTAATGTTCTCCCATAATCAGGCTGCAGCTTGTCTCCTTCTGCAAGCTGTATCCAGGGTGAGGTGGTTTGCATTTGTCTCAAGAAAAATTACCAGTATGGGAAGCAGTGAACCAAGGGACTGGGTAAGTGTGCTCTTGGCGGAGTGAGTTAATGTTTGATGGACAGGTGATGGAGTAGGCTAATATTTGAACCTCTGGAGATTTAACTTCAAACACCCGCTGGGATTTGACTCACCTCTGATCTGTTACAGCCACTTGCCACGTCAAAGAACTTCCACACAATGGAGCAGACTTCAGTCAGGCTGGCAGTCTCACTAGCCATCCCCTCCTGGCTTGTAAAGGGCACGTTGTCCCTGGTGACCTCACTACCTTGTCCCAAAAGCCAGAAGATTGTCCCAGTGCTATTGTGACAGAGAAAGTGCAAGTGAATTGGCTCCAACATGTGTGAAAGGGGCAGATCCAGCAATGCTGGGAATGAGCTGGAGGATCCTCAGGGCCCTGCTTCAGTGCCCTGTTTCTAAACTATTGGCTGGAGGAGGTAGTTTGAAATAACAGTTCAGATGCATCCCCCAAGCTAGGAGTTAGCAGAGATGCATGGGTAAGCCTGCAAAGTGTGAGGCAGTGTTGCTCAGAGCAGAAAGGACTTTAAGATGGTATTATTATATTTGCTTTTTTTATGCTTTGTTTTTTTCAGGAAAATAGATGCTTTTAAGCAAAAATTTCTAGGGTACATGGTTTCTCCTTGAATTTGCATTTGTTTGAACTATATTTCTCTGCTCCAGCACAAAGCAAATCTAGTTTATTCTACGCTCTGCACCTCCATCTCTTTAGCTTTGATGAACTTCAGTCAGAATTAGCAACCAAAGCTCCAGCTCACAGACACCTGTTTACTCAGCCCAAATGATCATAAAACAGGGACGTGCCTTCTGGTCTTTAGCCCCTCTGGCCATTCTGTACTAGGAGACCGTGCCAGATCACTGGCTCCTTACTCTGCTCACAGTATTCTCCTTGCACAGGGAGATCCCCAGGGTGCAAAGAGGTTCAGCGGAGGGACCTCCTGCACAGCTTCCAGCAGGGAACACTGCTGGAAAAGAGGCCAGAAACAAAGCTGGGATGTGGGGCAGCTTGTGATGGGGTGAAAAAGATGGGTTTAGGGTTTTCCTGTTCTTATTGCCATGCTGCACTTAAATGTGGCTTACTTAGAGAGCAGCATATGACCCATGTGTACCTTGTCACATCCAATAGATTTCACGTGAAAAGCTGAAAGCTCTCAATAGCAGCTGTGCCCCAGGGATGGTCACAAGGCTGAGCTGCGTGAATTAAATAACCAAGAGCAAAACCTACAACTCCTCTGACAGAGCCAAAACCCTGCCAAGAGTCTGGGCCTGCTCCAGCCCTGCCCTTCTCTTTCGGCACCCATGGGACCAGACCTTCCCAATATGACTCTCATTGCTCCAGTGACTCCAGAGAAACTACAATAGTTTAAATCAACACCATGTCTGGTCCTTTGTCTTAAATCTCCCACCCAGACTTGATTTTACAGACACTCAGGGTTGTGACAGAGTCCTCATCTATCACAGTCAGGTTGCTCCCCTCCTATCCTAAATCAAATAAGCCCAACTGAGGGCAGCTTTTTCCTGGAAGGTTTTCTGGGCTGGTTCCCTCCTCTTCCCTCCCTAATTGTTTGTTAATGTACGTAAATGATTTAACCAAATAGAGGCTGGAGTTTCCCTCTCCCGTAGGAAGGAAACATTGTTGGAGGAGGGAACGATCGCACAGATGGATTTATCTGTAGCTGATTCGGGGCAAATATTTATTTTCCTTTCCCTTTCCTGCACCCTCCTCACCCACAGGAACAATGACAGATTCTCCCCAGCCATGGGGCAACAGGGGAATATTATTATTCCCATTTTACAGGCACACAACTGGGGCAAAGGTGATACTCTCAAGCTGGGGAAAGTCAGCGGTGCTTTTACCACTGAGTTTGAGGGACTTTGGACAGGAGCCGGCAGAGTAAACAGCCAGAGCCAGCCTGGCTGCAGCAGGAGCCAGGCTCCCTGGCTGCATCTCCAGGCATCCCCGGGAGTGCCACTGTCCTCCCTCTGAGGCTTGGCCACCGCTGGCCTGAGTCACGGTTCCTCTCCCCGACACGGCTCCTGCAGAGTCTGACTTCAGCCCCACTGACTTACACTGGGGAGGTGCTGGGAAGTTGGGAAGTTTCATTATATCGCATTTACAAAGCGGATTTAGAGTGCTGCCTACAATGAATTCCTTGTAGCTAGAGCTACAGCATTCAGCAAGATGCAGGGTGCAAAACACTCTCATGTCTTTTATTTTTGGCTTTTTTTTTTTGGCCTTTTTTTTTTTTTCCAAGAGAACAAAATCAATGTTAGGCTTTTATTACGAAACAACAGACTACAGCCACCCTTTTTCCTGGAATAACGATAATAATGCATTACGTTAGGTTAGTCAGTAGTTTTCACTAATCCACAAAACATGCACTGCTGACCTCTGAGGTAATTTTGGATCACGCTCAAGCCAAATAAAGGCAGATTTGTAGCTGCAGGTGAGAGATCCTCTGAAAAACCATAAACGTAACCACAGTGTCCTCTGGTTTGATCTGAACTCAGCCTGGCCTTCATCAGTTTTTCTGGCGCTAGTCCAGAAGTCAGACAGATTAATGATTTGAAGGCATTACACTATGATATGATGTAACTGAGCACAGGGTGGTGGTTTTGTGAAGACAGTTAGCAGTAAGTTATCAGTAAGTACCCAGGGCAGCAAACCATAGGCCACCCCTCCTGGATGGTACCTTGCTCCTCACAGGACATTATGGGCTTGACTGGAACCATTCATGTCATGAATGTGTCCAGTGATCACGGGGGCATATGAATGTGCTCTTCTACTGGGCAGAAAACGCCCCTGTGAAATGGAACACACCATTTTCTGCCTCCTGAAGAGACAGCAAAATTGTGGCTTTGGTGGATGATGAATGAAATCCAGGGAGAGAGGGGTGAGCCTGTGAAAGTGGTGGCAGTGCCCATGCCATGACGTGATATGACACACTGTATGCCCAGAGAGCAGCTTGCATTTCCTGCAGCAGTGAACCTGTCCTCTGTCTTCTCCCCAGCCACTGCTTTTTGGGCTCATTAGATATATCTACCAGGAGTCCACTTACCCATGCTGTAATCCTTTCTCTGAGTAGGGTCCGAAACCCTGTGCTAGTTTTAAGCCTGTACAGAAAATATTCTCCAGCCTGTTATGACTACAGGTCTGCCGCGCTAATAAATCAGCATGGCTCCAGTAGAGTAACGTAGAGGTTGAAGGAGTGCTGGGTGGGGAAATGTGTATAAAAGGCAGTCCCAATCTTCCTTTAGCAGCCATTAATTACAGCCAGTGATGGGAAACAACAGTCTTGCTGGGATACTGCTGCTTGCAACTCAGCCAGGGGAAGGCTGAAACCTGAAGATAGAGAGGATAGGCATTGTGTAGTGGACTGGGGAGATATGTGAAGTTTAAAAACCACTTCACCTTGAAATTAAGGGTTAATGCTTGTTTAAGCATTTTGTCTGTGAGATGACAACAGTAGGGTGAGGCACAAGCCCCATCACTGTATGGGAGAGAAAAGTGACACATATGGGAGCACATCAGTTAATGGTGCCAATGCTGAGGGGCAATGCATTGGCACCAGCCAAGCAACACCCCATCTCCTCCACTTGAAGAGGCACTTGTGCTAAACAACAGTCAGCACGGACTTTGTTAAGGAAAGCAGGTTTCCCAGCGAGGCTCTCGGAGGGGACCAGGATGCTGAGCCAAGCCAGGTGTTGGGTCAGGGAGCCCGGAGGCAGCAAGGAGTCAGGCTGCTCTGCAGCTGGCCATTTGAAACACTTGGGAAAGATCTTTTTCTGTTTATCAAACAGCTCACAAAGGAGCTTAGCCAGTGCCTCTACAGCGATTTGACACCAGCAGCACTGTGACTATAATTACTAACAGGGAAGGAGAAGTGAGCAGTGTGGCAGGTTTGAATAATGTTCTTAGAAAAGTGCATTCGAATCGGTGGTCAAATCATAGCCCTGCTTCATTTAAGCAGGAGCTGGTGGTGCATTTCTTCCCTCGGCAAACGACTTTCTTCTCGCCAAGGTCTAAGCTGAAGCACCTCCACCGCCCAGCTGGAACAAGTCAGGAGCACAGGGACAGTCTGTCCTGGTGGCTCGGCAGCTCCTCGGTGTGCCACGATGCCTTCTTGGCACACCGCCTTCTTCCCAGCAGGGTCACCCTGCTCCTGCTGGTACTGAAACAAAGCTGCGTGACGGCAGAGGCAAACATCCAGTTCCAAAAACTGGCTTTATCCCATGATTGCTTTTCCTGACATTTGTTCAGGCCAGCTCATCTGGCCACTTTTGTACTGGCGAATGCATTATCAGTTCAAGGCAACTTGGTACTTTCTCTGGTGTGGTGTATTCGGCTCTCCCTCTCTGCGCAGTGACTTTCCACGTTGGTTTATTCTGGTGTGACTCCGCTATGGCTGTAGTGGTCCCACTGTCTCTTGACCTCCTTCCTGACCACTGCTGCATTTCTACAGCATGGAATACTGAAGCTGAGTGAGTCTGCTGCCTTGGGAGAGTTTGGAGCCTGGAACCTCATGAGGTCTCTTAGCAAATTTATGCTTAAAATACCTCTGGGCTAAGAAGGTGTTAGGCCCTCTCAGAAGTGCTCTCTCTCCCATCTGTTTTTTCATGTAAAAGATGGAGGTGCCAAAATCTGCTGAGAGGACTGCAGAGGAACAGCCAGGAAAGATGCCTGCAGTTGTCCCTCAGGCTCCTGCACAGTGTTTCACAGATGTGAAGTCATGAGTATGGCCATAAACATTTTAAGACACACCTGCCAAGTAATTCTGGAGTTCTCTAGTGAGAACAAACCTTGAATAAATGTCAAGGGAAAAAAAATCAGGCAGATCCTAACGTTGTGGGTGGATCCAGTGAATTTGCTTTCTCTGTGGTGAGCACAGACTGTCACCTTCACCTTCATCTATAAGCTGACTAACATTTATTTAGCTATGTAAAGCATGAATTACAGGAATATAAAAAAGTATGTTTCTGTCACACACGTGCTCTACAATTCGTTTTTCATTGTCTCTCCCCATCACACAAATGAGAGTTAAAACAGATGATCACACAGATTTCCACGTTCTAATTTCCCCACCTTTAGGTCCCATTATGGCACCTGCACACCCTCACCAAATGCAGCCTTGCTTTGTGAGTTATGCTAAATTTGCCTTACCCTCTGGGACTCACACACACACATTCTTCTCATCCATTCCTACAACTAGAAAGAATAGCAAGGGAGCTACCAGCAGGCTATGGGATGTCTCCCACCTCCTCACAGTGCAGGTAACCCCATTCCGACAAGCTCCCACATGCCCACCTCACATTTCCACCCCAGTGCAGGTCCCCTCTCTAACAGTCTTACCTTGCTGCCTCACTTCCCCAGAGCAGTACACTTAATTATGGGAGCATTTGGGTCCCAACACCTAGGTCTGTAAGCAGGTAGATATCCACCACTAACAACCCAGTCCCTAGCACAGCTCCCCTTGCCTTAATGTGGTGGAGAGGGGATCCTTCCCTGTGCATAATTCCCGATAGCTCAGTCCACTTGTGTTTTTAATCACAACTCAGTAACCACTGGGTGGCTGGAGGGAACAGGACTCCTTAATCTTCCAGGCCTTTGGTTTGTTCATCCGTGAAACAGGGACGGTCCCTCCTGGGAACATCTTCCTGGAGCCCTTCCCCTTGGTGAGCTCACACTGTGCTGAGGTCCAGTACAGGGCTTGGGGTGGGGGGGAGCCCATCTGTGGGGATTAAAGTGTCACTGAGGCCTTCTGCTGACTAAATGCCTTTCATTATAATCTGAGCAAAAAAGCCCTGAGATGGTTTAACCACAGCTGAAGTAGTTTACAACCTGCTGGGCAGAGAAATGGGAAAATATAATGCAGCAGGGACAGTGCTAGCACTGTAATTACAAAGGTAGGTGAGTATAGCTGCATCAGTTATGGGAACGAGAGGAAAACATATTACCTCCCTAACCTACGCTCTTTGTAGTGTTAGTGTAGCTATACAGGCAACTATATCTTGCTGCTGATACAGCTTATCCCCATCGAGGAGTGGGTTTAGACTATACCAGCAGGACAATCTCGATTTTATTTGCCAGGGTGGGGCTGGCCCTTCCCAATCAAAACTTTTTTGTACTGTGGAAGGGGATAAAGTTCTTGTAGTGTACATAGAAAACATCCTAGGGAAAGCAGTCTGGGTTATTCCTGCCTCAGGCAAAGGCATTGTTTTTGGTGAAGGACCTGGGTGCACTTGGTGATTGATGTCGGAAGATGGCGAATTCTAGTGTGGATCTCAAGAGGATATGATTCTGGGTGAGAATAGAGAATGAATTAAATTGGTGATGGGACTAGAACTGACTCCACCATCCACCACCACACATCATCTTTCCTGCCTTAAAAGACTGTTGTGTCAGATGGAGTCCAAAGTCATGGACTAAATGAACTCAGCAGACTTTTACAGGGATGGTCCATAGACTAAAAGAATGATATCTTTTTCATGTATATATATCAAAAGACAGGAAAGGTGAGGTGAATTGGAAGTGTGGGACCTGTCATCACATAAATGGCATGGAAGAAGGAGTGGGTACTGTCCTGGGTATGGCTGTGATAGAATTAGTTTTTTCTTAGTAGCTGGGACAGTGCTGTGTTTTGGATTTAATATGAGAATAATGCTGACAACACACCGATGTTTTAGTTGTTGCTAAGTACCCTAAGTCAAGGACTTTTCAGTTTCCCATGCTCTGACAGTGAGAAGGGGCACAAGGAGCCAAGAGGGAGCACAGCCAGGACAGCTGACCTGAACTAGCCAAAGGGATACTCCATACCATAGAGTGTCATGCTCAGTATATAAACTGGGGAGAACTGGCCAGGAGCCACCAATTGCTGCTCAGGGACAGGCTGGACATTTGTCAGTGGGTGGTGAGCAATTGTATTGTGCATTACTTACCTTTCTCGTGCTTTATTCCTCTCTTTCTTTTTCCTATTATTATTATATATATGTTATTATATTTTAATTTATTTCAATTATTAAATCGTTATTATCTCAACCTCTGAGTTTTACTTTTTTTCCAATTCTCATCCTCTTCCCACCAGGAGAGGGGGGACACTGAGAGTGAGTGAGGGCTGCACAGTACTTAGTTGCCAACTGGGCTTAAACCACAACACTGGGAAAGCCCAGCAAGCCGTTTTCACCATAGACAAGCCCTCAAGCTGCTGCCTTTCACCTTGTAATGATGAGTAGCCTTAACATATATCATGTCCCTTCCTCATGTGTGAGGCCATGCCGTGGGGAGGGAAATGGGAAAGAAGGGGGCTGTGAACTGTTTCCAGTACCGAATACCTAGCCTGAGGTTAAAGAATTTCCCTTTTACAGCTAAGGGTTAGGGTTTTTCACCCTGCTACTGCACCCAGGCCGGCTCCCAGTGCTCCTGCCTCCAATGAGTACCCTTGCTCAAAGGCAAGCAGCCCCCACAGTGGTCCTGCTCTGACAAGGAAGCAACGTCTAGACACAGATTAGACAAACAGCTAAAGCATAAGACCAGAAACTGAAAAGCCAAAAGAAAAAAAAAAGCTCCTCATCTCTGTCTGCCAGTGATTCCTATGAGATTTGGGGCAAGGAAGGGAACTTCTTTAGGTGTTTGTCTTCCTCACCTGTCTGGTATGGGATAATATTTCCCTTTCTGGCAAGGCTGTGGTCAGAGTTAATTAGCATTTGAAAAGTGCTTTGAAATGGAAGATGCATTTAGAAAACTGAAGTATTATTACTGGAATTGAGTGAGTGGCTTGTGGGGTAGTAAAGTATTTCACTTCTTTTTCCCTGTGGGTGCAATAGCACGGAGAATACTGGGATTTCTTCAGATTTATTAATTATTCAATCATCTACTACATATCAGGTATCTAAACCAGAACTTGGTTTGTATATTTATTCAATGAAATATTGCACTGCAGACACATGAAATCCAAGCAACTTTGTCCAGACAAATAAATCACATGACACTGGGGCTCTTCCCTTACTGGCACCGTCTCCTGGCTGAACTGCCTGAGGATGGGCATTTAAAGTCTGTTTTCCATGACTCCTCGCTCAGGCTTTTGAAACGTCCTCTAGGTTTGCCAGTGAAATAAGCTCTTTCAAGAGTCTCCAGCAAGCAAAGTGAGGGCCCTGAAACAAGTACATGTGAAAAAAACAAGTCAAATTAATGTGCTTTGTTTGCTCAGGCCATCATTTTGCAGGATGTTTTAAAGTATTCATTTGTAAGTCTCGTGATTAATCCTACTGAAGCGAGTGGAACTGTTTCTGGGCAGAATCAGGCAGCCACTTAAATATCCTGCGGAATACAGCTTCCAATTATTATTTCATCAGCCCACATGCTCTTGTACTGTATTTAAAGACTTCCTGTGTATTGTTTCACTGTCTTTCCCTGTATGCTCCAATGCCAATTGCTGAGCCTAGGTTGAAAACACACCTCCTCTGTTATCCATGAAACATGCGTTAGCCTATTAAAAATGTGTTTTCCATTCCAAGAAACCTCCAGTAAATTAAAAATAAAAAAAGATATGAAGCTATGGGGCACATTTTCAAAGCCGTGTGGGTTGCAGGGGTGGCAGTTCTTAGCTCCGTATCTTTCATTAACTTCAGTTGAAATTGCCTGCCTACCCATGCAGCTGTGGCACCAGGCTCTGAAAATCCACTCTGAAAGAAGTGCCTTTTGGAAACAGAGTCATCAAGATCCTGTGTAGACAGAGGGGCTGGGATTGATGCAGAGCTCGTGCATCATAAGCCTAGCTCGTTTTGATTCCATGGAGCTGAGTGATGTTACCCCAAGCGACTCCTGCACTTACTCAAGGGAAATAATCTCTGGCTAGGTGCATGTCTTTTTTTGAGGCTTGGGGAAAGGCCCCCACCATAACCAGACATGGATGAAGCCCCGCAGTTTGCAGCCACCAGCCACCAGCTGCAGCCTGCACCCTGCACTTGTGTGGTGCCACACAGAGAAGAGGTCAGGAGGAATCTGGTGGTGAGAGCTCTGGACTGGTTAGTGTGATGTCAAGGGTCACTACCGCAGGTTTTGATCCCTGACATATTGATTGCAAAGAGACTACCCAAGGGAAGGTGAAAGCTGTGGGCACTGTGCCATAGTGACCTGTGGTAACTGCCTATGTTCATAGGTTATTTCATAGCACAGGTAGATGGGAGGCTCCTTAGCTGTCTGAGCTACTTGCCCCATCAGCAAGTTGGTGCCCGTGGGCATTCACCCCAGAATAATGCACAACATGGCAAATCCAACCCAGGACACTCATGTTCTCAGCCCCTAGGTCTCTGTCTGTCTTCATTCTCTTCTGAAGGATTTCCAAGGAGTTAGCACAGCTGCCTGCTGAACTGTATCTAGGGCTGGTGGCAGGAGAGCCACCGATGGTCCTGTGTGAGTAGGGGCAAATGCCATCCCTGTCTGTGCCACAGCAATGAGGTCTAGAGGGCAAAGTGATGTTAACTGCTGTGAATGTGGTGGGAGATGCCCAGCCTGTGGTGGCCAGCTCCTGTGCTGGCCCTGCTGCAGGAAGGCTTCTGCACCAGCCTGGATCTGCTTGGAGCAGCTGGCACAGCACAGGCATGCCACATGGCTCTCCTCACAAGTATCATCAATGAAAACCATCTTTTTTATTTTTATTTTGCTCTCAGCAGCCTGATGTTGGACCTAAGCCCCTCTCTGCCTCTCTGAAACGTCCCCTCTGCCAAAGTCTCTGCTTCCCCTAACGGTGCTGCAGTGTTGAGCTGGGCAGAAAGCAACGTGAACACCAAAGTAAAGCTATATGAATGGCTGCATCTGAAGCAGCCGCATCCTTTTTTAACCCAGCCTCTTGCTTTGCGGCCACATGCCTCCCACTTCAGCCTCAGAGGCAAAGGTAGGTACTCCCAGTTTAAACCCACTGCTCCTCTCTTCCTCTGAGGGTGTGTTTTCTTCCCTTACGAAGCTTGCTCCTGCTAGCAGTGGCAGGAGTGCAAGCCTGTGTTATTCACAGGAGACCCAGCTGCTTGCTGTTAATGTTTAATGACAGCTCTGCAAGCTGGAGATATTCTCAGACTCTCTTTCAGCTGGTCAGGTTTCATACAAGCTGTTTTCAGCAAACATTGTGAACCTACAGAGCATTATGAAGTTATTTGGTAACACTGGGCTGGATTCAGAGGAGGCTAAAGAAAACTTGGTGTCACTTAGCACTTCCAAAGGCTTTTCTACATCCAGACTTAGTATTTTTCACATATGCAAAACTCACCACCCCTTGTTGCAGCATTTGTGCAGTAACAAATATGTATGTAACAGTCTGCGCCAAAGGGTCCATGCCAAACGGGACATGGACGCCTCCCTGTCTCTGCCAGACAGGTTACTATTCTGTCAGCATAGTCCTGCACAAGGAGTGGCGTCAGATGGTTTCCTAGAGTAAATTAATGCAGCTCCACTATGTTAGGCCAACTGATATCAGCAGAGAATTCAGACAGCTAATTTTTAACCTTCTCCAATTTCCCTTTGGCTCATGAAACCATTTCCTGCCCCAGTCCCTCCAACAGGCCCCTGGTTCTTCTCCAAGCATCTCTCCAGTGGAGAGACAAAGCTAGATGTGAAGTGTAGGAAGCTCAGAGCTTAAGTTCACGCAAATAGGATCTAAGCGATTCTAATAATACTAAACTGGTATTATTTATATGCCCAGCCTTCCAGGAGAAACAGTAGGTCAGATCAGCTCGGCTAGGAATTTGAACCCTTAGACCACAATCTGCCTTCATTTAAATCTCAACTGGCTATAGAGCTATTACAGCTCAAGGAGAATGTGATGCCTCCATTCTCCACTTCTGACTTGACCAAGGGTTGATCTAAGGTTCGGATATTTCCTGCAGATATTATTGGCAACTCACATCCAAGAAAGACAATTGTAATGGAGAGCAACGGCATGGAAATTTCAAAGTGCAGAATTTGGCCATGAGTGTCTTGATGTGCTGCGAAGACCTTGAGAGACCTTGAAAAGTTTATTGCTGTGACTTTGTGAAGAAGCTGGGCTTGCACGAAGATATAGGGAAATCTCTTTGTGAAGAAGGTGAGCTTGTACACTTGTACAAAGATATAGGAAAATTTGTGTACACACAGCTGTGTGTTCACTGCAAGGGAGAGCTGGGTTTGCAGTCATGAATGCTGGCACTGTGAGGGAGCCAGTTCTTTTGGGTGCAAGAACAAAATGGTCCAAAGGCTGTCTGAGCCAGGAAGGCAAATTTAAACCCTTTCCTCCTTTCTACCTTCCCTTTTCAAAACCCTGAGGGCTATTAAAAATCTGCTGAGGTATATTCCATCCCTAACTGGGAAAGAGGGCTGAACAGTGACATTCTGAATGTCACTGGAGGAAAGGCAGTGACAAACCCCATCCTGGCAGGCTGTCTGCAACCACAAGTACTCCTGGCCCCACATTGCTCAGAGAGCCAGGGCCTTCGCTGTGCTCCTTGTCATTGCTAACAGGGACAGGGTGGTCCTGCCCACATCCTCCACAGGGCTGCTTACAGTGAAGGGAAGAGAGAGGTCTTCTGCACATGTAGAACGGCATGTGCTCAGCTGCCAGATGCTCACATGTACAAAACCACACTGCACTATTACAGGAATAAGCTTGTTCTGCTTGCTTTCAGGCATGCTGGAAGCACACAAGAGATGGCCTCATCCCTGCTTTTTATAGAAAGCAGGCAGCAAGCTGTGAAGGAGGCTTTCCGTCTACATGGAGCTGAACCCTTCAAAAGCCCGGCGTTGTTTGGATACAGAGTTCATAGGTTCAAACCTGCGCCTAGTGCTGGTTTTATGTCATAGTAAGGGAGAGGTGAGCAAGCACGGTGGAGAAGGCAGAAGGTGGCTGTGGTGGGAACGGGAGGTTGCCATCATGGGACAGCTTCTGCAGACGATGGCTTTAAGACCACGTGAAGGTGCCAGTCTCTACTGAGGATGCAGAAGATGTGCCCAAAGTGTGCTGCTACTCCCAGTCTTCTTTTTCCTTCCCTCAGCCCTGTCTAAAAGCATCCCTTTCACAGGAACAAGCAGCTGTCTGTTAAACTAGGAGTGTTGTCAGCGACCACTGTAAGTAACCATAATAATCTGTAAGGCAACGTGCAGCTCTGATGTGCAAATGGGATTTAGGGAAGCCTCGCTAACGGGATAACGCAGACAGCGTTTAAGCTGAGTTTCAAACTGATCGTAACACTTTACTTGACAAATGTCTGGGTTTGAACTTTTTTAAGCCTTCAGAGCTTTAAGCAGGGAATGTCCATCTCCTGCAGAATAAATCCTTAATATTTTGGGCTTTCGCATGAGAAGAGGGAAAAAACTCTAAGCAGAGAAGCCGCCAAAAAGAATATCTGATTTCATTGCTTTCATCATACACCACTACATACCATTTATTTTCTCTCAGAAGCCTCTCAGAGGCATATCTTCTCTAAATATTTACCTACTATCTTTCTAAGGGCATGTCTGCAGTGCAGTCACCACACTGATTTGTGTTGTAGATATACCCACCTTACTTTTGATCTAATATATCTAAAACACCCAGGCTCTAATAGCAGGCTCATAAACCCAAGGTCTAATAGTTACAGTGTGAGGTCAGGGTAGCCTGAAACATCTGCTGGGAATATCTTCCAGTCATTGCTCTGTACTGAGCCAGCCACCCTAAAGCTGCTCTGCTCTGCACCACAGGTCTTGCAGTGAAAAGGGACAAGCAGGCTTTACTATGAGTAGAAGTTTGACTACAGGAAATCCTTCAGCCTCACAGCTCATTAATGCCTTTCTGAACTGGAGCCACATCTGCTGGGTCTCTCTCTGCCTCCACATCCGCCTGCCAGGCAACCCAGACAGGGCTGTACTGTCTCCATCCCTAGAGGCTTTTAAGCCCCAGCTAGATCAAGCCCTGAGCAAACTGGCCTGACCTCCTGGCTTTGAGCAGGAGTTGGTCTAAAGACTCCTGAGGTGTCCTTCCCAACCATAATTATTCTATAATCCCATGGTCCTAGCCCAGAGATGCTCTTCATGACTTCTGGAAGGGCTCTGTCCATCTCTGTCCCAGCAACGACTACAAGGCTTTGTACTCTGAGCATTTTCTACCTCAGTATCAGAAACTAAAGGTGTGACTATATCAAAGATACTGTTTATTCCTCTCCTCACTTTCCCACTGGCAGGCAATATTGATCTCAGATCCCAGAAAGGAAACTAAGGCACACCCAGGTGTCATAAAATGGCTCTCATTGAGGAAGTGAAAAAAAGTCGAAGTTAATGGATCACTGCAAGGCTCACGAGGACAGCGTAGTTTGATCAGTACTGTGGGCGGTCTTTGCCATACCTTAATGGAAATCGAACAGAGATTCCTGTACAAAAGGATATCCCATTGTGACTGCATTGTGGTGCATACTTCGTTTATCCCCAGAATTGCTGATCACCTCAGCAATCTTCCTGCTGCCCCGGACAAGCAACATTTTAAATGTTTCTTTCATTTTTTTGACCCTCATGTCTTCCTTAAGTTGTATCTATCTTGCTCAGAATGATGCTATGTAGGTAGTCTGAAAGCCTGTCTTCCAGTATATGCAGCACAACCTGCAAGCCAAGTAGAGGATGACAGCTTGAAAGCTATAGCTCTGTTCCCAATACTGATATTGCCTTGCTTTGTGTGAGCTCACTTAAAACAGTCCCACTCTCCACTTCCCTCTGTATAAGGTGGAAATAAGTAGCCACACAGTGGTGTGAGGATGTGAACCTCTGCATGCCCTTAGCTGGAAGGTGCAAGAGAAGAGCAAAGCATTATAACGGCCCCATCATCTCTTCTTCCCCTGAGACAACAGATCCAGCATTACTGAACTTCCTGCCTAGTTATGCTTCCTCCATCCCCTGCAGCACTCTGGCTGTGCTCTGCTGTACTTTTTCCACTTCAGCTGCCTCCTTTCTGTAGCAGCCACAGCCGCGCACATACTCCAAAGGCAGCCTCAGCCAGCCACTTCTCTGGGCCATCTTCTTCCCCTGACCTACATGCAGGACTCCTGCTAGCTTTTCTCTTTCCTCTGCTCTCTTTCAGTGCCTCTCTTAGGCACTCTTTCAGAAACTTTGGGGAATACTTAACACTTAGCTGCCTAAGTGTCCTGGCCTTTCTGCCTCTGGGGGCTCCATAGCAGTTGCCCACAGCCTCCACTCTCTGAAGTGCCCAGCACTTCGAGCTCAACTACCAATGCTTCACTTCCCAAAGGGAAGAGGAAAATGAAGAGTTCCATGAGTCTTTAGTTAATGTAGGGGAAGTATTTCAGGAGCCTTAGGAACCCAATTTTCAGTGGTTTCCATGAAATTTAAGAACCTATTCACTTAGCCCTTTGCAAAATGGGGCTTGGGTACTCTTGGGAAATTTGCCTGCGGTCTCTTCCCAGACTCTGAAGCAGATTTGTCTGAAATGTCTTTACATGTGAGTGACATCTACACGTGAGCCAGACACCCTCAGCTCAGTTAACAGAGATAAACAGGCATTTACAGGAAACAATTCATCTTCTCTTATGGTAGATAGCTAAAATAGCCCACAGCCATCATAAAACTATTACTTTCCTCCATAAACTATAAATTTAATCTGGAAAAGCAGCTCAGCCCTCAACATGTTGGAGGATTCAGTTGCCTGGTGCTTTGTGAGCTGCCCTACCTTATCTTAGGTATTCACATGGGCAGGCAGGTACATACATATATGTACAGGAACCTGCAGGAGATAAATGCCTTTCCAGCATGCCACCTGGACACCAGGCAAAGGATCCTGGATTCACTGTCCTGTTACCAACAAGATAAGGTTGCTACTTTCTGGGCAGCTGTAATAATTTTCCTCCATTGTACCCCCCCTTCTATATCCTATGTGTTAATACAAATGGTCCATGCTGGAATAGCTGAAAACCAATAATATGTCCCACAGTGCAACACAACAAAGCAATGACTAGTAAAATAATAATTGATTTAATTAAAAAGAAAATAAATCAACTGAGTGTCATGGCATCATGGCAATTGCCAAAGCAAAGCGTGGGGGTATGGTCCTACAGATAACTACCCTAACCAGGAAAAGTATGCAAGATGTCACGTTACCAGTGTTACATCACCAGGAAAAAATCTCAATGGCTGATCATCGCCAAGGGGGATGTCAGTGTTCCCAGCTTCTGTGCTCAGAGAAGCCTTATAGGAGTTAACTCTTTCCTAGGTGATGCACACCGCTAGATTTTAACAGTATTTCTTCTATCTTGTTTGTCTAAAATGAATCATTGTTCTCTTACTTTCCATTTTTGTCTTTCACTCAAACCATAAATGGTGTGGCTTTACAGTGACAGCTGTCCATCACATCCACTGTGTGACTGAGGACTTTTTCTCCTCCACCTCACTAGCAGATTTCTGCTGGGTGCTCACCACACAGCCATTCCCCTGGAAGGCAATAAAGGTTATCAGCTAAGGGCACCCCAGGCAGCCTCCCTGTTGTCTGGAGAGCAGCCCTTTGTCTTACATGAAGAAGTATTCCTTGACATCACCAAAATGACCCATCCTGTGGTAATACCCAAGGCAGTGCAAACATATGTTTGTTTTCCCTGAAATATGTTCTGGGGGATGCAATGATTAAATGGGTTTTTACCAACTCAGAGATCACACACTATGGCTGATTGCTGCTGGTGTTAAGGGACCAAAGCTGCAGGGATTGATGCTGTCTATAGTCCCATGCCCAGGCAGGGCAGACCCTTCCCAGCAATGAATTTCCCCCTCGTCCAGAAGAGATGGAAGTGGTAGTGCCTTTCCTCAAGTTTCCACAGATTCCAGGCAATCTCTGGCCCCATAAAAATGTCCTTTCTAAGCCAGGGGAACAATAGATAAAATATATTTCCTTCTCCTTGACGTTTTGTACATAGAGACGCTGTTCACAGTCCTCAGCAGGTGCCAAGGCATCTGAGCTCTTCTTCATGCTGTATTGCTGTAGTGCCTGGAAACCAGAGTCCAAACAGTTCTTGCTATTAATGCAGGCTCCATCCTGCTGAAAGTTCACTTTATGACCTGGGCTAGGGTCAAACTGGGCAGAAAGAAGTTTCCTGTGAGGCAGAAGTGCCTGTGATCTCTTCCCTGCCACCTGCATTTGTTCTCAGTTGTTTTATATCTCTCTTGTTCTCTCAGTCAGGTAGGACCTTGTTTCATTTTACTGCCTTTTTTTCCTGATACAGATCTCTGCTGGTGCATCTGTTGGTCTCTCCAGGCTCTCCAACCTGTCTATTGCATGGGCAGCATAATCCACCTGCCCATTTACACACGCTACTGAGTCTTTCTGTATGTTATCTTAAACATGTGGTCTATGCACAGAACCACCCACCAGCACACCCCTTCCCAGTTACCCAGTTTGGCACTGACATGTTTTTTGCCCTTGTATTCACACCGAGAGGCCCAGTAAACTTGTGCTTACTTCTTCTAGAGGTCTTCCTCACTTTTGTCCTTTTCATCGCATCCCTTCCTGCACGACAGCTCCTGAAGACACCCTCTCCCTATCACCCTGCTTTTTGTTCATGTGCATTCAAATACTATTTCTCTTCTAGCCCTCATATGCCTCCCCCCCTCTCAGCTCCTCAGTGGTTGTCTCCTTCCAAGCTGCGCCATGCTGCATTCACTGAGCAAAGTCTGGGGGGACTGATTTTCTTCCTTCCCTCTTCACAGCCACAGAGGCCAGAGCTCACAGAGACCAGACACCAGAGTTCCAGACACCTCCTGGACGCTGAAGGCCATCACTCCTGAGGCATCAGTCCTGACCCAGCGGACAGGTCCTTTCAGCATCTCAGTGCCCAGGACTCTCTGCAACACCTTGGTTCCTTTCCTTTCCCTTTCCTTTTTCTGTTTCCCTTTCCTTTCCTTTCCTTTCCTTTCCTTTCCTTTCCTTTCCTTTCCTTTCCTTTCCTTTCCTTTCCTTTCCTTTCCTTTCCTTTCCTTTCCTTTCCTTTCCTTTCTTTCCCTTCCCTTTCTTTTCCCTCCATCCTTCCTTCTTCCCTTCTTTCTTATTCCCTTCTTTCTCTCAAATTCAACTCCTTTATTCTCTGTAATGCTGTGCAAGCTCCTCTCCAAACAAGTGACTTACTTTCACCCAGAGGAGCTAAAGCCCCCCCAGCACAACGTACATAGTGCGCTGTCCCTGAATGTCTCAACAGGAAGCTTTGAGCTCCCATTGTTTGCAGTTCACAGAGTTCACCTGCATTTTAGTCTCCTCATCTATTAAAGAAAACAAAGTGGAGAGGAGAGAGAAGCAGAAATAAGGCTGTAAAAGCAGCAGTGAGTCAGAGAGCCCTCATGTTCCTGGTACCAGTTGTGGTCCAATCAATCAGCCTCAAATAGCCCACTGGAGAATAACTGCCCAACTTACCCAAATTTATTTTCTTTAATAACAAAATCCTCCTGTGATCCTGCAGTTATTGCTGACACAAAACAAGGCCTGCTTGAGCTTGATATCTGCTCCCTTGCCCCCTGCTTGTGCAGAGCAATGGAGCCGTCGTCCCCTTGTTTTCTGCAGACAGCAGCTTTAAATCACTGCTGGTCACTTCTGCCTGCGAGGGCCAGGAGAGACTTTCCTGCACAGGTCACTCACTTGTGATGTGTGCATTTGCCTGTGTTTGCTCAGGGAGACTTCTGTTTTCTCCTTGCTTGGTAAAATAAAGACCAAAATGTCTGGGGACATCTACTTATTGTTTGAATGCTTGGCTCTGCAAGGGCTGTGAGCACTGTTCAGGTGATGCAGGGACTGGATGATCACACAAATACTCAGCTGCAAAGAAGAAAGTGCTGTAAAACCTCCATGCTTGTGCTCTAGCCAAGCGGCATTGCTAGACAGGAGACTGGTGTGCCCCAGGCAGCCAGACATCGAGATTAAACAAAGGAAAATGGAAATGTCAGGATGATAGGGCTGGTTTGTATTGTGGGCAGAGTCTGTGTAATGCATTTACTGCAAACTGTGATTCTTCTTTGGGGGGTGTTCAAAATGCTTTTGAGAAATGTGGAAATATGGTTTTGGAGAATCCTGGAAGAGGAATCCTGCTCAGCCCTCCAGCTTCAATTATAAGGTAGGTCTTTGGAAGGTAGATGAAAGTTCTCGAGCAATCCCAGGTGCTGGATATAGGACGTGCACACTGCCACAGCAATGGCTGTGGCAGGATGCAGCTCCTACAAAATGCATTTCCTGAGTGCCTTGCGCTGCATAGACATGCCAAGCAATCGCTTTCCTACCAAGGTGTGAGGATGAGGTTCAGATGCTTCATACCAAGGGCTGTCCCCATATGCACAGCGTCCCTTCCCCAGCAAGTAATTGGGTGTGCTTGGGAGTATTGGCTCCCTTCAGCTGCACAGCTCGAATAGGGCCAGGGTGTCCCAGAGCTCTCCCTGCCCGCATGCCACCCTCTGCCTGAGCCACCCTGTGATGGCTGCAGCATGGGAAGGCCCCCATCCCAAGGTCAGGGCTGTGGCAAGCTCCTGTCTGCCTGGGCACCCCAGGAAAAGGCAGGGCCCCCTCTGCAGTGCTGCTCAGATGTATTG
The DNA here is from genome assembly GCF_004027225.2 of Strigops habroptila. NCBI lineage: Eukaryota > Metazoa > Chordata > Aves > Psittaciformes > Psittacidae > Strigops > Strigops habroptila. Next base: position 14,149,152 of record NC_046359.1, read on the forward strand.
CTTCCCCCAGCTCCTGCCTCCCTGACAAATGCCTCTCCCTGCGGGAAGCGAACCCCGTGTTATCACCAACCATAAGCATGGTCTCTAGGGCAGGGGCTGCTGTGGCTGCGATGCTGCCTGTTGCTGAAAGGGAAAATTCACATGTTGCTTGTGCAACTGGTCTTTATGCTGGACAACGCTTCGAGGTTACACCCCAGACTAATCTTTGATTTAAGCTCCTACCTCTGAGAACAGAGGTTGCCCAAGGGTGGAGAGAGACCGTTTCACCCACTGAAGGAAAGACATGTTTTTGACAATTGCCTTGTTCAGTGAGGGGGGAAAGGACTGGCTTACATTTTCTAGGCATGTAGGTATAAAACAAATCTTGTGTTATGGTCCATTGGAAGCAGGACTTGACCATGCTGAAGACAGTAAAACCGAAATGCGGGTTAGCTTGGATGTTTTGCTTCAGTGAGGGATTTAAAATCCTTCCCCTTTAAAAAGCTGCATTTTTTCTAAAGCTCAAGGACTAATTACAAGAGGAAATATCTGTGCTATGCCTGTACTGGAGAGCAGATTTTGGGAAAGGAAAATCCACTTCAAAACTGTAGAAATGGCCCCTCAAGGCAAAGTTTCAATCCAAACCCAAACCCTTGCATGGTCCAGGAGAAGGAGCAGACATGCTTTCCCTGGAAGGGGAGTGCAGGGCCAAGCCCCTGCCCTGCCAAGGTTGGGCAAGACCAAAAGTGAGGAGGCAGAGGAGGGAGGGAAGGTCACTGGGAGTGCTCAAAAAGCCCATAGTGAGGGAGCACGTGTGGCCTACAGGTATTTCAGGTATTTCCAGGTGAGGCAATGCAGTCATCTTCTCCTGGGCAATGTGGGGAGGGTGTGTGCTGCAGCACGCCCCGGGGGATCCTGGATCACACAGTTCAGCTGGAGCAGCACCCCAAGCAATGAACTCATCCGTGTCCCCTGTGCAACCCAGGGATCCAGGGAATTCAGGTTGGGCACATCCCACCGACAGCTAAACATCCACAGCCCCTCCTGACCTGAGCAGGACTGGGGCCTTTTCTGCAGGACACATGAACAGGCAGGGCTGTAGGCATCTTGGTTACCTGGCAGGGCTGCTGCTGCTCACCCAGCGCTCTGCCAGCAGAGGCTGGTGGGTCTGTCTGTGGGGATGTCCTATCATCCCGTGACACACGGAATAATTAATGGACTTGAAGCTAAAAAGTTGGCACAGGCTGCGGACAAATGTGGTTTTTTCCAGTCATTCTCATGTTTGCACTTGGATGCAAGCCAAAGTGTATAAACCTTCCTGGGGACATTAATTGGCTTCCTATTGCCTGGCCCTCTGTATGGCGGGAGGCACAGGGCTGATGCCGTTTGGCTTTTCATAGGTTTGCTCAGCCTTCTAATCTTATGTGAAAATTATCTGGCACGAGTTCTGCAAGTCAGAATGGCAAAAGTATAATTAATTCCCCGTGTGAAGTGAAAACAGCCAATTTTCCACAGCGTCAGCCTGAATATCAACAAGTCATGGAAGTAGTATGCAAAAAGCAGACAAAATCTGCACATGGACAGCAGATATACTGAATTTTTATGGGATAGCAGTGTTCTATATGCCACTGGATCAAAATGTCAATACAGATCTGAAGTGCTCTTCATTCCTTGCATGTATTCAGCTGAAAGTCTGGAATGGCCTATAAAGACAGCCTCCTTTTCTGATCAGTAAGTATCTCCATACATGGAATTTGTTGAGAATGTATGCTCATGTGAAATTTTTTTCTAGACACTACCATTTTGCAGACAGTACCCCTCCAGATGTCTCAGCATGGAATGGTAATGATTTTTCTCTAACCAGGGGTAGGGATTTGAAAGTAAAGCATTTCTGAAGACCAAGCCCATCCCTTCCACTTCCTAAGACTTTCTCTCCCTATAGCAGACTGTGTGTTTATGTGCTGTCTTTCTTCCCACCCCGTGTTTGCTCCCACCATGCTGTTCGGGGTCTGGGCCCCATGACCATTAGAAGTTCATTTGCGCAATCTGCACCTACCTTAACAAACTCCAACAGGCCTAACAGAGATCTTCATTCCTCTTTGATCCCCCAAAACACATAGTGGCCACCACAGTCTGGCTGGTCTGGAAACCTGCTGGTATATCTGGAAGCCAGCTAAAATGGTCCCTGCGGGCTAATCTTGGCCCTTCACCCACTGGTTGCTCTGCATAGCTGATAAAATGATTTGGAGAGGATGGGTCCCCAAAGGAAAACCCAAGCTGTTGATGTGCCAGGAAAGCCACGCTGCATTGCTTCTCATAACGAGTGGCGTTGAAAAACACCTCTCAAGTCTCCATCCCGTTGTTTTGCTACAGGTGATTTGCAAAGCAAAGAAGAAAAGCGAGTTATGCTCAGATAGCGTCAAATACAACTTATTAACTGGGCCCTGGTGAGTATCCGGAACAGATGTTACAGATATATGTCTCACCTCTCCGAAACCCTCTCGACACTTCCTGCTACATTCTGGGACAGTGGTGAAATTACATATTAGCACTGATGCCACAAAAGCCAGCATGTGCAAACAGTAAACTGAGATGTCATCTCTTTTTATATATATATATATACTTATATATGCTATACTTAGAATAATGACTAGGTAGTGCAGGTGTAGGGTATATGTTGGGAAATGTGAATTCTTGAGGACGAGTACCCCACTATGTATGATGGTGACAGTATTCGCAATGGCATTCTCTGTGGCAGTGCAAATAAAAAATTTTGAATTAAAAGTTCTAATAAAGAGGCCGTGTATTCTCTATTTTCCTTTTCTCTACCTGCATATAGCCTAATTAGTGAGAATAACAGAGAGAGATATCCATCTTCTTCCTTCTCGCACTTCTGCTTTACACTTCACATGTCCCAGAAGCTTCCTCATCATCACAGGGACCAATTGTTATGCCTCTCCTTACTAAACAGTTTTTAGCAAAAGGCCATGATAACTCTTTGTGTATGTAAAATGCAGCAGAAATATTAAACCAAAGATCAAAGGCAGTTCTGTCCCTCAGATATTTTCCCTGACCCTTTAAACTGTCTGGGTGCAGAATGAATAATAAGGACCAGACTCTGCCATCAATTACACGGAGTTAAATCCAGAGTGGGCTGCTGTAAATCAAGTTACACAGTGTAACCGGGAGCAGATTTGGGACCTGCAGTCTGCAGGCCAAAGAACCAGACCACAAAGGGAAAATCCCACCTCTCTCTATTTCACCTAAACTCTCCGGCTCTTCACATAAGCAGCCCCATCTGCCTGCTTAGTAAAGCACACAAAGCTAAGGCCTTCCTAAGCTACCCAGCCAGAGCAATCCCACCTTCAAGCACAGCTAAATGAGGCTTTTATTTAACAAATGTGGCAACATGCAGCCCAAAAGCACCAAACAGCGTCTAATTTTTATCAGCAGCTATAAAGGTGGAGGGGAAAGGCTTGAATTGCCTGGGTGCAAAGCTTACTTGAGAAGAAATAAAACTAAAGACCTAAGTGTTGAGTAAAATGTGTCTGGAGGCATATTTATACAATAAATTCTGTCTCTTCTCTTTCTCTTCCCATTACATGATGCTTCTCCCCGTCACACAAGCCTAATGCTTTAACCTAGCTAAATATTTGCAAATTGGCACCACATCGGATCGAGACAATAGTGGAGAATAAGCAAAATGATGCAAGTGAAGATACACTTCTTATTACAGCAATAGTATTTCACAAGATTAGAGGGGATTTTCTAGGCAATGGAGACAAATCCAGCGCCAGCTTTATTGAACAAACGTCGCAGATGCTTCACCCATTAACATGTGGTAGTGCAAAGGAGATTATCTCCTTTCCAAATGAGCGCCATCAATGCTGCTATTCCATTTATTACACTCAAGTGTTTGCTTTTGAAAGGCAGCTTGTGTTGGCTGCAGGGACCTGGGAGAGCCAATAGAACAGTCTTTGAAGCAGAAGTCCCAACCTGATTGCAGCACCCAAGGAAATTATCAATCAGCAACACCGCTCTTTGGAGTAACACCACCAACCATGATGAGAAAAGGAGAAGCGGGGGGAAAAAGCAATCCCAAGCCCTTCCATCATGGGGATTTTAAGGGCCACGTGTCCCAAGAACCTCCACTCTGGTCCACCCACTGAGACAAAGCTATTTGTAAACACCAGATTGTGTTATCTTTTTGCCATCTTGATTGTTAATTAATCAGAAACAGAAGTGCCTGGGTGAAAAATACGAAGTGTTTGGGGAAAATCAATAGGATCCTGCCCAGCAGCTGCTGTCCTCACTGTGGAAACACCCCTCTGGAGCCAATAGACTGGACTACAAAGCAACTGGGGGCTTGCATTAAACTGGTACCCTAGGATCTAGCATTCCCCAGCCCCAAACACTTTTTTACCCTGTTTATTACAGAAATGACAACTGTCAGGACTGTGAAGAGCCCCAGCAGCCCCAGGGCACTGCACGGTTGCAGCCCTGGCCCTGCCCGCTGCCACTTTCATTTCTCTCACTGTGCCGCTCTCTCCCTTGTGGTCTTCTGCATCCAAAGCATAGGCCAAACTTTCAAGCCTCATAAACATTAAAACTCTCAGCTGTACAGTAAAGTGATGCAAAGGACCCATAAGAAAGCTGCTGTGACATGTTGATTCACTTTGAACTGTCACAGCTCGATGAGGATCTGGGGCTGCTTCCTGGTCAGCCAGCTCTGGTTCATGCCAGAAAGCTTTACCGGCAAATGCAGCCTCCAGTCAGAACAAGCTGGTCCCAATTAGAACCAATCTGTGGCACTTTAAAGGGGTTTAGTGACTGCTTTAACTGACCCTTCAGATGAAGAATTCAAAAGTCTGGATTGGATCCCAAACAATAACAGAGCTTATCAAGGCATCCTTCTGTCATCAGGCTTGCAAAGTGCCTCCTGTCTGTTTCTCATCATTATTTTCATGTTGCTGCTCCCAAAACCATTGCATGTAACAGTTGCTTCTGGAAAGCTGCTGCAGTTGTAAGGGGTGAGGAGAAGCTTGGGTGTAACGGGGGTCCCAAGGTCATGATATGGCTGGATTTCCAGAAAGTATTTGACCACGTTCAACACTAAAGCTTGATGAAACACCACCAGTAAATTACTGGGCATTACCAGGAAGAGTGCTGAAGAACAAAACATGGGGCAGGGACTTTGCCCAAAACGATGCTCTCCACTCCTCAGGAGTAGGTTGGTGGAGTTAGGGGAGAGACCTGGAGGGATGGCAACTGAAATGATCGATGGAATGGAGCAACTGTCCTATGACTAAAGAAGGCCGGGATTCTTCAGCTGGCGAGAAAAAAAGCAAATACGGTGGTGGTTTACAGAACAGAGAAGGCAGAGGATGAAGTCACACAGTCATGTGCCTGGTCACCTGGCCACCTATTTACCTGTAAACTGCTCTTCACCACCTCCTGCAATGCTGGAGCTAGGGGGCATGTGATGGAATGAGCAGGAGCTCAGTTTAAAATGAAGAAATACATGTACTTCCTTTGCAGTGGGTGTGGGACCTCTGGTGCTGGCTGTCCTGGGTAGCCGCATAGGCAGACAGCATTGGCAAGGGAGAAGGCAAATTCACAAATAACAGCTCCATGCAGGTACTGAAAGGACCAGGCAGGGATATACCCACCAATATCTGCCTCGTACAACTGCAGGCCTAAGTCTGATGCTAGAAAAATGATTGATTTAAACTTTAAAACTCCAAGGTTTCACATTACTTCGCATTTTCTGCTTGAATCCTTGTGTATCTTCTCGGGTGCCAGCAGCCCAGGTTTTGGCCTCCTCCTGGGTTACCCAGCCTAGATAAACATACGTGCTGCTGAAACTGTTTCCAGGAACGCCTTCCTCTCCTGCAATCTCTTATCTCCCAGAGGAGATTGTCAGAGGGTACTTCAAAGCCCTTTGAAAATGGCCAGGGCTCTGCCTGTAGCCCAGCAGATACAGGCGCCCTCGCCCCAAGAAGTCAACAGCCACCCCGCACACAGGCATCTAGTGCCACCTTATCACCACCACAACAACAAGCAGTGGGAAAGACTTCACCCCATTGCTGTCGCCACCCAATCTCCAGTCTTTGCTCTGTGATATGGTGCCCATCTTCTTCCCAGATTCACACAGGTGGGTTGAGGCAGATTACAAGAATGAGGGGAAAGAAAAAAGAGTGAGTTTGCTCAGCCCTAAGGAACAGGGAAGCCTGAAGCCTGCTGAGCTTGTGATTAAAATGTAGAAAGGCCATGACAGAACTCAAAAGATGCAAGAATGGGATACAGGCAGCAGGAAAATGCTGAGCACTGGGCTTCGGGCAACGCGCCATTCTGAATTAAAAATAAATGAGAAAATTGCCTATAGAGAGGGGAACGCAGTGGGAGAGGAGTTGTGGGAAGAGAGGATGACTGGGGGGTGGTTATTGTACGAGCACTGCCCTCGGATAAACGTGGTTCAGCATTCCTCCACCAAAAGCTTATGAGGTGTAGTGAGGCAGAGGAAAGCAGGGCAGCTGTTTCATGGTGCGCTTACCCCCGCTGAACCACAGAAGACCAAGCGCCTGCCAGGACAAAAGACAGAACCCTGTGCATGCAGCTCTCACTCCATCAGCAACTTGAAAATGGAAACATGAATCATAAAAATCACATTTCCTTCTGAAACTTGTTTTCTGCCATCGCTAACAAGTAGCATCAACACAGAGGCCAGCATCAGGGACACAGGCAAGGTGGTCACAGAGGGCCCATGTCACAAGGACATCCTACTGTAGCAGCTGTTTTGACAAGGATGCTGCTTTATTCCATGTCATATTTATCCCATCCATAGTAACTCTATTAGGCCACTGCTGCTAAAATCACCATCCCAGAGAGAAGGATTTTAAAAAGATGGTTGAAGTTAACTGAATAAGCTGTAGATCAGGAGTCAGAAAAATCAGATGGGTACAGCAGGAGATTGGTGGTAACATAGAATCATAGAATCATAGAATCGTAAGGGTTGGAAAGGACCTTAAGATCATCTAGTTCCAACCCCCCTGCCATGGGCAGGGACACCTTGCCCTAAACCATGTGGCTCAAGGCTCTGTCCAACCTGGCCTTGAACACCGCCACTCTTTCTGCAAAGGGTGAGCAAAATAATTTGCAAGAGGTGATGGGTTGGGATTGCATAAACCAAGTGACTAAGCCTGTCCTCTTATGAACAATAACCAAAGGACTCTTGTGACTCTGTGAAGCAGACGCTGAAACTAGCTCTTTTAGGTAATTAATGCTTATACACAGAAATGGCAGGCTAAAATTTACAGAGGACTTGAAGTAGGTGGGCTGGACCCAGGGGACCACCAAAAGAAGCACAAATCTGAGCAGCAGTAGAGGATCAATATTCATGTTTCCCAGTGAAAGCTAGGGGGAAAGAGACATATAGAGGCTATGTCATTACAAGCACACCTGCAACTCCAAAAGCTTAATAGGGTTCCCTGCTTGAGTCTTTTCCAGGCTACATAAAGCTTTAAAGGTCTACAGCTCTGCTGACATTGAAATGATTTCTCTTTTGCCTCCAAATAAGAAGATCAGGATCCAACCTAAACGCACAGACCTAAAGAACACCAGATGCCTGTGGACACTCTTGCACCCACCACTAGTGTCTCAATCAGTCTGCTGCAGGTCTCCTTGCTCCGTGCTGAAGAGCCAGGGGAGCTCCTCAGGAGATTGGTGCAGTCCTCTGTCAGGAGATTGGTGCAGTCCTCTGTCAGGAGATTGGTGCAGTCCTCTGCAGATCAGCAGGGCTGCTCCTCATGCTGCCTCTTCTAGACACATTTCCTTTGCTGAGTTAAACCAAAACCAAAACAAACCAAAAACTGGGTCTGAACTAAAAAAGCTGGTTCAAGCTGGGGCTTTATGCCTTTTTTCATACACGTCACTGAGTTATCCATCCTGTTAAAACAGTGTGGGGAAATAAATTGGTAACGCTGAAGAATACTCTGCCTCAGATGGTGAAATTCATTGAATTACACAGCTGCTTGTTCCCCAGGTTATACAATAGAGGACTGTGCTAAATGAGTAATGAACAACCTTCATCATTACATTATAGAAGGTCCTGTTGTATCTTGGGGGCCTGCTGTTGGCCTGAAACCCATCCTGCTCTTTCAAAAACATTAAATACATTAGGACAGCCGTGCTGGTTGATGCCAAAAGTCCACCTCATCCCACATCCTGTCCCTAGCCAGCACATATGCTTAGGAAGAGAGCATAAGAACCAAGCAAACATAGAGTGATTTTTTCCCTGTAGTGTGCAGTGATATTTCCCCCAGCTTCCAGCTATCCACAGCTTTGAGACTTCCTAAAGAAAAGGCTCTACCTTTGTACCTGACAGCCCTCCTTGGGGTATTCGTTTGCCTGAGCATTTCTCTAATTGGGCTTTTGATCTGCTTATGCCTAAAGTAGTTTCTATCACTCCCAATTGCCCAGGAGTCCTTTTGTCAGTACTTCTGAGGTTTATAAAGTCTCACTCTTTCCTGAGTAGTTGTTTTTCTCCTCTTGCCACCTTGCTGCATGCCAGGGCAACACTAAAGACAGAAGTTGACAGGTATCTTCTGTACAAATCTCTGAGCACATCAATTATTTACTAAGGCTCAGAAAGGTTGTTCAATTGTAAGGGCACCCATATGCTTCACCGAGGTTCAGTGTTTAAGCATAGTACATATGACAATATTAGGTCAGCTGCATGCAGTCATACAAAAAGGCCATCTCCTGCAGCAGTTCTCCCTCTCTGTGGGCAGTAACTAGTTCTAGGAATAAAAAGCAAAGTAAAACTGTGTTTAAGTTTCCTTAGATACCCTCTACCAAACTGCCGTATTTGTCAATGTCTCAGTTCTAGTCAACCCTCAATCATACCCTAGAGGTATGCCCAATGCACAAAATACGTGGGGGGGAATGGTAAAGGTGGCATTTTTTTTCATGGGGAAAAAAAAAAAAAAAATCCATTTTTCCTAGAGCACTTTAATTTGCTATGAAAGAAAACAAAATCCTCTCTTGGGAACTTTCATCCATCACAAAGCGGCAGCGATTTCAGCATTCCTGGGAAACCTTACGTGCAGTGGGCTCACTTCAGTGCGCTCTTATCAGCCTCAGCTGCCAGCCCATCCAGTATCTGAAGCAGGGCAGCTGAAGGAGCATTTTGGTCACAGCAGCACACACATGCAGAGTTACCCTGATGTGAAGGATGACCTGAACTGCCTCAGCCCTGTCCAGATGTTGGGATGTGTAGGACAGCAGCCTGCCTCAGCAGGAAAGCAATGCCCCACAGGTAGCAGAGGAATTTTTGGCAAGACGGGGTCTGGGTTCTCAGCTAGCATAGCCCCTTTCCCTGCAAAGTCAGCGTGCGAATGCGGAGTGTCTTTGTCTCCAGCGAGCACACCCCGACTTCACGCTGCCCAGCACCCAAACCCATTGGAAGTGATTCTTCAAAGGCACCAGCAACAGCAGTTGGGATTCAACACCAGGTACTCACCAGAAAGGAGCCCGCTGGTGCGTCAGGCACTCAGACAGGGCTGCTGCGCTGCAGGCATGATCACGGGCACAAGCCTCTTGGCAGCTCCCAGTATATCAGTTAGCAAAGTGGAAAAGCCAAGCCTTTGTTTCAGTGAGGATCTGACCATGGGGAAAAGGAACAGCACATCAATCTCCTACCTCTAGTTTATGCAGGTTGCATGCATTTCAATGGTTAAAAATACAGCAGCCTTATGACCCAGGAAACAGGTTGCATGGGAGGGCATCCCAGTATGCCACCCCAGTGGGCCTGCTCCACTCCAGGATATTTTCATAGCAGGACCACTGGCTCCATGGGGATAACCAGGGGTCTAGATGCTGCCCCCCACTCGGCTAACACAGCTGCAGGGTAGCTGTCACCGCACCAAAGGGTAGAAGGGCGCTGTGCCATGGCCACCCAGGGGCTGGGCATGAACAAGCCTTGCATGCTGCAGCCCTAGCATGAGGGACAGGACCCAGGGCCCCTTGGTGCCAAGAAGAAACAGGCTCCCCTCTTCCAAAAATGCCCCATGGCTCCTGCAGGGTATGTGTGTCACAACATGTGGCAGGTGAAACACTTATGTCACCAGACCCAGTGTCTCCCAGGCTGCCCCCAGCCAGGCTGTGCTCCTCCTGCTGCTCATCCCACATTCGGGGGCCAGACCAAGGAGCCTGCCCACACCTTGCAGGGCCACAGCAAGAGGCTTCCGTGCTGCTGGGGAGGCAGGAAGCCCACCATCACACCCTTCCCACCCAGCCCAGCCTGCTGGAGACAGGGCAGGCAAGGAGAAGCCTGTATTTTTTAACCAGAGGCGCTTTGCCAGGGCACCAGGCACACAGCCCCGGGCATCAGTGTGGTGCATGGCCAGGGACTGTCCTCCAGCCTCCCCGAACGGGCAGCAGAGGCAGACACATACACAGGTCAGAATTTATTTCCAAATACCTCATTTATATCATTCTCACATGAAATATTTCTTTCTGAATATAGCCTACACTTAGAAAACAGAAGAGAGGTTTTTTTATAAGGCACGTCAGCTTATAGACTACATAGAGATATCTTCCCCTCAATTGCGCTTGTAAAATACTGATGATTTTAAAAGTAATATTTCTAAAACCTAGACCCTGTGTAGCCCCGTGTAGAGCAGTATTCGTAAAGTTATAAGACTCAGTTTACACACACCTAGTAAAGGGCTATAACAAGTTGTATATACACCACATTTTCAGAAACAGTCACAGCTGGCTACATTTAAAAGTAATGCTACTCCAGACTATGAAACAGGCTGCGTATAAAATATAACCTACTGTTTCCGTACGGCGTGATACAAAATAGTATGATCTTGCAGGAGAAATTTTGTTGGTTTTGCAAATGGAAGCTGCTCAGATTCAAGCCTGTCTCCTTCCCAAACCCACATTTTTGATTGACTGAGACCATTTTACAGAGAAGCAAAGCACCGAAGAGAAATCTGGCTTTATGTTTTTCTCCAAGATGACGGTACGACTGCATATCTGAAATCCTGTCAAACCATTCGAGTAAGAAATATAAAGGCTCAGATGCTAACTTCATGACCAGTAAACATTAAACCATTACCAACCAGATGCAACCAAGTTAAATGCATCCAGCTTCTGTGCTATGGAAACTGTTTTTCCAAGCTGTTCCAGTGCAGAAGCCAAGACATTTTTATTGAATTAGGCCCTAGGTAAAGATTTCCATCCCATTTTCAAGTTTTCTGCAATGGAACATTACCCATTCTGCACTCATTTCGCTGTAGAGGAGGAAAAAATACTGCCTCTGGAGCCTATGCCAATACAGCCCAGAATCCATTTACATAGTGTCATTTTATTTAATGGGTCAGGAGGTAAACCATGGTCGGCTTTATCAACTCAAATGACTTCCACAGTTCTTCTTTGTATCAGGCATTGATTCATTACTGATGAAAAAAGGGTTCCGGCTTTCTGTCACTGCAGTTTAGTTTAAGACTATGAAAAAGGTCACTTCAAGGCTATGGCTGAAGGAGAAAAAAAAGAATATAACCTGATCTTGAAATATCTAGGGGGAAAAAAAGCCCCTAGACACGGCCATAAAAAGGCAGGTAGACAGACAGCACAAACTAAATGTTCTCTGCAGGATAAGTTAAAATACTGATTCTTGCAGAGAGTCACGTTATCCCTCAGGTCACTTGAGCTGTCCTGGGCTGGAATTAGGCTTAGTTTAGTAGGAACCAGATTTAGTCAGAGAATAGGTCACATTCAACTCTATGTTTGTCACTCAGCTATATTTTAGGCACATTTCAGCTAATCTGTTGGACTGGTCTGGGAAAAAAACCCAATCAGTTAAATTTCTGGGGTGGCCTCAGCCAATTTCACGACTATGAGCTTGGACAAGATTCAACCACAAGCAACTGTTGCCTTTAGAAGGGAAACACTAACTTGGTTGAAAACAGCATCATGAAGAGGACACAGCAGCCTCAGTTTCTAGAGTCCAGTTTGTTATAAATCTTAATCTGCCTGATTTGTTATTTGTTTAGCAGCCTTAAAAGGTAAGGAGGGGCATCCTGAAATTCTTGCTGTAGATTTAAAACCAGATGTGGTTTACGTGGTGCTGCATGGATATTTGTTACATCTCTTTGAAAATAAAAGAAAAAGAATAACCAACACAACAGCATTTACATTCCTTTCAGCTGAAATAGATGAACTGTCGTCATGTCTGCAAAAATACAGAGGAAATCGCCACAGCTCGAGGTAGGCGAGTTAAAGCTTGGTCATGTTCTTGGGCTTTCACTCGGCTTCCTGGGAAGGGCAGGAAAAGGAGGACAGAAAGGGCTTTCACAAAGTCAGGAGGTGACAAATGAGATATCAGCTCCATAAGGGATTAGGTTCCCTCACTGCATGCTGAAGGTATATTCATGACCTTTCCAACCGTAGCATTTGCGTATAGATTACACCTCTCACATACCCTTTTTAAAGTGATCCCCAAGAGCATTGGCTTGGGAAGACATGGAGAAGAGAGCAGGAGTGGGGGTTTAAAGCTACAAATGTCAGTTAGGAGGCACAGTGGTTTTTTTCCCTTGATCGTCCATGTACAGAGCTCTACACTTACACCACTGCTCACGCGTTCCTCCTGCGAAGCCCTGGCAGCAAAGGCCGCTGGTGTGCTCCTCCCTGTTGCATACATCTTACAGCACAAGAAGTCAGATCCTTTGGACAAGTCCTTCTACCCTCACAGACCTGTGGTGCTTTTCTTCCTTAATGAGAGGTTTTAGTCATGAACTGGACACCAGACCTGACTTGTAGCAATTATTTAACTAAGAATCCTTCTGCCACCCTCAAAAGGGCAGCCAAGATATCCAGTAGCAACATATACACATACATACAGGTCTACACTATACACTTGGGACAACACAGAATGAGATTTCAGCTAATATAGCCTCTATTTGATTTCCTCAGAGCAGCACTCAGGTCCTTGCAACCCCTATACAAAACAGCAGTATTTTTTCCACCAGGATTTGGAGAGGTTTTTCATCTTGTCTGGAGTCCTGCACTTGGATTTCTTTGGTTGCTGCTGGGTATCCGAGTACTGAATGCCAGCCACGATGGCCGCATCAAAGACCTCCTTGAGGTTTTTCTGAGTCAAAGCAGAGCACTCGATGTAGGACGCAGCTTTTATTTCCTCAGCACAGAGCTTCGCAGCCTCCTCTGAGACTGGCTTTTCTTTGCACTTGTCCAGCTCAATGAGAACTTTGACATCCTCCCGGAGGTCTGACTGCGTCCCAACAAGGATAATGGGGGCCTTGGGACAGTGGCATCGGATTTCAGGAACCCACTTCTCACTCACATTCTGGAAGGATGAAGGGCTCACCACGCTGAAGCACAGCAAGAAGATGTCCGTGTTGGTGTAGCACAGAGGCCTGAGCTTGTCGAATTCATCCTGCATGGAATGAAATTGCATTAGCACCCCATGGAAAGAGCACATCAGTCTCAGAGGACACCCTGGTGTGCCTGCCACTGGCCCTTGGGGAAGCTGAAGATCATGTGCCACTGCCACCTTGAGAGGCACCTCAATGTGAGCACCCAGACCACCCAACAAGGTGTGTTACAAGCAGAAGTCACCCATACCCACCCTGAGGTCTCACAGCTGCTAGCTAGCAGGCACCCTGCCACCCTGCATTGGGTACATGGGACCAAGGTGGTGGCTTCCCCACCTAGCTGAGATTTCTTGACTAAGGCTGCGGCTTGTTTCGAGTGCTTAAATATTTCCTTAGCTCTTTGTATGCAGGCCCTATTTCAGCAATGGAGCAATGATGCAGCAAGTGGGTACAGCACACGAAAGCCAAAAAATCGAAGTATGGGAGGAAGAAGGCACTTTCTACAGGTCCACCTCTTACAGGGGTGAGTCAGTGAGCAGCCTTGATGAGGAGCACCCATGTACCTCAAAGGCGCTCTGCTGATACCCCTACCTCCAGATACAGGCAAGAGCAGAGCAGACAAGCAGCAGCAAGAATACCTTTTACCTTTCCTGGAATCACCTTCTGAACTGGTGACTACTTAACAACATCCTAAAGGATATGGGAATAATTTCCCTGCCATTGTGCCTAGGGATTTAAATCTGATGGGAGCAATAATGACTCACAATGTGCAGGCTTAACATGCCAATGGCATAGAGTAAGAGCTTTACCTTTCCCTCCCTCCCACCCATACCACATCAAACAAACTGCAAACAGGCCTCCCAGCCTACCTTCCTTTTTTTCCCCCCTCCCTTTTAGTGCAAACTCCAGCAAAGCAAGGCCCTTTTTCAGCTTCAGGAACTAGCCACAAAAAAGCCAAACACCTCACGGCAACAAAGGCGTGCTGATCCTCAGGGAAGAATGCAGCAAGAAGCAAGGGTTAACTCCAAGCAGGCTGCTTTTATGCTGACAGCAGGATAAAAGCAGGGTAACACTAGCAGCCTGAACAGGTAGGATTTGCCTCAGCGGCAGTGACATTTTAATTAAAACGGACCGTGTTCTCAAAAGCTCTGAATTGAAAGTGCAAAGAACACACACAGCTGAGAACATGTCTCTGGTACCAGCAGTTTAGTGCGACGTTGCAAGTTCCATGTTCATTTTCTAGATGTGAAAATTTGCTTTAAAGCCTCTGGAGGCCCAGGATATGCAGTTTAAAACCCCCTGGAAGCCTCAGAAGTCTTGTTCTGCTCAAATGAATTTCTTCCAGCAGTATCTCCAAGAGAGGCAGTGATTTATAAAACACAAGTCAAGAAAGCAAGCTTCATTAGCTCTCTTGATTCTCAGATTAAGCCTCAGAGGAAACCAGGCTCTCATAGCTTGGCTCTAGAGAAGGCCCACATTTACGAGACATGCTGCTCTGAACGACAGGGCCCTTCACTGAAAGGCACCTTGCCATGCAATTGCCTCTTCTTGCTACACAAGAAACCTCAAAAGCGCTCGATTCAATGGGTTTGAAAGCCTAACCCAGATCTTAAGGGTTTCTACCGAGATGAAATAGCGCCCTTTATATCCCAAGTACACTCCTGTGGTTTCACTGGTGGGTGCATGACCTTGCAGGGACTTTACACTTCTTTGGGCTGGTGATGCTGAAATACAATTTCTCCCCACTGAAGTGCTTGTTTAGCTGCAGATTTCAGCAGCCATCTCACAGCAGCAGGTTTACTGAAGTATCCATCTACGTATCTTTTATTCAGGATGACTTCTGTCTGTTTAGATAACCCCTTCATTCTTAAAGCAGTGACTCTACCCATTCTGGCTGCACTTGGGCAGCCAGAGCAAACATCCTAACCATTAAGAGCAGTGAAGGCAAGAGGTGACTGGGCTTGCCTGTCCCTCCTGCAGCTTGCAGCCACATTTTCACAGGCACTGCCTGTCACCCGATGGCAATTTCACCTGCCACGCTCTGCATACAAACACGCACAGCCCGGCTGCTGTAGTACCACCCTCAGCAGGACACAAAATCATAGGACAGTTCTGCTGTTTTACTTCCCATCCTTTACCCTTTTCCTGCAGAAGGGTGCTTGTAGGATTTCAGCTTTGGTTTGTAGGGCACATCAGAGTCCTACACTGCTGTCTACGACTGCACAGCCCTTCAAACCCCTTTTTCTAAGTAGGGCGCCCAGTTACAACTCATCTAAATAGGTTTGTATGTTAAGGCCACTGAGATTTTTCAGCGTGGTTGTGGGAAGGCATAGACCCAGATCCACACAGCTGCACAGGAACCCAACTCCCACTGTCTTCAAACATAAGCTAGGTAGAAAAACATTTTTGGGTACTTTTTGGCTATCCAGACTCAACCCCTGGCAAGCAGTGTTGCACACTGCTCAGGGTGGTACAAGCCAGGGACTTGCAGAAAACATGAGACAGTAAGAAATGGGCTCTTTTCATGTATCAGGCAAACTAGGAGCTGAGAGGCATCAGCCACCCTCAGCTCTTCAGGACTTACACAGCAAACCTTGGCTTTGGGGTGGCAGCACTTTTTAAGGGGGTGGGAATGGCAAATACGAAGACTCCACAGGCAACACCCCAGAGGACTTTTTTACTCCCTTAAGCTTCTGCTCCTTCAAAAACTATCTCCAGACACCTACAGCTGTGGATGCTTTGGATGCATGCATCCCAAACACTGTAATTCCTAAACCTGCAGTTACTTAGCAAACATAAAGACAGTGACAACCACTCAAAGAGGAAACCAGGTGGCTCTTGAATCCCCAATATGTTCAGCCTCTCTAGTCAGGCTAAGCAGAGCGACAGCTTGAGCAAGCAGAGCAGCAGCCTGTGCCCAGCCCCTGTACTGGGGTCCCCCATCCTTCAACAGACGCTGGGCAGAACAGCGCAGCAGTGAAAATGATAGCAGTTTAATCAGATGATCAAACACTGGGAAGCCTTTCAAATCCATGAAGTCATTAGCAGGACTACTTTGCGCAACAACTTCTCCCCTCCCGCTGTCAGTTAAATCAAGTAAGTGGCTTCACTGACCTGACCAGCTGTGTCGCAGAGCTGAAGTCTCACCGGCTTGCCATCGACAGACACGACAGCTTTGGAGAGAAAGGAGGAGGATGGGGGGAAAAGTGTGGTGAGTCCAACTTTACACGTTTTCCGTTAAAGAAATAAAGGAAGAAAAGAGGATTTACCATTCCTCAGCTCTTACAGTCTTCAATTAGTTTAGATGTAACAACTAAGCAGAGCTGGACGGGAGTCCATCGCTAACACTTGGGCACACACGAGCCTTCAGGGCTTTCCGATTCATTTCACCGCAAGAGATGGGGCAAGCAGGGATTGCACTAACTCTCAGCGGCAGGAGGAGAGCGAGCCCAGCCGTACGGGTCCTTCTTCCACCACAAAGGATTTAGTCCGTTTAGTTTATATCCTCCTGCACACCTTCAACACGCCCGGGACACACCACCACCCCCAGCGCTGAGCCAAAGGGAAACCCCTGAACCTCTCCCTTTGTAATGGAGGGACAAAGCAAGTATGTAAACCTTCCTTTTAGGTGCTTCCCATCTGCCCGAGAACTGGGAGTTTTAGACCGGAGCGTTCACAATTAAAGCCTGGCTTTGGCCGCACCGCCCGGCCCCATTACACGGAGATCTGCCGGTGCTGCTGACTGAGACGGAGCTCTAACACGCTCCAGTCCTACCCCGAATAAATAACGAAGCTGGACACCTCCCTCACCCTCTGAGCAGCCCCGTCACGGTCCCGGGGAAGGCACACCCGGGACGCGCCGCTCCCCGCAGCGGCAGCATCCCCTCCCGCCGCCCCGGTCCCCCCGCGGCCGCCCCCGGCGCTCACCGGAGAAGTTGTCGAAGGCGGTAGGGATGTACTCGGTGGGGTACCCGTTGGTGGTGTAGCTCACCACCAGGCTGGTCTTCCCCACGGCGCCGTCCCCCACCAGCACGCACTTGATGCTGCGCCGCGGCTCGGCCCCCGCTCCAGCCCCGGCTCCGGCCCCGGCCGCGGTCCCGGCCCCCGTCGCCCGGCAGCGGCCACCCAGCGCCGCCCCCAGCGCCGCCGCCGCCCGGCCGCTGCGCACCCTGCGCGGGGGCACCGGCGGCACCTCGCAGCCGCCCGGCACCGGCTTGCTGATGTAGCCCGCCTCGCCCTCCTGCTGCGGCGGCATCCGCGCGGCGACGCAGAGCCCCGCCGGCCGGGGGGCAGTGCGCAGCCCGGGGCCGCCGGCCGGGGGGCGGCGGGGCGCAGCGGCGGCGGGCGTGCGGTGCGGGGCCCCGGCGGGCCGGCAGGCGCGGCGCGACCGCCGCGAAGCCAGCCCCGGCGCCGCTGGCTCTTCCCGGTCGCAGGCGGTGGCGGCGGCGGGATCCCGGCTGCACTGCGCTCGCCTCGCTCCGCGCTACCGAGTCCCGACTGCCGGCCCCGCGCCTCCGCGTGACATAGCGCTGCGCGGGGAGGAGCCGGCGCGGCGCGGCACGGCACGGCACCGCCCGGCAGGCGGCGCCACAGCGCTCCGCGCCACCCGCCCCGACGGCCGCGGACAGGCGGGCAGGGGGCGCGCCCGCGGCGCGGCGCGCCCCTCATTGGCTCCCTCGCCCCGCCGCGCAGCGCCATTGGCTGGCGGGACGAGGGCGCGCCGGTTCCCCCCGACCCGTCGGGGTCCGCGCCCGCCCCTGCCCGGCCCCGCTGCCGGCGGCCGCGTTCTGCCCGCGCCGCCCTGCGGGAGCTGCGGGTCTATCGCGGGTCCACCGCATTACCGGTGTGCTACGGGCCGGGGGCTCGCCTGCGGGCCCGAAGGCTGCCCCGGCCACGGCTGGGTGGCCGCGCTCCGAGGCGAGCCGCCCCCTGCCCCCTGCGGGGTCCTCGGGGCGCTGCGCCCCTCGCCCGCCTGCGAAGCAGTAACACTGTCTACTGTGTAGCCAGCAGTACTCTACACAGTAATCTCCCACCGGCAGCCTGGGGAGGGATAAACTGGGCCGCGTGCCGTGGGAAAGGAGGGACTATGTTTTTAGCACCGTTGAAATAAGTTAGCCGTGGAAAAGTTTTGAAGTTGAGCACAGAAAATGAAAAGCTTCTGAAAAGACTGGCTCTGCCCTAAATTGGGAACATTATTAACACATTTCCTCTGGGGCCCTTAATAGCACTGTGCAAACATGAACAGTGCCACCTGGAGCACCTGGGATGTAGATGTTGTTGGTCTCCTCATTTTGCAGACAGCAAAGAAAAAAGTCAAGGCATCTTAACTTACCCCAAGCAGTGCTGATAACTCTGTGGCAGAGTCGGGATTTCAGTTTACCATTGTCAGCATCACTGAGTTCCTGGTGCGACCTGGAGTGCTGTTTCCCCATTTCCCTTGCTGAACTGGAAACCCACATGATGCTGCTGGTTTCGTATCTGCAGTGTGTGGTACAGCTGCCCATCATGTGCCAACAGCCTGTCCCACGCTCACAGGAAGAGATGGAAAGGTCAGGCCTATGGGGCTTATGGTCTTCCTGCTTCTATAAACCCTGGAGCTCTGTGGTCTGACTAGCAAATACCCTACCAAGGCTCGTGCACTCAGTACAGCTGATCTTTCTTTGCTGTGTGCCCTGGCCTAGAAGAGAGAACAGCCATTGTGGCTCTCCATGAGGACAACATTGCACTCCAGTGCATGGCCAGAGCCAAGGTCCTCCCTGGTTGAAGGTAGATGGAAGACCCCAATTTAGATGCTTTGTGCAAGCAGCTGGAGGGCTGGGGAAGAAAAACCTCTTGATCCCTGCACTGGAGTGGCAGCAGGCGCCCACTCCCTGCAAGGAGCACAGAAGCCAGCAGAGCACCAGGGTTCAGTGTGATCCTCATGCTCAAGACCCTTAGGAACCACTGACCCTCCCGTGAGAGTCCCCAGCCCTACTTCCAGGGGAAGGAATTACCTTCCCCTAAATGGATGTCCTGGTTTCAGCTGGTATAGAGTGCTGTCATGTATGGGAGCTAGCGTCAGAGAGAGACATCACAGGGCACCCACTACAACCAAGAAGCATTTCCCCACTGGGTGCTTTAATATGTTGACCCCCCTGTGATGAAGCCTGAGAAGAGGACATGACCCAGGCAGCTGAGTTTTGCCAGGCTCCACAGCCAGAAGGGATGGAGTGGGAGCCTGCCTGTGCTCAGGCATGTACTAAAATAACAGAAATGGCTTAATTCGTACCTTTGGTTATTTTGGTGCAAGTCCTCATGGGGATGCCTACGTTAGAACAAAAGCACTCTATTTTAATTTAGTGTAATTATAGCCTGTCTACCTAGGAAAGCTGAATTGCTTTAACAATGCTGTTGCAGCTAACTCCTCCGAGTATGGATGCAGTTCTGCCGGGATAATGCTAATATGGCTTATTCTTGTCAGGAAAGGGGAAAACATTACATGTGTAGATGCAGGCTTGCTTCGCACACAGCTGCAGCTGTTAGAAACGTTACCACCATGGCAGCCTGTTGCTACACTTGTTTCTGGGGTTGCTGCCTCCATAGCAGAGCCCTAAAGGCTACGTGCTCCACAGCCACCTGACTGCAGAGTCACCATGTTTAATTCGGTATTAGGCAGCTTCAGCCCAGCAGATGTTTCACCGAAAGGAGTGAGAAGCCTTTGTGTGGCTGCTCTGCTGTAATGGGTGAGGGGGCTCAGAGCTACCTGTAGTGTGGTAACATCTTGAGCAGTGATGCCGTTTCAACAGTGAACCGCACAGCTTAGTGCAGGAGTTACACATGTGATAAATCACATCCTTGATCAAAATCAAGTACTGATCCCAGTACCAAAAATTGTTATGGGTCCTTCTTTCCCTTCACCTGAGCTAAGAGGAAAATGGATGAATTGCCCAGAGACTTGTGTCCCTTCTTCTGAATTGAAAACAAATTGCTTCAGTGAAAGTTTGAAGGTAGTCAGGATCTACACAAGACAAGGAATAACATATTCAGCCATTTCTGAAGAACTTCATGGAGCATGGAGACTAGATGCAGTTATGTTTGATGCATTTGGTCCCTACTGTCCTGTGCAGGGGGCAGAGCCACATTTGCCATCCAGTGTCCTATTTTTATTCTGCATGTTTCTGAGTGTATGCACAGCTGCATCTCTACACAAGACAAGGCGATGCTAATGAAAGGCACATACGGTGGGAAAAAGCATGGCTTTTAAGACTCTAGTTCCCTCTGAGAGTTTATTCTTCAGGTTCTAAGCAGCACCCAAGAAAGCTGTCTCACACACTCATGAGCTTTGATAGAAAGGCCCATTCTGCCTGAGGAACAGAGCTGTCAAGAGGAGTCTCCACCTCCATGCCCAGATGCTTGTTACCCTTCTCCTGCCAGAGCCCGGAGTTGGTAGTTTTCCATCTTTAGAAATCCAGAGGAATTTTCCGCCTTGGGGAACGAGAAATTGGAGAAAAGTCAATAGACCAGACTAGGTTCGTACCACATTTATGCAAGGAAAGAAATAAAAGTAGTTCTATAATTAAATTATAACTATATTTTACTCTCAGCAGCATCCCATAAATCATCTACCTCATTAGTACTGTGGAATAGCATGTGATGCTGGAAGTCAGCATACAGTAAATGCGGGAAATACTGTACACTGGTCAGCTTTGGCCATCTTGGGCAATGCGTCATGGCATGCTGAAGTCTTGATAGCAGATGAATTTCTGTCTGTTTGGACAGTGTACCAAGTGAAGGTGAGCAGATGTACTGTGATCTCTGATGCCAGGATGGAATATGGCCCAACTGAGGAGGGCACAAGGATGCCTGAGCAATGACACCTCTTATCTGCAGTTGCAAATGGCAAATCCATGGCCTATGTCAATGCTGCAATGAGAACTCAGTAAGAGAAAAGATGCACAACCACAAGGAAACTCCTGTAGGTGGGAGATGAGAGGGTGGACGGTATGCCCTGGGTGGCAATCCATTTGAACAGCATCAAACGATGGTGTGAGAAAGCTCTTCATGCAAATGCTGTGAGCGAAAAATGCCACATGTACATTTTTAAACACCTTCAGTAGACAAACACAGCCAATGCATTGAGCTAAGTAGGCTCCAGCAAGATAGCTATAACAGGCCGCATTGTTTCCGTGCTCAGGGAGGGGGGCGTGAGTGGACTCAGAGCTGCATGGTTGCCCTATACTGTAATGTACCCTACCAAATACAGTAGGCTTTTGTGTTAGAGGATGAGCTAACTGGTTGTTTTGCAGGAGGGGGGCCCATTTGCACCACAGCGGCAAGTCAGAGCAGCTCCCGGGCAGCCGTGCTGGCAGGGGGCTGAGGGGGCATTGATGGAGGGATGCTGTAACAGATAGCCGCTGTCTCCAAAGCTTTCGGCCTCAACCCTATCACACACACACATCTTACAGGTTTAACCCAATTGTTTTCAGAGCTCTAAGCTGGGGGATAAACAGGCTTAACTCCACGTAGGTCAACAGGGTGGCAGTTGTCTGTCTCAGGGCTGAATCTGGTGCATTATCAGGCAGTTCACAGAAAAGCTCTTGCTCTATCTTACATGCTTGCATTAGTAAAATATTATTCTTCGAGAAAAATGACAGAGAGAGGAAATTATTTTATCAAGACGTGAAGTAAGTCATTGTTATATCCTAGCTTATCATTTTCCCTGTGATATAAAAAATATGAACTGGATGCTGGCTTTGTAGAATGAAAGCTTTTTTTCTTGTAGAAACTTGAAAAGCCTGACACGGAGAGAGGCGAGGGAGTGAGGCGGCGCGCTCCGAGCATGACGTGATGCACTGCTGCTTGTTCAAGGGAAGGGTACAGCCAGCTCTGCAGGGCTGTCGCCAAGATCCTGTTCTTTGTTGAGAAGAGCAACCCCAAGGTCTGGAAAAAAACCATCTGTGATGCACCCCTTCGTTTTCCAAAGAGCAGGGTCGGGGCTGAGCTGGCCTGTGGCAGGGCAGGTGGGAAGAAAAGAAGTATGAAGGAGCAAAGAAAGGGCAACAACCTGGGAAAGAAAAGGCAGCTTGTATAAAGGACAGCTCTGACCTGTTCTGACTCCAGAGAAGTGCTTTTGAGGCTGTTCTTTGAGAACTAGGAGAGGAAGGGCTAGAGAAGTACAAGGTACTTCTGCTATATATATTTCTCAGGGCTTTTTTAAAAGAACATTTTAATCACCCAAGATATCATCTCAGGGAAGTTTTCACTACCTGGGGAAAGGGATTAGTGAGTGGCACACATTAACACAATAAACTCTCACCACCCCTCCAGCTAAGTTCTGATTGAGAAGAGACTACCAAGAATTCATAGGCAAACAGGATTGTTGAGATAAACCTGACAAAAAAAAACCCAAAATAAAATAAAGCACAATTGCTTCAAGCCTCACAGATTCCTTGTTAATTCAGAAAACAAATTAACCCTAAACTCCTATCTGTAGTGCCTCTGCAGGGGAACCATGGTGGGAGGTGAGCCGTTTATCTTGCTTTCAAAATCCTTTTCAGCTGATCTTGGGTCACAGCTGCTGAAGAGGACACTGAACAGCCTCATAATCCTGAGCAATATCGTACAGTGCTTGTAAAATATGCCCAGATTTGGGCATATTTTGAAATGGCCACCAGAAACGATGAACAGAGATCAGTACTCTCTGAAGAACTCCACCATCTCCCCACCATTGTGGGATGTCCCCAGGGGCACCTCTAGCTGGGCCGTATGGGTCCTTACATGAGCCCATGTTTTATGGGGGGTGCGAGCGGTTTCCTAACAGGGTACTTCTGTCAACAGTGCTGATAGGGGTGCAGAGAGACCTATCTGCTCTGCAGGGATGCTCCCACACTCACTTCTGCACTCACCCCCACCAGTGAAGCTCGGCCAGCCAATGGATCTATGCTGACCTGTCTCCATGGACAGTTTGACCCATGCATTTTTAGTTGGTTACTCAAAGTCTGAAAAACAATGATTGGTCCTACTGTTATCTCTTTTGGAGCCAGCCGCTTCCTCTTGGTATCAAACTTGGAAGAATCCCATGGCCACTGCTGAAAAGTCTTTTCCCTTTCCACATTTTAAAGATCTTTTCTGAAAGCAGTTGCTAGGATCTTCTTAGTGAGGATTAAAAGGCTTGGAAGAAGCCAGCACAAAGCAAGAAGCTAGTTTTACTGAAAGTGAACAGGCTGTTCTTCCCTAATAGCTGCCCGACTTTGAGGGAAGGCATCACAGGACAGCATCCACAGCTGTCTCTGGGGTAGCTTAGCAGAGAGGGAAAAGCCATGTCTTTTTCTGTGCTGCTTGGTAACACAAAGGCAGGAAAGCACAGAACATGATGCACTTGGTGCAGAGCAAACCCTGCTGTCCAAATTGTATTGTTCTGGCTCAGTATTTTTTTACATAAATACTGGCTCCAGTGTTTGTCCTGGGGGCTCCCAGTTACCTCCCTGATCCCCAGCTTAGCTGAGCCAGCTCAGCCCAGCTCCCTGGCACTGGCAGCCACAGCTGGGGAGGAGCAGGTACTTCTCAGCATGCTATGCTTCAGCCCACCAGAAGTCTGCTTTGGGACAGGAACTGTAAGTGGGTTTGGGATGCTGGAAAGCAGTTACCCAGGTGTTATGTTTCAGGACAGGATGAAAACCTTCAATTCCCAGGTTTTCAGGTCAGAACTTTTCGGCCACAATAGGCATGCATAATCAGACATTGAAGCCAAGACACACTGTAAGTTATTTTCTGCCTTTCAAGCATTCTGTGTCTACCTGTGAGTCCCTTGCTAACTATTTTGTTAGCAGCCAGAGTGTCGCCTGGCCAGCATACAAGGCTGGGCTCAGGAAATTGCCGTTCTAGTCCCAGCTTTCCTGCTCACACACCTCCCTCTGCCTGAGGATTGAGCTGGATTTAGAAAGAAAGAGTTGCCAGAATGGTATTACCAACACAGCTCTACAAGGCCAACCCTTCCAGGGTGGTTTATTTTCGCACATCAGTGTTTTTACCAGCCTGGCTTAAAACAGTTTTCTGAACAGAATAAGAATCCAAGGGCTCCTTTGCTGGATAACCTTGCCAGGCTAATGTCCTCTCTTAGCTGGGGAGAGAGCAGGCAGAATTCATGTGCCTGAAAACATAGCTTTACAGGACAACTTCTGTTGAGTGAAAACTGAGCCTCAGTTTATCGGTGTATGAAAAGATACGTCTTACATGTCTTGAAGTCCTCAGATTAAAGATGTGAAAAAGGGCAAAGAATTACTGGTAGATTCTGTTTTCAAACCTACTTCTCCTGCTGTTTTATGGTTTTCCCTAAATTTGAAAGAGAGTGCTAGAGCAAGAAGGACCAAAATCTGAACCCGCCCTGGCTCCAGTGGTTCAGAAGAAGGGTTTTCACAGAGAAGTGACCTAGAGGCTTTGAGCACTAGCCTCTGCTAGTTGTAAATACAAACCACTAAAAGGCACTGGAGCTTTCCCACTGAAGTAAAGGCATTGGGAGTAGGAGATTAATAGGTTGCCAGCTGTGTCGGCATGATAAGCCAAGCAAGGACCCAGACGCTTTCAGTCGAAAGTGGATTGAGACCTCAGCAGGGACACAGGGCAAGTCAGCCAGGAGCCACACATGGAAAACTGAGCGAGGCAGCACAGGCAAACATTTCTTATCTTCACTTTACGTCAATAGAAATGGCATTGTAAAAGAGGCAGCAAAGTATTTGCTGGAGAGGAGGAGGGAAAAGTCCTCAAGGTTTTTTGGCTGTAGGTGTGGGTTTTAAAACACTACTGTTTTCCTCAGAAACTTGTCATTGAAAATGAACAGACAAAAGTTACCCAGTGAGTTCCTCCAGAAGGTTGCTTGTTTTGGTGGATTTAGCCGTGCTGTGCTGTGCTGTGCTGGCGGGAATGCTACCTGCTGCTACTGTTATACTCACAACACAGCTGGGGAAGTACAATCTCTTAAACCAGCCCAAAACACAGCTGCAATAATTACCCCGTCTACTCTGATGTGCCACAAAATGGGACCTGAGGGAGCGGCAGACCTCAGAAACCTGGGGCTCTCTGCAAGGTGATGCCCTCTGCAGCCATCTCCCCACTTCTCACAGCTGCTGCTTCACCAGCAGCCTACCTCAATTACCTCTGTGGGCTTTTGCTTCGCTTTCTGCTTTTCTTGTGTTCTTTAAAGCTAATTAACAGAAGAGTGGATGAGGCCCAGATTTCTTGTATGGATTTTTTTGTTGGTGGTGGTACTTTTCATCTTGCTGAGTTTTCTTTTTGCTTTTAAGCTGTTTTGATAATGGAAGAAAAACATCTTTCCTACCAGAAGCAGTACTGAGCAAGGAGAAGACCCAACAAGGAGAATGAAAATAATTAAGGAAAGGCCATGAGTGCATTTCATCTCCTCAGTGGGGTCCACTGTTGCAGCCCCACTGTGTGTGGGTAATGGGCCGTCGCTGCACCTCTGCTGTCAGTGCCCTGGAGCAGGGAAAGGCACAAATATTCCCACCACACAGGAGGTGTGCAGGTGCCAGTGAGAGGTAAGCCAGGAAGAACAAAATGCTGGGATAAATACAGATGAAGCCTCCCAGCCTGGATCCATATGGCCTTTGGATCTATTCCTGCCCAGTGGAGCCTCGGGCTGGGCATTGACTGTAGCAAAGCTCATCACCAGGTAGTGGCCAGGGGTGGGCTCATTGTAGCTGAGTGGCTTGGGGCAGGGTCGCCTGTCACCCTGGCATCAGGGAGCTCTGGCTTCTGACACCTCCCTCCTCCTGTCACAAATTCTCACCCCAGGTACACAGGGCTCCACAGGGATGTTAAACTTGTGCCTGGGAGCTGGCCATGGGAATCTGACGGTGATCTGCCAAAAGGTCCAGTTGTGACTGTTCAGGTATCAACATAATGATACTGCTTATAAAAACATTAATCTCAAAATGGGATTGTAGATGAAACAGTGCATTTTCATACAATGCCTTGATTGGGGAACACAGATTCTCTGTTAGCAGTCCCTGACACCATGGTGATGGACATGATCCAAGAGCAGATGATGCAGTAGCTAAAAGACTGATCATCTCACTGCTAACACAGGCATGGGGAAAATGAACACGAAAAACTTACGACTCTGAACTGCTTTCTGTTTTTCTCAGCAGAGGAACTTCAGGCAATGTGGTTCTAAAGCATTGAGCACCCTCTGCTCTTCCTGACCATACCAATTTTCTCTGCAGAAACTATCCACATGGATTTGATATGTGGCCTTTGATAGGCCCCAAGGCCTCATATGTCCATTAAGTCAAAGCACATGGGCTGGAAGAGCCAAGTCTCTACCTAAGCTTCTGCAAGTCCCTAAAGGTCAAGTTAAGTGCAAGCCTGACCCTGTTCTCAGGACCAGACTTGCACGGCACATGCTTTAAGCCACCCAGCCTCACCGGAGGCAGGCTGTTTCATCTCAGCTGCAGAGCTCAGAGAAGGTGGCCACATCTCGCCCTGTGTGGTCCCGAGCAGCTCAGCATGCCCACCAGACCTGAGGTACATCTCCTTGCCTGGCTCATCCTCACCAGCACAAGGGGCTTAAGCAGTGGGGCTGGGGCAGGAGGTTGGGAAACAAGAGGGCTGTGGGATCTGAAGGCTTCTCTGAAGCCACGTTGCCCTTTCAGTGTCCTCATTGGTCTGTTTTCCCCTTAGACCCAGGGGCTGAGCAGCACTTCCCCACTCCACAGGGACGCTGGGATGAGTAAAACCATTAAAAGCTGTGCAGTGTCAAGGCTACAGCTACACAAATTAGACAGGCCAGGGAATGTTTGCAGCCCCTGATGCACCTATTGGTGTGCCCAGCCATCCCTAGAGGGATGACCTCTTTTCTCCTGGTACAGGGTAGCTGTGCCCTCACTGCCTGCCAGGAACCCTTCCTCGCCCACCCCAGCTCCTGAAACATGCCTGGACATCAGCTGCAGGAATATTTGCTTGGTCTGGGACAAACTCATGCAGGACAATGCCAACGTTTTAACCTTACGGGCAACCACCTGGGCCTACTCCCTGCCTTCCACCTTGTTTATTAGTTTATTAGTTCCTTGCTGCTAGCCTGCACTAGCATAGGCAGAGAGCCTGCCATTAACAAGGGCAATAAAGTGCCTAGAGGGAAAAGTCTAAAGCATATCATCTGGTTTTATAAGAAAAAGGTAATTTCTCATCTGAGGTTCAATCTCTTTTGTCCTGGTCACTGTGGAGGTGGGTTTGGTTAATGCAGGTAGGGTGATTTTTGGTGCAGTGCTTAGCAGAGGGAGCCTTGGCTGCTGTGCATAGCTGCCATCCCAGCAGATGCTGCTGCTGTTACAAATAATAATACAGACAGGCCTGCCTTGCAGGGGTGTAATGCTCCAAGTGGCCAGCTTACCAAAGGGAACAAAGAAATTATTATAGGGCCAGGAAAAAAATAAAGAAAAAAAAATCCTAAAAGAAAACAAAGAGCCATTGACAAGAGGCACAAATTAGTTAGGTCTCAAGTGTCATTCCCCATCTGATAAAACAAAAATGTCCCGAGCAACAATTAACAAAAAATATGAGGGGTAGAATATCTCCATTTAGCTCCAGGTACTGACTGCACACAGAGATCTTTTTTTCTTGTGCTTTGGGTTATATTAGGTCTTGGTTAATGTGGAGCTGGTTGCATGTGTGTGTGTGTGTGGTGCAGTTCCTGCAGGTTTGGGAGCTGCCTTTTGTGAAAGGCAGCCCTCCTGAAGGGAAGCAAAGGAGTAAAGTGGGTGCAGAGTAAACAGGAATGTGCTTTAGGTGCTCCTGGGAAATACAGCTCCAGGGTAGGAAGGAGTGCTTGAAAAGGACTCAGAAGTAGGGTTAAATCCAGCAGGTGGTTAAGGTTCGGAAGACAGTGAATAAAACCAATGCAACAGAAAAGAAAAGCTGTGGAGAGTGCTGTTCCTGGGCTGCTCTGGGGTAAACTGGCCACCACTGGCTCGACAGCAGGCAGAGAGGTGAAGGAAGGATGGACTGCCCCCATGGAAGGGCCACATGGACAGCAGGGAGCTGAACACAATTTGGCTTTGCCACATCAGCGAGAAAGGGACTAATCTGTTCTCCACAACCTGTGGAGGTAAGGCAAGATGTAATGAGCTCAAATTGCAGCATAGGGAGCTCAATACTGATGGCAAGACAAACTTTCTGATGGTATGGACAGTTGCATATTACTGAGGCATCTCCAGTAAGATGAGACACCCAGGGCTGTCAGGAATGGTTAGGGACAGCTGGTTTTATTTCTAGGCAGGTAGGGTTTCCTGACAGTTGCTCTTCCAACCATACCTTTGGAAAACAATCTAATGACTGTGAAGTGCAATGGCTTCATGGTGATTTTCATTGACAACAGAAAGGAAACCAGACCAAACTGGGGATACATGTCAGTGCTCTTGCTCTCTCACTGTAGTATTTGTTTACATGTGTGGAAGTAGATGTGCCTGTTGCCATTCACTTTTCGTTTTATTTCCATTTGCTTTTTCTCCATCCACTTTAATGACCACCTCCTCTTGTCCTGCGGATCACCAGAGTGTCCTTGTAGCGCAGCCTGAAAACCACAGGGCTGGATATCCTCATGGGAGCACTTTGGGTCCTTTCCCCATGCAAGCATGGTCGCTGCCCTGTATCGGGAATTGCCTGTGGCCAGGGCACTGCTCAGCTCTGCGGGTGAGGCACACATAGGTGCTCTGCCCCACTCATGCTGCCAGTGCTCTGCATGTGATGCCTGTGAGAAGACACAGCCAAGAGCTGTCAGAAGTACAGCTAGATCCTGTTAAATGCTGTCTGTCCTGGATTTCAGACTGCTTTCTATCAGAGAAAGAACTGAGGAAACAGGAATTGAAGATTAACAAACTGAAATACCATTTTTTCCCCAATGCAAGGACTGGATTCTGCAAACCCTGGTGCAGCTTGCTTCCCTGTTAACCCAAGCATAAATGTTCTTGCATTCAAGGCCTCTCTCCCGTGACAGAAGCATTTCTGCATAGGTTGTCCTTCAAAAGCTAAATAACAATAATAAATGGTCCTTCTTAAACAAGGGACCTATTTCACCTTTTCACCACACTTGTTAAAAAATGGCAATGTTAAATACACTTGCAGATCAAAGGCCTGGTATGCAAAACAGGTCCTGTGCACCAAACTGACAGGCTTCTTAGGGTTTTGTTGCTATGGTGCTATTGCCTTAACAAGCTAAAATATCCCTCATCAGCCTCCATGGGAGCCTAGACAGAAAAGTAACCACCAGAAAAGAGCTGAAAATGGTCTTTGACTACACTCAGTGAGCAGTTTAGTGTTTTTTTAAGCTTTAATCACCCTTGACTTCACGTTTGACTATTAACCCACCAACTGATCATTAACTATATGAACTGAAAGACTGATTTCCAAAGGATTGGTCCAAAGCTAGGCTGGTTTTTAGGGTTGTTTTCTGAAAGACTTTAATATCTCCCACCAGCACACAGACAACCTATTGAATCCCCTGTAAGACTCGGGTCTGAGCAGGGAGGTACTTGCAGGTTATCTGCCTAGAAGCACACTGCTCAGAGCTGATAAACTCTATCCTGCTTTCCAATTTAACTCCAGCCTTGCTAAGCAGCAGGAGTAACCTGACTGAATTGTTGAGGGTCACAGCTTGAGGTCTTTAATCAACATTCCCAGCTTAATCAACGGGAGTTTAGCTAGCCTGAAATGCTAATTAAGATACTTCTGGTATTTACCCTGATGCGTGTCCTTTTCCTACCAGGACAATCAGTTATGGATAAATGTTGCTGCAGAAATGATGAAATGTCAATTGGACGTCTTTTCTTTTTTAACCCCCTCCAGCTTTAACATGCTTACAGCTGATATTTTCTAGCAGCAACTTGCTTAGGCTGGTTAGAGACATCTGCTAATAAATGAAAGGAGCACTTTTTTTTTCCATGAATAAACTCTTGTGACTCACAGTCCTTATCCTAAGCCACAAGACCATCCTTCCCTCCTGACTTAAGATCCGTAAGACCTAAGAAGCTGACTCTGACTCACTGGACGAGGGCTGGGATTGGACTGTATCTACTATGTGCATCTTTCTTCCGAACACAATACAGCCAGAAAGAAGGTGGGAGAAAGCCTCTGACACACTGGCCCTGATTTCTCTTTGGGAATGGCTGGGGTTTTAATTGCTGTCTTTGTATGAGAATGAATTAAGCTCGGGTTTGTAAACAGTGGTCTAAACACCCCTGCGCTGACAGGCACAAACATCACGAAATATGTAGTTAGTTCCACCGGCGCTGCATCTTTGAACTCTAATTGTAAGTCCCTCTGTCATACCAGGGGAAGCAGAACAACACATCTGGAACTAAAAGCTTCCTGCTAGACTTTTCACACTAACTATTTCCAGCTTTTTTCCAGATAGGAGTTTCCAGCAAAAATATTTTCTAATTGAAAGATACTGATTCCTTAAAACTATTGTTTTTCTTGTGGGACCTACAAAAGAAAACATGCCCAAACATTTCTCAAATAAAAATAATAGGGAAAAAAATTACAAATATCAAAGCACCACGTTTCTCCATTGTTGACATTTAGAATAATATTTTATTTATTCAAATGTCTTCTACAATTTAAATAATTTTACTTTGAAGTGATTACAAAAAATCTGCTGGAAAGTAAATATTTCCTTTGTTTCAAACTGCATTTTTGTTGTTTGCCTGCAAATATTTTCCATGGCTTGATTTTCTATCCCAGTTTGTGACCTGAGGGGCTTTTTCCATTTCAAGTACCTTCTCCGCACAGAAAATAGCAACCAGATATTTTGTGCCTGAGTAAAAGTAGGATGAAGTTCTAGCTAAGACAGCCCACATGTGTCTTTGGAATATGTTCACGGAGGAGCAGCACACCTGTGCCATTGCTTCAGGTACACAGCAAGACTGGAGAGGAGCGCTCCATCAGATCAAACACACTACCAGCCTCCTGCAAGGAGTTGTTAGCATGAGGCTCAGCAGGACAAGTGGACAGGAATAGACAAAAAAATGGAGGGTAAATATTTTTCTGTATGTATTTCTAGAGTTTTCCAGTTGCAAAAATGCA
The DNA here is from genome assembly GCF_004027225.2 of Strigops habroptila. Classification (NCBI taxonomy): domain Eukaryota; kingdom Metazoa; phylum Chordata; class Aves; order Psittaciformes; family Psittacidae; genus Strigops; species Strigops habroptila. Next base: position 14,180,603 of record NC_046359.1, read on the forward strand.
AGCAGATTGGTTTGCAATTAGCAGGGTGAATGTCCCAGAGTAACAAAAGCACCAGCTTTCCAGTATTTGTTTCCAGTGCTGAAATCCTGCAGAAAAATCTGTTCCTGTGCATGGGGAGGGACTACTCCTGATGGGGACAAAACTCACAGTGAAGTACCACGCTGTAGCACTGGAGCCAAGAGGCTGCAGCAGTGGGGCCAGGAGAGCACCAGTAACTGGCTGCATCCTGCATGTTTGTAAAGCTGCCTCCTTACTCAGGCTGCGGGAAGCCCACACTAGGAAGATTTTTCCGTCTCTGAGGAATGAAATAGCATCTTTACCACTACATTTTGTAACAGGACTCCAGGCAAAATAAGGCCCAGTGTGACTACAACCACCTCCACAGTCACAGTTGTCTTTGCCCCAGAAGGCAGAAACCACAATAACACCTACACCCAGGAGCAGCAGCACTGTGCCGGCCACACTTATGTGCCCTGGCTGGGATGCCAAGAAGGTTGGGCTGTGGGGATGCTAGCTGCAGAGCTGCATGGCTTTGGGGCTGCTGCAGAGCTTGGATGTTGCCCTGGATGGTGGGCTGTAGGGATGCTGGGTGGTAGGGCTTCTGGACTGCAGGACTTCTGGTTACATGCATGCAACCTTTTTTAAAGTCCTAAATAATTGAAACTATATGAAGGATGTTAATGTGGTGGGCTGAACACCTTTGTGAACATCAATATGGAAAAACAAACAGATTCTTTGTTCATTTAACTTCAGTAGCCATTTTACAGATTTTTAAATCAAATGAGACCGGGAATGCAGAGCTATGGGGCTTTGGAGCTGCTATATAGCTTGGATGTTGCAGTGGATGCTGGGCTGTGAGGATAGAATCATTAAATCACAGAACAGTCAGGGTTGGAAAGGACCTGAAGATCATCTAGTTCTAACCTCCCCGCCATGGGCAGGGATGCCTCACACTAGACCATGTCTGGGATTCAGGGATTTGGAGCTGGATGCTAGGCAGTGCGTCTGCAGGGC